>NC_133167.1:53272500-53955000 GCF_040802235.1 Manis javanica
CCATAGGCACACACCTGATCATCTGATCATCTACATTTGCCCTCTTACAGCACTAAGCTATGTTTTCTACCTTTATCTTGCATCTACCTACCACTTCAGCATTTTATTAAAAATAAAAATAATAATAATAATAAAGGGAGAAATGTGGGATCAATGTATAAATCAAGTACAAAAATCAAATGAATATTCATATTTGACCTGATTGTTTATAGGTCATAATGCGTGATCAAAACCGAAAGTTTCTGTGATGAATGCCCTTGTACTGTTCACCATGTAAGAATTTATTCACTATGTAAGAATTCGTTCACCATGTAAGAACTTGTTCGTTATGCTTCAGAAGATTGGAGACTGACGAGAATTAGTCTTGAGATGGATTAATGATTGTACATTGAGCATTGACCTCCCTATACTGAATTTTATTGTTGTTAACAACCATTTGATCAAAAAATATGAGAGATGCCCTCTCAAAAAAAAAAAAAAAAAAAAAAGCCTGTAACTTACCTGGGGCCATTTTTGCCATTCATACAGAAACACCACACAAAACTGAACTTACGAAATGCAATTATTTGCATATCTAAGACTTTCTCATTTAACAAACCTAGCTAATGCTTTTTAAAGGACAAACCACAGTGCTAGAAGATATGTGCCAAACAATATATGATACCATCTCTGCTCTAACAGGTTTGTAATCTAGCAAGATAGTTTAAGACAGAGAGCTTCAAGGTCTGAGAACAGGAATTTTCTGCCTAAAAAACAATGGCAGAATTTCATTCATTCACTTTTCATGGAATAAGCAGTCCCTTACAATTCTGTTTTTACTGCCTTCAGATATATTAGAGCAAAAGCCAGAGAATGTAAGGGAGGAATTTATATACTTACTCAACAGACAGATACATTGAATACCTATTCAAAAAATGAAAAACTATTTTTGAATGTAGATGGCCTTTCAAACCATCCATGTGCATATGCATGTGCACACACACACACACACACACACACACACGGAGGCTCTGAAGAAGTAGGCACTGGTTGAGTAGATGGAAAACAAGTTCTATCTTAGGATAATTATATGCTTAAAAAAGTAGCAGTTGAATTTTTCTTTTGCGTTGTAGCAAGTTATCCTTTCTTTTTAAGGAGAATACACTTCAGAGTTCAACCTTCGAGTGAGGATATTTCAGATCCTGGCCTCTTTCATTCATTGCTTGCCATCACAACTGTATCCTCAGTGCCTAGCACTCTGTTAGAGCTCAATAAATATTGTTGAATAGTAGCAGATACTTCTGTAACACTTACTGTCTTTTATGTTGTATTTGATATACATTGAGTCATTTAATGCTCTCAGTAGCCCCAGTGAGGCAGGTACTGTTACCATATATTAATGTTACAGATTAGGAAACTGAAGTACAGAAAGATTAAAGCAACTTGCCCAAGGTCACATGACTAGTAAATGATGGATTCTGGCAGGAACCCCATGCTCTTGACTGCTGTGCAATGCCACTTCTAAATAACAAGTGGCATTCTAAGTGAAGGGTGGTAGAGAGGAGAAGGAACTATAGCATCACTGGTCCCATAGTCAGGAGGGAAAGCATTGGGACATCTGGTACAGGCTGAAGATGTGGATAGCCAGTGAAGAATGGGGAAGTCCTGTGATTTTAAGAACCCCAAGGGGGTTGCTTTTGCACAATCTCTGGATAGTGGGGTTGACAGAGACTGTCCAGTGAGAAGGAGACATGTAAGGAAGCTCCTGTAAAAATTCCAAATGATTCATGGTCTTTCTGGGCAATATTTTCTTCTGCTAGTGTCTCTCGAGTTCATTCTCCTTTATGCCATTATCTTCCTTTGTCCCTTTTCTCTACAATCCCTTTTAGTCTATTATAATGTTGACCTAAATTTTAATTATTGTATTTATTAAGTCAACTGTATATATCATTTCACTCTCTTTCTGTACTTGCACTAAAAGAAAATAATTGAAGTTATTTAAAAAATTCTTGTTAGTAGTGTGGTACATACAGGTCACTGACTTTTAATAGAAGAAAAGTCTCTCAAAGTGGATTAACCTTTAAAAAGTAAGATTTATGAAAATAAATCTTGGTACTCCATCACTTCAATATTAGAAGAGATGGCCAGATCTTAAATACAAAGCATTTCATCTTGAAATTTAACATTTTCTTTTAAAATTTTAAGAATATATCCAAATTTAGATTAAAGAACATTTTAACACTGAGTCGATTCTTCTTATAATAGGAACAATAGTTCATCGCACCTAATGTTAGCTAAAGAATAGTTTGCAGAGCACTGAAACTTCTAGTTTTCTGTAAAGAACACTAAAACATTGATAGGTTATATTTGTGTATTTAACTATGTGCATATATAATTTATGGAGTTGTCTAAAGAAAATTCTCAACATTACCAGGCAATTTTTGCTTATTCTGATACAGTGCATAAATTAATGACTTAATCTGAGTATACTTAATCTAATTAGTGAAACAGTGCAAATATATATATATATACATATATACATGTGTGTGCACAGATAATCAATTTGCTACAAGAACAAGCACCTGATGTTAAAGACTGAAGATAAAGATCAACACAGCAGCATTCAACCATGTAACTTGATAAACTTCATAACATAGGTGCTGCAAATAAAGAATAAGTAAAAACTGACATCAGGGATTGACATGAAGAGCATAGGCTCTATATTGCCTAAGTGGCTACACATTGTTTTAGTATGGTATGTGCAATGTAAAATCCAAACAAAAGGGATCCTATTTTAAAGAGATTGATTTGGGGTGAGGGAAGGTGATGTGATATTCACTCTGTATTGCTTCTTAAAACTGATTTACTGCAGTGGCTTGTGGAAGTAACATGTTTATTTGAATGAATATTCATTTGCTGACATCAAGTCCCAGCAGATGACACTTTCCTCTTAAGAGGTCATATTTTCCTCTTACAGAGTGTTTGCTATTGCAGTTGTCAATTGTCTATTTAGTAGAGGTAACACTATCTCTATGTAAAGTGGAGTATTGATGTATGATGATGTACAGTCTGAACCAGAGGTAAATATGCTAATTAGAAACAGCAATAATGCCAGATAGAAACATCATAGTGACTTACTTCATCCTTCTTGACAGCATCATGATAGCTTCTAATCAACCAATCATGAATTTTCTTTTAAATTACCTTATTAGTTCACTGCTTGAGCTGTAAAAACATTTATTTAAGAAAGAATATTACCAAGAAATGAGGTGACTTTAAATCACCATAGAAACCAAATAAAGAACTTTATTGTGAAGAAAGTTTAAAAAAATTATAAAATTCTGTATGAATAGAAATGATTATTATTTGGGGCCTAGCTGCATCTCTACCACTTGCTATACAAAGTTTTTACTTTCTTCTCTGTGTGTTTTTAGAGAAAACAGCAATATCAAAAGTACAGATAGCCTTTTACAATTGTTTGTTTCATAAATTCATGCACTGAGGCTAGTTTATCATACCTAAAGTTACTTTGGCTCTACAAGAGATTATTTTGGCAGAAGTTTTATTAGTGTGTCAAATTGTCTTTTAAGAAACTTGGCCAGGATTACTGCCCAAGATGGTAAGTTATAAATTTTAAATCGTATTACTATACACTCCCACCCCCTTCCCCCAAGACAGTAGTACTATTGAATTTTCTGGTGCTATGATCCAAATGCAAATTTGTTACAGCATTTCAGAAACAAGTAAGATAATTTTAGAAGCAGAGTTACCATGAGATAATGATCTGGTTATATTTCTTAGTCCATGAAATGCCTTATGTATTTAGCAACATAACTAAATCTCCATTATCTATGGTGTTAGGAACAGATATAACATATACATCAAAATCTCTAGTTAATTCAAAACTATCATTGTTAAGACATTAGAAGCAGCCTTCTTTCTCAAACTCACAGATGTATTTCACATTACCTAACCCTTTATAGTAGAGATTCATAACTTGAGCTGTACATTAGAATCATCTTGTGATGATTGGGGAAATACTAAAAATCCTGATGCTCAGGCCACACCACTGATTAATGAAATCATGAGTTCTGAGGGTGAGACCCAGACATTGTAGTTTTTTTAAAACCCCCCCCTACGTGATTCCAAGATAGAATCAAGGTCAAGAACTACTTAATAGTAGAAATGCTGAGAATCAGTGAAGTGGAGAAAAAATAAGAAAAGCATGTTTATTTACCAAATAAAAGTAAATTCAGTGATTATTCAAATTACTGTAGACTGATGATATGTAGAAGGAGATTATTAGATTATTATTTTCTGATTTCTTAAAAAATCATCACTTCAGTTCCATCTATTATATGAGAGGGTAAATTTTCAGATTATAAAAGTGTTTACTATTAAGATTGAAATATACAGTGATATAAGTTGCCCCATATTTCAATATATTATTTTTAGTGTGTGATTTTCCAAAGAAATTTTGAACAAATAATTAGCAAAACTATTTGTTATTTCAAAAACTATATAATATACATATTGTATAGTCAGGATGCAGAATGAATAATTTTCAAATGGTAGTTGGAGTTAGCAGGTATGTCCTGGAAACTTGATTTTAGTTGCTATTTCTTGAAGTTTGTTCATTTTCATAAGGTATGTTTTCATGAAGTATGTTATAAGCATTATCTGTTAATTAACTTTAATGTAATTTCAGCAAGTTGGAAGCAATGATTATTTGGTGATACAATCAATATAATTAAGATATAAGGCAGTATGTACAGTGGTTAGATTAAAACAAATCAGGGTTCAAAACCTAGCTCTACCCTTCAGAGCCGTTTCCTGGACTGTATCATTTACCTAGTCCAAGATTCACTTGTTTTCTTCATAAAAGGGGTGTATTTATATTGTCTGTACAAAATTGTTAGTTGTGAAAGATTAAATGGGGAAATGTTGACAGAGCCCTTAGCATAGTGCCTAGCTCATAGTGAGCCCTAAATAAATGGTAGTTATTTTTAAATTATTCTAGCAGGTTTTCTGAGCTTATTTTTTCCCTCAGTAATGCTATTTTTCATAATTGCTTACCACAGACTTGACATTGATAGGGTTACAGGAAACCTTTACATAGTCTTAAACGTAGGCCTAGATTGGCAAGTAGAGTATGAGTTGCCATATACGCACAACCCTCCATGCTCATTCACTAGCTGAGGTACCCTGCTCTGGGAACAGAGGGGAAACACACAATTAGTGTCTCAGCAAAGCTGAAATCATCTCCCATCATGGACCATGTCAGTTACTACTGAAAAATAGCAATCAAGAATGTTAAATCATAATATTCTAAGAATATTTTATTGATTCTAACATGCACATTTAACATCTCTGAAATCAAAATGTACCATCCAATTGATGATGTCTTTAATCACTCTCAGCCAGGAAGCACTTCTGAAGTAGTTGGCATTGCCTGTGACTACATGAACTTGACCATCACTTTTCATATTGTTGTGATGCATTATAAAAATCTAAGACAAAGTAAGTTTAAGAAAATTCTTTCAGTAACTATAAAATAAAAATTCTAAGTGATAAAAAGTACCACGGTTTAATTGGCAGTGATTTTTCTTCCTTAATATGATAATGTTTTTTCCTTAATGGCATGTAAAATAACACATCTTAGAATCTTATCCTTAATTTAATATAGTATTTTGTACAATAGTTGCAGTGGTTTTTGCAAAGCAATTTGACAATGTGTTTCAAAAGCCTCTACCATGTGCACACATTCAGCAATTTCATTTCTCATAATTCATCCTAAGGAAATCAAAATTAAATAACATTAATATTTCTGTTTCAATTATTGTGTAAGCTAAGTTTGTTAGTGTGGTAGGCAGAATAATACTCTCCCCACCACCAACAAAAAAGTGGATGTCATATCCTAATTTCTGGAACCTATGAATATGTAAGATTACATAGTAAGGGGAAATTAAGGTTGCAAATTAATTAAGGCACATAATGTCTTTAAACATGGGCATTATCCTGGATTATCCAGGTGGATCCAATATAATCACAAGGATAGTTAAAAGTGGAAGCAAGGCAGAAGAAAAGAAAGAAGGAGATGTAATAAAGCAAAGAGAAGTGTGAGAAGGACTCAATCTGCTCTTAGTGACTGTCTTGCCAATGGGTTTCAGCCCCAGGCAAATTCGCTGTGGATTCAGTGTGACCAAAGAAATTGACAGCAAAACGTTCTTTGCGGTGAAAGGGTTTATTACCCGGCTTGTTCTCCTGGCAGTAGGTCAAGCACTAGCGTCTCTGCCTCTGCCCAGAGCACTGGGCTGAGCTCTCTATATAGTGCAATGATAGCTTATTGCCTAAAGGTATGGAAGCAGTAGCCTTGCAATAGGCCAGTTACATCATCAGGTGGTTTAAGTTCAGTGAGGATCCTGGCCATAGGAACCCCAGCTTCCCCACACTCCATGTTGGCAGCCGCGCTCAGAAAATAGCGCCCCATGCAGGGCAGCCGGAAGGCCCCGAACTTCCTAATGACAAATCATCCCACACCACTAAACTACATGCTAATTGCGCCTTGGCATAAGGACCAATGAGACCCACCAAATGGTTATGCTAATAAGGCATATGGAGCCGCACCAACCAGGTCAGAGCATGAGAACTATATAAGCAAGCCTCTCCTTCCCCTCTGGGTCCTGCCCAACTCATTTGTTTCACAAAGAGCTGAAGAATAAAGCTTTCTGCAGAAGAATCCTGCTGTTGTTGCATGCTGTTCTTGCCGGCGAGGACAGGGCACGCGACAAGTGGTGCCGAATCCCGGGAACCAGAACATCACCGGCACAGGGAGGACCCTTCAGACATCTGGAGAGGATTCAGAACTGCAGGTCAGAAGAAAGCCCGGAGGGGTAAGTTCCGAGAGGCCCCTGCTTTTTAGGATGATGGTTGATGGTTCTCTGTAAATAAGGAGGCACCATGGGGAATGCACCGTCATTAGTCACGGCGCTGCAGACAGCTCTCAAAGAGCGAAACTTGAAGGTCTCCAGCAAAGTCTTAGGATCTTTTGTGAAGGAGATAGACCGTGTGGCCCCCTGGTTCATTTGTTCAGGGTCCCTCTCAATCCCGAGCTGGGACAAACTGGGGAAAGATCTTGATAGAGAGGAGGAGGAGGGTAGCCTGAGGGGAGGCACCAGGCCCCTCTGGAAACTGATTAGAGCTTGTCTGCAAGATGAGAGATGTGAAAAGGTAATAAAAGAAGGTCAGAGAGCATTGACAGATATCCAAGAGAGCATGTCAGAAACGGAACGGGAAACAGAGAGCGCGCGCGGCCGAAAAAAGGCCACAAAAACGAAGGTAAAGAAACCTCAGAGTGAGGGAGAAAGCCCGCCTAGGGCAAAAGCGAAAGAGCCCCGAGAAGCGAGTGACAATCGCCTCGGAGAAAATAGTAAATACCCCTGGAAAGAGTTGAGGGACCTCCAACTCTCCAATAGGGAATCTGAGGAGGAATTAACGTCCGCAGAGGAAGGGGAAGAAAATAAAACCGCAGAGTGTAGAAGTAAGGGAACCAGCAAAGTTGAAAAGCGGACCAAGGAAAAAATGAAAGCAGGGTGTCCCCCGACGCCCTTTGCCCCGCCACCTTACGTGAGTGGCGCACTCTCCTTTTGCCACCCAGATACTCTTCAGGCAATTAGACAAATGTTTCCTGTATTTGAGGATAACGGTGTACGCTCTCACCAGCCCCTGAGCCATAAACAAGTTAAGGAGTTAGCAGAATCCGTTCGGGCTTATGGAGTCAGTGCTAACTATACCATAGCACAAGTTGAGAGATTAACAGAGACAGCCATGACACCCGCAGACTGGCAATATGTAACTAAGGCATGCCTTTCTAGTATGGGGCAATACATAGAATGGAAGGCATTGTGGCATGATATCAGCATGACCCAGGCACGCGCAAACGCGGCCGAAGGACAGCCTGCATGGTCATATGATATGCTGACGGGCCAAGGACAGTGGGTAGCCGACCAGACCGCCTTCCCCTTACAGGTATATGCACAAATAAACACGTGCGCCGCCAAGGCATGGAAAGCCCTCACCAACAAAGGAGAAGTATCAGGCAATTTGACAAAAATTATTCAGGGGCTGAGCGAGCCATTTTCTGACTTTGTCGCTCGTATGATAGAGGCCGCAGGCAGAATATTTGGAGATCAGGAACAAGCAATGCCCCTAGTGGAGCAATTAGTGTTTGAACAATGTACCAAGGAATGCAGACAGGCGATAACACCCTGGAAACAAAAAGGGATACATGCCTGGTTGAAAGCCTGTAGAGAAATAGGAGGGCCACTCACCAATGCGGGCCTAGCCGCGGCCATATTACAGAGCCACAAACAAGCCAGGATCACTAACAGAAGTATCAAATGCTTTCAATGCGGGAAATTAGGACATATAAAGAGAGAGTGTAGGAGCCCAGCTTCAGAACAAACAACCCAAAAGACCCCTGAGTTGTGCCCTAAGTGTAAGAAAGGCAGGCATTGGGCTAATGAGTGCCGGTCTATTAAAGATATAGAAGGGAAACCCTTAGAGTTGCCAAAAAACGCCCAGAGGGGCCCCCGTCACCAGGGCCCGCAAATATATGGGGCAACCAGCACGCAAGTGTCATTCGGGAACAACCAGGCCCCCCAAGGAGAGCCACTTCAGGTTCCGCGGGATTGGACATCCGTGCCACCACCAGAATAGTGTTGACTCCACAGATGGGAGTTCAGCCTATCCCTTCAGACTTTAAAGGCCCCCTACCACCAAATACCATTGGGTTACTCCTAGGGCGCTCTTCTGCTGCATTGAAAGGCCTGGTAGTTCATCCCGGAGTCATAGATCAAGATTATGAAGGACAGGTAAAAATCATGTGTTCGGCTCCCAGAGGAATCTATCCTATATCCCCGGGAGACCGCATAGCCCAGCTCTTAGTTTTACCTAGTCTCCACGCCAATTATCCTGCTACCAACACGGAGAGGGGAGAAAGGGGCTTCGGCTCCTCTGACTGGGATTCAGCCTTCATAGTATTAGATTTAGCAGACAGACCAAAATTAACTCTTCAAATAGAGGGAAAGAGCTTTGAGGGAATCCTAGACACTGGAGCAGATAAAAGTATTATCTCTGCAACCTGGTGGCCCTCCAAGTGGCCTGTGACCCAATCCTCACATTCATTACAAGGTTTAGGATATGAGTCAAGCCCTTCAATTAGTGCCAAACCATTGAAATGGCGAGCCCCTGAAGGACAAGAGGGTACAGTCACCCCTTATGTACTCCCTCTACCGGTCAATTTATGGGGGAGGGATGTCATGAGAGACTTAGGCCTCAAACTCATTAATGAATACTCCACCCCCGCCCAAGGCATGATGATGGACATGGGATACATCCCTGGCAAGGGGCTGGGGAAACACCAACAGGGACACATAGAGCCCATCCTGCCCAAAGTAAAGAATGACCGTCACGGCCTGGGTTTTTCATAGGGGCCATTGAAGATGCCATGCCCATACCTTGGCTCACAGAGGAGGCCGTATGGGTTCCTCAGTGGCCCCTATCCTCTGAAAAATTAGAAGCAGCTCATTGCTTAGTGCAAGAGCAGCTCCAAGTGGGACACCTAGAACCCTCTGTGTCCCCATGGAACACACCCATATTTGTAATCAGGAAAAAGTCAGGATCATGGAGGTTGCTTCATGATCTGAGAGCAGTAAATGCTCAAATGAGAATGCTTGGACCCGTACAACGGGGACTGCCACTCCTCTCTGCCTTACCCAAAGAATGGAAAGTGCTCATAATAGATATTAAAGATTGTTTCTTTTCTATACCTCTAAGCTCCAAGGACAGGGAAAGATTTGCTTTTACTTTGCCAGCTATTAACCATGAACAACCCGATGCCAGATTTCAGTGGAAGGTCCTCCCTCAAGGAATGGCAAATAGCCCCACCATATGTCAACTGTACGTTCAGCGAGCGCTAGACCCAATTCGTAAGACCTATCCCACGCTAAAGATCATCCATTACATGGATGACATCCTTCTTTGCTCCCCACAACCAGCGGAAATAGAAGAAGCATATATAGATCTCACTAGATCCCTAGAAAATTGGAGACTGAATATAGCAAGCGAGAAGGTCCAAAAATCTAGTGTTAGCAAATTCCTAGGAGCAACCATTTACACAGATGTAATTTGCCCCCAAAAGCTTGAGATAAGACATAATCAATTGCGAAATTTGAATGACTTCCAAAAACTCCTAGGGGATATTAATTGGTTGCGCCCATACTTAAAGATACCCACCACTGAATTGACTCCACTATTTAAAACCCTAGAAGGAGACCCACAACTAACGTCACCGCGCTCCCTCACACCTGAGGCATTACAAGCCATTCGCAAAGTAGAACAGGCTTTGATGACAGCACAATTAAATAGAGTGCAATCGAATGAACCCTTTGAGTTGTGTGTCCTTCCCACCCCAGAGCTGCCAACAGCAGTCTTATGGCAGCACGGCCCACTGATCTGGATTCATCCCCAAGCCTCTCAGGCTAGGACAATAGAGTACTATCCAGCAGCCGTGGCCAAACTTGCTTTGAGAGGAGTAAAAACCTCCATGACACATTTCGGAGAGGCTCCAGCTAAAATTATAACCCCTTACAGCGTAGAACAGATACAAGTATTATGTGCTATGAACGATGATTGGGCCATACTTGCTTACAGTTTCTCAGGAACCTTTGATAATCATTTCCCTAAACATCCCCTCATCAACTTCGCCAAAAATCATCTCCTAGTATTTCCTCGGGTCACTAGCCTAACCCCGCTGCCTCATGGAAAAACAGTTTACACGGACGGGTCTAAGACAGGCACAGGTGCCTATGTCCATGATGGCAAAGTTGTGACAAAAGGCTACACGCCTGACACTCCACAAATAGTGGAATGTCGCATAGTCTTAGAGGTCCTACAAATCTTTCCTGAACCTTTAAATATTGTGTCTGACTCCTGTTATGTAGTTAATGCAGTCAAATCTCTAGAAGTGGCCGGGCTAATCAAAGCGTCCAGCCCAGTAGCCACTTTGTTCAAACAGATACAATCAGCACTACTTCATAGGCAATCTCCTTTGTATATAACTCATATCAGAGCACATTCAGGCCTTCCCGGGCCTATGACCCAAGGCAACCACCTGGCAGACCTCGCAACCAGAAATATAGCTTTTCCCCTGCTAGACCCTATCACCACAGCTTCAAAATTCCATACACAATTTCATGTCACTGCCGAAACACTGCGCAAGCGGTTTAGCATAACCAGGGCCGAAGCTAGGAACATTGTCCTTAGCTGCCAACATTGCTGCAGCTTCCTTCCCACACCTCATGTTGGGATCAACCCCAGAGGTATTAGGCCTTTACAAGTTTGGCAAATGGATGTGACGCATATTTCGTCTTTTGGGAAACTGAAATATGTACATGTATCCGTGGATACTTGTTCAGGAGTCATCTTTGCCTCCCCATTGTCAGGAGAGAAAGCTTCCCATGTCATCCAGCACTGCCTTGAAGCTTGGAGCGCATGGGGGTTACCACAGATTCTGAAAACAGACAATGGCCCAGCCTATACCTCTACAAAATTTGCTCAATTTTGTCATCACATGGGGATAAAACATATCACTGGCCTTCCCTACAACCCACAGGGTCAAGGGATTGTGGAACGCGCGAACCGCACGCTCAAATCCTATTTACTTAAACAAAAAGGGGGAATTGAAGATATACCCCCCACACCAAAAACTGCCATAGCCCTAGCACTTTTCACTATAAATTTTTTGAATCTGGATGCTCAAAGCCATACAGCAGCGGATCGCCATAATCAGTGGCCAAAAGACCCACAAGAACTAGTAAAATGGAAGGACGTGTTATCTAACCAATGGAAGGGCCCGGATCCAATCATAATCAGATCCAGGGGAGCTGTGTGTGTTTTCCCCCAGGGTGAAGAAAATCCCTTCTGGATCCCGGAGCGCCTAACGAGGAAAGTCCTAAACAAAGGAGATGACTTCGCTGTACCTCCTGACCCTGCTCCTGACACTGGAGACCCCGACTCAGGGAGTATTGAGATGGGGAATCCTGTCTGCCTTTCCTAAGCCTATGCCTGTCCGTTTCAATGCAGCCGTTTTTCCGCGCTTTTTCACTACCAATACTAGTATGAACTTGCCCTACTTAGTTAAAGACACCCTAGTAGCTCCCCTGGGAGAAAACCGATCCTTCGTAACTAATGGGTCATTATGCTTCACCACTCAGAATCTAGCTGGCTGTATCTCCCTGAAACGGAGGAAATACGGATGGTTCAGTGACATAATTCTAGAGGCCAGTAGCCTCCCCGTTATGTCAGCTAAATTTGAAGGGCCTAATAAGGAAGGGAGCCCGTCCTATAAGAACATGACTATCCACCAGATGGTTCTCTGGATCAATGGCACATTTGTACACTCTCCCAGGAACAATTCCACCGACAGGCCTCGTCAACCCAAATATGCCTCCCATTGTGTGGGCGACTATGAGGGAGAGCTGTGGCCCTGGACTGACTGTCAGTCAACTGTAGTAACGTGGGCAACTGAGAGGCAGGAGTTTACCATCTCCCCAGATATGGAGGGACGGCCAGCCAATGAGGCTTGGTGGCCAGTAAAGGTGCTCGAAGGCGAGTTTCGTCAGCAGCTGAGCATGAACCCCTTCCATAAATGGATGCTGTGTGGAGTCAATGGCTCGTGTACCGACCTCTCCCCCTTTTCCGCCCTCCAGGGTGGGGGAATCGGTGTAAAAAATATCACCTTTTGGTGCGAGAATAACCACATGCGCGCACACTGGAACATGATCATGACCCATAACAACGAGAACTACACGTGTTCAGCAAAATCAGGTCCAGAGTCACCTAATTCCCTTTTTCCACCTTCTCCAGTATGCGTATACCCCCCATTTCTGTTTATCTTATCCAATAGTAGCTTTGACTCCTGCTCCAATGAAACCTGCTTTCTGTCTCAGTGTTGGGATGCGCGTAACTTTACCAATGCTTTGGTAGTCCGCATCCCCCGTTGGGTCCCTGTTCCCGTAGACGCCCCTAACACCATGACTCTGTTTCGAGAAAGGCGCGATTTCGGTGTTACAGCCGCCATAGTGCTCCTGATCTCCGCGACCGCGGTCGCAGCCACCGCCGCTGGTATAGCTTTAGACACCTCCATCAAATCGGCTACAGAGCTCAATAACCTTGCAGCCTCAGTAGCTTCTGCCCTGGACCAACAGTCCACACTTGATGGCAAACTGAAAGGAGGAATAATGATCCTCAATCAACGCATAGATCTCGTGGAGGAACAAATGGAGGTGCTCTGGCAAATGGCCCAATTGGGATGTGAGCGGAAATATCGTGCCCTCTGCATCACTAGCATTCAATATAAAAATTTTACACGGGCAGCTAATCTGTCACGAGACCTGTCCCAGTATCTTTCAGGAAACTGGTCCCAAGACTTCGATGGGACACTAGAAGAGCTGCGGCGAGAAATTATCCACATCAACTCCACCCGTCTAGATATCTCCGTAGCGGAAGGACTCTCTTCCTGGTTCCTCAGAGCTCTCTCCCACGTCAAGGAGTGGGCGGGCATGGCTGGGATGGGCGTGTTCCTGCTTGGAGGTCTCATGCTCTTACTCTGGTTGTTATGCAGACTCCGCAACCAACATAAGCAGGACAAGGTGATCCTTGCTCAAGCCCTAATGGCGATAGACGTTGGCGCCTCTCCCCAAGTGTGGCTCAACATGCTTAAGAAGGAAGCTCGGCTTTAGCTTGAGGTAGCTCTTGCACCCTGAGCCCATGTGGCACTGCACCAGGCCCGAGTACCTCAATGCTTAATCACAGCTTTCTTTAAGAAGCTCATGGTGCAAGAGGGTTGAGAAAAAGGGTCCAAACCCTTTGTACCAAGCGGTCCCAACGCCAGCCAGAGGATGCGAGGCAAAGCACTGCAAGAGGTCTTGGACCCCTCTGAGAGGCATGCCTGACTGCATAGGGGTAGATGCCCAGAACCCCTCTCCAAAAAGGGGGCATCAGGAAGTATGATGGAGGTCAGGCCTCTGTCTCCGCCTCTGCTGGCAAGTTCCGCCTTGAGCTTCTGTTAGACAAAAAAGGGGGAGATGTTGGCAGCCGCGCTCAGAAAATAGCGCCCCATGCAGGGCAGCCGGAAGGCCCCGAACTTCCTAATGACAAATCATCCCACACCACTAAACTACATGCTAATTGCGCCTTGGCATAAGGACCAATGAGACCCACCAAATGGTTATGCTAATAAGGCATATGGAGCCGCACCAACCAGGTCAGAGCATGAGAACTATATAAGCAAGCCTCTCCTTCCCCTCTGGGTCCTGCCCAACTCATTTGTTTCACAAAGAGCTGAAGAATAAAGCTTTCTGCAGAAGAATCCTGCTGTTGTTGCATGCTGTTCTTGCCGGCGAGGACAGGGCACGCGACACCTCCCTTCTGACACAGGTAGAGGCCCAATATAGTCTATCTGCCACCTGACAAGTAGTATAGGCTTCTTAGCTATTGTCCCATGTTGCTGTGGAACTCAGTGTAAGTCCTTTTTGGAGCACATGACACACTCCTAACAGGCTGTACTAACTTCCTCAAAGGTCAAAGTCAAGTCCCCCACCGATGGGCTACAGCCCACATTGTCTTTTGCCCCGTATGCAACAAATGCTGTTGTAACCATTGGGCTACATCAGAGGCAGGCTTTTCTTCTGACCAACATATCTGGGCCAATTTATCTGCTTTATCATTTCCTGGGGATGCCAGTGGCAAATGACCTGTCACATGACATACTGTAATTATTTTAGTCGGACCACAGGCCCATAAGTCTTGCCACAATTCTTGACCCCAAAGGGGTCAGTGACCAACCAGCTAGTTGGCATGGTACCAGATTGGTAGCCACAGGGTCAAGTTCCATTAGACAGTCTGGCTGTCAGTGCCGACAACTATAGGGGAGGGCTCCTGGCTGATCACAAGCCACACAGCCCACAACTCTGCCCATTGGCTGCTCTTCCCCTCACCATCTTCCATCCATATTGTCTCAGTCTTAGGATGGAAAGCTATGGCCCTCCATTTTGGGGCTGTCCATGGCTGGAGCCATCTGTGTACCATGCATCTTTGGGTATAGGGGCTCTTCTCTCCCGATAGGGACTTTCTGTTACTAATGGTTCAAAAGCAAGTTCTTCCTGCTTTTCACTAGTATATGTCACCAGCCCCAGCAACCGTTGGAGTTCTTCACTCAAGAGGCTACAATAGAGGGCACTACACTGCTGTAGGTAAGCACCCCACTTGGCCAGTGTGGGTGTTTGTGCCACACCACTCCTTAGTTTTTGGGTCCAGTTTCACACCCACCCCAAGATGGGAGAGGTAGTCCCATCTACCTTTATCAGGGCCATTCCAGTGATGGGTTCTGTAGCCAGCAAAGCATGATAAATGTCAGTCAGTTGTTTTTCTATCAAAGTGTATCATACCTCTGCCCCTTTCCAGAGTTGTGACCAGAGTCCAATAGGTTGGTGAGTTCATTCAAGCTGCTGCCAGAGACCCCTGCCATAACCGTCTTCAGTCACATGAACATCCAGCTCACAGGGCCTCCGAGGGCTTCTGCCTAAACCAGGAGCCCAAATCTACCAGCTCAGCCTGAGTATAGGGGCAGACCATAGACTGCTCCACGACCTGGGGAGGGGGCTGCTCCTCTCTTTGGGGAACCTCCAGCTGCTGGGTCTTTATTTTTGTTACAACTACTGGGCATGCTTTCAATACAGGAGGGGCCAGTACCTCCAGCAGCACCCCTTCATCCTTCCCCAGCTCGTACATTTCCAGGGCTGATGGCACCTTCCACCCCCCTCCCCCAAGTGCCTCCTCTGCTACAACATTCACCTTTTCTACAGTGCCTCGCAGCAATACTAGCTCAGTCTTCAGCAGTCTCTTATCTTTATCTCAATGCTTTGCAGCTGGCGTTCTCATGCCACCTCCGCCTGTGCTTCCCTCAGTTCATCTTTTTCCTTGATGGTCTTTTCCTCCTTCAGAGCACCTGGCAGCACTGCCATCTCATTCTGTAAGGTATCTTTTACCTCTTCAATGGCACCTTGCTGCCAACACTGTCATGCTGCCTCCTCTCGCATCAATGCTGTTTCCTTCTTCAGGGGAATCCACAGCAGTTTGCAGCTCACGTTCTCATGCTGCCATTTCTTGGGTCTTTTTCAGGAGCATGTCCTTCTCTTCTACAGACTTCTTGAATACTGTGATAAGCAGCCAACCCACAGTCCCCACTGCCTCAGGGGCACTCTGTCTCTCAAAAGATCTACTTACTATACCAAGAGCTATTTGTACTGCCTCAGGTATCATCTCCACTTGCCTCCAGTCCTGGGGTGGGGCGCAGTCCTCTAGGAGGCAAGCCACCTCAGACCACATACCCATTGGGGGACAATCCACTGTCTCCCCATTCACAGGGGCAGCCCACTGAAACACCCCTCCCATAAGGACAGCCTGTCTTTTTCCTTTGTCAACAATGAACCCTGTCCACTTAGTCAGTTGTCTTGCCAATGGGTTTCAGCCCCAGGAAAATTCACTTTGGATTCAATGTAACCAAAGAACCTGACAGCAAAGCATTCTTTGATGTGAAAGGCCTCTGCCCAGAGCACTGGAGTGAGCTCTCTATATAGCACAATAATGGCTTATTGCCTAAAGGTGTGGAAACTAGCAACAGCCCAGTTACATCATCAGGTAGTTTTAGTTCTGTGAGGATCCTTGCCATAGGAACCCCAACTTCCACACAGTGACTTTGAAGATGGAGGAAATAGCTACAAATCAAGGAATGCAAGAGGCCTCAAGAAGCACAGTAAAGGAAAAGGCAAGGAGATGCTTTCTCCCCTAAATCTTCCAGAGAATTCAGAGCTCCTAATGCCTTGATGGTAGCCCAGTGAAACCCAGGTCAGACTTCTAACCTCCAGAATAGCATGATAATAAACATTTATCATAAGCTAGTAAGTTTGTTGTAAGTTCCAAAGAATGTTAGTAGGACCAATTGACAGCTTTTGATTTTGATGCCTTATTCTAAACTCACCACTTAATATTGTAACATAACATCAACATATTTTAGCACATAAACATCAGCATATATAGAGTTTTATGTAGTCCTTTACAAAGGAATAATACAAATATAGTATATAAGAGAAAATATTTAAATTTAATTTAGAAAAAACTCATTACGTTGTCTTTCTTTTCCTCACTTCATCCAAGGACCAATAAAAATATCCATACCAGCTCTATTCTGTGATCAAGCATTTGGGATCCTCCCTGTTTAGCGGCATTGTGTTGAGTTCCAGGGTGTGGATTTTAGAATCCCCTAAAGTGGGAGAGATCAACATAACGACAAAAATCCTTAGATTATAAATCTTAGTTCAGAATTCTCAGAAGTTTTGGAGCTACAACTTATGATTACTTTTGCTGGTTTTATTTTAATACCCTCTCAATCTTTTTTTGCCGTATCTCCAGACATATGATATGTTTCCTATGGCTATTATAACAAATTAACACAAACTTGGTGTCTTAAAACAAACATTTATTCTCTTAGAGCTCTGAAGGTCAGAAGTCTAAATTCTGTTTCACTGGCTGAATTTAAGATGTTGTCAGGGTGGTGCTTCCTCCAGAGACACTAGGGAAGAGAAACTGTTTCCTTGCCTTTTCCAGCTTGTAGAGCTATCCTCCTTGGCTCACAGCTCTTTCCTCCTTCCTAAAAGTCAGCAGCATTGCATTTCCAAATCTCTCTGTCTTTGCTGAGGTGGTCGCCTGACCTTTTCTATTCTGTATCAAATCTCCCTGTTTCCCTCTTATAAGGATATTTGTGATTGCATTTATCATCCACCCAGATACACAGGATAATCCTCCTATCTCAATATACTTAATTTAATCATACCCCAAAGTCTCTTTTGCCATACAAGTATCATTCCCAGGTTCCAGAGATCAGAACTTGTTACATTTTGGGGTCATTATTTAACCTGTCACATATGCCTAATTTATACACATATTGCATAGCTGTTAATATTTATTTTAATTTGGGTAGGAAAAGTTTCTTTGTAAGATTATCCATTAAACTTGTGACATATTCTAGGATGTTTATATCCTTAAAAGTCATGCCTCTGGGACTACCAAAGAAAAGGTAGTCATAACTTAATCAAACAGTATGATTAATATAATAATCTACTTCTTTGTAGAATCTGTACTCCTGTACAGAAAGCACTCAACTAGGTAGAAAAGTATAAACTACTCATGAATATTCCACAGTAATTTTGGAACACTCTCTGGAAATCCTGGTGCAAAAATGGCAGTCTGCTAGTGCAGAGCAGCACCTACTGAGCATCGCTCAACAGATGCTCAGGCACCCCTCTTTTCATCAGTGTATTGCTGAGATCGGCAGGTGTGGAAGCATATAAAAATGTAATTTAAGAGAGCTCTGAGGGCCTTTTCTTCCCTTCTATTGAATCACTATCAGACAACTGGAGGATCAGTTGTACTGTCAGGAAAAATAACAGAATAAAACAAGCTAGCAAACTCAATCCTAGGCCTGACATCAGCTGTCCTGTTCTGGCAATTTCTGCAAAGGTTCAGTAAACAGTGTCTGAGTGACTCTGACTCACCCAATGTCCATCTAACTGCCAAGGAAGAACTTGGGTATGGGGAATATTTGTCTCTGAAGGAGTCAATTCCTAATAGATAAGACAAACATCTTATTTGCATGGAAAAGGAGAGAC
Source organism: Manis javanica (assembly GCF_040802235.1). Taxonomy (NCBI): domain Eukaryota; kingdom Metazoa; phylum Chordata; class Mammalia; order Pholidota; family Manidae; genus Manis; species Manis javanica. The sequence continues at coordinate 53,291,268 of NC_133167.1, forward strand.
ATGTGGAATCAGGGCTTTGGATTCAGTTCCAGGCATTATAGGACTTTAAGGTACCGTGATGAGGGCTGTGAGGGTAGATGGAGTAAAAAGAACAAACCCAACTTCTGGGTCATCCATCTCAAGAAGAAATCCCAAGTTTACCCAAAGCAATCTAATTTTTTATGCTTTATTTATTGGAGTTCTGTGTGAGTTTTTGTTTTTAATGATAATTCAACTATTTTTTTTAAAAAAGCAATTCTAAAGGAATTTAATTTTAGTCCATTTGGACTGCTATAACAAAAATATCATAGCTTATATTGCTGAAGAACAACAGAAATCTATTTGTCACAGCTCTGGAGACTGGGGAATCCAAGATCAAGGTGTTAGCAGATTTGCTCTTCAATGAGAGCCAGATTCCTGGTTCTTAGATGGACATCTACTGTGTCTTCACTGGTGGAGGAGCAAAGGAGTCCTCTTGAGGTCTCTTTTATAAGGGCACTAATCCTATTCATGAGAGCTCCACCCCCATGATCTAATCACCTCTCAAAGGCCCCACCTCCTAATAGCATATGAATTATAAAATATAAGAATAACCCAATTAGAAATGGGCAAAGGATGCAAACAGACATGTCACAAAAGAAGACATACAAATGTCCAACAGGTGCATGAAAAGATGTTCCACATTGGTAATCATCAGGGAAATGCAAATCAAAACCACAATGAGATATCACCTTACACCTATTGGAATGGATATTATCAAAAGGGCAAAAGATAAGTGTTGGTGAAGTTGTGGAGAAAAGCGAACATCTGCACACTGTTGGTGGGAAGGTAAGTTGGTACAGCCATTATGGAAAACAGTATGGAAGTCCTTCAAAAAATTAAAAATAGAACTACCATATAATTCAGTAATTCTCCATATGGGTATATATTCAGAGGAAATGAAATCAGTATTGAAATATTTATGCTAATTGAAGCAAGCCAGACACACAGAGACAAATATTGTATGATTTCAGTTCTTTGTAGAATCTAAAATAAAGTCATAGAAGGTGAGAATAGAATGGTGGTTATAGGGACTGGGGGAGGGGGGAGAGGAAGTTCTTGGTTAAAGGGTACAAAGTATCAGTTATGCAACATGAAGGATTTTAGAGATCTGTATAATGTTAACAACATTGTACATTTGAAATTTGCAAAGAAGGTGAATTTTAAATGTTCTCACCAAGGAAAAAGAAAGAAAGGGAGGATGGAAAGAGGGAGGGAGGGAGAGAGGGAGGAAGGGATAACTGAGTGAGATGGTGGACATGTTAATTAGTTTGTTTGTGGTGATAATTTCACAATATTTGCATATATCCAAATGTAAGTTACACATTTAAAAAATATACAATTTCTATTTGTCAATTATACCTTAATAAAGCTGAAAAAATATATATGAAAAAGCAAAGGGCTGGAAGTAGCCATGACAGTTTTGAAGATGAAGATGTGCTCTACCAAATATCAAAACTAGAAGCTATATTAAGGAAATGTGGTGTCAGGACAGGGTTAGACAAATAGGCCAGTTGGATATAAATGACGTAAAGTATGAACAAGCCAGCAGTTCACATCAGTGGAAAGAAGACAGACTTCAATAAATAGATCCAGATACCAATCAATAAATTGGCCTAGACCCTAAAGACAACAGCCAAATAGACTCCTGTATTGCATAGTAAAATTTCCCCACTTTGGTATTTCATATGGGAAAAATTGGATTCCCCCCTCATGCACAAAATTAAATTTTGGAGGGATTGAAGACCTATGTGTAAAATTTTTGAAGAATATAAACTCAGAGTTAAAATAAAAAACTTGTTTTAACAAGACACCACAAAAATTGAAGCAGTAACAACCATTTAGAAGATATTTGCAATACTTAAAATTAACAAATGCTTAATATCTATACCATTTAGAACTCATTAAAGTCTAAAGAAAATGAAAAATGACTGCACAGAAAAATAGGAAAAGTGATAAGCAGGAATTCACAAAAGAGGAAACAAAATTGATTAGTAAGTGAGAAGTCTGCAATGTCACTAATAATCATGCCCAACATTACATAGTTAGAAAATGGAACTGTTAACTCTAAAGCTAGTGCTTGTATGATTAACAAAATATACTGTATAGAAAGACACTTCACACACCATTAGAAAATAGTCTGAAAGGTACAATCTTGCCTACTTGGCCTATTTCACAGAGTAAATCAGAAAGGAATGAGATAACAGATGCTAAAACATTTAAAAGACTTTAAAGTGCTATACAAATCACTTACTACAATCTACATCATAACTGAAATGAAATTCATGCTGGGTTCCAGTCTTAAGGGAGTGTATCTTGTAGTAAATCCAGAAGTAGGGAGTTCTAGACACCTTAAAGGAAGTCACCAGATGATGTTCTGGTCAGGCACCTAAACTTGACTGGGGTTCGTGGGCTTAAGCTACTTTAAAATGAACTAGTCTATAAAAAGCTAACTAAGTTAACACTTGGAAATAATATTAGCAATAGTCTAGACTTAAAGGCACTTGACTCATATTTTAAAAGTGTGGGGAGGGAAGGATATCTATATAATCTTTATCTGGTAATACTTCTAGAATTTTATGGTCATGTGTTGTTATAGTATAGTCTAAATTCTTTGGTTTCATAGTTTTCTTGTGTGGCTTAAAAAGTTTTTAACTAATTACATTTTGGATTATAAACATACTGCATGTTTAGGGTCAAAATGTCTAGATAAAATAAAGGGATAAAGATAAAAATAAAGTTGTCTGCCACATCTTTAGCTCCTTCATAATCAATCCCAATAATTAAGAAAATTTAATAATGTTTTCATACTTAAAATAATGTAACAGTAAAGAAATAATGCCCATGTTTATTCAAAATGGGGAATGATCATATTTCTTAGCAATAGCAGTCATCTGAGGTCCCAGGAGCAAATGGGGATCTTGAAAAAAATCCTAAGATTTGAGTTCCCACCACAGAAGGCATCTCTGTTTTTATTTGGTCATTGATCCATTGATTATTTAGAAGCATATTGTTAAGCCTCCATGTGTTTGTGGGCTTTTTCATTTTCTTTGTGTAATTTATTTCTAGTTTCATACCTTTGTGATATGAGAATCTGGTTGGTAAAATTTCAATCTTTTTGAATTTACTGAGGCTCTTTTTTGTGGCATAGTATATGATCTGTTCTTCAAAATGCTCCATGTGCCCTTGAGAAGAATGTATATCCTGCTGCTTTTGGGTGGAGTATTCTGTAGATGTCTGTTAGGTACATCTTTTCTAATGTGTTGTCCAGTGCCTCTGTCTCCTTACTTATTTTCTGTCTGTTCGATCTGTCCTTTGGAGTGAGTGGTGTGTTGAAGTCTCCTAAAATGAATGCATTGCATTCTATTTCCCCCTTTAATTCTGTTAGTATTTGTTTCACATATGTAGGTGCTCCCATGTTGGTTCCATAGTTAGGTATAATGGTTATATCCTCTTGTTGGACTAACCCCTTTATCATTATGTAATGTCCTTCTTTATCTCTTGTGACTTTACTTGTTTTGAAGTCTATTTTGTCTGATACAAGCACTGCAACTCCTGCTTTTTGCTCCCTATTATTTACATGAAATGTCTTTTTCAATCCCTTCACTTTTGGTCTGTTTATGTCCTTGGGTTTGAAGTGAGTCTCTTGTAGGCAGCATACAGAGACGGTTTCTGTTTTTTTATCCATTCAGTGACTCTATGTCTTTTGATTGGTACATTCAGGCCATTTACATTTAGGGTGATTATCGATAGGTATGTACTTATTGCCATTGTAGGCTTTATATTCGTGTTTACCAAAGGTTCATCCCTTTATTCTTTTTACCACAATCTGTAGTTCAGAATTTATTTGCTTAAGCATTTTTCTCCATCACTAGAGTTGCAGTTCCTGGAGGATAAGGATCAAGTTTATTTTCTTCACACAAAATTCCCAATATGTATAACAGTGTGTGATTTGTAGTTGAAACTTAAAAACAAAACAAAACAAAACAACCCTTGGTAAGTGAATGTGTGAAATAGTAAGTGATAACTTGTATCATTTGACTACATTCAATGACTTGGCAAATATCAAGACCATCACATTCACATGGTCCGGACAGAAAATACAAAGTCAACACAGTTTTGCTCTTCTTCATTTCCCCTCCAGTGACAGCTCAGGTCCTTTATTTTCTCTTTGTATAACTGCAATAGCCTCTTTATTGGAGTCCTTATTTCTGGTTTCATCTTCAAATGATGTTTTACACTTCTGCTGGACTAGTCTTTCTAGTGCAGTACTTGTCAAACTTTGTAATCCATGCATTGTAAAATTATCTCTCTTTACCTGCCATGCAGTTCCATGAGGATTTTATCAGATTTTACTTACTTCTATTTATATTAAAAAAACAAGTATATATTCATATGCTTTTAAAAAGCAAGTCCCCCATGAGTTGGGCATGGCTCTTCATGGCCCCTTCCACTTTGAGAACTAATATTGTTGTTAACATAAACTTGCTTAAAATTCTTTAATGGTTTTACATTGTCTAGCATTGATTCAGATCTGCACTTTTAATAATAGTGGTAGTTTTCTCAAGCTGGAGTTCCATTTTTTCATGGACTCCATGGCTAAATAAAAATATATTTCACATTTGTATATTAATTGTAATGTGATCTCAATTTAAAAAGGTATATTCTGGACATCTCAATTACTTTCTTATTCAGTGTTCTTGTCTATATTTATGTTTCTGATAGCATAAAAAATAGTGTAACTTTTTGTGTGTGGGCTAATAATAATAGAAAATAATGAAGTGTGACAGAGATTGCAAGTTATCTACCAATAATATGCCAAGTTGTTATTCTCTTTTCCTCAGTAATAGAACCACATGGCTGCCCCTAATAAAGCTATATTTTCTAGCATCCCTTGCAGCTAGGGGTGGCCATAATATATAATTAAAGGTGGTATGTGCAACCTCTAGAGAGTGTCCTTAAAGAGAAAAAGCATACCTTTTTCCTTCCCTTTTCTCTATTCTGCTGTGTGTAAAGTAGTCTCATGCCTAGTGCTAGAGTACCCTTCTTAGTTGATGAGATATAATGGGCTCATCTGGGGCCATTCAGAGTATAGCAACAAGACAGCATACAAGAAGCTCAAGTCTCTGACACTGTGAAGACTATACAAGCCTGTATCACCTTCTCAGAGTTTTACAAGACAGTAATAAACACTGATCCTGTTTAAATTAGTTATTTGGGTTTTCAGTCATTGGTAAATGAATTTAATCCTAATGAGTACATGGATGCAATACCCCCCAAAATTCTTAAGTGGAGATCAACGCCATCAAAGTAGACTGTAGAAGTTAGAATTCACAGTAGTTCAAACAGGAAAAGATTCCCGAAGAATTGAGTTATCACATGACACACAGTCACAACAGCATGCTGAACTCTCGATATCTAGTTCTGCAGCAGTAGGCAGAGTCATAGTCACTGAGGAAGCAGAAATTTAGCTCAACAAACATCATCCCAAAATTGAAACTGATGATATTAGATTTAACTTTCATTGGTTTCACAATTTTTTTTGTATTTCATTTGGAGATGTTGGCAGTCAGTTAAAAATTTTTTTCCATAAAACTGGTCCATATGTTACACTAATTTTTGAAACACTGACTAGGAGAGCTTATTGTAATGCCTAATTCTCAGTTCCCAGAATCTGAATAAATGGGTCTTTGGTGGAATGTGGGAATCTATAATTTCAGTAAGTGTTCAAGGTTATTCTAATGTAGACTGCTGGGAACAAATTGGTATTTCTGAATTCTTAAATTGGTTCACAGATTCTTCTAAGATCTGCCAACCCCTTTAGCTTCTTTTCTCACTGTCTCACCATCACCACATGCATTTTTTCTTACAGTCATAATAAACAATTTGAAGTGCCTCTGAAGTTGTAACCTCTGTTTCTACTCTGTGCTTTGTCATATGTCTTTCTTAGGCTTGCAATACTTTCTTCATGCTTTCCTTTAACTGACTAAATCCTATTTATCCTTCAAAAATCAGTCATTACTCCCTAAAGGAGGCTTTCTGTCATTCTCCTAATGCCCCTCCTCTGTACTAAAAGCACCCAGTACCATCTATGATTTCATCCAGTTATCACACTGTATTATCATTGTTATTGGTTTGTCTACATTATTAGACCTTAAGTTTCTGGAGGGCAAAATTAGTAATATTCCATGGCATCCCCACTGCCTAATAATGCCAGATCATAATAGGGACTCAGCAGATGCTCTCCAGGTGAATTAATGAGAAAGTGAATGAATAAAGGGAGGAACAGACCATATACAGTTGAATGTGTTAGAGGTGCCAACCTTTCTGCAGTTGAAAATCCACATCTAACTTTTGACTCCCCAAAAATTTTACTAATAGCTTACTATTGACTAGAAGCCTTACCAATAACATAAACAGTAAATCAACATATTTTTGTATTATATATTTATTATATATTGCATTCTTACAATAAAATAAGAAAATACTACTCTAGAGAACTACTTTAGAAAATGTTAATAGAGAAAATAGTGTTTTTCAAATTGTTGCATATTTTCAAACTGTGTTCTGAAAGTTTTTTGAAAAATACAATTATTGAAAATAATTTGCATATTAAGTGGGCCTTCACAGTTCAAATACATGTTGTTCAAGGGTCAACTGTACTGTATTCCAAACATACAGAAGTTCTTCTCACTTTAAGGTATATGTATCTAAGCATAGTAACAAGGGTATTATATGTCCTAAATACTAAAGTATTAAAGTTTAAATTTTTTTCTTGTTTATTGTATTTTTTTTTTGCATTATCAGGAATTTCATGAAGATCTTTGAAATAAATTTACCTGTATCACACAGAACAACAGGACACTGTAATTCTCTAAGGTTGATTATAGCAATTGCCACTGAAAAATAAGGCTATATGATGATGTGTTTCTCACAGAAGACCAAATTTAATGTAGTTAGCAGTCCCAATAACCAAAATATGACTGGGCAAGTTTCAAGACAGAAAGAAAGCTGATGTACTATATAGCACACAATTTTATGTTGTATTAATTCTTGTTGTATAACAAATCACCCCAAAACTCAGTGGCTGGAAACAATAAACATTTATTACCTCACATAGTTTCTGTGGCTCAGGAATCTGGTAGTGGATTAGCTGGATGATTCTGGCTCATGGTCTCTCTTGAGGACGCAGTCCAGCTGTCACCCTGGCTGCAGTCTCATGTGAAGGAGTATCCACTTCTGAGTTCACTCATGCAGCTCTTGGCAGGCCTTGGAGAGCCACTTTCAAGATCACTCACATGCACCTTTCCACAGAACTGCCTCATATCATGGCAGCTGGCTTCCCCAAGCGAGTCCAGAGAAAATGAGAGCGAGCAACAGTGCCCCAGAAAGAAGCCACAGGTCTTTTTATAAACTCTTATCAAAAGGGGAAAACATTATTTCTGTCATATTGTATTTGTTAGAAGTGAGTCACTAAGTCCTGCACACATTCATGAGTATGAACACCAGGAGGTAGGGATCAGTGGGGACCGCCCTACAACCTGCCAACCAAAAACATATTCTCAACAAAATAGCATCACATTACCAGTTAAACTGCACAGAACTTCAGGTGATGAAAACAAACAGCAAAAAGGAGAGCCCTTAAAATAATGTCTAAACTCAACTTTTTCCAGTTTTATTGAGATACAAGTGACTTATAACATTGTATAAGTTTAGATGAACAACATGATTTGAATATATTGCAAAACGATTACCGCAATAAGGATTAGTTAACAAACATCATGTCACATAATTACTTTTTTTACCCTTAAGATGAGAACTTTTAAGACCTACCCTCTTTGCAATTTCCAAATACACAGTATTGTTAACTACAGTCATCATGTTGTACATGATCTCCTCAGAGTTTATTTATCTTTTTGAAGACTATAGCTTTTGACCCCATTCACCTAGTTCCCCCTTCCCTATCTCTGGCAACCACAAATTTGATCTGTGTTCCTGAGTTTGTTTTCTTAGGTTCTACATAGAAATATGACAGTATTTGTCTTTCTAAACTCAATGGATAAGATGAATTCATGTTATGTAGGCCTGATCTAATTGGTACAATGAAGACATGGGCTATGCTCTGATGTTCTTTATCAGGTGAATTGTTTTTCATCTGGGGAATGTCTGGACATTCCAAGTAACTCCTGGACTTTGAAACTTCAACCAATTAACTAATTAACTCTGTGAGTCCTTTCTGGCTCTCTGGTTCTTTCTGGTTAACTCTGAGTCCCTTGTAGTGGGCTTTAGTAGTTTTATTTTCCCTCCATCCTGCTCATGTCTGCCTTGCTGCCTAATAATATTAGATTAGCAGCCCACTCTACTCCAGGATGACCTTATCTTTAATCACATTGGCAACAAACCTATTTTCCCTATGTCCAAAGAAAGTAACATTCTAAGATTCTAGTGGTAGAGACTCAACATATACATTTTGGGAGAGGACACAAAACCTCCCATACCAAAGCCCAAGAAGACTGCTTGAGTCTATAGGCAGTGGTGAGATACTAAGTGATGATTTCCCACCCCCCTTTTTGTGTCAGGAAACTGATGTGTTCCAGCAGATATTTTAGAAAGATATATCTGGTTGTAGTGGGCAATAATAATTGAAGAGCCTATAATCTGGAGGTAGAGAGATTGACTTTAGCCTATTTGAGGGCATTCTAGTACATAGCATACAAGGGACTTCATGATCTGGTTACCCAACCTTGCCAGCCCCAGAGCAAACCATTCTCTTCTCTTTGTTCTCCATCCAAACTGGCTTTGTCCCAGTGCTCTGAGTGCCCTAGGTTGTTTCCTCCTCATTTTCTTTGAACACATTGTTCTTTATGCCTACTTTGCTCTCTCCCTGCTTCATTTAATGGTACTACTTCAGAGCCCAATGCAAATGATACTTCCTCAAGCAATCTTCATCTGAGCTCTCCAGACTCGATCAATTTCTTTGGTTACTTGCTCTTAAAATTCTCAGTCCTCTTCTGTGAAGCATTATCATAATTACAGTTATATGATCAATTGTATCATTTGTCACTTGCTGTCTGTCCACCCTGCTAGACTGTAAATTCCATGAGGGTGGAAACAGCATCAGTTCTGACACTATTGCTATAGTGCAATGCCTTGTGCGAATAGGCGCTCAATACACATTAGTTGCATAAAAGAGGTAATGAAACCTGTGCTGTGTGGGAACTATGGGAATGGAAAAGAAAGGACAGAGCACAGGTTCAGGAAAGTTTATAGCTTGGTAACTGATATGGTAGGCAAGGAAGGAAAAGTCAAAGATAGCTCAAAGGTTTCAGGTGTGAGAGAAGAAAGGTACCGCTGATAGATATGGAGCTAGTTTGGAGTCCCATTTTTTGTACTTTTAAGGCAAGATGGGTGATGAGACATTTAAGTAGACATATCTACCAATTAGTTAAACAAAGGAAAATAGATATTTGAGGTTGATGTATAGATTCCATACTGGTTCCAAAAAACTCTTAATAATCACTGTTGATGGACCCAATAATCTATCTTATTTGATCTGCATTTCTAATCTATACCTTCACAGCCATTTTTCATATGTGTGTAAGTATTTTTGTTAAAATATTCATTTTTGATATGTAGATAATCTGGACAATAAAAAAATTAAAGAATACCTTGTAAGGTAGGTGCACATAAGTAGAAATTGGCTAGCTTATAATGAAAATACATAAATTGGTATAATACTTCTGGATGTTCATTTGAAAATGTGACATAAAACACTTAAAAATGGCAATATACCTTATACTGGATGGTTTCTATGTTTAGGAATTTAATCAAAATAATTAATCAGATATGTATATAAGATTTGCATCAAAGGACACAAACTCTACCTAGATATGACTACTACATAGTTGAATTTTCTCTCAGTAATTTTTCTATATTGGGTCTGATTGTATGAACAATTAAAAAATTCAAGTTATACCATCTATGCTATTTCAAACTCAACCTTTTTCACCCTGTCTTTGATCATAACCACATATTAAGTTATGTCCTAATAACATGATAATTAGGTTATTTCCATTTTTTATAAGTGTGCTGTGATAAACATTTCTTTCCATAATCTACTTTATCCAAAGGAGGTGATCAGATATGAGCATGAAGCAGAATTGCAGTACATTTTAAACACTCTTGATAATTACTAAATCATCTTCCAAAAAGTTGAACCAACTTATATTCTCACTAGCAGGATATGTATGACATTTTACAGTAACATCAAATTCTGGCTAAGTTGAAAGCTAACTCTGATTAGATCTAGGTGACCCAGTGGGTTCATTTGATGTCAAACAGGTGTTTGTCTGGCTTTAAGAAAGAAAAGGAGGAAAAGAGGTCACCACCATACATGGGTCAATAGTGACATAATTGTTAGGGTAAATGAGCTTAAACCAATGTAAAAAGTTTTTCAGTCTATTTACACTGAGTTAATTTGAACTGCATATAAATATAGTTTAAATATAGAATGAACATCTATTTTGGGAATGTCTTGTTATCCCCCACTTTTATTCTTCAGAGAACCATTTAATTTTTGATTAGGCATTAAAGCACTTATATATGTTATATGTGAATATCAGCATCTTAACTGCCTATGTTGGTTTCTACCTGATCCCCCACTACTCTCCGTGGCACTTAGAGAAGAGGAATCGGCAGTATTAACAGTTAACAAAAGCAAACTTTCCCAAGACAATTTTTTTCCTCCCAAACTGGTATTCAGACTAAATAAGCAGTGCACAAACGTTTTATGCAGGGGTTATTCTCCAATGAACTCTTACCTATCATTTCACCACAGGTGTGTTTAAACTGGAAGCAATACTTACTGCATTGCGTTTGCTGCACTAGAAAGTATGAGAAGTCTTTGTAGGGGCAGATGAGGATCCTGTTTTCCAGAATAAAGATATATAATGTTGGGCAATTTGGAGAAAACCTCTGTACTGCTTTTGTAAAAATTCTGTTCTGTAATGGAGAAAAAAATTAAAAGTCAAACAAAAATAGAGAAAGGCAGAATGGAAACTGAAGATTTCCATAGAAAAGAAGCAGAACCAGGAAGAGCAAAGTGTAACTACTTCAAAGTAGCAGGTAACTTTGAAATTAAAATGTTTTTAAGTTGAAAATTCCTTTATATTTGATTGTCTCAACAAGATAGTTTTTAAATTACTCCCTTTCTCTCCTCTAACACTACAAAAATTAATCTTACGTTCATGAAAGGCTTTTATGTGAACATCAGTGAGGAATGTTTTTTTCTGCATGGATGAAGAAATTTGGCTTAGAAATTTGATTAGTTATACATGTTTGGAAACAGCTTATATGTACTACAATGGTTTTCACTTAAACATGAGGTTGTGATTTTATACATCTTTGCAGATGTGAAATTTAAATATAACATTTACCGAATGACACAATACATTATTTAAAAACCCATAGCAGAATGAACTGTACTTTGCTATTTTAAGACTTTTTCATAAATGTTAAGAATTCACTGGTAGGACCAATCCAGTCCAGTTTTTTATGGAATTTTAGATGAGTGTGTGACACTGACTTTTACCACCATTATTTACATTCCCCTTCATCCTTATTAACAAATTCTCATTTTGTTCAAGGCAACAAAGAGCACCACTAAAAATACCGACCCCCTGATGCTGCTTGGCACCCAGGGAGGTAATGTGCTACACTTCTGGCCAAAAGCAAGCAGAGTTCTGCTGTGCATGTGCTCTCTTAAGAGAGGTAGTACTCCTTCATGCTTTCATCTTATTCTTTCCTGAAACTTAGATATGAAATGTGGAGGCACAAGAATTATCTTGCAACCATGAGGCAACAAGCATGATAAGGATGGTTAGGATAGTGGAAGACAAAGATGGAAGGGGCCTGGGTCCTTGATAATGTCACTATGCATCACTATGTCCAGGCCTTAGTCTGCTCATATCTTCTGTCTAAGCCACTATTTTAGAGTTTTCTATTATTTATTTGTAACTATGCACATTCCCCACTCATACAGTGACCAATTCCTTTACGAATTCTTTGCCCTTTTCTGCTTAGGTGAGCAGTGTCAGAGAGAGCAAGAGAGACAGAGAAACACTTTATTTAGAATAGTAAAATATTTCCATACAAGTTATAAATAGTCACTGCCCCAAGTCTTCTGGGTGCCAGGCCTTTGCCCCAGTGGTCTTGGTTATTCCCCTGAGGCCTGTGGGACTTCCCATGATTCAGCATGGATCCCAGCTTGATGTCAGTCACAGCAAGGGGCTTCCAGAACCTTACCCAGCTGGGCCTTGCATCCTTCCATATAGGTCTTTAATGCCTTAAGGTTGTTAAATACTTCGAATGTCATCTCAGATTAACATTATTTATACACAGGGACAGCATCAGTGGGTGATATTTTATATATCTTAAATGGTAATAATACATACTATATATTTAATTCCCATTTGTTTCTTTTTCTTACGGATCTCATTCAGAATTTCCCTTTTAGCTTTAACCAGACACCCATGAGTTTATTTTCCTTTATGACAGCCAATCTGGATAACAAGAGTACAAGTTCCGGATCTATCAGTACTGTGTCCATGGCTTTAATCTTATACTCCAGGGACCTGCATCTTGGTCAAACCCCCTCAGATCCTCTGTCTTACCTTGTGACTGCCTTAACTAAAGGACAGAGAAGAACTTGGATATCTGAACTGGAAAAAAACATGATTCATCTGTATTTAATACACTCATCATCATAAAGCAGGTATTGCTTAGTCTTTTTCCAAATACTCAGTTTTTAAGGTCTTGGCTTTTTCTATGATCACTTCAAGCCAAAGAACATGCATTTGGCTTCTTGCCTTTTTCCTTACAGATGTCACAAGAAGGCAATCCTAAAATTACATTTACTTTTCTTCCTCTTATTATTTTTAAACTTTATATCCCTTTATGGGGGGGGAAGCCCCATTTTTACTTCTCTACTTCTATTCTGTCTCTAGTTTCTATTTTCTTCCAAATATTACTTTTCCTAATTAGATGCAATGGGAGGGGTTCACGATAGTTTGGAGTTAAAACTGAAATTTTCATAGTCATTGAAAATATATATAAAAGGGAATTTCATGGTTGGATGAAGTTTAAAAATTACTAAATTCAGTGAACTGCTCTGTTAGATAATATATTTTTTAAATTACTTTAAATTGTACTATAATATATATGTGTTAGAACATAGTTTTTAAAGGATAAAATCATCATGCTCACATAAATATGAAATGAACAAATGTCAAAGATCTCATTTAACTCTATAATTAATGAGGTAACCAGGAGATGTTACAACCAGTTCAAAAGATAACTTGCAATGACATAAGGAATGCTGAAATGAATATATAAATGGATAAAACACTGGCCAAAAGAAGTCATTGGCCACATAGCAATAATAACATTCCACCAGACACAACATGCATTTCTATGGACAGGAATTATTTGCATTACTGTCATTTTCTATACTTTGATTTTTATCTTTGCAAAGTAGCCCAAAGACAAGTAAAGGCTATAATCAGATTATAGAGTAGGAAGGATACCCCATTATTTTTCTTTCACAGTGTTCCCTTATTATGTAATCTGGTGAAGTATAACCAAAAGGTGGTACTCCTTCTTGACCATCTCCTGGGAACTAGTTTATTAGCATTTCCTAGGAGGAGATAAAAATGGGGGTAAGACAACAGTTTTAAAGTACAAGACTAGAAAACTGAGCAAGAGTAGGCAAATTGTGCTTTCTCCCCCAGCTTGGAATAGTTTTGATAGCTTGGGCTGTAGAACCACACATTATGGTTCAAATCCTGTTGCCTATTGGTCAAGTTCGTCTTTTGAAGTCCCAGTTTCTTTTTTGAGATAGTGGGATTATTACTAGTACCTAATTGATAAGTTTGTCAAATGATATGTCCTAAGTAAAATGCTTAGCATAATAACTGGCTTGGCAGAGTGCCCAATAAATGTTAGCTGTCATTATTAATGTTTTTGTCAATATTATAATTTTAAGTAAAACTAAATACCAAGCTAAATAGGCTCAGAAGTATATAACATCAAATTAATTTTTTAAACAGCTTTATTAAGGCATAAGTGGTATATAATAAACTGAATATATTTAACGTATGTAATTTGACATAAGTGTATTGTGAAAGCATCACCATAATGAACATATTCATCATCTCCAAAAGCTCCCGCATGACTCCTTATAATTTCTCCCTCTCATCTTTCCCTGTTTTCCATCCCCAAACAACTACTGATCTCCTTTTTGTCACTATAGATCAGTTTGCATTTTCTAGAATGTTTATAAATGGAACCATATAGTATGTATTCTTTTTGTCTGGTTTCTTTCAGTCTGCTTAGTTATTTTGACATTGATTCATGCTGCAGTCTAAATTAATGGTTCATTCCTTTTAATTGCCAAGTAACATTTCCTTGGAAGTATATTGTATAGTTTATTTACCCATCCAGCTGTTGATGGAATTTGGCTTGTTTTCTTTTTGGCTGTTACAAATAAAGCCATCATAAACATTCACATACAAGTATTTATATAATGAACGCATTAATTGGGTAAATATATAAGAGTGGAATAGCTAAATCATATGTAGGTGTATGTTTAACTTTTCAAGAAACTGTCAGGCTATTTTCCAAATTTGCGTGAGAGCCCCTGTTGCTCTACATCTTTGCTAACACTTGGTATGATCAGTCTTTAATTTTAGCTCTCCTAATATTTGTGCGGTAGCATCTCATTGTGGTTTAATTTATATTTCCCTAATGATTAGTGGTATTGCAAATCTCATCATATGCTTATGGTCATGCACTTCTGAGTTAATGTAAGGTGCTTTGCTAAAACTACTCTGGGACTTCGGTCAGTTGGGTAGTAAATTCATGTGTAATATGCCTCATCTAGTTGAAACCCAGGGCAATACAGATAAAATGTAAAAGCCACAGACAGAATACAAAACATGTAAATATCTTCATGGCTTATAAAGACAGAAATGTGAATGAGTACCTAGGACTGAAGCTGATGGCCTACCAGATGATGGAGATAGAGACAGAAGTAGAGAACGGATGGCTCCTTCCGGTAATGAAGATTAAAAATTCTCCACAGGAAATGGGGTCCTGGCTCATCTCATAGCATGAAGCTAGTGGCTAGAGTGGAGCCTCTCCTATTCAACCATATGGTAGGAAGCTGAAGAAAGAAGGATCCTATATTTTCTGCCTTCCTCCTTGCTGCTGACCTGCTGCCTGCAGCTGCAGGAAGCAAGAAGACATGACTAGGAACTAAGCCAAACTGTCTTCTAGTTGCAAGGCCTAAATCCATTATAAACCCATAGATCATATAATGTAGGAATTCCAAAACATATTATAAGACTCAATTCTGAACCTGAGGTCTGAAGGAGTAGAAGAGTAATTAAAGTAGAATGGGTGGAGGAGAGAGATTAAGAACAAACCAAAACAACAAATCAAAACAAAATCTACCCCTCAAAATGAACCACATGAAAAAAAAGCCAGGATAAAAAAGAGAGCCAATAAAATCAACAATTAGAATATAAATTCACCTGGTATGGAGTCAAATGCATGGCACAATATGACAAAGACCTTAAAATAAGTTTGTTTAATCAAAGAAAGAAATGAAGGAATGATATTCATTGCAAAGAATAATATTTCATGAAACAAAATAGGTACTACTTGCAATATAAAATATAGAGGATGGATAAACTCCAGCTAGACACAGTAAATCACAAAGTCTGGCCATACTTTCTTTGTAGTTCCTGCCATCAGAAGGTGGAGCCTATTTCTCCACCCCATGAAACTGGGCTAGGAACTATGACTTATTATATAGCCAGTGCATCACTAGCAAGAGTGACACAAGTAGAAACTTGAAAAGTCTTGTACAATCTTGCTGCTGGGAACACTAATGCCACCATGAAAGAAGCCTGGGTTACCTCTGGGTAGTGAGAGATGATGTGGGGTGAGGGGTTCAGCTGTCTCAGCCACCTAGCAGCCCAGTCAAGCTCAGACCACATCTGACCTGCCAGGTGAGTGTGGTTGCATGAGGGAGTCCAGGCAAGACTAGCAGAAAAACCACCTAATCAACCTATAAAATCATGAGAAATAATAAATTCTTCCCATTTCAAACCACTAAATTTGGAAACGTTAGGCAGCGACAGGTAACAGATACACTGGTGCAGTAAAAAAAATTAGGAAATGAGAAGATAGTCTGAGGAATTCACCAAAAACATAGCACAAAGAGGCAACAGAAATTAAAACTATGAATAGGCAATGAAGAGATACATAGGATAGACGTGAAAATTCTAGTATCTTTCTAAACAAGAGTTCTAGAGGAAGAGAATGGAGGAACAGACAAAAAGGTAACATTTGAAGCAATGATAAGTTGGAATTTTCCAGAACTCAAGAAAGTCATGAGTCTCTAGCTACAAAACTATTAAGATATATTTTATGGGTTTAATTATATAATTTACATATATATTAAAGTTTACCATTCTTACAAGCTATCTTCTTATTGGATTAAAGAAAATGTGAATTTTTGCTCAAGTTAAACTAAAATATATCAATTTCCCACTTTGAAATCCAGGTTTCCTAAAATTTAACATGTGGCCAAGTTGTGGTGGGATAGGCCTCCTTGCAGCAAGTGTCAGCACATTGAACATGCTTTGTTTTTGTCTATCAAACTTCCCTTTCTTTTAGGAATTAACTGTCCCACAAGCCTCATGGTTTTGATTGTCTCTACATCACAAATCCTTAGTCTCAACCTCAGTATTTGCGAAGATGTATGAACCAAGACACTCCAGTTTTTTCTCTCCCAGGAATTTTACACTTCAGATAAATTCATTATAAAAATGCCATACATTCTTGCATTGCACACATAAAACATTATTTCTTTCATTTCTAAGAATTTTGGAGAGAAAGATGAAGTACACAAATGAGTTCACTACATTTCACCTAATCTTTTTAATGTGTTATTTAGCTTATGTTACCTATTTTTCAAAACAGCAGCAGATAAAAAGCAACAAATTTAACATCAGGAAAAAGGCCACTAGACAGATGTATTAACACGATTGAAAATTGACAGACTGGAGTCTGACTGTAAAGAAGAAAACCAAAAAACTTAAAAAGGAGACACTACTAGTCAAACATACATCAATGGCATGCTGATGTAGGGCTGCATATATATATATATATATATATATATATATACATGCCTCAGCAGCCTCTGAGGGCATCCGTGTAAGTTGACGACACATTGATGATTGCGTGGGTCATTAAAGCATTTAAAATTTCTTTGTAGTCTCTGTTTAATAAAGCAGGAAAGTGGCAAATGTGTACAAATTTGTTTGTAAAAAAATTTCTATCAAAACAAAATTTTAACTGTTTAAAGGAATAAACACTCATGTAAAATTTATTCCATAAGAACCTGAGATTTTACTCCACTTAGCTAAAAATCTGACAGTTTAGAAATTTATCATTTTCTTTTGTTTTTTTCACTGTATGCTCATGTTTTCATAAAAAAATACTCTAGAGTCCCATGCTGATAATGTTTTTCTTTCTTTGATATGGTCTGTAATATTTTAAATTTTATCAAAGCAAAATTTCTCTGTTTATTCTGAATAGTTCTGTTTTTCAAAAGGAAACTGTATCTTTATGTTGTTTGTATTTAATGCATTGAATACTGATTGTTCTGAGTCATAAAAGGATCAGAACCTAATTATTTTTGCTACTAGAAAATTGTGAGTACAGCTCTCCTCAGATATCTTCTTTCAGACATTTTTTTTAGTAATGTTAAAATGTGTGTTATTCATGACTAATTTATCATGATAGGACATATGAAGATGAAATAAAAGTCCAAGATTCCCAAGTTAGTTACCTACTAAAGTTAATTCATTTACCTGTCATTTGGTACTGCCCTTGTTTTAAAGTAGGAACAAATCTCCTGTACAAAACTCTGACAACTATCATCCCATCTCTGCTTGAATACTTTCAGTTACAAGGGATCTCAGTTAGGCAGCTCCCATTGTTAAAACACTATGTTGCTTATATTGAAACAAATATGCCTCCTTGTAATTTATACCACTGAATTCAAAACAGTTATTTTTGGGTTTCTATACTTGGGACTTTAACCTATTTGAAGACAATGATCATGGTTTTCATTTGTCTAAACTAAATTTTCACTCTGTTCCGTTTGTCTAAAGTAAATTTCCCTAATTTCTTACATAGCCATGCTTTAAAAATATGAGACTCAATCTTTCTTCCTCCCTCCCTCACTTTGTTCATCCTTCCTTACGTTCCATCCTTTCTTCTTTCTTTCCTTAATTCAGTCCAAAAGCCATGAAGTGGAGCTGAGCAAAATAAGGGTGCTTGTGATGGGGAGAGGAGGGATGACACAGCACAGGGCGGGAGAGCCGAGTGAGGACCCCAGGGCTTGCCTGGGGATGCAGGGCCAGAGGATCTCATCAGGCATCTTCCATTCTCTTGGCTTCCCAGCAGAAGCAACATAGCCCCTCTAGCTCCAGACTTATTCAAACAAAAGTCGGGGGCTTGAGTCTCTCAGTTCCATCCATGGATTGGTATCTGTGAATGGATTGGCATACATGACTGAGATTAGGTCACATGCCAACTCCTCTTTGGTTTGAGTTAATCCCACCCAACCACTGGAGAGAGGATAAGAAAGGGATTATTGGATAGTCTGGGTCTTGTTATTAGGAGAAGAAAATAGATACTGGGTAGGCTGAAACAACAAACATCCACTCTAGAATAACTGTTAATATTTTGGGTAAAATATCTAAACCTTTTATACACATATATTTCTTACAATGGGATCATTCTGGGTAAACTCTATGAGTTACTTTTATTTCACTTAAAACTAATAATAAAAATCTTTCCATGTCAATGAACATTCTTTTAGAATGTTATTTTGATGGCTACAAAATACTAATTTTCTTTAACAGTCCTTACTTTTGAGCAAGTTTTCTGCACATTTTTCTTTGCTAAACCATGCTGTGAACACTCTTTGCACACAACTCTATGTGCTCTCATCCAGGTATTTTCTCAGGATAAATCCTTAATGGTAAGATCGTCAGGTCAAAGTATATGCTAATTTTCAAGATTTTCAACCATTCCTAAATATCATTCTTCATTTGGCATTTGACAAACACTTAACACTGTTAACTATGATCTTGCTTGCCTCCTCCAGTTTGTCAGTGTCTCTCTGTACAGTGTCAGGAAGGAGCATGTAAACTCCCAATATGTGTGTAGATATTACTGGATGAATACTTCCTGTTTCTGAAAAGTACTTATTTTTCCATTGCCTATAATTGTATTAATCTGTACATTCAGCAATACCGATATTCATACCTTTGTGTTGTTCCCTCCCATGTTTTATCAGAGTTGGTCCCTGTAATAAATAGAAGACAAGAGAAATTATGGCATGTCACTTCTGAGACTCAGTTACAAAAGGTGTTATGGGCCTCTCTCTCTCTCTCTCCCCCTATATATATATAAAATATATTAAAATGTAGAATATATATATAGTTAATATATATTAAATATATATTGATATTATATATATCATATGTATATTAGGATATCCTAATAGGATACCTTATATATATATATATATATATATATATATATAGACACTTGGAAAAAATACATACTATATATAATAAATATATATATATATATTTTTAGTGTTTCTACATGGGTTCTTAACTTACTGGAAGACATATAAATAAATAAACAAAGAAATAAATAAAACATATGTATCTTGTATCACTTGTGCTCATTCTGTGGTAAGCCAGATGTCATGTTGTGAGGACAGTTAGGCAGCCTATGGAAAAGCCCACAGGGGAGGAATGAGGGTTTCCAGCCAGTGATCAGCAAGGTACTAAGGGCTGCTCAAACCATGTGAGTGAGCTAGTGGTGGATTCTACTCCACCTGAGTCTTCAGATTGCTGCAGCGTAAACTGACAGTTGACAGCAATTTCATGAAAGATTCTGAGCTAGAAATATCCAATTAAACTGCTCTCTCATTCCTGACTCTGAAACTGACCCATAAGCTGCTAAATTTTAAGGATAATTTGTTCCATGGCCATAGAAAGCCAATATACTATTAAAGAGATTGAACTTTTAATAAAAACCTTTCCAAAAAGAAAACTTCTAGCCCTGATGGCTTCACTGGTGAGTTCTATCAAACCTTTAATTAAGAAATAATATTAAACTTACATAAACTCTTTCAGAGAATAGAGGAGAAAAAGGCAATTCTCAATTCATTTTACAAGGCCAGCATAATGTTATTACCAAAACCAAATAATAATACTGCAAGAAAAAAGATTATGAACTCATATTTCTCATAACTACAGATGCAGGAAACCTTAAGAAATATTAACACATCATATTAAATAATATATTAAAACCACAATACTTCATGAGCATGTGAGGTTTAGACATAAATGCAAGATTCTTTCAATGTCCAAAAATCAATGAAATTCAGATTACATGTAACAGTTTAAAGTAGGGAAAAACCCCCAATCATTGCAAGAAATGCAGAAATGGTGTTTGACATCTGTCCATCATAAAAATTAACAAAAAGCTAGAGATAGAGGGAAACATTGCCTATCCGATAGAATGCATTTATGAAAGTCTACTCTTCAGTGCTAAAATATTAAAACTTTCCCCCTCTTCTGGTTCAACATTGTAGTAGACAGACATTCTAGATGAAGTAGTGAAAAAAAAGAATTTGAAGGAAAATATAAAACTATTTTCAGTGGTATCATGTGTTCAGAAATCCTGAAACCTCCAAATATCTACTAAAGTAAATACATTTAACAGGTTGAGAATCCAAAAATCAGCATAGAGAACTCAATTGTCTTCTGTACAATAGCAGTGAATTGAAAAATTAAAATAAAGAAAAGCACTTACAGTAACATCCAAAAGAATGAAATATTTAGAAATATAAATAAAAACATTTAGAACCTCTACACTGAAAGCCACAAATCATTGCTGAGAGCAACTAACACAGACCTAAATAAATAAAAGGATATACCATGTTCCTGGATGGGAACACTCAATATTTCTAAAATATAAATTCTTCCCAAATTGATCTGACTGTTCAATGAAATCTTAATAAAAGTAACTGTAAGAATTTTTGAGAAACTGACAAGCTGATACCAGAATTTATGTGGAAAATTTAAAGAACCTAGAAAGGCCAAAGTAATCTTGAAATGGAGGCTTATCTTACTTGATTTTAAGACTTGTATAAGGTATAGTAATCAAAACAGTTGGCATTGGTCAAAACATAGACAAATAGATATATGTTAGCACACAATAAAGAGTTCCCAAACAGACCTGTGTACATATGGTCAAATGATTTGATGCAAAAGTACCAAAGTGATTCTATGGTGAAGGAATGTTTTCAAGCAATCGTGTACAAATATTTGGATATCCATATGGGAAAAAAATGAATACAACTACCCCTTACTACTCCATATTGTAAACCAAAGTTAATTCAGCAGGCCTCACAGACTTAAACATAAAGGCTAAATGTATAAAGCTTCTAAAATTCATTGTAAAATAGCTTTGCAACCTTGGGAAAACAAAAATTTCTTAACAATGGTATAGAAAGCACTAATCATAAAAGAAAAAAAGGTTGCTAATTGAAATTTATCAAAATCAAAAACTTCTTCTAAAAACATCACTAAGAAATGAATAGTCAATTCATAGACTGAGAGAAAATATTTGCAACCTAATATCTGACAAGGAACTTTTCACACAGCATCATGAGGCACAGGGAAGCAAATGAAAATCATGAAGAGATACTCCTTAGAGGGGTTAAAATTGACACAAATTGAAAAACAAAAACAAAACTGGTAATACCAAATGCTGTCAAGGATATGGAACTTATAGCACTCTCATAATGCTAGTGGGAATAAAAATGGAAAACCACTATGGGAAATAGTGTGGAGTTTTCTTTATAAAGTTAAAGTTAAAAATCACACCTTAAAATATGCTAAGAAGCCAGAGTCCAAAAATACCTACTGCATGATTCCATTTATATGAAATTCTAGACCAGGCAAAATGAATCTTTTGTGATAGGAATCAGTACAGCATTGTGGTGGGAGGGACGGACTGACAGGGAACTTCCTACAGAAAGAAATCCCCTATACTTGAGAAATGTGTGGGTTATATGGGTACCTGCATTTGTTAAAATGAAAGGTACCCTTTAAATCTGTGCCTTTCACTGTCTTAATCATATATCATTAAGTTTTAAAACAGTGTACATTTTAATTGCTATTCTCCATTAGGGCCTCATTTTCATCAATCTATTAATTAGCATACATTGGGCAGGGCATTTCAATTGCCAATAAATCAATCTATTGAATCCTTAAGTAATCAATGTTTGTCCATTGTCTGCAAGGACATCATAAATTACTTGATCATGTTAAATAAAGCTATGCTGTTTGTGACACTCCTCACTATTTTAATAGGTCCAGTAATTCTAACTACTGATGATTAGACACAAAAGTTAGTTTTAAGCTTCATAATTCAAGTGTTTTTGCAGTCATTTTGTCTGTTTCTTATATTTTGTGCTATATTTATTTAATTTGTTGCAACAGTTACTTCTTTTAATGAACCCTATTTCCTGGCAACTAGGATTTTGTTTTAAAATGTGAAATATACAAGTATATGAAAAAAAGGGAAGATTTGTAGAATAGGAGTAGATATAAAATCCTTCTTAATTGAATGAGGAGTGCTGGGAGGAGGAATATTGGGGCCAGGAATTTAACAAGAGAGAGACTGAGAGAAGTTAGGCAGTCACTGGATGAAAAATTAAGGAGGTGTGCAAGGAGCTGTCTGAGGTCTGAATCAAAGAGCTATCATGCAGCCACCTTTTCCAGAATAGTCCAAAAAATAGCAGAAGACACCATGGGAAAGAAGCCTTCATTTATTTACAGAAAGTTCATGACTGATGTCTTCAGTTAGACAGGAAATATGGTAAAATATTGTTATCCGAAAATGAAGAATATTTTTTCTAGAGGCCTGACTTAACTAAAGCTATATTATTAAAAGCATTCTTCTCTGCAACTGCTGTACAGAATTCTTTGTTTTAATAGTTTGTGATTTAATGAGAAGCTTTTGGTTCCATCAATATCTGTCCATATCTAGTTCAAGGGCATTTGTGTATAATAAATAATGCTATTAAGGATTAAATATATTATTTTAGATTCTAATTATTTCAGATAGTTATTAATGCAGTGTATAAAGATTATTTATAATGATGATGATAATGACAGCTAATGTTCCCTGAGATTTTAGTATGTACCAAGTAGTATTCAGATATTTTCCATGGATTTATCTAAATCAATATTCAAAACCACAATGGGATATAGTTCTATTTTACAGGTAAGGAAAGATAAGAATGTATAAATAACATATTCAATGTTACTTAGCTAGCAATGGCTAAGCCCAAAGCTTTCCTCTTAAACAGCATGCTATGACTCAAAGATGTCAATGTGTAATTGAATGCTTATATAGATGCTCTTTTCTTTTTAAAATATTATACTTGTAACACATTGCTACTTTTAAAGTCCATTTTTCTTAGGGTTGTTTATTTATTTGTGACAGCATTTTCAAAGGACAGGGATAGCAATTTTATTTCTATGTTCTTCAATGTAAAAAGGAAGCTTTTAGCCAGCACGAAAATATTAATACAATCTTTTCCCAGAGAGATGGATTATCAATGAAAATAAACGACAATATTCTCTGGTAATAAAAATAACGAGACAGACAGGAAAAAGTAATGACATTGTCTAGCATAATCACAGCAGAAAATAACTAAATCACCTTGAAGGAGATAAATGGTTACAAAAACCCATCCTTGTCTAATATGGATTGACGGGGAATGACAGGTTCCTTCAAGAGGATGGCAGCCCACAGGCTCATGTGCTTTCAAGGGATCAAAGGGACTGACACTGCCTGCCAGCGCCATCTAAGCAGAACATAGATTCTCTCCAAGCAGATATTTACTCCAAGATACTATTTTTGGGAAAAGATAGCTTATTTGGGAAGGATGACAGCATTTTCTCTACACATCCTGTCATCTGTTAGAGTAGGACTGGGATGGGGAGAGAATCAACTAAATCTGTACTTAGGTTCCAAATCAGTCATAAGCCTTTAGAGAGTTAGGGAAATCGAACTGTTCTGTCACACAATTGTTTTAAGAATAAAACATGTGGAGCACTTGGTTTTCAGATTGTTATTAGTTTCCCTTCTATGAATATAAAACTTTAAAAAAGTTTTAAACTCTAAGAGAAGTTTTTTTATAGACTCTGTGGATAAAGTGAAAATTCCCATGGCCAAGATCCTCACCTGAACCTAAACTACTTAATGATGTAACTGGCCTGCTGCTAGGCTACTGCTTCCACACCCATCAGCAGTTAGGTAGTATTGCCTGAGTCACTATATAAAGAGCTCTGCCCTGTGCTCTGGGCAGAGCAGAGATGAAGGAGGATTACAGACTTGCAGACTGTTGGATGCAGATGTAATTCTAGTGCTCGACCTATTGCTGGGAGAACAAGCCAGGTAATAAGCCCTCTTATCCCGAGAACGTTCCATTGTCATTCCTCAGTCTCACTGAATCCATAGTGAACTTGCCTAGGGCTGAAACCCATTGGCAAGACACTCAGTTAATCCTATTGGATTTTAATAATGATCTTGAGATCAAAATAATTTTGAAATATTTAAATGTTAACTAATAATATAATTAAAACTCCTGAAAAGAAACCATAGAAGAAAATATTCTTGGGAATAGAGAAGGCTTTTATAACCATGATAGGAAATCCTGAGTCCCTATAGAAAAGATTGACTTGATTATATTAAATTATAAAACACTATTAAAAAGTTGAAGACAGGATAAACTAGCAGAATCAACATTCACAATCAATGTTACACTGGCTACTCTTCTTAACACATTAATAACTCTTATAAATGGTTAAGAAAAAATGACACCTGAAATAGCAAAGTGTATGAACAGGCACTTTGAAAATAATGAGGTTCAAATAGTTACTGAATATATGAAAAGATATTCAACCTCTCCACTAATCAAAGGAGATTTCATTTCTCACTTATCAGACTTGCATTCAAAAGAGGGACTGCATTCACTGATGTTGTGCTCTCAGAAAATGCACTATTTCCAGTCATTTGTGGATTATCAGATGGTACACAGGAGTAAAATAAAGGAATATGTTTGGTTTCTCTGAAAATATAGAATGTGTATATTCTTTATCAATTCTGCTTGGAATTTATCCTACAGTAACACTTTTAGAATGATACAAATATTTATCTACCTTGATGTTTGCTAGAACACTGTTTATAACATTTACTGTGGGCAGTCTGAGAATTGTAGAAAAATTGCAAGAATAAGCAAAGAATATAATTTTTACCCAGAATTTCCAAATATTTGTATTTTATTACATTTGTTTACTTCTCCTTTTTCTCTTTCTCTGCCTATATATACTCACACACTTTTTTTCTATACTGAAAAAAATGATACAAAATTTTCATTCTGTAAAAAAGCAACTTTCAGTAAATTGTAGAGAGTACTGCTTTACCACTAAATACAATGTTATCTTAGTTATTAAGATATAATCTTTATAACTTTAGTGCTCAAATTGGACCAGATTTGGTAATTGGGAAATCAAGAAAACTCTGTATCCTTTTGACATATCCCAATTATTTTTAGACCACTTTCTTATTTTCTGGTATAACAAGATAGTCTAGGCTCACTGTGCTTATCCTAGCCCCGGAATTAGCCATTTACCTGAGGAGTTCCATTTAGTAGAAAATGATATTTAGAAACCAGGCTCTGGTAAGTAGATGTATAGAGCATCTATTCTTTCTTTCTTTGTTTTCTATTCATTTACTTTTTTGTTTTTTGAGCACTTTTAGTAAAAAATTAGAAACAATTTAACCTTTATCAGAGGAATCAGTTAAAGTATAGTAATGGAATGGAATACTATATAGCTATTAAAAATATGGAGGAATCTATTATACTGATTTGAAAGAGGATCTAATATAAATTATATTTGGGAAAAGCAAGTCATTGAACAACTGTTATAGTTTATTTTAAACATTATTTAAAAGTAGATATGTATTCACAGAGAAAATTTTTAAAATCTGAAAGATTACCCATTCTTGCCAATGGGTTTCAGCCCTGGGCAAGTTCACTATGGATTCAGTGAGACCAAAGAAATGACAGTAGAATGTCCTTGGGGTGAAAAGATTATACCCAACTTTATTCCCACGGTGGCAGGTCAATCAACTAGAATCCCGTCCACTCAGAGCGAGTCTGCATGCAGCAAGCAGGTCTCTGTCTCTGGGCCTCTCTACCCATGCAGCTGTCTCAGCCTCTGTCCTCGGTGCTGCCACCACTCCAGTCTAGTCTCTGCTTTTCTGCAGCCTTGCAGCTGTGCCACGGTGTCTCTCAGAGCACTGGGCGGAGCTCTTTCTATAGAATTAATAACAATGTATTGTCCACACATGTGTAGTGAGCTAGCTGACCACGGCCAGGTGAGAATTCTGGCCACAGAAACCTTCACTTTACCCACACATATCAAGTCACAATGTTTTTTTAAACTTCTGGTAGTGGGATAAGAAAAAAGGTGAAACTTTCATTTCTTCATAGTTTTCTATAACTTTTTTATATTAAGCATTTGCCAATTTTTATTTAAATTTGTAAATCTGAAACCAAAGTAAAACAACAAAAATTAGGTATTAATGGCTGCAAGAGAATAAAATTAATTTATGGGAAGGTTAGGGGAACTTAACCTCATTGTGTGTTAGTAAAGTTGCTAGGATTAGTACTCCCAGTCAATTAGTGTGTAATAATTGCCTCAATCAGTAAGTCAGTTTTCTCCAAATCTCATTTAGTATCCTCATTCGTTAAGTGTTTTCATCTGTAAATAGATTTTCATTTCCCAGGGCACAAACTTGCTAACAAATTCGCAAATCAAGACTAGTAGATGTTTTTGTGGCATGCTTTACATTCTCTTGGCCCATTCTTGATTTCAGCTGAAGTTGCAAAGGACAGTTCTTGCCAATTCAGATTTACCTTGTCAGGACAGTAACAAGCCTAGATCACATGCAGTTTGCTTCCACATTCACCTAGGGGCTTCTCAGCTCTGGAAGAGAAGACTTGGCCTGCTTATAAGCAAGGCCATCAAGTGAAGAAGAGATAAAGCTCCTCAAGAAATCGTCCAACAATGGTGGATGGGAGCTTGAGGATAAATGCTGTGTTAGCAAATTTGTCCTGAAAGGGCCAGATTATAGTTATTTCAATTATTTTAAAAGTTTTGTAGGTCATATGGTTTCTGTGACAATCACTCAACTTTGATCTTATTGCTCCAACATACCCTTAAGCATGGTTGTGTTCTAATAAAATCTTATTTACAAAAATTCACTGGCCAGACTTGGCCCACAGGCATATTGGCCTATTCCTGCTCTAGACTTCCTCCTTTCAGGTGGACAATTTTCGAGGCATTTAATACTGGCTTTTGAGGAAGTCCCAGTGGAACTGAGACGGACATCTTCAGGAGTAACCTAGATAATATCCCTTTATATTGACAGGATTTACCAACTGGATATGGTTCATGAAAGAAAGAGAGGAGATGTGGGCAATCTCAAGGCTTTTGCTTGAATATTGAGAGGATGGCAATTGCCATTTGCTGACATAGAAAAAGACATATTGTCTTTTTCTCTTTTTCTGTTCACTCTCCCTGCTTCCTCATTCCTGGTTCCTATGCTAGCTTTTAAACAGACCACATACACCCAAATCTGAATCTCATGTCCTAAATGAAGATACCAAGTTTCCACATTGAATTGTTTTGCGAATGAACCAAGAATACAAGTGGAAAAGATAGCATCTGCCTTTTTACTATGTAGTCATAGAAAGTCTGAAATAAATTGGAAAACTATGGTATACACAATACCTTACACTCCAAAGAGGACATAACTTAAGTATAAAATGAATAGGAAGAGGAAAGCATCACACTCTATTTTTTATTGTCAAAATTACTTAAAAGCTCTGCTGTAAACAGTGTAGAACTTGGAGGCTCTCTAATATTTTATACTGAATGTTAAATGATACAGATTAACTTTAGGGAAAATGTATAAAAGTTCATCTCCAGTATTTGTATATTCCTAATTAGATCCTGCTTCTCTGTTCTCTCCCATATACCTTTTCAGCAGCTGTCATGCTGCATTCTGATCACCCAAAGCTCCTCATTACAGTAGAACTTCATTCATTCACTAAATGATTTCTAGTGTCTGGCATTGCTTTTGGCACTGGAAGCACAAGAATGAACAAAACAAAGTCCCTGCTCTCTAGGAATGAGTGTTTAAGCAGCAGGAGAATGACACAAATAAATATGTAATTAGGGGTGGTCAGTGCTATGAAGTAAAAATAAAGGTAGGAAAGGGGGATGGAGGATTAGATACTATTTTGCATAGTACACCCAGGGAGGGCTTTTTGATAGAGTGATATATGAGTAGACACTTGAAGTAAAGTGTGCAGATAGTCAGGGAAGACCTTTTCCAGGCAGAAAAGCAAATGGAAATACCGTGAGGTGGCAGCAGGTAGAAGGCAGTGTGGATGGCAGTGGCCAAGGGCCGGAAGGAGTGAAAGACGCGATTTCAGCAAAAGGGGGAAATGTCAGAGACAATAGGAGGGTGGAAGAAGGGGAAGAGAATTAACATGGATATTTTTTGAGGAATATGATGAGCTGAGACATTTTTACTTCTATTTTTGAATGATCCCTGGGTTCCTGTATGTGGAGAATATACTGTTGGGGGCCAAGTGGAAGAAGTGATTTCAGTAGGAGGCTATTGCAACACTCCAGGTAAGAGACAGTGATGGTGTAGGATAAAGGGGAAAAAGTGGAAGAAAATAGTCAGACTCGGGGTATAATCTGAAAGTATAGTTGACAGGATTTACCAACTGGATATGGTTCATGAAAGAAAGAGAGGAGATGTGGGCAATCTCAAGGCTTTTGCTTGAATATTGAGAGGATGGCAATTGCCATTTGCTGACATAGAAAAGACAGTGGAAAGAGAAGGGTTAGGGGAAAATCAAATAGTGGGTTTCATCATGTTATATTTGAGATTCCTATTTGACATCAAGGAGGGGATACAGGATGTATGAACCTGGAGTTTGCAAGAGGGATTAGGACTGGCGATCAAAATAGAGTTGTTCATTTGTAGATAGTATTCAAAGTCATGGGACTAGATGAAGTCAGGGAGAAAATGCAGTAATGCACATTGGTCTCAGGTTTCAGGAATGTGAATGTGTGAGTGTGTGAGTGTGTGTGTGGTGACCTAACAGTTGAGTATGTTCGTATTTGGGGGCTCTTTTTTCTCTTCTAATTTCTATCAAAATGTACCCCCAGAACACACCTTGTTGAGGTGGTAAATGAAATCATCCTAGTATTAATAGCATGAACTCTGACTACTCTGTTAGTATTTTAATAGAAACTCTTAAGTGCCTAGGATGCAAAAGTTTGGGATCACAGGGAGTGCTCTGAAATGCTAATGGAAAGAAATGTTTTGAGGTGTTGTTGATTTGGAGGTTTAGCCTGTAACATATGGGTCAAGTAATCTCCTGTGATGTGAGCTTGAAGTTAACTCGAAAAGAAATGCACGTGGAGTAAAAAAAATCCCATCCTTTTAAGAAATGAAAGCCTTAAATTTTAGTAATGAGATACATATACCAAAAGTTAGTTTTTTAAATAGAGAGTGTACAAATCAAAATGCAAATAATAACCATTGGCTAAACTATCAGTTTAGACATACAAATGTTTCTTTTCTTATAATAAAAAGACTAAAGATTAAAATGAGAAATATTTTATTCCTTGTGATAGTCAGTTTTGAAGTATCAAATTTAAGTGAAATAGGCTCTTCTAGTTTTCAAAGAATCTACAATTTTTGAATTACTGGGGAACTGAAAGGTGTACTAGGAATAAATTAGAAAAGATTATTAAAACAGGGAATTTATAGCTCTACTTAAAAAATACATATATATTTTTTGCTTTGCTCAATGGGACATTTTGCTCTTAAAGAATTTTTCACTACTCTATCTAATTATTAAGCACCAATTATGTGCAAAGCTTCATGACTTTTTATCTTACACTTACTTATGCTAAATATCTAGCTATTTTTCATATATCATGCATCACTACAGCTTCCCAGTTTTTATTGTATTTAGATAATATTCTTTAAACTATTTAAATCCCATGTCATTTTTATCTGTTATTTTTAAAAAGAAATAAATGAATAGAACAGTCATTATTAATAGGCTGAATTAGTGTGCATTTCACTATATATCCAATTCTTTTAGGATAAACAAATAGAATGAACAATATATCTGTCAGGAGACTATAGGTTATGCTGTTGTAACAAACACCACCAATAATTTAGTGCTCATAACCACACTGTTTCTTACCCCGGTGCATATGCTCACTGCAAGGTGGCCGTGGCTCTCCTCCATATTTTCTTATCTCCTGGAACCAGGCTGAAAGAACTACTACATTTATTTTGGATGTTGCTGCCCTTGAGGCAGAGAAAAGTGACACAGTAAAGCACAAGCTGGCTCCTAAAGCCTCCACTCAGAAGACACACATCACCTTCTCCTCTGTGTTTCATGAACACCTCTAAGGGCAATAAGCAAGGAATGTATAATCCTCCCCCATGGAGGGCCCTGCAGTGAAGAGCGCTGTGGGAGAGGACTCAGAATCTGGCGAACAGAAATACAGTCCACTACAAGGGATAAAGAACTGAAGTTGAAAAAGCCTCTTTGTTTTTCCAATATGATGACTTTAAACTACCATATCTTTCCTTTTTTTTTTTTTTTATCATCCCTTGGTACTTTTCTCTATTTACTCAAGATGCCCAGTGAAATATTTTTCTCAGCAGCCAAAGATCCTAATCTTATAATTCATATAAACTGAGATTGAGAATAAAAACAAATTCTAAAGCCTGGACCTCTGGCATTCTGATCACTGGATAGTCCTCATCTAATCCTTTTGTATAACAGTTCTTTGCTTTTTTTTTTTTTTTTCCAGTTAAGGGCCTTGCTACTTAGGTCTGCCACCATCTCACATCGCTTATTCCAGACCTATACTACCACTAACCTCTTCCCCTATCTCTTCTTTGAGTCCTGATGGAATCCCCACAGTTGTAATATACTGAAAAGGATAAACTATTTGCAATCGAAGGAGATGTGTGTTCATTGATGTCCTGCTGTTGTCACTATTTAGCTTTTTAACTTGAGGCAAGTTAATTGACACTCTAAGAATCTCAGTTTTCTTATCTCTACAATTGAAATAGTTACACCTACCTTAAAGGGCTGCTATGAGGATCAAATAAGATAACACATGTAAGTTGCATTATAAATCCAGAGGAAAAATGTCAGTTGATTTTATAGTTGCTATCACTCTAGAAGAGTTAGGAATACACAAATCTGGTATGTATTTAATTCTGGAATGAGGGCAATAACAAAGAGATTTTATGAGGCCCTATCATTGCCCTTCTTCACATTTTCTAGTTGCTAAAATGTCCTATTTTGGAAAGAGACTGGATGAGGAAATCAATGGAAAGACAGAATCCTCTAACCTACAGGTCAGGCATCACTGTACTATGTACAGGAAAGATCTGACTATAGCAAAATGAATTTCTACTTGTCAAGCTTCCAGTGTCTTTCTGTCCACCACTCGCTAAGGTTCCCAGGTGGCTTTGGTGGAAGCAGCCTTTGTCAGCAGCCTTGTCTCTGGTCAGCACTGGGGTAACGGATTAGCATCTGAGTAGCTGATCATCACGTCAGGATTTCTACATGTAGACATCTACAGAAATTTACAAGTCAGGATTTCTGATAAGACCAATCTGCTAGACCTTAATGCATATTAAATACCAGGTCCTGAAGATAAGATGTCAAGTCTGCATATATTAGGAATTTGGTAATTTTCATATACATCTTCAAATTTTCCAGCATATGGAATAATAATTCTAAGGTACTGGAATGACAGAAATAATAATAACCAAACTTCACTGAAAAATGATTAACTTTTACAAAGATATTTCTCACCCATTTGGTGATGCCAAGGTTTTATCCATAGGAAATCTGTATGAATCAGGAAGAGTATTTCCCCAGATTTTTTGTGCTTGAACCAAAGAGGAAAACATCTGGTAAAACTCTTTTATCACACTGTTTATCTGTAGAATGGTTTCCTTGGCCATATTCTTGGCTAAGTTGTACTTGCCAGTAACATAAGATCGTAAAAAAGTAATAGAGTAGGAAAACAGATATCAAACATTTCAGTGAAAAGACATGTACATTTCTAACTTAAGGACTCTAAAATGATATATGGCATAAAATGGAAAAGAGAGATTTCCTTTCTTTCCTTTCATAAAAATATTTTTGAGTGTTGGAGACTTTTAAAAAATGACATTGAAAATGAAATATCTCAAAGAAAAAGAAAATGAGGCATTAGCAAAAAAATAAGTATGATTGTATAAGGAGTTCTCTGGTGAACATCTTTTGTTTTAAAAGATGTGCAAAATAATGAAGAAGAGATGTAAAAATAAGGACTAAGTCAAAAGAACTACACAAATGTCCAGAAATATTATGAGAAAGATTAAAATCTGAAACAAACTGAAGGCTTGTAAAAAGTAACTGGAAATAACTCACATGGCTTTGTAAGCTGTGTTTAGAGCAGGAGGAAGAAGAAAGTGTTAGATGGAATGTTAGAGGCAAGTGACTTCCAGTTTCTACATGCCACAATCTCTGAAACCTGTTTTGCTTCCATATTTGACAAGGTTTCCAAGTAAAAATGGAAAATCAACAAATTATAGAAGCAATCATAAACCAAGATATGTAAGGAGATAATATGAAACTTCTGATAACTACAATTGAGTTTGAGTCTCCAGAAGCAGATGAAGTGCCATTTCAGGATCACTAAGACTTCCTATTAACAATATTCCAAAAAAAATAGCATCCTGCAAGGGTTCCTGGGGATGCAAAAGATAGTAATACCCCATTTTGAAGAGTAAACTTATCTATTATGAAATAGCAGAACCAATTATTATATAAACGATTAATATTTAGAAAAGGAGGTAAGATTTTACATGGCTTTTTAGAATAAAACATTCCAAAATATTTGATTATATTTTTATCAGTTACTAGATTGGTAGGTATGAAATGTGTAAGACATATATAATTGATTTTAGAAAAAAGAATTAACCTCTCATAATATCCTTATAGATAAGTTGGTAATATAGGTGGAATAATAGTTCATTTGATGTATTCAGAGATTATTTAACAATCATAACTAAAATAGTGATGGTTACATAACTTTTTAATATTGGCTAGCTTGGTTTATCAAGGCTGTAGCACACATTAGTTTAAGGGATATTGAGGATTTCCTTTCCCCCTAATGCTGTCTGGATCTCAGTGGTAATTGGTGCTGGATTTGATAGAGCCTGTTTTCTTCCTCAGGGTAAGCATGATCCCGCTGGAAGATGCAATAGTACAGAAGGGAAGGAATTTTGCTGTGCTGTAGACCTAACTGTGCCATTTGTTAGCTGTGCAGCTTTGCAAGTATCCTTATATGTAAAACAATGATGCTATAAGTCAGTCTTACAGGTGGTCATGAAGTTTAAATAAGATTGTAGTTTTCAAAGGCTTTACAAAGTGTACATAGGCATAACATGCAAGAAAAGATTATCACCAGGATCTCTGTTTCAATCTGGAATGAGGGTAAAGGTGGAAGACCAGAGGGTTCCTTTCCTGAATCTATCCTAACCATCACACTGATTAAT
This sequence comes from Manis javanica, assembly GCF_040802235.1. NCBI lineage: Eukaryota > Metazoa > Chordata > Mammalia > Pholidota > Manidae > Manis > Manis javanica. The sequence goes on from NC_133167.1 coordinate 53,325,198, forward strand.
GAAAACAGAATTGTTGGATTTTAAAAATTCGGCAATGGTAACCTCAAGATTCAAAACTTTATTTCCCAACTCTACCAAATTCTACCTCCATTCAAAAATATCAGACCAAAACAACAAGAGGAAATTTAGCAGGAATAAAGGGTCTGCTGCCTAGACTTGGGCATACATATATGTAAGTACAAAACAATAGGAAAAAGTATCAGTTTACATGAAACAGTGTCCGTGTATAGTTGAGACCACTGGTTAATTCTTATAGAAAGTGTAGATCCCTTCAATATGAGACAGACCACGTTCGTCCAAAGTCACTTTGCTCAATTTACCTCCCCCTCTCCCTTGCCTTATTTCAAGAGAGACATCTACATTCTGTAACGTGCTAGTAGTGTCAGGAAACTATGATCTACAAAAGAGTTGGAGGAACCAAGACAAGTTAACCATAGGAATCAGACTAGTGAAAAATCTTAAGAGCTGTCTTCAAATATCTAAAGGACTAGCAACTGTTTTTCAAGGGATTATTTTCACTCTGTGTCATTGCAGATAGCAAAGCCGAAATCAGTGGGTGAAAGCAAAAAGGCAGATTGTTAACTCAAAGAAATAACTTTATAATAAAACACCTCAAACTGTACAACAACAAGGAGGGCTGCTTGGTGAGAAAATAAAATCTCTCTTGTTGGAAGTGTAAGCCAAGGCTGGCTGCAATCTAATAGGGAATCTATATAACACATTTCTGCTTGATGCTGGTCTCTAAAGGCCTTACTCTCAGGTCCTATGATTTTTATTAGAAATCTGTCTTTATTTCCAAGACTATTATGTGTCCAAATGTTTATTTTTACTTCTCTTATTATATAGATATCAATAGTTTACAGTAAAAGGTATATTATATTTCTGCCCATGGGACATTTTGAAGAAGTTAGTCAACCCTTCAAAACTGCTGATTTTAAGGTTTCTTACTCCACAGAAGTAATTTATTGCCCACAATTATGATATGTAATATGCCTGGCTTATTAAGAATGAAAAAGCCAGGTTTCTGTGCTGTTTTGGTTGAGTTTCTACCTTAGAAAGTGTTAATGTTCATTGTTAAGGTTACTATGGTAACCATAACTCACTTCTTTGTGATTATACTTTTTATTTTTATATGTTAACTTTGATTCTTTATGTCTGTATAACTAACCATTCAACGTCACAAACTATAATCTCTCCATAAAGATAATGGATTAAGTGGGTTAAAGATCTTTCCACTAAACAATTATAAAAATAACTGAAGTAGATAGTTATTACAAGCAAGAGTAGAATACTTAAGTATGCTGTATAAGGGAGGGCAAAGTAGAGAGGGTCATGGTAGATGAGAGCATGGAGTGTGGTGAAAATAGTGACTATAAATCAGCAAAATTATATTGTAGGTAAAATGTATAAATTGTGCTACTTCACAGATGATTAGGAATAAAAAAATACACAAGCTATATACAATTACTTCCCCTTTCTATGTTGACAGTAAACATAAACAATTCTGGCACTTTTTTCTATTTATCTCAAGCAAGTCTTCAGAATCCTTCACAACACAATATTGTACGCAGTCACTATTAATTGATCTCAGTTCTCAAGTCTCATTTCTTCTACAAGTGCCTTAATTATGAATGTAGAAAAGTAGCCTCCTTAAACTGCACTGACCAGATTCTACTTGTTTCTAAGGACAGACTGAAGAGTTGGTTGGGGATTTACAAAAGGAACAGTGGTTCTGACACTAGTGATATCACAGGAGAAAGTGACCATGTTTTATTGAAAAGACTCGGAGTGGGACTCAAAAGGAATCTTAGCTGTGACACTTAGGCAAAGAATTTAACTTCTCTGTATCCTAATTTCTTATATTATATAGTGTACATAATATTTATCAATAGTGTTGTTCAGAGAAAGGCACCTTAGGACATTTCATGACACATATTCTATGCTGGGCTAAGTGGTGAGGGTAAACAGGTACATTTGCCCGAATTAGCCACATTAATTGAATTAATATAGGCTATTAATGGGGGTCTGGACTGTTGCCACCAGGTCATCTTTGTATTCAAATGAATATGAAGTTTAAGCTTTAAACTTTGGATTTACAAAAGGACTTGAATTAAGTTTAGCATGTAACCAAATTTGGGTTATTAGAATTTGTTTCATCTCCCTAGCTAGACTGAAACTTCCCTAAGGGTAGAGATAATATTAGTTTGACATTGTGTCTGCATAAGAGCCTTGTATTTCTAAGACTCAAAAAAAGTTTTGTTAAGATAAATTAAAAAGTTAGTGGCAAGACATGAGAGATAATTTTAACTTAATATACCTGAAAAACTACAGATAATAATAGAGACTATTTCTCCTGGTTAGAAAGTATCATGACCCAGGCTTAACTGATAGATAGCATGATGAATGTAGCTTAGGTGCAAAATAATTAAGTGCCACTATAGAAGACTATAGGATACTAAGAGAAGAGTGTTTAAAACCTACTTCTGAAGATTTATGAATTAAAGCTATTCTGATATATTATCCTGAGTTTTCCAAAATTATTAAATATCACATCAGGCTGCATATAGAAATGATATATTATCATCTAGATTATTAAAAAATGAAAAGTTTTTCTTGTATAATTACCTAGGCCATCCTCAATACCAAATTTATTAATATGTATTCTTTTTGGCTATAATTAGTGTATTGCATGTAATTATTCTGTTTTGAATATTAATTAGTAATAGACTACTAATGATCATAGCAATAATAATAATTGATAAAAAGAATAATAAAATATCTAGAAAGCTATGTATTATCAGATTAGGAAAAACAATCGCAATTAGCACAAAAACAATAATTTCTAAAATACCAATGAGGAGTAATTCATGTGGAATTTAGGCCTATGGATGATTTAGAAGAAGATACTTATGAAAAGAAAACTTAGTAAGGAGATAATATGTAATGAGAAAGAAAGCAATATCTGGCTGAAAAGCCTAACCAGTGCAAATGTCAGAGGGTTTTCTTATTTCTCCAAAATAGGTCCTTAGACAAGGAAAACTATAAGACAACAAAAAGTGAGTCATACAAGACTAAACAGGGGTCAATAAACTGGGACTAGAGAAAAATTGGTCAAGAAGAGGACAATACTGTGGACCTTTCAGAAAGGATTTCAACAGTATAATGGGCCTCATCAGAGAGGCTACTCTAGTTTAGGATTAAATCTATCATTATGGGGAGCACTGTAAAATTTTTACTATGGGTCATATGACTATCGAGGTTTGTCCATAATGGTCTGACTTTTTAAAAGTGACGTTTCCTCTGTGTATTTTATGACCACGGTGCTTACAAGAGTCTCCTAGGTTTCTAGAATTGTAAGCAGTCTCATGTTCCTGATCTGAGTCCTCTGGTCAGCTGGCCACAAGACTCTGGTATAATAATACATCAGTAATAAAATTTAGAAAACATGTTGCTTGTGAGAAAAGACCTAAGTAATTGCCTTGCTTTTGTTAAAAATCCTTAAGTCATTCAAGTTCCAAATGCTTTTTGTACATAATTGTTTGTAAAGATATAGGGCCATATGAGTCTTGAAAATAGTAGAAATTTTTAAAGAAGTAACTTTCTCTTATTACAAAAGTGCTACATGTAGCAACTTCAGGAATGAGATGAAAGAATAGAGATGAAAGGGGAGGAGAGGAGAGGAGGGGAGGGGAAGGGAGCAAGGGGAGGGGAAGGGAAGGAAGGGGTGGGGTGAGACAGGAAAGGAAAGGAAAGCAGGAGGAAGGGAGGAAAGCAAAGCGGGTTGCAGTTCTGCCTCTAGAGATGGAGCCACTGGCTGGTGTGCTCCGTGACGGCAGGGCTGAGGTCCTTCTCGTTTACCGCTGTACCCTCAGTGAAGAGCCCAGGACCCACCATATGGTAGAATAATAAGTATCTGTTAAGTAAAGTAAATGTTGGCATTTTGGTGTATGCCCTCCTAGAGCTTTTTTTTATATGTAAATATTCTTTAAAAAAAGAGATCAGTGTACATTTTGAATCCTGGAAAGTAATTGATTTTTGAACAATTGGATTGAGAAAACATACTCTTACTATTTTAAGATTTTACAGACTCATAAAGTATGAGAATTGTAAGCATACTCAAGTCATTTAGTCCAAAGCTTTTATTTTGGATTAAATGCCAAATACAAGGGAAAACTTATTCTTGCTGTGGTAAAGAGATAAAAAGGGGTGTTCTAAACTCCAGGCCTCCGAATTTCAACCAGAATCTTTTCTGCCATATATTGTGACTCCTTTGAAGTGTCTTGATCCAAGCTTTTTGAAATTGAAAATTCATGCTTCTTCAAAAGTGTTGGTCACTTATTTCTGGATATTCCTTTGAATGCTTCTCACTCTCTGATGTGTTTGGCTCTCTCAAAGTGTTTGGCTAATTTCTCTGTGAAGATATTTGGTGCTAATTACCAAGTCTTGGTAATTTCTAATATTACCTTTCTTCTGTTATTCAATAAGTTATATTTATTTTGATATTTACACTTTAATTTTATATTCCACTTCAAGATATAAACATATTTAAATTGATTGTTATGTGGTTTGAAAACTCCATGGGCTTTTCCACTACCAAAAAGCAAGGAATCTCCATAATTAAAGTTGCTAAGTCGCTCTCCTAAGTGCAAGCATCTGTTTACCCCAAACACCAGTCAGTAATTAGATTTACTTTCCTCCAAAATATTTTCATTCTTCATGCATACCATTTCTTGTACTATTCATCTTTTCTGACATAACATGATTTCAATTAGGTTTTTAACGGTAAAGATACATGTTTCAAAATTTTGAAGGAATGTAGTTAGTTACAAGTATGCCCAGCATTTCCTATCAAAATAGTAATGCCTCAGGCTATGTAAGTGGTAGCCACAAAAAGGAAACATCAAACTAAAATTACCAGTATGGTATATTTGGAATGTCACTATGCAATATTATTAAGGATAATCTGAATAAAACAATTAATAACCCAATGGTCCTACAACCTATCCCCACTTGCTCAGTTAAAAGTGATTTCCAAGCCGGAAGTTTACACAGCTATTTTTGAATGTGTGTCAGGGAGATCTTTAAACCACATTAACCCCTCCCCGCCTACCAGTTATCTATTGTTTTTTTATACTTTGTGAACATGAGAAAAGAAAACTGAGTAGCCAGTCCTTTACCCCCCATCTTTGTAAGTATCCCCCTTTCCTCTCTCCTTTACAGTATGAACCCGAGACTGCAGTTGTAAGAAAGTCTATGGTCCTTTCCGATGACATCAAGAAAATGATAAAGCTATAAAACAAACCCTGACTTGTGAGAAACGAATAGAGAGAAGGAAGAAGAGCAGGCGAAGGAGGGAAGTGGAAAGTGGGAGAGAAAGAATAAATGGTACAGCTACTATGACTCACACTTGACTTTTATCTGGTAGCCCTGAAAGCCACTTTTCTATCTAAAAATTCTTTAATCCATTTTTCTCTACGTACAAGCAGAGGTTGAACCAGGGTTGGAGTAAACTTTTTCTGCTTTTCCCTTCCCGGCCCTGGAATCCCGTGTCCCCCATCATCTGTTTTCTCCGCCAGCCGGCAATGATTCGCAGTGATGCTTTCAGCTTAGCTTTCCCTCTAATTGCTACCCATCTGTTTCCATTTAGCCTCCGAGCTATTTGTCTCATTTAAATATCTCATCCCTGTTTCTAAACACTTTAAACCAAATTCTGACCTCAAATATTTACACAGCATTTCCACAGATCCTGCATCCGAGGACAGTGTCGTTTCCTATTTTTAAAGAATGTTATTTAGCACCTTTCACACTGTGAGTGCTAAATATGCAGTTCTTATTACTTTGATAAAATGGTAAATATTAAGTAATAAGTAATAAATAAATAATACTACTAGTAGTATAAGTTGAGTGGAGCATTAGCTTTATCCTTTTATAAGATACTCTGTAATTTAAGGACAATAATATGTTCTGCAGATCCAACTTCAAGATAACTATCTTGACAAATTCTTTTGGAATTTTAGATCTTAGAAATATGATTAAATAAAATCAATCAGCAGTTGAAATTACCGTAATAACTCTAGACTGTTCCTTCAGCAACTTGAAAGAGTATTTTAACCACACCGCTCTTCTCCAAATTCTGTCTTGTTACATACAAAATAAAAGTCTGCATAAAAAGCCATGAGTAAACGGATTGCACACCAAATTTACTATGATGGAACCAGTAACTTATATTTCCAGAAGTAATTTACTGGGTGTGAAACACTTCTTTCAAATGCCATTGGCAGCACTACCATGCATATACTCTCCTTCCAAACCCTTGTGCTTCATTGGCCGCTGTTTCTCTAGTGTGCAATCAGCAGTATGAGTAGCAGGTGTCTATCTTAGTAGTCTTAGGTGCTTGTTTAATCTAAGAGAAGCCAAAATACTGTTTCTATCTTACCACTTTCTTACTCCTGAAAGTTTATTTTTAAAGCTTTTTCCCTCAACAATTTACTTCATTTCTGTCCAAGGTCATCTTTCTAGACCTCCTGGCATCTCTTCTATTACTTCATGATTCCTGTCCCATATATATACATCTTTTACAATTTTCCCTTTGTTCCTTTGCTCATTAAGTTCCTTTCTAATTAAATATCTGTCAGTCACTTTTCCGACAGACCACAGTTCAAGGCCCAGTTCAAACAATCCCAGCCAATGATTCACCTTGCCCTTACCAAGTCACTCTAGCCCTTAAATGTAATTTTTATAGCCTTTGCAATGAACAGAAGCAGGTGTTAGTAATTACTTTCCTATTCCAGGTTTTCCATTCCCAGCATCTCATCAGATTGTATTTATTTATGTGCAGGTTTTCTCTAGTTGTTACTTCAATCAAGTTTTATAATCTACAGGGAAACGTAAAGTACTCTTGCTAGTAACCCCACATCTTGGTATATAACCATGTGTGGGAAGTATTCAGTAATGCCTTAGAAATTTATCTACAGAGCTATTTCTTCTATTAGAAGAGTCCTATTTACCAGAATTTGCATTCATATATACCCTGAAACTTAATTATGATAATAATATCTTCAGGATCCACTTATGAGATGCCTTATAAATGAGAATGTTATGGACAAAGTTTTTCTGTATTTCATTAAGCAAATACTCCAGGAAAGGGTCCAAGATGATTCTTTCCTGTAATAAAATTTACCCTAAAATCAATAGTATTACACAAAGGCTGCATAATCGACTTGTCCACCTCCACCATATTTAAATTTGCCATGTGGATTTGCACCCTATTCCTATTCACATAAAAGCCGGCAAAGAGGGAACCTTGCAAAATACAAATAGTCTTTGTTCCCTCAAATAGTCTCTACAGTGCCAAATTGCAGTTTAAGGTAAATTCTTGGCTGGTTTCCTCCTACTGGCCTTCCTTTTCCTCCTACTCTATAGCCTTCTCCACGTTGCTGTCATTTTCTCTTTCACAGCTCTTTCCTCTCCCAGTGGTCTCTGGGCCTCTCTTCCCCTTAGGAAGCTATCCCTCTACAGCTTTTTTATTAATTGTTTGGGATTTTTTCAATTTGGGAACTATGTTTCTTTACATTAAGGTGTATTTTTGTGTCTCTATCTCTAGACAATCCTGAATATACTCCATTTTGTATTTTGCTAAATTCTTTCCTGAGTCACCAAATGCGCCTCTCTTTTCCATCTTGTTCTGTACAGACTGGGCACATTGGCTGGTTCCAGGCTTATAACACCTACACAGCACACAGGCCAGCCGGTAGCTGCCTTGTGCGCAGAAAGCAGGTAGGAGCCATATTCATCCCCACTGCCCTGCTTTACTTCCCTCTTGAACCTCCTTTTGTTCCATTTTTTCTCATTCTTCAAACCTCTCTCAGCTAAAAGCAAGAAGAATCTTCCTACTTTCATTCGTTCAATTTTGAGTCAAGTCCATTACATGCCCCAGTGATTATTTTGGATATTACTGTCATCTTATTTAATTGGCTTGACATGAATTAATCTTGGGATTTACCTGTAGCCTCCTTTGTCATTCTTTGTTTGGCTAGTGCTCAAGTCTTGATTTCCTTGGCAGTAAGTTCTGAAAGGAAATACCTAGTTATCCGTGTAATACATAAAGACCTCCTAGAGTCCATTCACAATATTAAAGGAGCAGACTATACAAATCGACCTAAGGTCTTTTTCTCCTTCATATCTAATCAGCTTTCCAAGTTCTGATAACAGAAACAGACCAATACAAGGGAAAAGGTACACCGTGTTTATCATTGGTAATCTACATGGATATCTTAGTATGTGCTAATGAATATGCATTTCTGCTTTTCAGATAATTTGGCTTTTTACCTTGAACTTACAGTTAAAAGAAATGTGGGCCTTTTTAATTTTCTTTTTGCGATCCCATCTCTTTCAGTGCTACTGTAAGATTTAATTTGTATGCATTGACTTTTATTCTTTTATGCTTGGCAGCAAAGTTGACATGAAATAACCAATACCAATGTGCTAATGGCAAATGAGTTGTTACCTTTTCATTATCCAAACCTTCTATTTCCTTTTTATTTTCAAAATCCAACTCCTTGTTAACAGTTTCTTCTTTTCTTTTTCCTGATTCTTGATAAGGTCTATAATCACAAGTCTCCACTACATATTAAAACAATAATGAAGAAATTATGTACCATATGAAGCTTAAAGACCACCTCTGCCCCTATACTAATTTTTTTGAAAACTAGAAATTTTCAAAATTTTCAGAATTTGAAAGTTTGGCATTTGGCTATTGGTCATTGTTTCTCTAGTTAACTTCACAATCGTGCATTCAGATGGAATCACTTTGCCACTATTTATTTGGCTAGGGTCCAAGTCTTGATATTTCCTGCCCATTGGGGAACTGGGTCCCTCTTCTGCATGGTTTTGGCTCCTGTAGAATTAATTTTGCTGAACTTTGATGTTATGGCATCAGCCAATTTAGAGAGACGTGTAAGAAAAAGTCTATGACACTTACTAGTAGTGTAGATTAATGTTGATGATGCCATTGACTGTATCAAAGAGGGTCAACTTTGTGATGATACATAGGAGAGATGTTCCGCAGATGTCAGCACCAGAAAAAACCATACCTCCTGAGCAATTGGGCTTTGTGTATCATTAACCAATCATATTATTCCCTTAGAGCTAAATTTGTAGCCCTTTTATAACAAGCGCACTGAGCCATATTATGTTTTAACCTTACTTTGAGCTTCAACTTATTTTACCTGCACTCATTTTTTTATTTATCTGTTTTCTTGACTAACTTTTTTATATTATAGGGCAGCAATAGGACATTGTAATTCTGTTTGGGAAGAGGACAGGTATGAACAGGCAAGCCAGTAAAACCACATTGCCCATTACTTGTATATATAAGGAAAACACTATAGGTATATTTTGAAGTAGGTAGCTCAACTTGAGAAAAAAAAAATCTGCAGTATAGATGTCTTGCCAGTGGGTTTCAGCCCCCAGCAAATTCGCTATGGATTCAATGTGACCAAAGAAAATTACAGCAAAACATTCTTGGGGTGAGAGGATTATACTCAACTTTATTTCCAGGTAGCAGGTCAGTCACTAAAATCCCGTTCACTCAGAGCGAGTCTGCATGCAGCAAGCCGGTCTCTGCCTCTGGGCCCCTTTGTCTGCACAGCCATCCCACACAGCCATCCTCTGGACCTCTGTCCTTGGTGCTGCCACCACTCCAGCCTCTGCTCTGCTCTCCTGCAGCCTTGCAGCCCTGCCACCGTGTCATGCCCAGAGCACTGGGCGGAGCTCTTTATATAGAGTCAACAGCCATGTATTGCCCACAGGTGTGCAGGGAGCTAGTCAACCATGGCCAGGTGAGAATCCTGGCCACAGGAACTCTCATTTTATCCACAGTAGAAAATGAGGAAGATTGAGGAATCACCAAGTTGGTTTATACTTTAAATCTTGTTAACTTTTAACAGTATTGTTTTAAAAGATTAATTATTAGTATGTTTGACATAGAAACATGAAATTAGTTACATATCTAAACATATAAAAAAGGCAAGTCGCATACTTGTATATTAAAAATATTTGTGTTCATTAAAAAGTTATAATCCATGAGTAATAATAAAGTTATCTCAATAAAAATATTTTTTGTGATTTTCAATATTTAAAATAGTTCTTAAATAATTATTACTCAATTATTCTTATAAATAATTCACCAAGGGTTATTTGTAATTACTATTTATAATTGTATAATTTTCTATTTGTGAGATTTAACAAAATATTTACATAAGTCATTCATTCTCACACTATTCAATACCATGCTGATACTTTCCAAGAAGTACAGCATGCTATAGACATTTTGAAAATTTTTCAGATATCCTTGTAGTCCTCTGCATTGCTCAGGGTGTGTAATGTTGACAGCTAGATACAATATTACAGCCCTTCTGCTCCATAATCTAAAGCATAAAGATTTAGCAGCACCACAGCTAAAGCACCTTTTAATGGAAAGGCCAGATATAGCAATAAAATGTTATCCGTTGTATTTCTAAAAGGAAAACTGTAAATGGCATAAGATATTTGCATGCCACATGGCTCTATATGCCAAGAGCACTGGTCACTTCCATGAGTTATAAGGTAATAGGATTCACCTACGTCAGCCAACATGCCCAAGTCATTTGCAGTTTGGAAACCATCACCCTTCAATTAACAACTGATTCAGTAGTTTTAATAATCGGAAACATGATCTATTTTTATAAATTACAACTTCTAAAAAAAATTAACTTCATAGACATATTTGTGGGCAACTAACAATTAAGAATTGAAATTTTTAAATGGTAATAATTATGACAAAATGTTTAGTATTTTGTTGCTCTCTCATATTACTTCTTTCATTCCTCAGAATATTATTATTTCAAATATACAAATAAGGAAACTGCCAAAGAACTCACCCAGGGTCAAACAGGCAGTAACGAGAGTAGCAGGGATGTGAACAGAAGCCCCCTACAACCACTCCCATATTTCTCTCAGGATTCTGCTCTCTATCTCAGCTATATATTATTAGTGATACCCAGCTTTTCTCAGGAGCATCGTTAACTGTTGTTAAATAAAGTTTAATAGAAGCTATAAATATTAATGTGGAATTTTGATAACCTTTCATAATTATAGTAATTAATATAAAGCATAATAGTTTTTAATTTTTAAATTTGTGTCAAATCCTCTTTATAGAACATCTTTGTCATTCTACTATCCTGGACAGTATGAGAGAATCCCTGCTGCTGTTTACCTTGGTTTGCACAAACAGAGCTGCTCCTTCCAGAAGCAGTTCATCACAGATTAATGCCAGAAATTCAGAAAGCTTTCTTCTTGCATTTTATTAATAGCCACAAAAAAGTAACACGATCATATGAGGGAATCAGTGATATTCAAAGGATAAGAGGTTGATTTCTTTTTTAAACACAGCACACTGTAAACCACCATGTTAGTTTTAAGCTGCCTAGGGTCTGAATATCACTCCATTAATTAAGATTTAAGAAGTTCAGGGGACTAAGTAACCAGCCTTAATAGAACCTCACTGTTAGAATAATATAAACCTTTGGGTTTACTTTTCCTTTACAGAGCCCAAAATAGTATCCATTATTCAGACACTGACGTATTACATTCCTTAGTGTGATGTTGTTCGTCAACCAAGCCCACACTTTGGAATATTTAGGATAATTATGATCATCCTGACCTAAAGGAGTCAGAATCACTGGAGGTAAGGCTAGAGATCAAATATTTTTAAGGCTCTCTACTTAGTTTTAACCTGCAGTGAAGGATTAAAAACCACTAACTCTTGGGGTTCATATTGGAAAGGAATGATTGTTTTCTGTGCCACAAAAATGTCTTCATACGGCATTTCTCCTCAGTTGGTAGCCAACCTTCCTTTGTGTTGTACTTTGTTGTCAGCTGCCCTTGGCAGCTGATGGTTCTCTGACTCCAAATCACATAAGCCCCTGTTGCTCCCCAGGAGGTCCCCAAAAGAAAACTAAAAGAAGATAAAACAAACTTTATTTTGAAATAAGGAGAGATTCACATAAAGTTGCAAAGGTACACAGAGTACCCCGTGCACCCCTCACTCAGTCTCCCCTAACAGGTCCATCTTATGTAACTATAATAAAATATTAAATACAGGAATTAGACAGTGATATGATATATGTGTATAATTCTGTTACTTCACCTCATCTGTAAATTCATGTAACCATCAATACATCAGTGCGACCACTACGAAGATCTCTCTCACGCCACCCCTTTACAGAGAGCCACACCCAGTTTCCTCCCCAACACCAGCCCAATGCATGGTAACCATTAATCTGTTTCCCATTTCTATAGTTTTTTCACTTAAAAATGTTACATAAATGGACTCATAGCATATGAGTCCTTCTGAAATTTTTTTTTTCACTTAGTGTAATATCCTTGTGATCCATCCTAGTTGTATATACCAATAGTTCATTTTTCTTATTGCTGAACTGTATTACATTTTTGGTTGTTTCTAGTTTTTGGCTATTACAGTAAGGCTGCTGTAATAATGTTGCATTTTTCTGAGATAAATGCCCAGGAGTGCAATGGTAACTGTATGTTTAATCGTTTTAAGAAGCTGTCAAACTGTTTTCCAAAATGGCTGTACCATTTTATATTTCTACAAGCAATCTATAACAGATCAAATATCTCTGCAGTCTTGCTAGCATTGGGTGTTGTCATTTTTTAATTTATTTTATCATGCTGAGAGGTACAGAGTGATATCATGGCTTTAATTTTCATTTCCCTCGTAGCTAGTGATGTTGAACATTATTTCACATTCACTTGCCATCCATATTTTCTCTTCAGTGAAATGTCCCTTCATATTTTTGTGCCCATTTTCTAATTGGATTATTTGTTGTGACTCTAGTAGGCTCCCTGACACCACCCTAGAGAGGCTAGAATGGGGTGCCTTGTTACCGCTGGGTGGGGGTGGTAGTCCAAGTCACCCCTGCTCTCGCTCATGATCTCCCATGGCGGCATGGAGGGGGTCCTTTTTACCACTGGGCAGAGTTGAAGGTCTCAGCTCCCACTCTGCCTTCTCTGACTCCACCATGGAGGTGGAGTGGGAGCTGCAGCACCTCCTTATACCTGGGAAAGGATGGAAGCCTAGGCTCACCACTGGGCTTCTGCTTGTGGAGGTGGTGGGCTTGCAGTGTCTTCTGTGGTGTTGGCTGGGGTAAGGAGGCAATTGTTTGAATGTGTTATGTCTTGCTAGACTGTTGCTTTCCTGGCCCATGAACAAGGCAGAGCAGGTTTCTTAAGGCTTTTTCTTGAGGAGTTTGTGTATTAGCATTTTTGGATTTCTGGCTTCTTCAGTACCCAGTCTGGGATGTCTGTGGCAAGAAGAAAGTCCCGGGACTTCACCATACAGTTCCTTGCATTCTGAGTTCCCTAGCTTGCCTGCCTTCTTTCCACCTTTCAGAATCTTCTTATGTTTGTTTCACATATAATGTCCAGGTTGTACCTAGTAGGACGATTAGGGAAAAATACCTCTACTCATCCTCATCCTCCCAGAAACAGAAGTCAGCATGAATTTTGAATATGACACTTGACTTGTAAATTACATGAGACAAACCTCCAAATCTGAAAAAAAATCTACCTGCCGATTTTGAAGGCTATGGTAACATACAGAAGATAAATTTTACTTACATATGTATTAATGATAACAGTTATTAGTTTTTTGGCACTTAACTATGTTCTGCATGTCATTTAAAATGTGCAAAAATACTATGTCATATGAAATATTATTATTCTTATACTAATGAATAAACTAAGCTTAGAGAGGTTAAATATATTCCTTTCATTACCTTCATCTTCCTAACTTAAGAACTTCGGCTATACTTCCAAAGTTTCTTAGAATAATACAGTGAACGAAATTGCATTAGGAACCAAGAAGTAGTATATTCTCACACACATTTATACAAAATTCACTCTCTGACCCTGGGCAAGGACTTTCAACTTTCTTGCTCTCAATTTTCTTATCTGCAAAATGAAGGGTTAATTATGATTTCTAAAATATTTTCTTGAGTAATAATTTTTTTTAAATAATTATTTTTTATTGAAGGGTAGTTGATATACAGTATTACATTAGTTTCAGGTGTACAACACAGTGATTGAACATTTATATACATGATAATTCTAAGTACCAGCTATCACCATACCAAGTTGTCACAATATTTTGACTGTATTCCTTATGCTATACATTACATCCCGGTTACTTACTTATTTTACAATTGGTGTGTACTTTATTTTATTTATTTATTTCTTTTTAAATTAAATTAAATTAATTAATTAATTTATTTTTATTTTTTTATTTTTTGTGAGGGCATCTCTCCTCTTTTTTTTTGATCAAATGGTTGTTAACAACAATGAAGTTCTGTATAGGGGACTCAATGCTCAATGTATAATCACTAATCCACCCCAAGCCTAATTTTCGTCAGTCTCCAATCTTCTGAAGCATAACGAACAAGTTCTTACATGGAGAACAAATTCTTACATAGTGAATAAGTTACATGGTGAATAGTACAAGGGCAGTCATCACAGAAACTTTCGGTTTTGATCATGCATTATGAACTATAAACAGTCAGTTCAAATATGAATATTCGTTTGATTTTTATACTTGATTTATATGTGGATACCACATTTCTTTCTTTATTATTTGTCACGACCCTTCAGGGATGGAAGCAACACGCCCAAGGTCTTGATTCTTCTCTAGGCTTTATTGTCTAATCTCTCGTGGTGGTTACAGCAGTTGTCGGGGTGCTCTTCTCTCTCCTGGCGGGCTCCCTTATATTCAGTCACCCAACCAATCCAGGACAGTATCATGCTTGACCTTTAAGCGGATAGGTGTCACGCGCCACTCTAAGCGGGCAGCACGAGCTGTGCATGGGTACGGAAGTCTGCTGGGCCAATCCCCAACAGGGAAGAGGGGAAAGGGTGGTGAGCAGGAAGCAGGCGCCATCTTTAGGGCGTTGTCCAGCTAGAGTGGGGCTCAGCCTCGGCCGTAGGCCGGGCCCCCACATCTCCCCCTTTATTGTTTTATAACCAAAGGGCTGTCGGGATCATGCCTGTCTTAGGTCGTCCGGAGTCTGCGGCATTCTTACCCGTCCTCAGGCAACAGACAGCTTAGGTCTGCGCCCTGTCTTAGGTTGATATGCGCAGCTCTCAATCTTACCCGTCCTTGACTACTGATCTAGCATATTAAGCTATACTCTAGGAGAGATGCCTTCCTCTAGCACTGACATGGCCTGCAACAGGACTTTCTGTTCTCCCCGTTGCTTTTTTTTTAACAGACTTTCCTCCCAGGCAGGAGAGGCCCACAATTAGCAATATTCTTATGACACCTACACTTGACTAGGCTTTGGTGGCGTTTAACATCTTGCCTGTCTGGACAAGTTGGCAGCTTTAGAATAATTATGAAAAAGAATACACTCTCATATACGCAGCCCACAGACAAAACCTCCCCCAAGAGGTCTAATTGTTCTTGAAGAAGGTTCATGCATTGGTTGATAGTCAGTGCGGCGGTGGCTGCAGCTGCAGCGGCTACCGAGGTGGCAACGGCCAAGGCAATGGCTGCAGAGATGCCGAAGTCTCTTTTGTACCGGGAGTGGCAGAGGCCATGCCTTCACCACTCCCTACAGCATTCTCGGCTCCGCCGTCGCCTGCTGTAGGATCCACGGCAGGAGCAGAAGCAGTGCGATCATTTTGTACCTCCGCTCCGGGGTTTTCCACTCTGCGTATTAGACGTTCAGGCACTTAAACGGGGTTCTGCTGGTCTTGTGGAAAAACACAAACTGAGCCTCGGGTCCAGATTATCACTGGGTCCGGGCCTTTCTATGTTCCTTCTAACACATCCTTCCACAAAACTTTAGGCATGTGTTTTGGACTGGATTGTTAGCTGTGCCACTCTGCTGCACTGCGGCCATTTTTGTCTAGTGTTAAAAAGTTTAAAATGAATAATATGATGTTTAATTTGTCTCTGGGGGATCTAAAGTCTTCTCCTATTCCCCCTTTTTGTTTATATAAGGTATTCTTGAGGGTGAGGTGGGTGCGTTCCACCATACTTTGACCTTGAGGGTTGTCTCTAGCTCCCTGCTGCTCTCATGACACAAAAGGATGTCATCCATATAATGATAGATGATTATCAGGGGAAACTGTTTCCTGACAGTTTGTAAGGCCTTCTTTACATACACATGGTGGGGCTATTAGCCATGCCCTGTGGCAATAAACTTTTGACAGTCTCTGGGGTGAAGCGGGATGGAGAAGAAACAGTCTTTGATAATCTCCACTTGCCAGACTTTTTCCTAATTACAAAAATAGGTGTGTTCCATGGCGAGGTAGAGGGCTGGAGGTGACCAGCTGCTATCTGTTCTTGTACTAAAGTGTGGGCTGCTTCCTTCTTTTCTTTGGTGAGGGGCCACTGAGGTACTTACACAGGCCTTTTTAGGCTGTTTTCCCTCAGTGGCCCCGAAGAAAAACTCAATCTTGGTCCTCTGTCCCCATCCTCTCTCTAAAGGGGGAAGTATCTTAGTTATGATTTAGATGGACTACGTCGCTAATTCCGCGAACCTTTTGATTTCGTCGCCACTCTGCGAACCTTTTGATTTCGTCGCCACTCTGCGAACTTTTTGATTTCGTCGCCACTCTGCGAACCTTCACTGGCACTTCCTCATTCCATATATTATAATAAACAATGTCACAAACACTAACAGGACACACACACTACACATAAACACCCACCGCAACTGCCTGCCGTCTGCCCTGCCACGTATACTTTCAGTTTACTCGCCGATCCACTCACCCTCCTCGGTTCCCTCTCCCGGTCTGGCCAGCCGACTGAACGGCGTCCAGTGACGTTCATAGGCAGGCACCAGGGTCAGCGGATCAGGTCGCGACGAGGTTTAGCGATTCCCGGGGTTCGGCACCACTTGTCGTGACCCTTCAGGGGCCGAGGCAACATGCCCAAGGTCTTGATTCTTCTCTAGGCTTTATTGTCTAATCTCTCGTGGTGGTTACAGCAGTTGTCGGGGTGCTCTTCTCTCTCCTGGCGGGCTCCCTTATATTCAGTCACCCAACCAATCCAGGACAGTATCATGCTTGACCTTTAAGCGGATAGGTGTCACGCGCCACTCTAAGCGGGCAGCACGAGCTGTGCATGGGTACGGAAGTCTGCTGGGCCAATCCCCAACAGGGAAGAGGGTAAAAGGTGGTGAGCAAGAAGCAGGCACCATCTTTAGAGCATTGTCCAGCTAGAGTGGGGCTCAGCCTCGGCCGTAGGCCGGGCCCCCACATTATTATTATTTTTAATAAAATGCTGAAGTGGTAGGTAGATGCAAGATAAAGGTAGAAAACATAGTTTAGTGTTGTAAGAGAGCAAATGTATATGATCAGGTGTGTGCCTGTAGACTATGTGTTAATCCAAGCTAGAGAAGGGCAATAAAACATCCACGGATGCAGCAGATTTCTCTCAGAACGTGGGGTGGGGGGGAGGTTCTAAGCCTCACCTCTGTTGATCCCCAGTTCCTTACCTGATGGCCCCCCTGCGACTGTGCCTGTCTTAGGTTGTTCCTCCCTTGAGGAATCTTACCCGTCTCTGGCTAACCAGTCATCTTCCAGGGCCATACAGGGAAATGTAAAGTTGGTAAGTGAGAGAGAAGCCTTATTGTTTGAAAAGGTTAGTTTTTTACTTCTTTGCATATTTATGCCCTGTGGCTTCTATGCCCAGCATTTGTCTTGAGGTATCTTTACCACTTGGAAGAATTGTGGTACATGGTAAATTCGATATGAGGCACGAATTCTATTTATGGGTTGTAATTAGGAAGGAAGAAGAAAAGCTATAGAAGTAGCAGGCGGAAGAAAATGAAACCAAGAAAACCAGTTAGGCACCTTAGGCATTTGTGAAAACTTATCTATGATATGGTGGATATTGTCCAACTGAACTTGAATAGTCTGAGAGTAATCAGACAAATTAAAACAACCCATTCCTGTGGACTGTTCACATCCCATATGTTCTTTTAACAGTAAATAGTCTGTAAGATTTTGGAGCGCTACAATTTGCACTTCTCCTAATTCTTGGTTGAGTTCCAACAGTGTAGATCCAGTCAAATTTGTTGTTTTACTGTATGCACAGGCCAGCTTAGATATCTCCTTCTTCATTCCCATGACAAGTCCAGGAACCGGTGGGATGAGTGCATCTAAACCTGTAGCAGTGTGTGGATCTTTGTTGGGGTTTTTTGATGATCATCTTCTGGCATGAGTCTTCCAGAGAGTGCTGATGTTGGAAGTTCTTTTTCATATCGTATCTTAGTTCATTTTCAGGGTAGCCAAATTAGGCTTTGATCCTCTGTATAAGCATGAACAAACCCTTTGCCTACACTTTTATATGCCCTTTATACCATTGTATAGAACTCATTGGAGGTCACCACACAGGAACTGCTTTTTTTTTGTTATCATTAATCTACACTTACATGATGAATATTATGTTTACTAGGCTCTCCCCTATACCAGTTCCCCCCTATAAACCCCTTTACAGTCACTGTCCATCAGCATAGCAAAGTGTTGTAGAGTCACTACTTGTCTTCTCTGTGTTGTACAGCCCTCCCCTTTCTCCTACCCCCCATGCATGCTAATCTTAATACCTCCCTTCCTCTTCCCCCCTCTTGTCCCTCCCTACCAACCCATCCTCCCCAGTCCCTTTCCCTTTGGTACTTGTTAGTCCATTCTTGAGTTCTGTGATTATGCTGCTGTTTTGTTCCTTCAGTTTTTCCTTTGTTCTTATACTCCACAGATGAGTGAAATCATTTGGTATTTCTCTTTCTCTGCTTGGCTTATTTCGCTGAGCATAATACCCTACAGCTCCATCCATGTTGCTGCAAATGGTAGGATTTGCCCTTTTCTTATGGCTGAGTAGTATTCCATTGTGTATATGTACCACATCTTCTTTATCCATTCATCTACCGATGGACATTTAGGTTGCTTCCAATTCTTGGCTACTGTAAATTGTGCTGCGATAAACATAGGGGTGCATCTGTCTTTCTCAAACTTGATTGCTACATTCTTAGGGTAAATTCCTAGCAGTGGAATTCCTGGGTCAAATGGTAAGTCTGTTTTGAGCATTTTGATGTACCTCCATACTGCTTTCCACAATGGTTGAACTAATTTAAATTCCCACCAGCAGTGTAGGAGGGTTCCCCTTTCTCCACAGCCTCACCAACATTTGTTGTTGTTTGTCTTTTGGATGGCAGCCATCCTTACTGGTGTGAGGTGATACCTCATTGTAGTTTTAATTTGCATTTCTCTGATAATTAGCGATGTGGAGCATCTTTTCATGTGTCTGTTGGCCATCTGTATTTCTTTTTTAGAGAACTGTCTGTTCAGTTCCTCTGCCCATTTTTTTAATTGGGTTATTTGTTTTTTGTTTGTTGAGGTATGTGAGCTCTTTATATATTCTGGATGTCAAGCCTTTATTGGATCTCTCATTTGCAAATATATTCTCCCATACTGTAGGGTTCCTTTTTGTTCTATTGATGGTGTCTTTTGTTGTACAGAAGCTTTTCAGCTTAATATAGTCCCACTTGTTCATTTTTGCTGTTGTTTTCCTTGCCTGGGGAGATATGTTCAAGAAGAGGTCACTCATGTTTATGTCTAAGAGGTTTTTGCCTATGTTTTTTTTCCAAGAGTTTAATGGTTTCATGACTTACATTCAGGTCTTTGATCCATTTTGAGTTTACCTTTGTATATGGGGTTAGACAGTGGTCCAGTTTCATTCTCCTACATGTAGCTGTCCAGTTTTGCCAGCACCATCTGTTGAAGAGACTGTCATTCTGCCATTGTATGTACATGACTCTTTTATCAAATATTAATTGACCATATATGTTTGGGTTAATGTCTGGATTCTCTAGTCTGTTCCATTGGTCTGTGGCTCTGTTCTTGTGCCAGTACCAAATTGTCTTGATTACTATGGCTTTATAGTAGAGCTTGAAGTTGGGGAGTAAGATCCCCCCTACTTTATTCTTCTTTCTCAGGATTGCTTTGGCTATTCAGGGTCTTTGGTGTTTCCATATGAATTTTTGAATTATTTGTTCCAGTTCATTGAAGAATGTTGCTGGTAGTTTCATAGGGATTGCATCAAATCTGTATATTGCTTTGGGCAGGATGGCCATTTTGATGATATTAATTCTTCCTAGCCATGAGTGTGGGATGAGTTTCCATCTGTTAGTGTCCCCTTTAATTTCTCTTAAGAGTGACTTGTAGTTTTCAGAGTATAAGTCTTTCACTTCTTTGCTTAGGTTTATTCCTAGGTATTTTATTTTTTTTTTTGATGCAATTGTGAATGGAGTTGTTTTCCTGATTTCTCTTTCTATTGGTTCATTGTTAGTGTATAGGAAAGCCACAGATTTCTGTGTGTTGATTTTGTATCCTGCAACTTTGCTGTATTCCGATATCAGTTCTAGTAGTTTTGGGGTGGAGTCTTTAGGTTTTTTTATGTATAGTATCATGTCATCTGCAAATAGTGACAGTTTAACTTCTTCTTTACCAATCTGAATTCCTTGTATTTCTTTGTTTTGTCTGATTGCTGTGGCTAGGATCTCCAGTATTATGTTAAATAATTGTGGGGAGAGTGGGCATCCCTGTCTAGTTCCCGAACTCAGAGGAAAAGTTTTCAGCTTCTCGTTGTTCAATATAATGTTGGCTGTGGGTTTATCATAGATGGCCTTTATTATGTTGAGGTATTTGCCCTCTATTCCCATTTTGCTGAGAGGTTTTATCATGAATGGATGTTGAATTTTGTCAAATGCTTTTTCAGCATCTATGGAGATGATCATGTGGTTTTTGTCTTTCTTTTTGTTGATGTGGTGGATGATGTTGATGGATTTTCGAATGTTGTACCATCCTTGCATCCCTGGGATGAATCCCACTTGGTCATGGTGTATGATCCTTTTGATATACTGTTGAGTTCTGTTTGCTAATATTTTATTGAGTATTTTTGCATCTACATTCATCAGGGATATTGGTCTGTAATTTTCTTTTTTAGTGGGGTCTTTGCCTGGTTTTGGTATTAGGGTGATGTTGGCTTCATAGAATGAGTTTGGAAGTATTCCCTCCTCTTCTATTTTTTGGAACACTTTAAGGAGAATGGGTATTATGTCTTCTCTGTGTGTCTGATAAAATTCTGAGGTAAATCCGTCCGGCCCCGGGGTTTTGTTCTTGGGTAGTTTTTTGATTACCGTTTCAGTTTCCTTGCTTGTAATTGGTTTGTTTAACTTTTGTGTTTCTTCCTTGGTCAGTCTTGGGAGGTTGTATTTTTCTAGGAAGTTGTCCATTTCTCCTAGGGTTCCAAGCTTCTTAGCATATAGGTTTTCATAGTACTCACTAATAATTCTTTGTATTTCTGTGGGGTCTGTCGTGATTTTTCCTTTCTTGTTTCTGATACTGTTGATTTGTGTTGACTCTCTTTTCCTCTTAATAAGTCTGGCTAGAGGCTTATCTATTTTGTTTATTTTCTCGTAGAACCAGCTCTTGGTTTCATTGATTTTTGCTATTGTTTTATTCTTCTCAATTGTATTTATTTCTTCTCTGATCTTTATTATGTCCCTCCATCTGCTGACCTTAGGCCTCATTTGTTCTTCTTTTTCCAATTTTGATAATTGTGACATTAGACCATTTATTTGGGATTGTTCTTCCTTTTTTAAATATGCCTGGATTGCTATATACTTTCCTCTTAAGACTGCTTTTGCTGTGTCCCACAGGAGTTGGGGCTTAGTGTTGTTGTTGTTTGTTTCCATATATTGCTGGATCTCCGTTTTAATTTGGTCATTGATCCATTGATTATTTAGGAGTGTGTTGTTAAGCCCTCCATGTGTTTGTGAGCCTTTTTGCTTTCATTGTACTATTTATTTCTAGTTTTATGTCTTTGTGTTCTGAAAAGTTGGTTGGTAGGATTTCCATCTTTTTTAATTTACTGAGGCTCTTTTTGTGGGCTAGTATGTGGTCTATTCTGGAGAATGTTCCATGTGCACTTGAGAAGAATATGTATCCAGTTGCTTTTGGATGTAGAGTTCTGTAGATGTCTATTAGGTCCATCTGTTCTAGTGTGTTGTTCAGTGCCTCTGTGTCCTTACTTATTTTCTGCCCGGTGGATCTGTCCTTTGGGGTGAGTGGTGTGTTGAAGTCTCCTAAAATGAATGCACTGCAGTCTATTTCCCTCTTTAGTTCTGTTAGTATTTGTTTCACATATGCTGGTGCTCCTGTGTTGGGTGCATATATATTTAGAATGGTTATATCCTCTTGTTGGATGGAGCCCTTTATCATTATGTAGTATCCTTCTTTATCTCTTGTTACTTTCTTTGTTTTGTAGTCTATTTTGTCTGATATTAGTACTGCAACCCCTGCTTTCTTCTCGCTGTTGTTTGCCTGAAGTATGTTTTTCCATCCTTTGACTTTTAGTCTGTGCATGTCTTTGGGTTTGAGGTGAGTTTCTTGTTAGCAGCATATAGATGGGTCTTGGTTTTTTATCCATTCTATTACTCTGTGTCTTTTGATTGGTGCATTAAGTCTATTTACATTTAGGGTGACTATTGAGAGATATGTACTTATTGCCATTGCAGGCTTTAAATTCGTGGTTACCAAAGGTTCAAGGTGAGCCTCTTTAGTATCTTACTGCCTAACTTAGCTCGCTTATTGAGCTGTTATATACACTGTCTGGAGATTCTTTACTTCTCTCCCTTCTTATTCCTCCTCCTCCCTTCTTCAAATATTGTGTGTTTTGTTCTGTGCTCTTTTTAGGAGTGCTCCCCTCTAGAGCTGTCCCTGTAAGATGCCCTGTAGAGGTGGTTTGTGGGAAGCAAATTCCCTCAGCTTTTGCTTGCCTGGGAATTGTTTAATCCCGCCATCATATTTAAATGATAGTCATGCTGGACACAGTATCCTTGTTTCAAGTCCCTTCTGTTTCATTGTATTAAATATATCATGCCATTCTCTTCTGGCCTGTAGGGTTTCTGCCAAGAAGTCTGATGTTAGCGTGATGGGTTTTCTTTTATAAGTGACCTTTTTCTCTCTAGCTGCCTTTAAAACTCTTTCCTTGTCCTTGATCTTTGCCATTTTAATTATGTGTCTTGGTGTTGTCCTCCTTGGATCCTTTCTGTTGGGGGTTCTGTGTTTTTCCGTGGTCTGTTCGATTATGTCCTCCCCCAGTCTGGGGATGTTTTCAGCAATTATTTTTTCAAAGAGACTTTCTATCCCTTTTCTTCTTTCTTCTTCTTCTGGCACCCCTATAATATGGATATTATTCCTTTTGGATTGGTCACATAATTCTCTTAGTATTGTTTCGTTCCTGGAGATCCTTTATCTCTCTCTATGTCAGCTTCTATACATTCCTGTTCTCTGGTTTCTATTCCTTCAATGGCCTCTTGCATCTTATCCATTCTTCTTATAAATCCTTCCAGGGTTTGTCTCACTTCTGTGATCTCCTTCCTGACATCTGTGATATCCCTCCAGACTTCATCCTATTGCTCTTGCATTTTTCTCTGCATTTCCGTCAACATGTTCATGATTTTTATTTTGAATTCTTTTTCAGAAAGACTGGTTAGGTCTGTCTCATTCTCAGGTGTTGTCTCTGTGATCTTTGTCTGCCTGTAGTTTTGCCTTTTCATGGTGATAGAGATAGTTTGCAGAGCTGGCATGAGTGACAGCTGGAAGAGCTTTCCTTCTTGTTGGTTTGTGGCCTTCCTCTCCTGGGAGAATAGTGACCTCTAGTGGCTTGTGCTTGGCAGCTGTGTGCAGACAGGGCTTCTGCTTCCTGCCCGGTTGCTCTGGAGTTTATCTCTGCTGTTGCTGTGGGCGTGGCCTGGCTCAGGTCGCTCCTCCAAAATGGTGGTGCCCAGTTGGAGGGGGAGCGGCTGGGAGGCTATTTATCTCCGTAAGGGGCCTCTGTGCTCCCTGCTTCCCAGGGGGTTAGAGTGCCCAGAGATCCCCAGATTCCCTGCCTCTGGGCTACGTGTCCTGTCCTGCCCCTTAAAGACTTCCAAAAACTTTAAAAAAAAAAATGGAAAAACGTGCGATTTTATTTATCCTCAGGCACCGATCTCAGGCACCCACTCACTGGTCTTGCTGCCCTTTTTCCCTAGTATTGGTGTCCCTGTCCCTTTAAGGCTTCCAAAAAGCACTCACCAAAAAAAAAAAAAGAAAAGCCCCTCCCATTTCTTTGTTCTCCGGCGTCGGCCTCAGACACCCACTCATCGGTCCTGCCGCTCTGTTTCCTTTGTATCCAGGACCTCGTGCATGCACTGTGTCTGCGCTGTGGTCCGGAATCCTGGGGCTGAGTGTTCAGCAGTCCTGGGCTCCCCAGCCCTGCTTGTTGACTCCTCTCCACCCCTCGGGAGCCAGGCGTGCAAATGGTGAACTTCAATGGTTAATTTAATGTCTCTCTGATTAAAACTCACCTGTGTTACATCTCTTTTGATTGTTCCATTTTGTGCCAATTACTTTCATTTTCTGTGCTTTGCATTTCAGCCTGTTTGTATTATTTTATGCTCCAGACTAGCTCAAATTTTCTGAAAGGAGGAATATATTGTCATGTGAGAAGATAATGGATCTGTACATCTGAGCGCTCTTGTTCTCACAGACCGACTCCATATGTATGAGAAAAAAGAATTCAACATAAGTTTTATGTTTTTTTCTGTTGCTCCTTTCAGCTCTCTTTCTTTAAAACTATATTATATAAATGTCTAGTAATGAACAAAGTTATTTTTATAACAGATGTTTAAGTAATTTTGTAAATCTTCATAAAACATCTAAATTTACCTGGATGGGTGGTAGGTGCTAGATAGATACTAATATAATTGCATAAATGGGCTTTTCTAGGAAAATAGCTGTTATCTCAACTAGTAAGCAATATGTGTATATTATAAGTATATGCATAATACATTTTTTCTGAAACTTTTTTATGATACCATGTATAGCACTGTTTCACAAACTCTTTTCCTTATAATATTAATTCTACTGGATAGGTGAAGTACATAAATTAACAAAGTTCTTTGCTGCAATAATTCTGCCTTTGATATACCTCTCTATATTATTGATCTCCAAGGTGTTTAAATGTGCAGCATTTCCCAAACTTTTTTATTCTCTGAATTTTTTTCTTTATAATAAACATTGGTGAACTAATATTCTATGAACTGAATTTTGGATAATGGTGCTACAAACAAATATAATTCAATATACACATTCAAAGTACAAGTTGCTGTACATATGGAAAATAAGGTTAGCCAGGATTTGATGGGATTGTTTTTTTCTAGATTTCTATACACTCCATTTATATACATCCTTTATAGATGAGAAAGGAAACCTGGTAGTTACGTGAATCCTCATTCTTTTCCCCTCTTATTCTTCCCTTCTCCCCGGTTAACTGGTTCCATTGCTAATATTCACAAGATGCTGGTCCAACTCTAGGAAAGCAGTTGTCAAAGGAATTAATCAAAAAAGAAAGAAAGCAATTTATATAAAAATATTTATAACAGCACTGTTTTAAGCAGTGAAAAAATAGGAAATAGTTTAAGGCCATAAATTTGGAGGTAATTAAGAAATCCACTATTAAATACTGCAACAGCATTTTAAAAGACAAGTATGTGGACAAATTTGCTATAAGGTACTATAGGGTAAATAACACCAATCAAAAAACCTGAATCCAAAATTACGCACATACACTAATTATAATTGTATAATTCATATCTAAATTGAGAGTGCTCAAAGAGATATGCCACAAATAGATTGTGTATATATATATGTAAATATATATATCTATGTATATTTGCATAAGTGTTTTTTGTTGTTCAAAATAATAATTGTAACAAGAAAAATAGCTTGCCTCTCTCAGCTTGGGTTTTCTGAAAGCATATGTGGAGGTGGGTTTTAGCGTGTAAGGTGTAAAAGGAGGGGAAGAAAGCAGGATTGGGCGGAGGGGGAAACTGAATAACGCGGCCCAAGGGAACTCTGGCGCATCCAGCAGAAGCTACAAAGGGAATATTGCTCTTCAGAGATTTTTGCCTTGGACTAAACTGCTGGGGCCTTTCACCTCCTGCCTTGTGTTCAGCAGGGCTGGGCTACCTGTCTTCAGAGTGGTGGCTCTTTATAGCCAAGGTGGACCCTTGACGGAGCCGAGGACTGCACTGCCTGCGGTTCGTAGCCCTCCGGAGACCTGAAGCAAATGCTTTCCTGAAAGGGTTCTGGCAGAGCCTGCTTGAGTCTACTACCCATCCCTGTAACCAAATGCCGGAGACTTGCTCTCAGATAACCTGAGAGGTTTCTTCCCTACGTTTTGGAGCCATTCCTCAGTGGCACACTAGGTAATTACTCCCTTGGCTGCAGCTTTGGTTCTTATTGTCAAGCTGTTCTGTAGTGTTCCAAGGAGAGTTCCTCCAGACTGGACCCAGCACCAAATAGGCCACGCCAAGTGATGGGGATGAAACTGGTACTTTTAGTGGTCAGAAAATGTTCAGCACTGTTGAAATGATAACATTCATGTTCACTTTTCTGACACTTCCCAGAGGAATATTTTTGATCACCTTGGATAGAGCAGGGATGACCCACTCATTTTTTGACATCACTTCTCTAGGTTTGTCCCTGGGCAGCTTCCTCCTTCCCAAAACCCAGAGAACCCCCTTCACTCTAATTCTTGGTTATAAAGTTTATCCAAATATCCACAATGAGAAAATATCAAAATTCTAACTCAGGACAGAATCAGGAACCATGCTGAGCCATATAAAAATCAGAGATAAGATAAAAAAATCAGTAATCCTATTTTTATTTAAAGTTTTGGTACTATGTTAATAATAGAGTTTTTACACTAATTATGACCTTTAAAAATATTGCATTGGAATATTATTTCTAATATTGTATTAGAATATTATTTCTCTTGATAACTGAGTTTTCAGCATCCCTTAAAGTAAGTGGCTCAGGCACCCCACCCCTCCCTAACCCCAGCTCTAAGTAACTCTTTGTCCTGAGTTTCTCATTCTAATTCTGTGGGATTGTTGGTCTGCTATGAACCACTTCTCTGTTACAGCAAGTGGAACCACAATACTCAGAGGCAGTACTTTTGTACGGTGAGGGCTTTCAATGCAACTGTACAGCTTCTTTTATGCACAAAACAGAAAGACCTCAGTATATAAAATACCAGACATTTTTATTGTAATTATCATCAGTTCTGCCCTGCCACATTTAAATTATCCTTACCTATTAGACTGACGGCAGAGTTGTATGCTGTTTATTTAGGTTCCCCCATTATCTAGTTCCTTAATTCCCAAGCATGTATTAAATATTTGTTCCATATATGGAAAAAATAGTAATAAATGGTACTATGAAGCATGGAATAAATTAACTAATGTATATCTGATGTATTTCCTTTTCATTTTAGCATTTGTTGTTACCTTGAAGAGTACAATCTTGACCATGTAGTCACCAAATACTATAATTTTTCATAATAGAATCATACTTAATAGTACACCCTATAACCCAAACAATATCCTAAATAGATCCATTTATTATATATGGAGTATTTTGATATTTTTAACTGGACAGTAAGGAATACATTTGAATCATATACTGAAATCTGGGATAGAAAGAAGGTAACTCACATATAACTACAAAGAGCTACAAGTACTACTTTTTCAAGTTGCATAATTTTTTTAAATGAAAAACTGACAAGCAATGAAAGCATGCAACATAAACTGTACCATAATCTGGGAATGCTTTTCCTCCTTTACAATTGTTTCCTGAATATAACTGAGGCTTGCTTCTTTTTCTTTTGTCATATCTAAAAGAAACACATATGCCACACCCATTAAAATAGAAAAAGTCTTGAAAAGCAATAGAAAATATCATTACATTTTATTGTGGGTACTAAGGGGAGCATTAAGTAAGTATCATATAGGAAAATGTATTTAATTTTTCTTTACATATTTCCCCCCCAAATCTCTACCTTTACTGTGAATGACACGTTTGATTCCTACCACCTCAACCTCTAAATTCTCTGCCTTTCCTGGATCTTCTGTGTGAATCCTCACACCTCCCCTTCCCTCACTTTTATTCCCCTCTGTTAACACCCAAAGGGCTTTTTATTTGTTCCCCATGCGTCATTCACTTGTGCAGCAAAACCATTCTGTTATCTAGTTTCTTTAATTCTGTATCTATATCTATAACCTCCCACCCCACTGTCACTATAAATCAACATAATGAAGATGTGTAGTTGAGCAACTAAAAGTCTTTCCTTCACAGGCAGGAGAAAGAGAGATGGTGAACATTTTATATTTAATGTTTCTTATCTCTTCTACCACATCATTTGTTTCTGGAGATTATTATCTTGTTTTATATCATTTGGGTCAGTTACAAATACCAAGAGTCTTTGAGATCTGTACAGGTGATTGGACAATTATAGTTTATACACATTTATACTCAAACATGAGTACACAATATTTTATGCCAAATTCATAATGTTTTATTTGAAATGTAGACTTAAAGTAGACCCTGAGCTTTCAGTATCTATTTCATAATCACGGGAAGTAGTTAAATCTGACACCAAAGAAGCCAGAGTGACATGTGTTAATTTCTTTTTTATCTTGAGATTTACATGACTGATTATTATGTCAAATTTCCACCTTCCACAAATAAGGGCTTCAAATATTTCTAAGCAGTCCCTCTGGGGATATGGTCAGGGACGCTGTAGTAAGACTATGACTATATATGATACTCATCAAATTCTTCTGTCAAAACAGGAACTAGTGTCCAGTGAAACATGTTTAAAACCATTTCCACTGAACCACCAACCCAAAAATAATCACAAAATCAGGGAGAAGAGAAAAACGTCCTTATCTTTTGTATGAGAATTTTAGGAGAAACTAGTAATGAAAGGCTTCAAACTGGTTTCGCTATTATTTTTGTTGTCAAGTCTTGTATTAGGGTACAAATAGGACCACAACATAAATATAAAGAATGATCAACTAGATATAGTTAACTACTAAAAGAGGTAAAAGAGAATTCTGAGGTGGCAACCATAGGTAGAACTCTAGGACTTAGGGAAAATTGAAAAAGGAAGGAACTTTGAGAAGCAAGGATTTCTCTCTGGGCCGAGATTCAGATCTCTGATGAGAAGCTATGGCTACACAGAAACAGGCTACTTGATTCTAAGTTGATGGAGATAGTGGATGGAGATCACCTGCTGTTGCAGAAGCGTGAGAGCTGCCACTACTATGGAGAAGGCTTCCAAGACCTCCAGCCACACTGATTTTCTCACCACAGCATGAAAAACAGAGTAGTGGAACAGGAAAACCCCCCTCCTTCCTTTCTTCCAGCCTTGCAGTCTCTCTCCAGCTCTCCATTGGCAGAACCTAACACAGAGCCAGCTGGCAGAAGAAAAATGTGGTCGGCAGAACCCAGTTATGGTATCACTAGGCAGGGCAAAAAGGAGGGTGTGGAGATGAAGGGTAATAAATTAGGAACTAGAACAACCCAACTCATTGTTGTCATTAAAGAAAATTAGCTCACGACAGAATTGTTTCATTTCCAGCTCTTTTTATTTGGCACATGAGAGCTTGGATGACAATAATATCAACAAAAGCATAAATCAGATTTCCTAAATTTACACTGAGTTTTATGTGTCATGTATGAATCAGAAGAGAAGGATTTTTTTGATTAGCTGTTGCTTGTCTATATACATCATAAAATCAAGGGATGTGAATATGGGAAAATTCCTCAGAGGTCAAGGCTAGACAATGGCCTGACATTATATGTGGGAATTCTGATTATAGTTCAACATCTAAATTGTTTTTCAATACTTCTAACACCCAGGGTTAGTCCATGAGCTGATAACCCCTTTTTATCTAGAAAGTTCTAATTTTCAGAAGGTTTCTTCTTGTGCTGTGCCTAAATCTGCTTCTTCTTAAATGCCTGCCACCGGACCTCATTCTGCCATATGAGACATACTAAATACTCCTGGGAAACCATAAGACAGTCCTTCAACATGTGAAGGTTCTGTCTTACCTTGTCTCTAACTGCAGTCATTAATCATTCCTTACGTGCAGTTTCTGTACCTGCACGTCTTTGAGGTACTGATCTTATGATGTCACTGTTCTTCCTTGACATCTCCTTTAGCATGTGATGATCAGAAAGCAACTTTATTAATCAGATATGATAGTACAGATGCAAAATACAGTGACTATATTACTTTTAAGATCTGGATACTGTATTTCCATGAATGCCACCTTAAGATTTGACTGGCTCTACCAACAATTACATCACATTTTTGCTTGAGTTACCGCTATTCCCCCCCAAATCCCATCATTTAAAAAAACCTAGGGATGTCTTTTTTTGAAGCTTCAAATATTCACTGAATTGTGTTCCTTTAGAAAAACTAAATACCGTATCTTGTTCCAAGAATAAGGTCACTTTTAATATGAAATCATCCTTACTTTCCCTAAGACAACTCGACAACTCTCCCAATTAGGATGGCAGGAGAAAGGGCAGAAGCTTTCCCTGATGACTCCTAGCCACCTCATAAGCTTTGAACATTTGCCTTAGAACTGGGAAAAGCAGAGTTCACCTGTGACTACAAAGTCTAAGGTGAAAGTCGGCTATAAAGCTAAATGATTTCTTATTTACTCCTCCAGGATGGCTCATGACATATGCATTTCCTCTATATTACCTAGTATAATGTGAAAGATGCCAGGATAGAAACGAGCCTTCACAAAGCAGCATTTTGTAGTGGGACCTGCTTCCTTTATTTTGCCTACTCTGGGATCCAGAATGTTGACTGTGACTGTGGCTGTTAGTTAAGGTCCAAGAAACGGTGGAATCTCTACTGACACCTGAAAGGTTTCTTTAACTTAGTGTTTATGAAAGGAAGAAAAGGATTTGTCTGAAAATAAATCATGCTAAACTGTATTTTAATACAGGTATAATTATCATATAAATGAATGCAATATTCATTTTTGTATACAAAATGAATACCCACAAACTATGCCTGCGCCGGACATTCCTAACCTAGAGTTATTTTCCTTCAGGTATCTCCTTGACCAATTCCTTCATCTGCTTCATATCTTTGCTGAAATGTCACCTTCTCAATGAAGACTGGCTTGAATATTTAATATTGTGAATTGTCCCTTCTTCCTTCTCCCAGCTCTGTCTTCTCTTTCCTACTCTATTTTTTCTCTTTCCACAGGGCTTGTCAATTTCTAACATACTCTATCATTTACTTATTGTTTTTAGTGCTTGATGCCAATCTTCCCCCACACCAAGCCCTCTCAGTGTAAGTTCCTTGAGGGCAGGTTTGTTTTCTTTGTACCTTGATGACACGAGAAATACTTGTTGAATTAATGACATTAACTTTCAGCTCCTTCTCACAAGCCAGTGATGATTACTACAGACAAGAGTATATTCTTTATTTTGGTTAGGTCGAATTTTCTTTCCTTTGGGATTGGCCAAACTGTGCAGTTTCTTTTTTGTTTGCTCCATAATATTTTACTTTCATAAACTGCCTTGATTGTTATTTTTGTTTTAGCCCATTCTCAAGCTCTGTAAACTTAAATCAAATACAGTCCTTATCTAATTGAAACTAAGGCTTTGCTTGCTGTTGAGATGTTCTGCAAAATGCAGGCAGCTGGCTCGGTTCTCCCTGCAGCTCCTTCTAACCAAATCAGCTCCATCCTCAGCCTTCTTTACCAGTCTCTGTGGGCAGGTTACATTTTATAATTAATTGTCCTCTCTGGTGAGAAAAGTCACTTTCTACCTGGAAGCTTCAGTGTCACTTGTGTCATAGAGCGCAGTACTGGGATGCATCCTGTGGAACCCCTTAGACATCCTTTCTTTGTGCAAGCCAGCTCAGGAGCATCCCTGGTTAACTAGTTCTTGTCTGGCTTCTGACCATTCCCCTTAACCATCTGGCTTAAAACCTTCTGTATTAGTCAGTTTGGGCTGCTATAACAAACTGTCATAGATTGGGTAGCATATAAACAACAGAAATTTATTTTGGACAATTCTGGTGGCTGGAAATACAAGATCAGGGTCTAGAACAGTTGATTTCTGTCAAGGAATCAGACTTCCAGGTTGCAGACTGCTGACTTCTCATTGTATCCCCCTGAGCTGGACAGCAGAAAGGGGAAGCAAGCTCTCTTGTGACTCTTATAAGGGTACTAAACCTATTCATCAGGGCTGCACCCTTGTGATCTCATCTAATCCTAATTACCTCCCAAAGGTCCCACCTTGTAATACTGTTGCATAGAGAGGTAAGGTTTCAACATAAGAATTTTAGAGGCACACTAACATTCAGTCCACAATGCCCTCTTTCCCGATTTGTTACATTACTGAGAACTCCATCCTTCAGATCTCAACTTAAATATTAATTCCCTAGAAAACTTTCCTTAGGCCATTTATGGTAGGTAACTATACTTTATATGAATATACTGTACCCTGGTTATTTTCTTCATAGTACATATTACAATTCATAACATGCATTGTTATTATCTGTCTCTCACACTGGATCCTGGATGGTAACCTCCAATAATTCTGTTTTATGTACTCAGTCTGAGCACAGTACCAGAGCAGTCATTCAATAAACAAATGGATCTGAGGGCATGCTGGCCTGCTATCAACCTATAATACTTAATATATATATGATGAGTTGGTCTAAATTGATGCTCACTTAAATGTGGGCCTGTGTCTCCTAAAGACTCTGGTACTACATACCTTAGTCATTATTACACTTAGTAATTTATTAATTGATACTTTCTTGATTAAAAGCCAAGGACAAAGCTGGAAACATTTAGCTGCCAGTGTTTGTATCTCATCTTGCTTATAACCATATTTACTATCTTTTAAAATATGGCCACAGAAGTTTGATGCAGAGGCATCATCACATATCTTTGGGATATCTGTTTTAAGTAATTTGCAGTATGTACAGAGAGAAAATATATTCTACTGTTTACATAGATAAGTGATGAAATGTGAACATTCAATGCAAAAACCTCCTAGTACCTATTAAAAGTGCACATAATTCAACAAAATCTTGAAAAAATTAAATAGTGTATATCACAACTTGTACCTAGGAGGTACTCATTTCGTACTTTATTTTTATACAAAATAATAATGAAGAACTGTGTTAAATCACTATATGCCTTGTCTCAACCTCAGTTCTATGAATTCAGTATCACCATTGTTTTGTTTTCATTTTACACATTAGAGAACTGAGGCTTAGTGGTGAAATAACTTACCCAAGGTCAAACAGCAAGAAAGCATCAGACTTATGAAAGAACCATTGATCTTACCCACGTGCCCTATTCCTCCAGAGGATTATTTAAATGATCACTTCCTGCTTTCACTGCCTATGAAAGTAAGAAATTGTAGCAGATGCAACACAAAAATAGCACTAAAGGAATTTGGAAAGAAAAGTTTTACTTTTCTTGTTTTTGGTAAACTGTTTTACTTTTTTTGGTAATTGTCTAAAAATAAAGGTTACATACAGATTGCCAGATGAAGAAGGCAGGAAATTGATTTTTCACATAATTTGAGAATAATATCCATGTTGCCCTCTAGACATCTGAGTCAGGACAGGTGGAACAATGCAGAATCATCTTTGTGAGTTTGTATTCACTGCCTTCATCCACAGCCTTGCTCTCCTGTCAAGCCAAGGTTATAGAATGTCTATTCTGTAGGCCAAATACCATGCAGAAAACACCCATAAGTAGTCTGTTTTCATGAGACTAATTCATTTTTATAGCTGTTCCCCTGAGGCCCAAAACAGAAAACTAACACTGAAGATGGGATTTCCAAGGTAATTATATCTGACAGACAGCCAAAATGTGAGACAGACATAGAAATATTATAACAACTTGAAATCCAGAACTAATACTCCATCAATTCCTACTGTGATTAGTTTAGTTTGACACTTTCTGAAGTACAAATCTAAGCTATTGAAGTGATTTGTGATTCATTTCAGTTTGCAAATGTTTATTTTTCCTTAGAAAGTTTCTAAGCTTTGACTTGATTGACAGCCAGATGATTTTTATATAAGAGAAGAGAAGAGAAAATGAGACAGATTACAGTTTCGTGTGTTCTGCTTTAAGGAACAAACACTGCTAACAGAACCAGGTTCTGATCTAATAATTTTCTGGCCAAATGTTCACATTTGGGTTAAGTAGATTCCTTAGAAGTGGCAGTCAATGTGACTAAAGTATCTATGAGTTCCTATTAATTCAAATTAACTGCTTTGGCCGAAAAGATCTAAATAATTTTGGAACTATTTTACTTTTGCACAGGCAGCCTTTGCAAAAGTCACCAAATGATCCCCAAATGGTTAAACACCAAGGTCCCAAGCACCTGAGCTGGCATGGCTGTCGGGAGGGGAATGCGTATGTCTAAACAGGAGGAGCCCAAAGGGGCATATTTTATACTATATCAAGCCTGGAAGCTGTTCTCTTCTCATCTTGCCAAAAGCTAGAGAGAGATGTAAAACTCCTCCAGCTGCTGCATGAAACCTCAGGAGAAAACAAAACAAAACAAAACCAAAACCAACTCTACAAAACTGTAAACAAAGAGGGGTCATCCCCAGAAAGCTGGCAACTTTAGTAGCCATTTTACTCAGAGTTACCATCCATGTAGGTGGAGGCTTAAAATGAAACAAATGAGGAGAAAGTACTTTTTTTTTTTCTCAGAATGGCAGAGCTTTGCTTATGAAAAGAATTTCAGACAAACTACCATAGCTCTGGACTTCTTAGACCATTGATAAGGAATCTGTGTTGCAAGTAGACTTGGAGCAGATGTGATAGACAATTTTTTCATTTAATAT
Source organism: Manis javanica (assembly GCF_040802235.1). Lineage (NCBI taxonomy): Eukaryota > Metazoa > Chordata > Mammalia > Pholidota > Manidae > Manis > Manis javanica. The sequence goes on from NC_133167.1 coordinate 53,360,056, forward strand.
CAGAAGCCCTGATGACAAAGTGTTAGTCTTGTTAAGGAGAAAGGAATGGGATTCAGGAAGGATGATCAGCCGGCAGTGAAAGAAGATGTCAGTAGGAGAGTTATCATAATAGTCACAGGCAATTCCCAGGTGGCCAAGGGTTTCACTACATCCTACAAGGAGGGATTAATTAATCAATCACACAAGAACAATACTGTTTCATTTTTGAAGCTCATTGCATTATAGTTACCTCTCAAGTAAACAGAATACAGTTCTTAATATATAGTGCTTGATTTATTCATTCTCAGTGAATAGTTTGGGTATCCTTAATAGAGTTAAGATTTCCATGTTAGAGAATTTCAGGTCATTGATAACAATGCCTAAAGAGGTTTAAGTATTCTGGTATTAACAGTACTTAGCAAAGTTAAAGGATTGCTAGCAATACTAGGTACTGTTAAAGATAAATACTTGAATTGGATGGGCCTCTAAATAGTATTCAATGTGAACAAACTAAGTATCCTGCTCAAATACTGCTGAACAGTACGGGAATAAGGTCAATTCCTGTCCGTGTGTTACAAGTTACCCAAATGACTATTGTGACGCAATGCCAGTTAAAATAGGAGGCAGCTGCTCTGTAGAATGCAAACTAAGCTGCAGTTGTTTAAGGGGTTTGATAAACCACCTGCCTCTCACCAGATAACAAAACACAAGCTTCTTCTTGATATAACTGACAGTATAGCATTCAACTAGTACCAACATGGGTATGCATTTTCCCACTGGACATAAATATGATTTTATAAACGACTGCACACAATTACACATGCATTTTTTTCAGCATTTTTTAGAGGAAGGTGTTGGTTTTTAGAGTATGGTGTTTTCAGAAGCTTTTGAATAGTACATGATCATATACATAAAACAAGTAGAAACAATTGTGTACTGTTTATGTACTGAACTATAGAAGTGTAACTTGTCTTCATGGTAAGAGTGCTTTCTTCTGATTTGGTTTCTTCTAATGTGAACTTGTGTAGAGGTATTGCTGACTGTATTTGGACAATTATGTCAAAAGAGAACTCTTCCAAACAGAACTCAGCAATTCCTATATTGCAGATAGTGTTTTATTTACTAGAGCTGTCAGAATTTAGAAGCTGAAGTTCAGTACTAGTTGATGTGAGACTTTATAAATAGCATAAATCAATTGAAAAATGAATTACTCATGGTTTGTGACCAAAATAAAATAACAATGATAAAACCCATCACAAAACTGTCTAGGAGTGGGAAAAAATGTGACAAGGGCAAAATATTGGTAACAGATCATACAAACAGACAAAACTATGACTTTGGAAGAAAGAAACTTGACTTTTACATGAACTATTGCTAACTCTAGAACTGCTCTGAAGTAAGGCATGTTGAATATTTTGGACCATTCCACATGAAATACATGGTAAGTATATTAACCTTTACTATCTAACTGGTTGAAAGGATATACTCAGGACAAGGTGATAGTTTATTAAATATTTTTAAATGCCCTTCTATTCTAAGATGGCTTAAAGGCATGCCTTACTTTTTATTTAAAACACTTTTGTAAATAGCATTTTGCTAAAACTTGATTCTGCCATGAAATCATAATGCTTAAAGTTCTAAGGGTTGTAGAATGAGTTTTCCAATTAAATCTTTTCAAGTCCTTATTTCAAGTGATAGCGTGCATACATATTTTTCCTATTTTTCAGCTATGCCTATTCATACACACTGTTGAGAGATAAAAAAGGAATTGAGAGACCAAGGAACAAGAGGATTCATAAATAAAGAATTAGCTGATTTTATTGTTGAGCAAAGCAAAAGCCGTGAATACATGCAGGTAGCTACAAAGTTGTCTGGATTTTCAGTTCTGTTTATATGGAATTAAAGCTATAGTTAGACACATCACTGGTTACACTAAGCTTATTCTGAAGTTCTTCCACAATTCTGTCAGGCTTTCTCTAAGGTTTTGTTCTTCAGAATTCTTTATCAGCAACTCCTAAGATTGCCTTCTGCCTGACGGTACATATAGTGCATGTAATTAGTCTTATTATTTAACATTCCTCAGTGAGGTTAGATTAAGTTCAATTTTCCCATGTGGATAAAATTAAAGTTCCTGTGGCTAGGATTCTCACCTGGCCCTGGTCGGCTCACTACGCACATGTGGGCAATACGTTGCTATTGACTCTATATAAGGAGCTCCACCCAGTAGTCTGGGCAACACGGTGGCAGGGCTGCAAGGCTGCAGGAGAGCAGAGTAAGGCTGGAGTGGTGGCAGTGCCAAAGACAGGTCCAGAGGACTGCTGTGCTGGCAGAGAGGTCCAGATGCAAAGATGGGCTTGCTGCATGCAGATGTGCTCTGAGTGAACGAGATTTTAGTGATTCACCTGCCACCATGGGAATAAAGTTGGGTATAACCCTTTCACCCCAAGAACGTTCTACTGTCATTTCTTTGGTCACGTGGAATCCATAGCGAACTTGCCTGGGGGCTGAAACTCATTGGCATGACATCTCATCACAGGCAATTTCCAATATTTCAATGGCTTATTCAAGTATCTGGATCTTAGATGTTCATCCTCTAGTCCTACCTTGTGTCCTACCCAATGCCAGACACTTATTAGGCACCCAGTAAATGCATGCTAAAATGAAACAAGGGTCTCTCACAAACAGTAGGTTCAGTTGGGGAGAATTCCCTTTCTTTGCTAAATATAGAACTTCTCCTTTTTTGTTCTCTTCTTTTATTTAAATATTGCAGAATGCACAATGTAAGCTGCCTTGATGACACTGTCTTCTCAATTCACTTCACAGCTCACCCAAGTGAGGTAGTTAGCAGAAGGACTTACAGTGGATTCTTGGGCAAAGAGGAAAAGTTAGGAGGAGAGGGGAAAATCCCTGTACTACTGAGGCCAGCAGCCCTCTCCTCTCCCCTCTTCTCCACCCACTACCTTCCCACATTCTTACTTGAAGGCCTTCAGAGCAGCTGCTCCGACAAGATATCCATCAGGTGAAGGGGCGTTTCCCACATCTGCTTCTAAGTTACTCTGAAGGAGACATGCCCATGCACTCACAGGTGGAACTCTGGGTGCATTTTCCAAAAGACATTTTGTTCCCTTTTACCGTTAGTTTCCCAGAGTCTGTTTCTAGGATGCTCAAGTAGCATTATGGAGAAAAGAAACAATTGTGTTCCATCTCTGAAAGTTACCTACCATCTCAAAAAGTGTTTTAAATTCTATCATGTTTTTATAAACAAGAAAAAATTTTACATTTTCCCAAAGAGACATATAAAACTGCAACTTGATCTGTTAGTAAGAGAAGAATTTTAGTGAATACTCTGGTGTGTCACCTAAATTCCCTCACAAGGGACGCAACTGTCATTTTCAGCTGCGGGCAGTGTGGGCTGATGACTCAGAGCTGAGTTCCTCTCTGGGAATTTCCTTCCTTCGGAGGAAGCTACCGCAGCGTTGTACGAGGCTACACTCCCTCCCTGGGAGTGATCCTTATCCAGGGACTGGTGAATGGAGTCAAAGACCTGGACCCCTTGTTGCATTTGCAGCAACTCTGAAGGGCAATCCCAGGTCCAGGGGTCTCTGTGAGGCATTTGGTGCAACTGCCTCTCAGTTTAATCCCTGCATCTGTCCTATCCCCTGCTCCCTCCCCTCCCGTGGGAGTGCTGTTCCCACAGAAACCCCCCCAAAATCTCTTCCACACAATTCCTCTCAAAGGGAACCCAACCTAAAATAAGGAAAAATAATACATGACTTCTGTCAGTGTAAGCCTGTTTAAGTAATATCTCATGACTCCTAATGCTTCTCCTTCATGCTTATTATGGTAATTATATTAGTGTTTATACAATTTTAATTTTTATTCAAATAATATGCATTTATGGCTTACAGTGGAAACTGCAGTGCCCTGTCCCATGCTTCCATGAGGGCTTACACTGCACTTTTATAGATTTTAAAATTTATAGCCATTATTTACTGACTTTCTACTATAAAAGATCAAGATTTAAATCTCTTATACTCCTCAATATTCCCTGCTACCATTTCCTCACTAGCCAGTTTGGAAAAAAAAGTAGTCATTGTTTAGATTATCATTAGTGTATACTCTTCTCATAATAATCTTTACTGTGGAGTCACAGAGTGAATTTGGGTTACATTTCCTTTATTTAACTTTTTTTTCCCTGAGGTAATTTCCTTTAATTTTTAAAAGTTTGCTTTGTTTTATTTTCTTGTACCTATTGCTAATTCATCCCCAAACTTCTATGTGAAACGCCTTTCAGTATGGTAAAGCATATTTGATCATTTCTCAGTTCTATTTTTCTGTTTTGAGGACATCTGACATCTGTCTTGGTGCCCTCTGTCCTTCTACTTAAATCTAAACTGCATGTTCTCCATGGGCATCAACTGTCATGTTAGATCTTCTCACCCTTGCCCTGATATTTGCCTTACTTTTGCATCGAGTTCTGTGTATCACATGTCTTCCTCTTTCTTGGCTTATACCTCTGTTTTGCTGGAGTACATTCCCCAGAACTCTCCTGAGAATGGATGTATCACTGGAATAAATTGTTGAAGCTGTCAATGTTTGAACTTCTTATCATTCTGCTCTCATACTTGCTTGGCAGTTTTGTTGGGTATATACTTGTAGGTTGGAAATAACATTTATTTTTCTCAGAATTTTGAAGTTATATCTTCATCAGTGTTTTGAGAATCATGTCATTTTGATTCTTTATTATTTGAATGTGACCTGTTTTTTGTTTGCTTCTTTCCTTTCACACTCTTTCTTCTGAAGATTCTCTGTTCCTTGTGTTCTAAAATTTAATCATGAGGTAGCTTGTGGATCATTTTTTACCCACTGAACTCTCTGAGCTCTTTCATTCTGAAAACTGGTACACTTCAATTCTGAGAACATTTCTGGTATTTTATTGATAATTTTCTTTCCTCTTATTTCTAGTTTTTTAAATTCTGCAACTCCTATCAGACATCTTAAATCTTCTAAAATGAATCTCTTACAAAATTTTTTTTCTTCTAATATTTTCACTGTCTTTATGACTTTTTTTAAAAATTTTGTTTTACTCTACAAGTAATTTACTCAACTTTCTCTCTCAAACTTGATAAATTGTTATATTTTTAATTTTAAGGGCTCTTTATTGTTCTCTGACTGCTACCCTACTTTTTAAAAAGTAGAATTCCGTTCATGTTCTCTATTTACTACATCTCTTATCTCTCAAAGAAGATTTATTATAGTTGCTTGCAATTTTCTTCAGTTCCCTCATAGGATCTTTGTTTTCTCAGTCATTTATTTATTTATTTGTTTGTTTTGGTCTGATGTTATAAATTAGATTCCCTCTTCTTATGTCTCATGATCTTTGGCCATCATTGATATTTAAAAGTGAGATACTATGTGCACTAGGGGACCTTGTCAACTAGTGGGACTCCCTGTGAGTGACAGCATAGCAGACCATTTTTTTGAAGCCCTCACCTCAGTATATTGAAAGATATTTTCTCATGGGTTTGTCAGATTCTTCAGAGAGGGATCTTCCAATCCCCTGCCTTGGGACAGGTGGAGGTGTATATCAGCGAGGCAACTAGTATTCCAGAAGCTGCAGGGAAAGGGACTGAGTATCTGCTGCTGGTCATGCAATATTTCATTTACTTCCTTCATTGCTCCTGTCATCTCCTGATGGAGCCTCTCTGGTTCAAGGTCTCTGGAGAATATATCAGTTGGCTGGTGCAGAGACTAGAGGGATCTAAACATTCTTCATTCAGACTTTTAATCAATCCAGCTGTCTTCAGCCTCACCTTAAACACCTGATGTCAGAGGGAGCTGGTACCTCTTGCAGGGTTTTTGTGGACTTCTGATGTACTGAGCTGTTTATCTCTTAATGTCTTCCTTCCACTGTTTCTAACATCTGCCTGTGCTCACTACTCAGACACTTGGCAGAGGAGAGAAGGTAGATGCCTAAGCCAGTTACCAATTATCCATCCACTTTCCATTTTTTCTCAGTTTTGATAACTTACACTATTTTTCCATTCTCTCTTATTCTCTTTGTGAGTTTGTGCATTTTTACTGTCATTTTTTAAGTTTTTCCTGGAGGAAGCAGAGCTATACTGTTGTGTTCACTCTGTCATGGCTAACTGGAGGTTTATAATTATTTAATTCTGTTTTCTCTGTTTCACATCTATCTGGTTGACTATTGAATTTCTAGGAATAGAGCAATAACTAGCACATGCAAGTGGCTCAATGTATTTTTGTTAAATAAATTAAGGGGTGAACATTTATTTTGGTATCTGAACAGATGGAATTTAATTAAGACTCTCCTAAAATTATAAATTATTTGCTAATGCCAGGAAGGAAATTTCTAGAAGTTAACAAGGTTGAGCTCTCAGAGAACAGTAAGTTCTAAGGGTGTGATCAGCTAAGACTAGCTCTATGGGGATGAATTCTAAAATGAATATTGAATTTATATTATTTTCAAGTGAAACAAACATCTCTTTTCTCAACTTTAACATGGGCAGTTCACATCTTGAAGCAAATTTGCAGATGTTACTAATGTCTTCATAGATGATTAAGAAAGTATTTGAACTGTATAATTGGTTCAAACTGTATAATCTTGATTACTCAAGAAAATCATTGATTAAAGAAAGAAAACATATTTGGTGGTTTTATTTTCATAATGTTATTAATCTTAAATTTTATCAATTTGGGGAATGTTTTCACATCATACTTTTACCATAAATGAACATAGTATTTTTCTTCAGTACTTACCTATTAAAAAACTGCACAAGAAAATCTGAATATGGTATTGCATGATAACTAGAAAATTACATTTAAAAGCTGTAAGTTGTACTACTTTTTTGTAAAATACATAGTTTATATTTAGTGGGATGGGTTTTGAAGTGGCATATATAGATAATTCATCAGGGTAAAAATTCAGTTATTTGATAGTTTTCATATGTGTGTATATCTTCAAAAATCTAAAATTGCACCACTACAAATTTAGCCTACCACATGTCATACTCTGCCATGCAACATATGGCCTGATATACAGCAATAATTACCAAAATTTGTGTCAGTGTCTTCAGAAAAAGTAAGAAATTGTCCCTGTAGTGGAGCAATACTAGTAAACAAAAATGAAGTCTGAACTTCTCCTTACATTTAAGTCCATTTCCAAGGTTTAAAATATAACCTAATAAGCTGTTCAGCTTATATATATATATATAGGCTTAACTCTTTAAGGATTTTTTCCCATTCTACACAATTAAAATGATTATTGAGCAGCTTTGTTTTGACAACTGATTTTGATAAGTTTAAACTCACTATAATAATTCTTTTGCACAGCTTCAGTTAAACTTTTCTCTTCTTGGTACTTTGAAACATTAATTTATTCTAATACTGGAGTCTGAATAAATTCTGTTTATTCTTAAGGGGCACTTAATGAAAAATGGTAATATCTTTGTTTGTTTTTAGTTATTTTGACACATAAAAATCTTATAGATTTTGAACATTGCAAGAGAGCCTGGGTGCAAATGATTATATTTTACATGTGAAAATTAAATAGGTTGCTGCACAGAATTAATTTTTTTATGTTTGTGATTACTTATATTTAATGTGTATTCACTTGGTTCAATAATGACATGTTAGCAATATAAAATTACTTTTCTGTGATTAATATTTCCTAAGAAATGGTATGAGAATCAGGTATTATAGAAAATTACCGGAGAGAGGAAACAAGATGGCAGTGTGAGAAGTGAGGCAGAAATCTCCTCCCAAAACCACATATAATACAAAAATAGAGCAAATACAACTATTCTTAAAAAAGTGACCAGAAATAAGATTGCATCAGGCAGCCTACATCTGGGAAAAGAGAATATCTCACAGAAAAGGGTAAAGTAATAAAGCCGTGACCAGTGAGACTTGAGCACTCCCCTGACCTCAGCTCGCCAGCGGAAGGAAGAGAATCAGAGTGGGGAGGGAGTAGAAGCCCAGGACTGCTAAACACCCAGCCCTGGAGATCTACTCCAGGAACACAAACCCACATTGCATGGTGATCTGGAGATTAGAGGGGCTGAGAACCAAAGTAGAGACTGATTCCCAATAGAAATTAGGGAACAGGAATACAAAGGAGTGAACAGGTTCCCATAACCGGCTGCTGTGGGACCAAAGAAAGGCAGGTGTTTTGAAGGACTTCCCAACAGTGAGAGGGCTGCAAAATGGGCAAGGATTTAGGAGAAAGAACAGGTGGACAAAATCACCCAGCACGCACAGCCCAGCAGGTTGTGAACTTTCAGGAGCTTCAGGTGCTCCATCCCTCTGGCTGGTAATGCAGCAGCGAGGTACCCCACTACAATAAGCAGCCTTCCACTTCTTCCTCCCTGCTGGCACCTGTGTGCAAACCTGCTACCCCTACCATGGCTCCAGACCAGCTGGAGGGCAGCCATGCCTACAGCAATTACAGAGCTTAATGCTGAGGCTGCTCCTTGTGCATGGCTCACTGGTCCTGACAGTGGAGGCAGGCACTGCAGCTGGGAAGCAGGAAAGGGCTTTGTTCTCCTGGCAGACACCAGCGCCATAAGCCTGTGACCCCTGCCATTGCTCCAGGCCATACCAAAGGCAGCCCAGCCCATGGCAGTTTATGGGATTAATACAGAGGCTGCTCTCTCCACATGACTCACTGGCCCTGACAGCAGAGGCAGGCACTGTGGCCAGGAAGCAGGAAAGGGCTTACTCTTTAGGGTAGGCACTGGCACTGCTCGCTAGCAACCACTGCCATTGTTCCAGGTACTGAGCAGCTATGAAGATCAGAGCTTCTGGGCACTAGAGGCTGCTGTCTACACAAACCTAATGGTTCTCACTATCTAGTAGGATTATGAAAAGGCAGAAGAACATTGTTCAATACAAAATCCCTCAAACATGAGAAAGAGGGTTCAGTGAGACAGAAATCACCAATTTCCCTTGAAAAGAATTCAAAATAAAAGTCATAAGCATGCTGATGGAGCTACAGAAAAATATTCAAGAGCTGAGGGATGAATTCAGGAGGGATATAGACACCTTAAAAAATACAGTAGCTGAATTGAAACAGAAAATGGAGGGATTTAAAAGCAGATTAGATGAGGGAGACAGTAAATGGAATAGAAATTAGGAAACAGGAATACAAAGAAGCTGATGCAGAAAGAGAAAAAGGATCTCTAGGAATGAAAGAATATTCAGAGAACCATATGACAAAACCCAATGGAATAATATTCACATTATAGGGGTACCAGAAGAAGAAGAAACAGAAAAAGGGAAAGAAAGTGTCTTTGGAGAAATAATTGCTGAAAACTTCCCCAGTCTGGGGAAGGACACAGTCTCTCAGGCCATGGAAGTGCATGGATCTTCCAACACAAGGGACCCAAGGAGGACAACACCAAGACATATAATAATTAAAATGGTAAAGATCAAGGATAAAGACAGAGTAACAAAAGTTTCCAGAGAGAGAAAAAAGATCACCTACAAAAGAAAACTCATCAGGCTATCATCAGTCTTCTCAGCAGAAACCTTACAGGCCAGAGGGGAGTGGCTTGATATATTCAATGCAATGAAGCAGACAGGCCTTGAACAAAGAATAAACTACCCAGCAAGATTATCATTTAAATTTGAAGCAGGATTAAACAATTCCAAGATAAGCAAAAGCTGAGAGAATTTACCTCTCACAAACCATCTCTACACTGTATTTTAAAGGCACTGCTCTAGATGGAAGAGCCCCTAAGGCTAAATAGCTGTCACCAGAGAATATAAAACCACAGCAGAGGAAGTAGACCAATTAAATACTAATCAAATGCAAAATTAAATCAGCTACTCACAAAGTCAGTCAAGGGATACACAAAGAGTACAGAATATGACACCTAACGTATAAAAAGTAGAGGAGGAAGAAAAAGAAGGGGGGGAAAAAGAATCTTCAGATTGTGTTTACAATAGTGTAATAAGTGAGTCAGGTAGACTACTATATAGTAAAGAAGCTTCCCTTGAACTTTTGGTAACCACAAATCCAAGGCTGGCTATGGCAATAAGTGCATATGTATTGATAATCACCCTAAATGTAAATGGACTGAATGCACCAATCAAAAGACATAGAGTTACAGAATGGATAAAAAAGCAAGACCCATCTATATGCTGCCACCAAGAGACTCACTTCAAGCCCAAAGACTTAAAGTGAAGGGACAGAAAATAGTATTTCATGCAGACAATGGGGAGAAAAAAGGAGGAGTTGCAGTACTTATATGAGATAATATAGAGTTCAAAACAAGAACAGTAACAAGAGACAAAGAAGGATATCACATAATGATAGAAGGGTCAATGCAAAAGACGATATAACCATTATAAATATCTATGCATCCAACATAGGAGCACCCAAATATGTGCAACAAATACTAACAGAATTAAAGAGGGAAAGAGAATGCAATGCATTCATTCACCACTCACTCCAAAGGACAGATCAACCAGACATAAAATAAATAAGGAAACAGAGGAATTGAACAATACTTTAGAACAGATGGACCTAACAGACATCTACAGAACACTCCACCCAAAAGCAAAAGGATTCACATTCTTCTCAAGTGCAAATGGAACATTTTTCAGAATAGATCACATACTAGGCCACAAAATGAGGCTCAGCAAATTAAAAAAGATTGAAATTGTACCAACCAACTTCAGATCACAAAGGTATGAAACTAGAAATAAATTATGCAAAGAAAACAAAAAGGCTCACAAACACATGGAGGCTTAACATGGTCCTAAACAATGAATGGATCAATGACCAAATAAAAACAGCAATTAAGTGATATATGGAGACAAAAAGTAAACAACAGTTTAATGCCCCAACTTCTGTGGGATGCAGTGAAGGCAGTTCTAAGAGGAAAGTATACAGCAATTCAGGCCTATTTAAAGAAGGAAGAACAATCCCAAATGAACGGTCTAAATTCACAATTAATGAAACTGGAAAAAGTTAGAGAGCCAAAGTCAGTAAAAGGAGGAACATAATAAAGATCAGAGAAGAAATAAATACAATTGAGAAGAATAAAACAATACAAAGAGTTAATGAAACCAAGAGCTTGTTCTTTGAGAAAATAAGCAAAATAGATAAAACCCAAGCAAGACTTATCTAGAAAAAAAGAGACTCTACACACATAAACAGAATCATAAATGGGAAAGGAAAAATCACTATGAATGCTACAAAATTATTAGAGAATCCTATGAAAAATTATATGCTAACAAATTGGATAACCTAGAATAAATGGACAACTTTCTAGAAAAATACAACCTTCCAAGACTGACCCAGGAAGAAACATAAAATTTGAACAGACCAGCAATGAAATTGAATCAGTAATCAAAAACTACCCAAGAACAAAAACCCTGGACCAGATGGCTTCCATGCTGAATGTTAGCAGACATTTAGAGACGACTTATTACCCATCCTCCTCAAAGTTTTCCAAAAAGTAGAAAAGGAGGGAATACTTCCAAATTCATTCTATAAAGCCAGCATTACTCTAATACTAAAAGCAGGAAAAGATACCACAATAAAAGACAACTACAGACCAATATCCCTGATGAACATAGATGCAAAAATACTCCAAAAAATATTAGCAAACCAAATTCAAAAATACATCAAGAGGATCATACATCATGATCAAGTGAGATACATCCCAGGGATGCAAGAATGGTACAACATTCAAGAATCCATCAACATTATCCAGCACATCAATAAAAAGAAGGACAAAAATCACATGACAATCTCCATAGATGCTGAAAAAGCATTTGACAAAATTCAATACCCATTCATGATACAAAGTCTCAGCAAAATGGGTAGAGAGGGTAAGTACCTCAACATAATAAAGGCCATATATGACAAATGCACAGCCAACATCATACTTAACAGTGAAAAGCTGAAAGCTTTTCCTTTAATTGCAGGAACAAGACAAGGATGCCCACTCTCTCCACTGTTATTCAACATAGTACTGGAGGTCCTAGCCATGGCAATCAGACAACACAAAGAAATAAAAGGCACCCAGATTGGTAAGGAAGAGGTTAAACTGTCCCTGATTTCAGATGACATAATATTATATGTTAATAACCCTAAAAAATCCACTCCAAAACTACTAGATCTAATATCTGAATTCAGCAAAGTTGTGGGATACAAAATTAATACACAGAAATCTGTTACATTCCTGTACACTAATGATGAACTAGCAGAAAGAGGATTCAGGAAAACAATTCCATTCACAATTGCATCAAAAAGAATAAAATACCTAGGAATAAACCTAGTGAAGGAAGTGAAAGACTACAAGATACTTTTAAGAGAAATTAAGGAGAAATTAATAAATGGAAATACCTCCCATACTCTTGGGTAGGAAAAATTAATATTGTCATAATGGTGATCCTGTCTAAAGCAATCTACAGATTCAATGCAATCCCTATCAAAATACCAATGGCATTCTTCAAAGAACTAGAGCAAATTGTTCTAAAACTTGTATAGAACCACAAAAGACCCCAAATAGTCAAAGCAATCCTGAGAAGGAAGAATAAAGTGGGGGTAGGAGGGTTCTGTTCCCCAACTTCAGGCTCTACTACAAAGCTGCAGTAATCAAGACAATTTGGTACTGGCACAAGAAGAGACCCATAGATCAATGGAATAGAATAGAGAGTTCAGATGTAAACACACACATATATGGCCAATTAATACATGATAACGGAGCTGTGGACATACAGTGGGGAAATGACAGCCTCTTCATCAACTGGTGTTGGCAAAACTGGACAGCTACATGTAAGAGAATGAAACTGAGTTATTGTCTATCCCCATACATGAAAGTAAACTCAAAATGGATCAAAGACCTGGATGCAAGTCATCAAACTATAGAACTCACAGAAGAAAACAGAGGCAAAAATCTCTTGAATATAAACATGAGCAACTTTTTCCAGAATATATTTCCTTGGGCAAAGGAAACAAGAGTAAAAATGAACAAATGAGACTACATCAAACTAAAAAGCTTCTGTACAGCAAAGGACACCATCAGTAGAACAAAAAGGCGTCCTACAGTATGTGATGATATATTCATAAATGACATATCCGACAAGGGGTTAACATCCAAAATATACAAAGAACTCAGATGCCTCAACACCCAAAAAGGAAATAACCTGACTAAAAAATGGGCAGAGGATCTGAACAGACACTTCTCCAAAGAAGAAATTCAGATGGCCAACAGGCACATGAAAAGATGCTTTACATTGCTAATTATTGGTGAAATGCAAATTAAAACCACAATGAGATATCACCTCACACCAGGTAGGACGGCCAACATCGACAAGACAAGGAACAACAAAAGCTGGCGAGGTTGTGGAGAAAGGGGAACCCTCCTGCAGTATTGGTGGGAATGTAAATTAGTTCAACCATTGTGGAAAGCAGTATGGAGGTTCCTCAAAAACTAAAAATAGAAATACCATTTGACCCAGTAATTCTACTCCTAGGAATTTACCCAAAGAAAACAAGATCTCTGATTCAAAAAGACATTGGCAACCCTGTGTTTATCACAGCACTGTTTACAATAGCCAAGATAAGGAAGGAACTTAAGAGTCCATCAGAAGACAAATGGATAAAAAAGAGGTGGTACATATATGCAATGGAATATTATTCAGCCATAAGAGAAAAACAAATCCTACCATTTGCAATAACATGGGTGGAGCTAGAAGTTATTATACTCAGTGAAACAAGCCAGGTGGAGGAAAACAAGTACCAAATAATTTTACTGATTTGTGGAGTATAACAACAAAGTAAAACTGAAGCAACAAAACAGCAGCAGACTCACAGACTCCAAGAAGGGATTAGCAGTTCCTCAGGGAGAGAGTTGGGGAAAGTGGGTGGGGAGGGAGGCAGAAGGGGACTAAGGGGCATTATGATTAGCACACATAATGAATGGGGGTCACTGGGAAGGCAGTATAGCAGAGAGAAGACGAGTAGTGACTCTATAGCATCTTACTACGCTGATGGATAGTGACTGCAATGGGATGTGTGTGACAGGACTTGATAATATGGTTGAATGTAGTAACCACAATGTTTCTCATGTGAAACCTTCACACGATTGTATATCAATGATACCTCAATAAAAAAAATTAATGCCCTTATACATACTTACCTCAAACATATTGTGGTTTCAGTTCAAGGTTATTACATAAAGCAAATATCTCTATAAAGCAAGTCAAATGAATTTTGATTTCCCAGTGCACATAAAAGTTAGGTTTACACTATACTCTTGTCCATTATGTGTGCAACAACCTTATGCCTTAAACAACAATGTACATACCTCAATTAAAGAATAGTATTGCTAAAAAATGCTAATCATAACCTGAACTTTCAGAAAGTTGCAATATTTTTGCTGTTAGAGGGTCTTGTTTACATTTTGATGACTGCTGACTGATCAGGGTGCTGGTTTCTGAAAGATGGGATGGCTGTGACAGTTTTTCATAATAAAAGAACAATGAAGTTTGCTGCATCAATCAATTCTTGCATAGATTATTTCTTTGTAGCATGTCATGCTATTTGATAGTGTTTGACCTACAGTAGAAATTCTTTCAAAACTGAAGTCAGTTGTCTCAAACCCTGCTACTGTTTTATCAACTAGGTTCATATAATATTCTAAATCCTTTGCTGGCATTTCAACAATCTTCACAATATCTTCACCAGGGTAGATTCCATCTCAAGGAATCACTTTCTTTGCTCATCTGTAAGAAGCAAGCTCTCATCCATTAAAGTTTTATCATGAGATTGCAGCAATTCAGTCCCATCTTCAGGGTAAACTACTAATTCTAGTTCTCTTGCTGTTGCCACCACATCTATTTACTTCTTCCACTGAAGTCCTGAAATGTCTCAAAGTCATCCATGAGGGTTGGAATCACAAATGTTCTTAAAAGCATCTAGAATGAAAAATTCTTTCCAGAGGTTTTCAATTTACTTTGCCCAGATCCATCAGAGGAATCACTATCCATGTCACTATAGCCTTCAAAATGTATTTTTTTAATAATAAGATTTGAAAATCAAAATCCCTTCTTCATCCATGAGCTGCAGAATAGATGTTGTGTTAGTAGTCAGGAAAACACCATTGATCTTGTTGTACATCTCCATCAGGGTTCTTGAGTGACCAGCTGCATTATCAATGAAAGGAATTTTTTTTTTTTTTTTCTGAGCAGCAGAACTCAATAGTGGAATTAAAGTATTTTGTAAACCACATAAAAAACAGATGCACTGTCATCCTGGCTTTTATTGTTCCACTGACAGAGCACTGGCACAGTAGATTTAGCATAATTCTTAAGCACCCTAGGATTCCCAGAATGTTTAATTATCACTGGCTTCAACTTAAACCCACCATCTGCATTAGCTCCTAACAAGAGGGTCAGCCTGTTCTTTGACACTTTGAAGCCAGGCATTGACTTCTCCTCTCTAGCTATGAAAATTCCAGATGGCATTGTCTTCTAATAGAAGTTTGTTTTGTCTGCATTGAAAATCGATTGTTTAGTATAGCCATCTTCATTGGTTATCTTAGCTAGATATTCTGGATAATTTGCTGCAGCTTCTCTAGCAGCACTTGCTGCTTCCTCTTGCACTTTGATGTAATGGACATGGCTTCTTTCTTTAAACTCACGAACCAGGCCCTACTAGCTTCCAACTTTTTTTCTGCAGCTTCCTCATCTCTCTCCATAGACTTGAAGAGACTTAGGGCCCTGCTCTGGATTAGGCTTTGGCTGAAGGGAATGTTGTGGGTGGTTTGATCTTCCCTCCAGGCCACTCAAACTTTCTCCATATCAGCAACAAGGGTGTTTTGCTTTTTTATTATTGTGTGTTTACTGGGGTAGCACTTTTAATTTCCTCCAAGAAGTTTTCCTTTGCATTCACAACTTGGCTACCTGGTGCAAGAGGCCTAGCTTTTGGCCTATCTTTGCTTTAAATGTGCCTTCCTCACTAAATTTAATCATTTCTAGCTTTTGATTTAAAGGGAGAGAGTAGCAACTCTTCCTTTCTCTCGAATGCTCAGAAGCCATTGTAGGTTATTAAGTGACCTAATTTCAACACTGTTGTGTCTCAGGAAATAGGGAGGCCTGAGAAGAGGGAGAGAGATGGGGGAATTGCCAGTTGGTGAAACAATCAGAACACACACATTTATTGATTAAGTTCATCATCTTCTATGTCATAGTTCATGATGTTCCCAAACCATCACAACAGTAAAACATCAAAGATCAGTGATCACAGGTCGCCATAACAAATAAAATAATAATGAAAAGTTTGAAATATTGTGAGAATTACCAAAATGTGACACAAAGACACAAAGTGAACAAACACTGCTGGAAAAATGGTGCTGATAGACTTACTTGACACAGGCTTGCCACAAACCTTCAATTTATAAAAAACACATATCTGCAAAGTGCAATAAGGTATGATGCACTTTACACACAATACAATGAGGTATGTTTGTACTTCTATTATATTCTACTTTATATTCTAGTGGAAAAAATATATTAAACAGTATAAATAAGAAATATATATAATATGTTAACCCAGAATAAATACTAAAGAGAAAAAATGTTGGGAAGGGATATAGATGGTGTAGTAGTGGGAATAGCTGCTGAATTTTGGATGGTATGACTGGGAAGGGAAGAGCTGTGAGAGGTCGCTCTGTGAGTATTTGGAGAAAGCATTTGAGATCAGGGAAGAAGACGTGAAGAAGTGGCAAGGCATGCGGTTTCTGGGATATTCATAGGAGGAGTCCACGGTGGCTGGAGCAGAGTGGACACGCTGGCCAGTAGTTAGACATGAGGTCCAAGAGCTAAAGAAAGTGTTTGTGAAGGGCGGTCGTGTTGGTTTAAATCCAAGGAAGGCTTAGGCTTGTGACCGAAGTGGGAAGCCACTGCCAGGTTTCTAGCAGAGGAGGGATGAGTTCCAGTATCATTTATGATTATATGTGATATGATATAAATATACATAAAGTGAATTTCAACAGGATTATGTCAGCTTCTAGATCAACAGGAATATAAAAAAGGGAGAAGAGCAGAAGCAGAGACCAAATAGGAGGCAAATAAAATACTTCAGAGGGAAATCATTGACTTGACCCTGGGTGGTATCACTAGAGGTTGTGGGCAGAGGTTACGTTTTGAAAGTAGAGCATGAAGTATTTGCTAATAAATGTGGTGTTGCATATGACGGAAATGAAGTGAAGACTGATTCACAGTCTTCGCTTGAGCAACTGGAAGCATTGTAGAATTCCCATTAACTCAGATGAGAAGACCCCTGGTAGAGCAGGCTTACTGGGGGGGGATGAGGGAGACTGCAGAGTTTAGTTTTGGCCATTTTAGGTTTGAGATGCCCATTAAATATTCAGATGAAAAGGTTGAGTGAGCAGGACACAAGTTTGGAATTCAGAAGAGAGACATGAGCACATAATTTGGGATTTATCAGCATGCAGGTGGTATGTAATGCTGTGAGACTGATGATCCATTTCATACAAATTGTGACAGTTCTCTGCTATTACAAAGGAGGTTTATCATATTAGATTTCAAGAGTAATGCTATCTTTAAGATAATGTTATTTTAGGTTAATGGTAGAAATCTCTGTTCTTTCTAGGACTCAATAAATTTTTTCATGCTCAAAAGAGCAACAAGTGATAGTGTTTGTTACACAAGTCATAGAATACCACTATTGTTAAAACATTAAATAAAAAAAGGGGTATGCAAAATTATATGCACTATATAATCCAGAATAATGTAAAGTATGTTTATACAAAGATGTGAAGGAAGTACAAAATTTTTAATATTGATTATCTTGGATATTAGGAGTACAGATGAAATTTTCCAATGTTTCCAACTTTTATCTATTCTCTAAATTTTCCATGCAAGTATTATTTTTAAAGTGGAGAGAAGATACATTTTATCTCCCAAGGCTATGTAAATAGAAATTCTTCCTGTATGGTAATTAGTAAATGCTTGGATAAGTAACAGAACCCAGTGACTGCATTTCATCATCTATGGTTACATGTTATATGATATAAAAACATAGAAAATGAAGATGAGGGGAATTCACCAATTTCATATGGATATCCTATAAAAATATTTTGTTTATTGACAATTTATCGATACTCAAGACGAGTTTTTTTAGAGAAACCAAGAAGAAAACAGGCCCTACAACCCACCTCGTCCACAAATCTTGCTGTATTCAGGCTACCCACTATTCCAACACAAATTGTTGCAATTTACAGATCCTGTTTTGGTCTCCAGTCTCCTCCTCCAGCACACAGGCTCCCTTTGGGATTTTTAGCACAAACTTTCAAATAGGTCTTATTTTACCATGTTCTTCCAGACAACACAGAAGGGTTTTGATTCTTCAAGGTTTATTTCAAAGTACTTCAAAGAGGGACCTCCTCAAGGGGGTTAAAAGGGATTTAACAATACCAACCTACCTCATAAGACTCCTGTGAGGCATAATAATATAAAGGACTACAAAGCACTTTGTAAATATAAAGTTATATACAAATGCTTAATAATAATTACTGGGTCCAGTACAATGCAATCTTTTTTGCATTTATATAAGTGCCAGTGAGTAGGCTAAGTTTCCCTCCTCCAGCCATTTTTGATTTTTATAATAAAAATGTTTCATTTAAAATTGTGTACATAACATCCATGTGCTCTAGGTCTTGGATATGATTCCAAGTAAGAACTGAAACAATGTCAGGCTGTGGGAAAAGAAGCAGGGTGTCGTGGGGAGCCTCTTGTCATGTTTGAAGACACTTTCGCACAGTAGGGAAACCAGAGATGTATGATCCTGTGTTATTGATCCTGTGTTATTACTTTTTTCTCTGAAAATTGGTATATGTATACTTTGTATGCATGCATATGTGTGTGTGTGTCTCTCTCTCTCTCTCTCTCTCTCTCTCTCTCTATATATATATATATATATATATATATATATATATATATATTTGCTCTCTCTTAAATTGGTTGGTATATACATACACACACACACTGTCCATAGGGCAGTAGTCTCTGCATTCAGATCAAAGTGAAGATTTGCTTCAATTGTGCAATCTCATCTCTATTTTCAACAATGCAAGAAATCAACCTTATGCTTCACATTTCCATTGATAGGCACTGGAATTAAAGAACTTCTTTAATTTCTTATGTTCTTACAAGTTTCTTTTAGCAGCCAATTTAATTCACTAGATATCTATAGTTTTGGCTTACTGGTCTATTTGCTCATTAGTAGCCAAAGCTTTCTTTTCAGTTCCTTCAGTGTCTGAACAGTACCCATGACCACTTTGGAGACCATCTACTTTTGGCTATTAGAGTCCTCATGAGTTTTTTTTCCCCCTCATCAAAAGTTTTGCTTAGAAATTGCCTTATAATTTTTTTCTAAGATCTAAATTATCTCCATAGTAATTCCCCATTGTAGTAGCCATAAGGATAAACTTGATTGGTTTGTCCAAAGCCCAAGATTCTGTGTACTTGCCACATCAAGATCCTTGGAAATTGTCAAATCAGGATCCATGGAAACTGACAGAGATTTATAAATGATCAGTTGCTCTTTAGCGAACATTTTTTGAGTTGCTATTATGTTTCACGCACCCTGCGTAGTTCTGGAAACAGTATCTGGCCTTAAGCCAATCAAAATGTGATAGATGAGTCAGACTTATTAACATGTAATCTGAATAAGATGACATATGTATAACAAGGGTATTGCACAAATAAGGTAGCAACTGGGAGGAAGGAAATGCTCTTCTTGGGGGAGTAAGAAAAGTTTCATAAAGGAGGTGATATTTGACATGGGTCTGGATGGATGATTAAGCATTCCAAGTATTTGAGGAGTTTTAGGAATAGTAAGTGATTTATAAGTGAGCATGGCGTAATTGGCAAATGGTGAGGAATTCAGAGTGGCTAGAGAATTGATTGCAGAAAGGGTGTGGTAGAAGAGGAAACTGGAAAGATTGATTCACTGAGACCATATTGTGAGAAGCCATGCATCCTAGAACAGAGTCTGGGCTCTTCCTATGTGCAGCCGGCGAGTTAGCTGATGTTAGCATGATCATGTTTTAGAAAGACAACCCTGATACTGTATGGAGAACCATCTAATTTAGGAAGCCATTTAAACGTTTTATTTAGAAATGATCAGGGACTGAATAAGCACAGTGTTGTATAATGTAAGCCTGCAAATGCTTCTGGATAAATACCCCAGACACTCCCAACTGGATGTAGAAATTGCTTACAATGTCAGCCTCTCAGCAATGTCTTTAGGAGAGCCTACTAAAATCTGAGAGGCATATGGCTTCTTTCCAAGAAATCTTTAGCTTTGGTAAAACACAGCACTCTTGGTTGAGTAGTAGATGACACCTCTTAGTAACTTCAGTAGCTTGGTGTTGGTCAGAAATCTCCAGGATAAATAGAATTCTTTGTTGTTTCAACTTAATTTTGCTAATGTTGTTCTTCCACATGGAAAGCAATTCTTAAATAAAGTTTACACAACAGAGTTTTTTTACACTTTTCAATTAGTCTAATCATACTACAATTTTACTTGACTACAAATATAACAGCAGCAATTATACTTTATGCCTAATTCCTAATTGCCTATAAACTAAGTATTGCTTCCTTTTGTAAACTGCTAGCTAAGTTTTACAAAGCATCATTTGTTCAGTTTATAACAGCACCCAACAGCAACATGAATTCTCAACCTACACTTTCATTACATTAGATGAATTGGTTCCATCCATCAGACATCCCCTTTCCAACTTATATTATTGTACTTAAGATGATATATCAATTAGTTTTCTGATTCCAAAATTTCAGTTTATTTGAACTTCACTGAAAAATAACATATGAATAATAATATATATAAAGTGAAATGTGCACATTTAAGCATATAGTTCAAAGCATTTTGTAAAGCATAGGTACTTTAAGTGGGTACCACCAACCCATTCAAGACATAGGACATTTTTGCCACTCCAGAAGGTTCCTTTGTGTCCTTTTACTCAAATTCCTCTGCTTTCTCTCCCAGGCAGCTGCTGATCTGATTTCTATCTTTACAGATTAGTTTCCCTGTTCTAGGACTTCATATGGATGAACTCTGGCAGCACGCAATTTTGTGTTAGGCTTCTTTTTGAGATGCATCCATGTTGTTGCATGTTACAGTAATTTGAAGCTTTTCATTGGTGAGTTCTATTCTATTGTATGAATATTCCACAATTTATTTATTCCTGTTGATAGATATTTGGATTGCTTCTAGTTTTGCCTGTTATGAATAAAAGTGCTGTACTTATCAGTGTATAGTTAGTTTTTGAGGATATATGTTTTAGTTTCTCTTGGGCAAATATCTAGGAGTGAAATTCATGGCTTTATGGTAAATATAGGTTTAATTTTAAATGAAACTTCTGAGCTGTTTTCCAAAGTGGTTGTACTGCTTCACACTCTCATCAGCAATATGTAAGTTCTAGTTGCCTCATATCCTGACTTGTTTTGTTAAATTTAAATGTTTCAGATGTGCAGTGGAACCTCATTATGACTTCCTTGATAAGTAGTGATGCTGAACGTATTTTCATGTGCTTCTTGCCCATTCATCTCTGTTCAAGCATTTGGCCCATTTTACAACTGAATTATCTTATTTAGTTTAAGAGTTCTTTATGTATCCTGAATATAAGTCCTTTGTCAAACATATATTGTGATACTTTCTCCCAGTCTATGTCTTGCCTTTTCATTTCCTTAATGATGTCTTTGAAAGAGCAGAAGATTTAAACTGTGATCAAGTCCAATTTATTCATTTTTCTTTTATGACTTTTTTGTATTTTGCCTATGAAATAATCAGCTATTATTTCTGGAAATTTTCTCCAATGTTTTGTTCGGGAAGCTTTATAGTTTTATTTCTATATTTAGGTTTACTTGGCACCCTGATGAAAATCAATTGACAATATGAGTGTTGTTCTATTTCAAACCCTCCTTTGATCTATGCTATCTTTATACCAATACCACACTGTCCTCATTACTGAAATTTCATGCTAAGTTTTAATATGAAGTAGTGTAAGCTCTCTAACTTGGTTCTTTTTCAAAATTGTTTTGGCAATTCTAGGTCTTTTTCAATTCCATATAGATATTAAACAGCCTGTTTATTTATCCAAAATACTTATTAGGTTTTTATTAGGATTGCACTGAATCTGTATTATGAGAACATATTTCTTAAGACTATTTATCCATAAACATGTTATAACTTACCATTTATATAAATTTTCTTTAATATATCTCATTGTTTTGTTATTTTCAATGTAGAGGTCTTGTATATCTTTCTTTGAAATGATCCCTATGCATTTTGTTTTGGACAATATTGAAAATTGCATTAAAATATAATTTATGATTATTTTTTGCTAGCATATAGAAATACAATAGATTTTTGCATGTTGACATTTTAGCTTTGAACTTTGATAAATTGCCTTATTGATTCTGGTAGTTTTCTTATAGATTCTTTAGCATTATTTTATCTGTGAGTGGAGGAAGCTTTTGGACCTTTTATTTCATTTTGTTGCCCTATTATATTGGCTATGATAACTAACACAAAGTTAAATAGAAATGGTAACAGCAGACATCCTTGTCTTATCCCAAAACTGTGGAAAAAACATTCAGTTTACATCATGAAATATAATATTATCTGTAGGATTGTTGTTGATTTCTTTTACAAGGTTCAGGATATTTCCTTTAATTATTTGTTTGCCAAGAGTATTTTATTTTATTTTTTTATTCTGGATGAGTTGATTTTTTCAAATGATTTTTCTCTCTTTTGAGATGATTATATGATTTTCCTCCTTTATTTTGTCAACATGGTGAATTACACTAATTGATTTTTTTCAATTCTGAGCCAACCTTACATTCCCAAGGTAAAGCCCACTTGATTATAAAGTATTATCTTTTGTATATAGTCCTGGATCAATTTGCTAATATTTTATTGAATGCTTGCTAGAAATACTGATGTGTAATTTCCTTTATTTTAATGTCTACCAGGTTTTTATATGGGAGTTATGATGACCTCATAATGTGAGTTGAGAAATAGTCCGCCCCTCTATTTTTTGAAAGAATTTAAGATATTTTAGTTGCTCCCTTAAATGTTTGATTAATCTTGACAGTTAAATCACCTGGGCCTCATATTTTTCTTTTGGGAAGCGTTTTGATTATCGATTCAATTTCTTTAATAGATTTAGACTATTCAGATATTCTATTTATCCTTGTGTCAGTTTTGCTGTCATTTTTTCAAGTAATTTTTAAATTTCATCTAAATTTTCAAATACATTGGCATAAAGTTATTTGTAATATTCAATTAGCATTTTTAATGTCTACATGATCTGCAGTGATATTTGCACTTTTTCTCTTAATTCTTGATTAATGTTGCACCAAACATATCAATTTTATTAATTTTTTGAAAAAAAACTAACTTGTTTTATTAGTTTTCTCCTTTCTTTAGGATAATCTATTTTTATTGACATATGCTCTTATATGTATTATTTCTTTCCTTCTACTTACATTGCATTAAATTTCCTCTTTGTTTTATTACTTCTTAAGTAGAAGCTTATTGATTTAAAAACTTTCTTCTCTCCTAGTATAGGCATTTAAAACTATGAATTTAATCTAGGCACTATTTCAGTCAAATCACATACATTTGTATATATTGTACTTTTATCAACATTTAGTTATAAATTTTAAAAATTTCCCTTGGGATTTTTTTCTTTGACCTGCCAGTTATTCAGAAGTGTGTTATTTAAATTACAAATATTTAGGGATCTCTACATTTCAGTTATCAATTTCTAATTTGATTTTCTGTGGTTATAGAATATACTCAAATTATTTCAATCTTTTGAAATCTATGACTTATTTAATGGCTTTGCACATGGTCTATCTTGGTGAATTATTTCATGTACACTCTTTCAATTGCACTTTCAGAATGTGTATTCTACAGTTCTGCGGTGTAGAATTTTTTAAATGCTGATTAAGTCAAGCTAGTAGATAAAATTTTTTAAACTTTAATATCATTATTGATTTTCTACATTTTTTCTTTCAATTACTGAAAGAGGGGTGTCAAAATCTCCACATATGATAATGGGTTTGCCAAAATTTCCCTTCAGTTCTGTCAGGTTTAATTTATGAACTTTGAGGGTCTGTTATCAGATGCATAAAAATTTAGGATTATTCTATATTATTGATGAATTACCTCTTTGTTATTATGAAATATCCCTCTTTACATCTTATAAAACTCTTTGTCTTGATATTAATATATAAAAACATCAGCTTTCATATGCTATTTACATAACATATCTTCTTCCATTCTTTCACTTTAACTTATTTGTATCTTTAAAGTATACCTCCTGCAGAAAGCATATGGTTGGGTCACCCTTTATATCAAGTCTGACACCCTCTACATTTTAATTGGAATCTTAACCCATTTATATTTAATGTAATTACTGGTCTTGTTGGGTTTAAACCTTTTCTTAAGCTCTTTTCTCTGTTATTAATTTTATATTATCTCACAGGTTTTTAATGCTCTGTTTCATTTTCTTTTTCCTAAAATCTGCAATCTGATATTTCTTCTGACATTTACAGTCTGTAGTTACACTCATGCAATGAAATTTCCATTATAGTTGTTACAACTGTTCATTTTAGAATTCTAGTTGTTTTCTTTTTTAATAGTTTCCATTTCTTTGCATGGGTTATCTATTTGTTCATTCATTGAGACCATATCTTCTTTTAGTTTTGAACACATTTTCCTTTAATTCCTTAAATTTATTTGTAGCTGTCTGCTAAATCTAATATCTAGGCCATCTCAGGTTTTATTTCTATTGACTGCTTTTTTATTTTTTGACTATAGGTTACATTTTTACATTTCTTTTCATAGCATAACTTTTGATTGTATAAGGGATCATCAATGACACTTTATAGATTCTGGATTCTGTTGTCTTACCTTGAGGAGTGTTGATTTTTGCTTCTATAATTAGTTCCATTATGGTCAGTAAATGTGAACTCATGTATGCTTATGTTTTCACTATGTTAAGACATAGTAAAATGTGGAAATTCCAAGTAGTTCTCAAGCTCTTTAGCTTGGCAAGACTCAAAATCTTTAAAATAATTTCTCCTGGGGATTTTTTCAGAGCATAGTTTTAAGTTTTTTTTTTAAGACATGTGTAATACAAGCCTTATTCTAAAGCCTGGTTCTAACTTCTAAAGCTTATTCTTTCTGTTGTCTCAGCTGCATCAGTGTCTTCATGAAGTGTTAAAGAAATTTCTCCACTCTGACTCCAATATCTGCAATCTCTACTGTATCTCTTGTATGTCTGCTCTGTTCTCAATTCCATAAGAGCCACCCTCATAAGCCCTTGACAGTCTTGCATTGTCAATATGCAGTCTAGCCTTCAGCAAAGACTCAGGAAACTTCTGTATGACTTCAGCCATTTTCCGTCCATTACCACTTCCTCTTCAGTAACTTGCTACAGAAGTTACAGTCATTTTAGTTACCCTGTACTTTAATCTCTTTCACCTTAGCTCAGTAGGACTTATACGCTTTTTTTGGACTCTAGTCCTCTGCCATGGTCTGGAAATGGTCCCCAGGCAGTATTAGCACAAGTGTGAGCTTCACCTGAGTTTCTTTCTCTTATCTTAGGGCCCATGGAAGTCAGCACATTCATTAGGGTGGATTGTATCATGTGAGCTCATATTTGGCTTCCTTGCATTGGAGATATTATTCAAAATCAGTCCCAGGACAGTCCAACCAAAAATATTTCTAACTAGTGATCATTAACATAAATGTTCCCTTCATTCTGATCCTAAAAATACACATTATTTTCCATGTTTAAAATCTGCTTCCTCTTAGATGACTGGTTAGCCAGAGACAGGTAAGATTCCTCAAGGGAGGAACAACCTAAGACAGGCACAGTCGCAGGGGGGCCATCAGGTGAGAAATTGGGGATCAACAGAGGTGAGGCTTAGAACCTCACCCCCCCTGTTTTGAGAGAAATCTTCTGCATCCGTGGATGTTTTGTTGCCCTTGTCTAGCTTGGATTAATACTTAGTCCATAGGCACACACCTGAGCATCTACATTTGCCCTCTTACAGCACTAAATTATGTGTTCTACCTTTATCTTGTATCTACCTACCACTTCAGCATTTTATTAAAAAAATAATAATAATAAGGGAGAAATGTGGGATTCACATATAAATCAAGTATAAAAATCAAATGAATAATCATATCTGACTTGATTGTTTATAGTACATGATGTGTGATCAAAACCAAAAGTTGCTGTGATGACTGCCCTTGTACTGTTCACCATCTAAGAACTTATTCACTATGTAAGAACTTGTTCACCATGTAAGAACTTGTTTGTTTTGCTTCAGAAGATTGGAGACTGTTAAGAATTAGGCTTGGGGTTGATTAATGATTGTGCATTGATTCCCCTATACAGAATTTAATTGTTGTTAACAACCATTTGATCAATAAATATGAGAGATGCCCTCTTAAAAAAAAATCTGCTTCCTCTTTCTCTTCAAATTTCTCTATGCTCAGTTTCCACTGTAAAATGATTTATTCCCACTTATAAAAACATAGATATTTTTACTACATATTTGAGCATGATTTGAAGCCTGATGAGAAAATGACTGAAATACAATATTATAAATACCATCAATTTTTTAAAAATTTGCTTCCTTAATACAACATTTTTACTTTTGCATAATAATTTCCAAAATCCTGGTATCACAAATTACTGTACAGATTTAACTATTAAAGAATATAGATTTTGGGGGGCCAATGCTGGGATTTGTGAGTATTTGTGATATTTTATCAAAACCACTTCTCATCACTCAAACTGTACTCTCATTGCTCAGCATCACTTAAATATCAATCTTGATAAATAGAGCTGGGAATTGTATTGCAATGACTTAAAATCGTACACTTAGATGCAGCTCATGTGTTAAGCCAATGTGAGAGATCTATCATTTTATAATTCTGATCATGAAAAATTGAAGATATTTTATGTAAAGAGATGGACACTTTAACTTCGGTATGACTTAAATAGCTTGTGATATTCTGCTACTTGTAAGGAGACAAGTAATGCCACTAAAGTACATTTTTAGACTATCTTTAAACATGAGAAAATAACATTGGTTGTTTTTTAATTGCCTAGTTAAAAAATTATCTCCACAAAATGATTACCCACAGAACCCAGTTATAGGTAAATATGCTATAACTTTTGTATATCTTTAAATTGAATTATTTTAAACCTTTCAGTATTATAAAAATGATGAATATGAAATTTGTTCCTCATATATTATGGATAATGCATCAACAGTTACCAGTAGAATAGTGTCATTAGATAATGTGTATCTTAATTTATTTGCAAAGACAAAATCCTTTTAATCTCCCATTGGAACATGTTTAATACCACTGTTGCATTCACTTTTGTGATTCTCAGATTTGATATCCATAAACAGATATCTTACTGAACATAACATATCTGACTCCATTTTAAGGCAGAGTTAAATGGTCATCCCTAGGGAATGCTTCTGAAGTGGTGTGAAGACTTCCCGTCTCAAAATACTTTCTCCAGAAATCTATTACAATTCTTTGAATCAAGGCATTACTTCAAAGAAAAGTTCTGTCAACCTGAAAATATGCTAACCAACCAGTTATCATGTTAACACAGTTCAATAGCTTTTACCTGTTAGCTAGTACCTAAGGAAATATGTAACTAAGCTAGGTAGATGTTGGTGTCTGGGAAGCAGAGGAAAAGCTCTAGATGTGAGGTACTATTGGAAGGGTGATTCATTGAGGCTGCAGAGCAATAGAGGGGCCCAGCTTTGACTATCTTGGAAGAACTGAGGAGAAGAAAGGTAGCAACATGAAATAGTAAGAGGCACTAAAAATGAACAAAATCCAAATCTGCTGAGCGCAAGTTCTGTTTTCTAGTACAAAATAAAGCATATATTTTGGGTTATCTCACGAGATTTTTCAGTAAGGGTATCAGTTATGGTCCTGGCAGGAAGCTTTAGCTGAGTATTTGAATGTAATGGAATTGCATACTCATATTGTGATTTGACAGTAGTTTAATAAAGGGGGTGTTTATTGTGGGTGGGGTGTGGGGAAGCTACAATGGATACTGCAGTAACCAGGACTAGTAACAGCTGTAACCAGTAACAGGTAAGAAGGAACAAGGGGAAGGAACAGTATCCAGAGCTCAGGAATATGCGAACAGAACAGTGCTGAAAACCAGAAACAAGGAAGATAGCTTTTGACTGGGGGATTGGTCAGTCTAGGGCATAAATACCATTTCACTCTCTTCCTTCCTTTAGATCTCACACTAGTTTTCTTCATTAACCAAACCTGATAGGAAGTCAGTGGTCAAGGATTCCCATTATACACCACAGATACTGTTCTCCTAGAGCAGACAGCAGGGTACAAAAAAGTGCAAAGGGTTTCTATAGGGGCAAATTAAATATATCCTGCACTAAAAAAGAGGGTAAAATCTTTTCTATGTTAGAAAAATATATTTGCTTTCAGAGTTTGGATTTAATAAAAGCATTTTCATATTGATAGAACTTTTCAATGATAGACAACAAATCCCAGCAAATCTATTTTGAGAAAATATTTATTGTTCCAGGGTCAACTGTATTATCTAAAGTACTTTATATTCATGGCATAAGAATGAAAAAAGATATGGGTGCCATGAATTCTACATTAGTAAAGAAGCCTTGTCTTCTCAAATGTTGCTAATATTAAATATTAATTCCACCCAATAGCAATAATACCATTTTCAATTTTTAGAAATGGAGATTCTATGCTGTGTATTTGGAGTGAAAAGTAAGAGAAATTGAGAATAAAGCTTTGAAAATGAATAGGACTCTTTCTGTTCAAGATTTATTATTTTTTTCCTATCTTTGTCAATACTTTTTGGTTTTATTGTTTGTTTTGGGAGAAGGAGTGGTTGGAGAATAGCTAGAATATATGACTTCTGAAATCTATTAATCTGCTGCCTACAACCTTAAAAATAAAATGCCCTCCAATTGATAACTACTATATGGATTGGATTATTGATACTGTGATATAAAAAAAGTAATTCTAGGAAAGCATGGGCCTAATACAGTCTTTTGCCAGATTAATATAACTTAATTCTAAACATATTGCTTACTAAGAAATGTAAGAAAAGATAAAATAAATGTGATCTCATTTCTATGATTATGAATGTTTGTAGCATTGTTGTGGGAAACATAATTTTTTATGTTTACAATGTATGGATAAGAGAAAGTGAGTGAACTCACAGTATAATGCACTTGTATATACTAGTCCCTGCTCTAAGCATTTTATATATAACTGTAATTATTTCATCCTATAACAACCTCTCACTATTATAATCAACAGGAAACTTTTTACAGATGAAGTAACTTTCTCAAGGTCACACAGCTAGTTAGTGGATTAAATCCAGACAGTCTGTCTTTGGAGTTTGGGCTCTGAACTATTACTTGTTTCTGCCTCTTACTAAACTTGAACAGATAATGCCCAAATGCATTCTTTTTGCTCTGAATTACTGTTACATATTATGAAGGAATAAGTACATCAATCATGATTTTATTTCAGAAGCTGACAGAGCTAAAGTGACTTTCATTTGGATGGTGAAAAATTATATGGACAATCTGCATCTTCCATTAAACAGAGTCAGTTAGTCAGTTCTTTTGTCTATACTGGATGGCAAGATAATTTCAACTGGTTTATTCATTAGCATGACTCAGTTTTAGGTAATACTGTGCTTAGTTAACCTATTACTTTGGCATTATGTAGATATAAGCCATGTGAGTGATTATTAAATTGACACATGCATTGTCTTCAAAGTAATTAGCATGTTGTTTGGAAAAAAAGCCTGCAAATTTCCTATTCATAATTAGTATTCTTGTTACAAGGCCATTAGAAAAACTTCTGAAATTAAAACAAAAGAAAATAAAAAAATAACTGGGTGATCGCATTCTTTTTCAAAGAAAGATGGCTAAATCAATCTAGTAAATGAAAATATCCAGCCAACTGTTCAATGAAGTGGGGAGATCTAGGCTCTTCAAGAAAGGATTTCTTGCCGGGGCATTGCAGGACTGGCATGGAAGGGCAGGGAGATAATCCTTCTACCCAATTTCTGCTGAGTTTGTAAAAACCATTCACTTATAAATGTATTATTTCTCTGATCTGGGGCTCTTCTGTGCATTTAGCCTTTTCAGGTATTTCTACCTTTGCTCAGATTAAGAGAATCTGTAGTCAGGTATTTTTTTTTTTTTTAGTCAGATATTTTTAATGAGAGATTTTTTAAGCCTATTTTATCGACCCTTTGAGATGCAGTAAGATAACCATTGCCAAAGACTTTGGTGTGGTGTGAGGCATACGACACAGGATCTTTGCAGTGCTGATTCACACTCATAGGGCTGTGAAGTACCGAGTCACAGAAGAGGTCATGAAGCAGTTATGGGAGACTTAGAAATGGAGCAGTTAAAAGCATATTTTGAAGGACAATTAGTTGAAAAATCAATATAGAGAGAACCATGATTTTTATTTTTCACCAGGGTACTAAGGGCACATTGCCACAGAAACGAATCTGCACAATTATTCACCCCTTGTAATACCCAGAGTCTTAAGCACAGTTTCCCAGACATTTAAGAAAATTTCAGTTCCCATGACAAAATTTTATCAAATGCAAAAAGCTGTGTCTTGTGTCACCAACACATGGACATGCTGACTAAAAGCTAGCACCTGTTTTGAATAAATAGCCAATCATTAGTCCAGGAGAGAAATCCCCGTGTCCCAGAAATAAAGAAGAACCTCAAAGTCAGAGTGAGAAGGGGCTCAAGTGAAGTGCTAAGTGATATAAAAACAAAACAGAACATAAGCTGGGGTGGCAGGCCTGGACAGCAGTACTGGTCTCATGTCTGAGTGGACAAGGAGTTCTTATGAAGTATCCTTGTAGTCAGAGAGCTAGAGTTGAAATTCTAGCACAAAGCCAGGACTGGCTTGACTGAATATGGTGCTCAGAAGTACTTTATTCCTTGGCATGGCCAAGTGACTAAGCAGCTGGTCTTCTCCCTGTGAGTGTGCAAAGTCACTCACAAAACCGAACTCTGGGCATGGACACTGCAATGTCTGGCACAAGTCCAGGCATGCTGTAGGTGGGTGATGTTTACTGAATGAGTGAATGAACACTGTTTCTTGACTCAGGTACCACCGACAGGGACCTAACATAATGTTATCTCCAATTTTCTTGAGGACCTACGATAGTCTTGGAACATTCATTGATGGGGGTATAAACAATGAAAAGAGAACAGCCAGGAAATCTTATCCTCTTGAAACTCACACTATAATCATCTGAAGGCCAGCCACAAATAAATACATACAAAATATGTCATCTGATGATAAGTGCTGTGAAGAAAAATAAAGTTGAGTAGGGTAGGAACAGAGGAGGGGGCACTGCTTTATGCAGCCTTGTTAGGGAAGGCTTCAATCACGAGATGACATCTGAGCAGCCTTAAAGTGATAAGAGCATGACCGTGCAGATGTCTGGGGAAAGCACTCCAGGCAGAGGCAAAGCGAAGGCAAATGCTTTCAGGCAAGGGCAAACATGGTGAGTTTAGGAGATCGCAAGGAGAGGGGTGAGCAAGGGAAATGGAACAGGCGGTCCATCCTGGGAGACTGTAGGAGCAGTTTAGGTAAGGTTTTGTGAGTTCAGTTCAGGACTTTGTTTTTTGTTCCCATAACATGATCTGATTTAGAAGGATCAATAGCAGGTGTGTGGCATACATACGTCAGGAAAGACATAGAAGAGTACAAAGACAAGTAAGGCTACAAATATGGACATTGGTGTGAAAATCTTAATTATTACCATATCAAATCCAACAGTATTAAGAAATAATGCATAATGACCAAGATGATTTATATTAGGAGTATAAAGACAGATTAACATCTGAAAAGCCTTTAGAGCAGTACACCATATTAGCAGACTAAAGGATTAAAGAGAACATCTCAATAGTTTCCCAAAGAAGAAATCGATAAAATTTAAATTATTACATAGATACTCCTTGCAAACCAGGGATAGAAGAGAACTGTCTTAACTTGGTAAAGGACAATTATCAAAATCCTCTACAAATATTTAGTGGCAAAATATTTAGAAACATTTTGATTGAAGTCAGAACAAGAATGCATGTTATTGTTCAATATTTTACTGAAGAATTTGATGCATTAAAACAAGAACAATTTTAAAAATAATATAATCAGAAGGAAGGAAGATGCAAAGTGATTTTCATTTGTGGGTGATAGAATATACATCAAATTTAAGAAAATATGCAGAAGAATGTTAGAACTGATAAAAGAGTATAAAAGAATTCCTGAGTATAAAGAAATCAGCACCCAAAGAAAATACTGAGCATCAGCAATAACCGAATATACAAATTTTACAGAAAACATGTTCAGACATACAAATACACAGAAATATATTTCACAAAAAATGTAAGAACTATGGGGAAAAAATTTACAAAATATTATTAAAGGACATAATAAATGTAAAAATTTGCTGTGATTATGGATGAAAAGTCTTAAACCTAGAAATAGGTCACATTTCCCCTTTATTAGTCTATAAATGTAATGCAATTCAAATAAAATATTTAATAGCAATTTACATGGAACTGGACAAACTGAATCTTAAATTTATATAAGGGAATCATGATCCAAATTAATACTGAAAAAGTAGAACAGGAAGAGGGGTTATTGTCCTAGCACATCTCCTGAAAATAGAAAGGTCTAGTAATTGAAACAAAATGGTATCTATGAGAGCTTGGGACATGATAAAGGTATCATTGGAACTCAGTTGAAAAAAGAAAGTATTAACAAATAATGATATTAGGAAAATTAGTCTCTTAGGTAGAAAAAATTTACTTTTATATGAATTCATTTATCAGTTTTCATTTAATGCTTAGTAATATTTCATATATAGTGTCTAAAGTACTTTTCT
Organism: Manis javanica; assembly: GCF_040802235.1. Taxonomy (NCBI): domain Eukaryota; kingdom Metazoa; phylum Chordata; class Mammalia; order Pholidota; family Manidae; genus Manis; species Manis javanica. The sequence continues at coordinate 53,393,103 of NC_133167.1, forward strand.
TTTTCCCCCCTAAGCATCACCTTTTCTAAAGAAAAAAATTTACCTAAACTCAAATTCTTCCAATCTTGTTTAAGCAAAGTGCCTTTTATCAGAATTGAGTAATATCTAAATAGTACTATGGTAACTGTCTGGTTTAATGAAAGGGACTAACAGAAGTTCTGGCAGCATTAGACTAAATAAACCATATTCAGATTTTCCATATCACTTCATTGCAAGATTTTAATTTGATATTTTTTGATGTCTTTTGATGTTTTAGATATTTTTCTCAGGCTATAACATATTTCAATAGTTGGAAACAGAAGGGAAATATTTAAAAACAACATGGTATTTAATACAAAAGCCAATTCATAAGCAGATTCATTTCTGGTAAATTAGCTATTGGAGATGGAAAAATGAAGAGTAATTGTCTGTGATTCATAATGACCTAAACACAGAGCCATTTATTAGAGCTTTATAAACAAATTATGTGATATTGAACATGCTGTTAATCAAATAACATTAATGCTAGGACTTCCAAATGATATGTCCTGACAGGGAGTAGGCAGTGGTCCATATACGTAAGTGGGCAGCTCTTGAGAAGGCTGTTAAAATGGGAGACCCCCTGCAGGGCCCCTGATAGACCCCATGCATGGGATCTGGAGGTGAGCCCAGGGCTGTTCCTTGGGAACAAACCCCATGTGACTCTTAGGCAAGGACCCTTTGATTACCTTTTGGGAGAAGTGGGGAAGGAGAATCAGGAGAATTTATTTTCAGTTCTGCTTTTGACAAATAGCATTGATATCTTCCTCTTTCTCCTTTTTTGCCCCCAAAATTCAAAGAGGTAGGTAGTTGAAATGGGAATTGGACAGAGTGGGTGGGGAGAGAAATACGAACTCCTTTTATACTCTCAACCTTAAAATCCATTAAGGTGTATTTGACTGTTTGAAGATCTCTGTTATTTTATGCCTGCTGACTTTGTCCCAAAGACCTGGGTACTTGGTCTAACTTTCCAAACATTGTTTATCCTCTGAGTCCTGAATACTAAAACTGTAATTTGGCCTGATTCACAGGGGTGCATTGATGCTGAAGTGAGATGGCATAATTAGAAAGTGTGATGCAAATGCAAAATCATATCATAATTACTAGATTTTATTTATTGAAAATAGTTAATAATATTCTAGAGTCTGCACTTTTTCAAATATGGGAAGTTTTTCATAAAGTTTACTGAGAAAGGGAACCATATTACTACAAACTCTAAATAAGAATTTGACTTGTAATCCTCTACCTGAACAATGTATTCATAAATCTTGGATTTCTTAATGAACTAGATGTAACCAGAAAAGACTCACTTTTCCAGCCAGAACAGCAAATATGATATCTTGTCTATTTCTTTAAGTACTCGGCCCCTCCCTAATCTCCATTAGCCAGAAAAGGCGGAAGTCCAGAATCTCCGTTTTAGGAGACCACTGGGCCAGTTGTCCAAGCATCTGGAGTTACTCAGGTTCAAAGCTGGAGCTGCTTCCAAGCACACGGTAGTTAGCAGTGGGACATTCTGATCAGTTCACTGTAGGCCTTTGATTCAGGGTTGCCCAGGCCTCTCTTTCCACCACCGAGTGTTGCTATTGTAATTTGTTCCTTTGCACACAAGCAAGGACGATCCTCTTCCATTCAGTCGTGAAATCCTTGTTAGGCCACATTCCTACACTTGGCTTCCGGGTTATAGCTTTTTAAAGTCACATTCCTGTGCAGAACATATATTTTGTACCTAAACAATGAGGCAAAGAGGCTTTAAGGGGCTTCTAGTGTCAGCTGTATACTCATGAATTTCCTGGTCGTGGCCTCGGTTCTTTCCCCTTATTTCATGGTGAGATCCTCTTTGTCGTCCTTGGTGGGCTTTTCTACCAATTACTCCCAGTCAGGCATCTCAAATCCTGAGCGCAGGGGAGTAAGTTAGATTGAAATGTTTTTCTTTGCAGTAGATTTCTCTACTGTTAAGAAAATGTTCTTCCACTTCCCTTGTGATGGTCTACATTTCAAGAAGATATTAGGAGTAGCAATCTTCATCAAATCAAAAAATAGATGTATTATACTCTTCCTCAGGAGTACATGGTGCTCAAGTGGTATTTGTAAAATAGGAGGCACTGGTCCAGTGATTCTTGAAAAAAAGAATAAATGCTCCCAGGTGAGTTGTGTTTTCTAAATCCCACCTAAACAATAGTTGTAAACTGGTGCTTACCCGTTGGAGAGAGCCTTTGTTTAGTTTGAGCAGTCAACAACTAGCACAGGATTTTAAATTTTGTGCTTGGATGCTTTTCAATGGGCTATACATTTATTTTCCTTATATATCCTACTATTTATTCCCTGTTACCTTACATTCCACTAGGCCTTTCACTCATGCACATCTATTTAGCCCTTGCAGACTTTTTCCTTCACACATCTCCTTAGAATTTACTCAAATTTGATACCCAAATACAGCTTTTCCTACTTGGGTCATATATCAAGAGATTTTTACATGGTTAAGTATTGCATAGGGTTCAGTTCTAAAAGCTTTATTATTTAAAATAGTCAGGAAAAAAACCTTTGAGTAGAACACATAAAAATACCTTGTTTACAGATTTAAAATATTCTACTTTCTGCAAAAAAGTTTGCCAGCTGATAAAGTAATCATATGCTATGAAAATGATAATGCATTTGATGATGGTGATCATCAGAAGTATAATACCAATATTAAAGGTCATTTTCATTTTAAACTTTTTTCTAGACTGCCATTATTTCCAATATAAAACCATGAATATGAGCTTTTTTGAAGTGAAAATATCAGTAAACTAGGAAACATAGACAATGAACCTCTTTTGTATCTAAATGATGAGGCAAAGGCATGACCTCATTGAATTTCCATTTTCTCTTATGCAGACAGGGGATATAATGGTTCACACTGATATTGTGAGCATGATATGAGAAAAATACATCTTTATGATACATTATTGAATAGTTGAACTTCTAAAAATTGTGTGCATTTCAGGTTGAATTAGAAATGCACTTGGAAAATGTTTGTTAGGAAATTGATAGTGAATTCTTTTATAGATGGTATTGTTACTTCTTAATGCCTCATACCTTTAGGTTAAGGTTTAGTACATTATTTTTCTAATAGAAAAATATATTAAACAGTATAATTCCTGAAAAAGTTCTGAAAGAAAGCTATTACATTGTTTAGGATATTATTTTTTTTATTACAGAAATGCTGACATTCTAACTAAATCTTTTTAAAATAATTTTAGAATTGTCTAAAAAGTTTTGATTGTCTAACAGTGATTGTCTTTTTTTTCTCATTTTTTTTCAGGTTCTAACGTAAACAAATTCAGGCTTACAAAGACTAAATTTGGAAGTCTTCAAGGATTTGGAATGTTGCAATGATAGAGTAAAATAGTAGGGGACAATTTAAATTTTAGTGTGTAGATTAGAATTCTAACTTGAAGGCAATGACAAAGTTCTTATCAAGAAATTTGGTAAAATATTAATGATTAATAAAAAATAAACTACTACATGTTGATTGTTTAACAAATACAATATCAAATTTTGTTTTTAATGGAAGGTCAGTTTAAAGCTAAATAGTACACATTCTCATCAGTGCACTGAAATAATTTATTACTTATAAATATCATTGTAATATCCTTGTTGAGTTAGGTCATTATTAGTCATATTCATTTCATAATCACTAAATTTGCATGCAAACCTTCAGGAAGAATGTGAAAGAAATACTTTAGCAATGCTGGATATGTATTTGTGCTTAAATTACACTTAACTGATCCTTAGTTTCTGATTTTTTTACAGCCATGATCTTTATACAGTTGCTTCATTCATTCAAGTTATATGATTGTGAATTTTTATGTATAACTGGATAAATCCACCATCTTGGCTCATGAGAAGGTAAAGAAAAATGGTGATTTAATATTATGGCTAAGAGGAAAAGTTACTTAGTCACAAATTAATGCATGATCTATCTTTTCCAGTATTCACTGATTATGTGAGGCACATTTTTTTTCTGTCTTTTACACAAGGCCTCTTTTCAAAAAGGGAAGAGATAAAACAAATACATTGAAAAAATTTTTATATCTGTTGTCTTTTTTGAAAAAAAGCTCCATTAACTTTTTGCTAGTCTGCAAAAATCTTTCTTATCTTTTGAATCCTTTTCAAAAATTTCAACACACCACCCTTTTCACTACATCCTTAAAAATTTTACGTTTCTATTTTTAATGGTGTCTTATAGTGATAAAGATGTCATTAGTTCAATTGTCCTTTTCCTCTACTTGGTTTATGGTAGAAACTCTGCTTCATCTTTTTTATAAATATACAGAATGACATTGTTTAGTTTTCTGGGTCCCTTAAGTGGTAATTTTGGGAGAAAATAGTTCTACTATAGCTATTGTACAAAATCACAAAGGTAGAAACAACTGCTTCTGTCCCGAAGGCACAACCATCTACACTCACAGTGAATGTCATTCTAAGAATCAATTATGTGTTAAGAAAGAAACCACTCAAGGCCCTAGACTGTATTTTCAAGAAGGAAAAGGAATCTCTGGTTTATAGGTTCTTTATTGGAGGAGAAAAGCTAAGATCCATTATTTTCATTTTTTTTACCTGTTTTTAGATGGCTTTAATCTCACAAATATAGAGGCACATTGCTTTACGCTTACCTTCCAATTTTCTTTTCCAATGAAGAACTACCTGCTTCAATGTATTCAAGGCAGCAGCCTTGATCTGGCCAAAATGGTGTTTATCCATAAATATTACATTATAACTCAAATGCCCAATATTGAAACTGCTAAGAATTCTATTGGCCATAACAAATAATTTAAATTTGAAAAAGTTTTAACCACTGATCAAAATGAATGTTTTTACCTGTTTATATTGTGATACTATATACCATAATAACCAAATAGAGACTTCTTGAGTTTACCTTTTTGCTCAATTCAGAGAATGGTTTTTGTCTCCCTAATTTACTGGTGAAGAATTGTTCATATCTGTGAAAGATGTTCCTTTTCAAAGAGGTAGACTATCAATCTAAGTCACACTGACCATGGGAACCCAACAAACACAGAAACAGTCAGGGGCTGGCAGTGCTTGGATTCCAGGTGGTTACTTCATGTTAAAGCCAATCTCATGGCTGCCTGTAAGTATGGATGCAAAATGAAGTTCCCTAAGAGATTGGGAAGAGCCACACACTTGTCAGGTCCGGTCTAGATGGGTTGGTGCCATTTTCATTGGGTGAAAGCAAAGAAAAGTTGGAGCAGACATTAAATCACACAAGTGGGATGTATAGAGGAGAGATTACTAGGTGAGTTTTCATATTTAAATTGGCATACTGGGCCAAGACCTTACACTAGGCAACCCAAATCCTAACATTTCAATGGCTATCTTTACTGCAAAGCTCTTAAATCACTGCAGGGCTTTGAAAAGCTTCCTTAAGGGATTGGGTAGTGTTAATTTTGGACACTGACATTACTTCAACTTCTGACTTATCATATGGGACAAGCATAGACACTATTTAAAAATAATAAATACTTCAGAATTATTTCTAGAAAAAAATTTCATAACACCCTGAAGAAATTTTCCTATTATCTACTAACTTGAAAAATAGGATCTTATCTTCTTTAGGTAGATTTGTCTTTTTTAAATCAGCAGATATTCTGACTTGGGGTCAGTAGACCTCACATTTCTCCAAAAGAATCCTTTTGAAGAGTCTTCTACTGACACAATGGGCCATGAATTTCCCGACACAAAATCACTGCACCTAGTATTCTGAATGGAGCTTAGCGACCATTTACACGACTTCACAAGAGCAGTGTTAGGCCACCTTTTCAGCTGGTTACCACAACTGTACCAACAGTGTCAGTGCTGTCAGCTGTCCAACAGCCTGCTGGAAAACCTAGGAAGTAGAGTCAATCAAGCAACTTATAATGACCTACTGTATTTAATCTTTTAAATTTGTATTGAGAAGATTTGCAGCTGTATTTAAAAGTAAACTTAGGCTATGGTTTTCTTTTTTGTGTCATGTCTGACTAGTTTCTTTATCAAAAGTTATAAAATTACCTTAGAAGGATATAGGAAGGTTTCTCTTTTTTCCACAATGCTTTGGAAGTTTATCTTTAAAAGCTTCTCAAATTCTAAATTCTCTAAAAAATTCTTCATTGGATATCTTAAATTCTCAATGAATGGGGTACTTGTACTTTTATTTTCTACATCACAGCTTAGAAAAAACAGTGCTTGGCACACAGTAAACACTTTGAAAATGTGCATGGTTCTGTGATTTCACGGCTCTGAAATCAGATGCTTTGCCATTGAGATTTCTTTTGTAGACTTAAAAAATGGTTAATTTTAATATTCCCTTGGGTAAAAAGTTCCATATATATTCATTATTTCTAAACAAGTTTTGAAAATTATCTATGCTTTTGAATTCTAAATAGCTTTAATTATTTTTAGTTTACTTGATCTGTCAATTTATAAGCAAGATATATTAAAATCTCTGTGACTATGTGCATTTATGAATTTCAACTTATATTTCTGTTTTTGTTTTACATACATGTACTATTAAAAAATTAAAATAAAAAGAGTATATATTATTTTTATATTGCTCTTCTCATCTACATAATATCATCCTTCTTGTTCATGCTTTGTCTTGATTTCTATTTTGAATGATACTGACATTTTTTACATCTGCTTTCTTTTTGTTTGTTAGCAATTTTCTGATATGTTTTTCTCCATTATTTTCCTTTTCAAATATTTTTTTTTAAATTTTTTTTTTGAGAGGGCATCTCTCATATTTATTGATCAAATGGTTGTTAACAACAATAAAATTCAGTATAGGGGGGTCAATGCTCAATGTACAATCATTAATCCATCTCAAGCCTAACTCCCGTCAGTCTCCAATCTTCTGAAGCATAACGAACAAGTTCTTACATGGTGAATGAATTCTTACATAGTGAATAAATTCTTACATGGTGAACAGTGCAAGGGCATTCATCACAGAAGCTTTTGGTTTTGATCACGCATTATGAACTATAAACAATCAGGTCAAATATGATTATTCATTTGATTTTTATACTTGATTTATATGTTGATCCCACATTTCTCCCTTTATTATTATTATTTTTTTATTTTTAATAAAATGCTGAAGTGGTAGGTAGATGCAAGATAAAGGTAGAAAACATAGTTTAGTGTTGTAGGAGAGCAATTGTAGATGATCAGGTGTGTGCCTGTAGACTATGTGTTAATCCAAGCTAGACAAGGGCAATAAACCATCCACGGATGCAGAAGATTTCTCTCAAAGCAGGGGGGATGAGGTTCTGAGCCTCACCTCTGTTGATCCCCAATTTCTCACCTGATGGCCCCCCTGCAACTGTGCCTGTCTTAGGTTGTTCCTCCCTTGAGGAATCTTACCCGTCTCTGCCTAACCAGTCATCTTCCGGGGCCATACAGGGAAATGTAAAGTTGGTAAGTGAGAGAGAAGCCATATTGTTTGTTCCTTTTCAAATATTTTTATGTTGCTTTAGACAGGTCTTTTGTAAACATCATGCATTTAGTCATAGATTTTATTTTCTTTTTATCCGATTTGAAAATCTCTAAATTTTAATAGAAGCACATGTGGGGAAGTTGGGGTTCCTATGGCCGGATCCTCACTGAACTTAAACCACCTGATGATGTAACTGGCCTGTTGCTAGGCTACCACTTCCACACCTGTAGGCAATGAGCTATTATTGTGCTATATAGAGACCTGGCCCAGTGCTCTGAGTGGAGTCAGAGACGCTAGTGCTTGACCTACCGCCAGGACAACAAGCCAAGTAATAAACCCTTTCACCCCAAAGAACGTTTTGCTGTCAATTTATTTGGTTACATTGAATCCATAGTGAACTTGCCCAGGGCTGAAACCCATTGGCAAGACAATTGGCAAAAGTCGGGAGGGTTCATTGTTGACCAAGGAATAGAAAGGCTGCTCTTATGGGACGGGTGCTTCAGGGGCTGCCCCTGTGAATGGGGAGACAGTGGATTGTCCCCCAATGGGTATGTGATCTTAGGTGGCTTGCTTCCTAGAGGGCTGGGCCTCACCCCAGGACTGGAGGCAAGTGGAGGTGACACCTGAAGTAGTAGGGGTGGCTCTTGGTATAGTAAGTAGGTCTTTTGAGAAAGAGTGCCCGTGAGGCAGTGGGGACTGTGAGTTGGGTGTTTCTCACAGTATTGCAAAGGTCTACAGAAGAGACCCAAGAAATGGTGGCACGAGAACCTGAGCTGCAAACTTCTGTGGATTCCCTGAGGAGGGAAATGGCATTGATGTGAAAGAAGCAGCATGAGAGTGCCAGCAGCAAAGTGCCATTGAAGAGGTAAAAAATTCCTTACAGAACAAGACAGCAGTGCTACCAGGTGTTCTGAAGGAGAAAGAGGCCATCAAGGAAAAAGACAAACTCCTGAGGGAAGCACAGGCAGAGGTGGCATGAGAATGTCAAGTGTGAAGCATTGAGGTGAAGGTAAGAGAGCTGCTGAAGACTGAGCTAGCATTGCTGCAAGGCACAGTAGAAACGGTAAAGGTCGTAGCAGAGGAGGCACTCGGGGGAGTGGAGAAAAAGGCGCCATCAGCCCCAGAAATGAAGGAGCTGGGGAAGGATGAAGGGTGGTGCCTGAGGCACTGGTACCTCCTGTATTGAAAGCACGCCCAGTGATTGTTAAGAAAATAAAGACCCAGCAGCTGAAAGTTTCCCAAGGAGAGAAGCCGCCCCCTCCCCAGGTCGTGGAGCACTCTATGGTCTGCCCCTATACTCAGGTTGAGCTGGTGGATTTGACCTCCCGGTTTAGGCAGAAGCCCTCGGAGTCAACATCAGCTTGGCTCCTGCGTCTGTGGGACTTAGGGGTGAATGGAATTGTTCTGTCAGGATCAGAGATGGGAAAGCTGTCTTACCTGGCAGTGCAGCCTGCCTTGAGGCAGTGATTACAAAATGCACATCAGACCCCAGGGAGTCACCCCCTCCTCAATTGGCTTATGGCTGCACTTTGTGCTGTATAGCCCAATCAGGGTGATCTAGCGTCCTCTCCTGTTAGATGGCAGACATATGCTGAGCTCCAACAGGTGTTAGGAGAGCTAGGCATAAGAAATGCCATCTGTAGTCCAGACAATTATGCCCAGATGAAGAGATTATCACTACTGAGATGAGAAATACTGTATTTCAAATGGCTCCCATATCCCTTTGGGTCTCTAGGGGCCATTCTTTTCCCTCACTTAGGGCATTCCATAAACAAGGTTTCACGTATAGTAGAAGACTTAGGAGAGACTGAAGCAGTAAGAACCCAGAAAGAAATAAATCTGTTACTCACAAGAAGAATTTAAAGGGCCCCATGAAGGTTACAAGGACCCAGATATGGGTTGATTTAATATCAGCAGGGGCAGATGGAAGGAAATTAAATGGGAAGTCCAATAGGATCTTACTAGAGCTATGGCAACAGCTGAAAAAAGAGCAGCAGTTCCAGCTACTAAGACCAAAGAGGCAGAGGTCAGAGACAGAGCCACAAGTTGGTCTGTGTGTTTGCAAGACTTCCTGCTGGAGAGTGAGCCAACCTCACTTGAGCCCACAGAGGAAGGTGATTGGGGAACATGGTTTGACTGAGGGGAAGGTCAAGGTATCTGCCCTGAGGGACTAACGGGGGACTGGAGGCCACATGTTGAAATATCTATCCATTGGTCCCCAGTGAACATACAACATGTCCTACACAGGGGCTGAATGTTCGCAGATTCATGGTAACCCTGATCAGTTCCCCAGGACCCCCACTATCATAGATGGATACGGGGGTAAAGCTATCAGAGTGAAAAAAGCACAGTTCCCTTTGCTAATAGGGCGTCTACCCCCAAAAGACTATACTGTATATCTATCTCCTATCCCTGAGTCTATTTTGGGGATTAATATCCTGGAGGATCTATGGTCACAAATCAATGCAGGTGAGTTCAGACTGAGAGTACGTGTGGTGAAGACAATTCTGAGGGGACATGCTAGGCACCCGCCCATAGCTTTCCCTGTGCCTCGGCGGGTGACTAATACCAAACAATACAAACCACCTGGAGAGCATGAAGAGATTGGAGAAACTCTCCAGGAGCTGGAAAAGGTGGGTATTATAAAGCCCACCCATAGTCCGTTCAATTCCCCAGTGTGGCCTGTAAAAAAGCCAGATGGCTCCAGGCATATGTCTGTGTATTACAGAGAACTGAATAAAGTCATACCCCCTATGCATGCTGCTGTCTCCTCTATTGCAGGCCTGATGGACACCCTCAGCCATGAACTAGGAACATACCATTATGTAGTAGATTTGCTAATGCCTTTTTTTCCACTGACATTGAACAGGAAAGTCAGGAACAGTTTGCCTTCACATGGGAAGGATGGCAATGGACTTTCACCATCCTCCCACAGGGATACCTCCACAGCCCCACCTCTGTCATGGACTTGTAGCCCAGGACTTGGCTACATGGGAGAAATCGCCAATGGTGCGGCTGTACTATTATATTGATGATGTCATGCTCATGTCCGATTCTCTTTCAGATCTAGAAGGTGCAGCAACACACATTTACAGGAGAAAGGATGGGCTGTGAACAGTACCAAGGTTCAGGGACCTGGTTTGTCTGTCAAATTCTTGGGGGTCGTCTGGTCAGGTAAGACCAAAGTTATTCCAGAAGCAGTTTATAGATAAAATCCAGGCCTTTCCTACCCCCACAACTGTAGCATTGGGTCTTCTAGGCTTCTGGAGAGTGTTTATCCTGCACTTGGCACAGATTCTGAAGCCCTTATACCGGTTGGTATGAAAGGGCGTCAGGTGGGATGGGGATGAGACATGTGCATCTACGTTTTCTACAGCAAAACTGGCAGTCAAGGCCATGCAGGCCTTGAGTGTGACAAACCATTAAAGCTCTGTGAGCTGGATGTACATGTGACTGAAGACAGTTATGGCCAAGTGAGGTGCTTACCTACAGCAGCGCAATGCCCTCTCTAGTAGCAGAGAGTCCCTATCGGTAGGGAGAGCCCCTATACCTGGAGATGCATGGTACACAGATGGCTGCAGCTGTGGACAGCCCCCAAAATGGAGGGTCATATCTTTCCATCCTAAGACTGAGATGATATGGATGGAAGATGGTGAAGGGAAGAGCAGCTAATGGGTAGAGTTGTGGACTTTGTGGCTTGTGATCAGCCAGGAGCCCTCCCCTATAGTTGTCTGCACTGACAGCTGGGCTGTCTATCAGGGCTTGACCCTGTAGCTACCAACCGTGTACCATGCCAACTGCCTGGTTAGTCACTGACCCCTTTAGGGGCAAGAATTGTGGCAAGACTTATGGGTCTGTGGTCAGACTAAAATAATTACAGTATACCATGTGACAGGTCATTTGCCACTGGCATCCCCAGGAAATGATGAGGCAGATAAAATGGCTTAGATACATTGGTTAGAAGGAAAGCCTGCCTCTGATGTAGCCCAATGGCTACATCAGTGTTTCTTGCATGTGAGGCAAAAGACAATGTGGGCTGTAGCCCATTGGTGGAGCTTGCCTTTGACCTTTGGAGATGTTAGAAGAGCCCGGCAGGAGTGTGTCGTGTGCTCCAAAAGGGACTTAAACCAGGTTCCACAGCAACATGGGACAATAACTAAGGGCCTATACCCTTCATCAGGTGTCAGATAGACTATATTGGGCCTCTACCTGTGTCAGAAGGATATTGGTGTGCCAAGACTTGTGTGGATACAGTTATTGGACTTCTGGTTGCTTTTCCTACCTGTTGTGCAGACCAGCAGATGACCAAAAGAGGCCTAGAGTATCTCTTGCTGCCTTTGGCCCACCACAGGTGATTGAGAGTGATCAGGGCACCCATTTTACTGGACATACACTGCAAGAATGGATACGACAGCTGGGAATTAAGTGGAAGTTTCATGTGTCATACAGTCCTCCCACAGCAGGCATGACAGAGAGGCACAGTGGCTTGTTAAAACCCAGACTAATGTCAGATACCAATAGTCTGTGGGGATGGTCAGTCTGCTTATGGACCGTGCTATGGCGTTTGAACGAGAGGCCCTGAAAGTGAGCTGTGAGCCCTGTAGACATGTTAACACATTTGGCTGTCTCCCCCCCCATACAACTGCAAGTACAAACCAAGGAAGAATCACTGAAGCTGAAGTTTGGCCACCAGAATGACATCTTGCTGCCAGCACCAACTGCACTGAACCCCGGAGACTCCACTGAGTGGACGTGGCCTTAGACCTTTCAACACACGGACCAATGATGGCTGGCTCTCCTGGCACCTTGGGGACAAGGCCTGGAAGCTGGCCTTCTGTGTATTCCTGGAATAACAGCAGAGTGGCCACCAAATGTCACAGTAGTATATACCGAATGGCCAGAAGGTAGGAGCATCTTACCAGGGAGTTTTGTTTTATCATTATGGCCAGTGCATGCACCACCAGTAGTACTATATACAGATCCTTCAGTAACACCGACAGGGAAAGGAGTAAAAGTATGGTATACTAGACCTGGAAGGGCCCCCCTTCCTGCTACAGTCCTATGACAGGACCACTCTCTTGAATGCATCCTACCTGATGGACAAGATTTGCCTCTGTTGGTGTCATTGAAACATGTGTCTTATTGCCCCCAAGGTCTTTGGGGATTGGGAACTTCCTCTGGCTTGAGGATTATTATAATTTTTTGTTATTAGGAACCTCCTCTGCCTTGAGGAATATTATAACTTTTGTTACCTGTATCAAAATCTTGCTGTATCTTAATTTTTATTATCTCCAAGTTGTTGTTATCCTCTGTTGCTATTGTGGAATCTGGTTACAGTGCTCCAGGTTTCTCACACAGGGACCATTGTGGAAGATTGAAAGCATGTAGATTGTAAGGCAAGAATCCTGGAGGGGTGGAGTATGTGGAAGTTGGGGTTCCTATGCCCAGGACCCTCACTGAACTTAAACCACCTGATGATGTAACTGGCCTGTTGCTAGGCTACGGCTTCCACAACTTTAGGCAATAAGCTATTACTGCACTATATAGAGTGATCAGCTCAGCTCTGGGCCGAGGCAGAGACGCTAGTGCTTGACCTACCACCAGGAGAACAAGCCGGGTAATAAACCCTGTCACCTCAAAGAACGTTTTGTTGTCAGTTTCTTTGGTCACATTGAATCCATAGCATACTTGTCCAGGGCTGAAACCCATTGGCAAGACACACACATCTCATTTGCAGTGTTCTATAACTCTAGTGTGTCTGCCTTTTTCTTGTCATATTAAAAAAAGAAAAGACTTGCATTTATCACACTTCTTTTGATATGGATATTTTCCTTGCCTTCTATCATTTCAATATTTTTCTTCTAATACAAATTATTTTTGTTGGCATAAACTCCAGTTTCAGACATTTTCCCCTTCAGAACTTTTCAGAATTATTCTATTTTTTTTACAACTATTTTTTACCAGAGAGAAGTCTTGTTGTCTCAGTCTTATTCCTTTGTAATTACATTTTTTTACTTCTGTGTCTTGAAGTTTTAAGGATTTTCAAATTATCTTTTTTTCTTTTGCATTTCTCCAAGTGCTTCCAGGTGATTGTCCTTTTTATTTATTCTGATTAGCACTAGATTCATTTTAAATAGAAAACTCCTGTATTTCTTCAGCTTTGAGTATTCCCTCCCGCATTTTATTTTTGACTATTTCCTCATATCAGTCCTTCAGAAAATCACATTGTTTCAATGCTGGACACTGGACTTCTCTTCCATGTTTCTTTCTTTCCCCGCCCACCCACAGCCTGTTTGTTTTTCTTTACGCTGTATTGTGGGAGAATCCACTGCTTAATAGTCTAGCTCTCTGATTTACTTTTCAGTCTGTCTATTTATTTTAGTACTAATGGCCACATATTTTTTATTTTCAAGATTTATAATTCATTCTGTTATTTTCATGGATAAGACAGCCTCTCATATCCCTCTGAAAATATTTATGGTTCTTCAAATTATTTGTTGCTTCCTTTCATAATAGTTATCCTTCAAATGTTTTATGATTTTTCATATTATTCTTACTTGTATATTTGAGAAGACCTGTCCGTGAAAGCTAGTTTTGATGATCATTCCTGCATTCAGAGAATGTGTATGTGTATGTGTTCACATTTGTTGCTTTCACTGTGGATAAATAACTTTCCTCATGGTTCACATAAGAGGGGAAGGTGGAAGGAATCACCCTGACAGGCATATTTTCACCTTAGTAATTGCCTCAGTTTCTTCTCCTGGGCCTTCTATCCATGCCTCTAAGTTTGGAGCAGCACCCTTCTCTGGAGCCGGCTCTCCTGCACGTGAACGGGGTGATTTTTCCTGCCATCCCATCTCCATGTGGCTTGGTGGGCTTGGACGTGTTACCACCAGGAGAAAATCAGGGATTTTTAACATAAGGGTGGAGGAAGATGGCTAATGGCAAGACAACCAATTAGGTGTCTCATAAAGCTGATTTAGTTTATCTAAAAATATCACTGATGTGAGACACTTATCTTATTTTCCTAAATGCAAATTATTACTATTTTTTAAACTGGTAAAATGTACATGGTTTAAAATTCAAGAGTTGCAGACCTGTGTGCAGTGGAAATTAAGGGCCCCTCCTAACCTGCTCCTAGCCATCTAGTTCCCTACCCTGATTACCCCTCCTTACCAGCATCTCAACACCTCATTTTTTGATCAGGGTAGATAAGAAACGTATTACTCTATTTGTTATTCAATTATACAACAATGGCTTTTCACTGCACCAGAGATGCAGGTTTTTGTTTTTTGCTTTAGGCACGAGAATTCCTAAATCACATGAGATGTTTAGCACCTGTGTGACCAATTCCTATGGCTCCTAGAATACTGATTCCACAACTTTAATAACACTTAATAAGGTACACCTCTCTTGTTGATTATAAAACCAGCCAAGTATTCACTTGCTATTATTTCCTTTTTGTGTATCCTGAAGAAATGGGGTGAATGTTCCACGGAGGAATACAGAAGTGCCCCTCATCCTTCATAGCCTACTCTGAGCTCTCCCAGTTGTAAGAGTGGGTGTAGGGCATCTGTTGTGACCCCTACCCACTCTCTGTCTCCTTCCTTAGACTCTTCTCTGGCCAACTTGTCCTCTCTACACTCTGGCCCTCAGAGGAGGCAGTAATACCTGAGACTTTATCTGGCCCAGGATCTTCTCTGATTCAGATCTGCTCTTTAGACCAATTTGCAGCTCGGCCAGCATCTGAAGAGGAAAGAGTTTACCATTTTCCCTGGAGGTGTTCACTTTGACAATGGGCTTCAAATCTTTTTTTTTTTTTACCGTGAACTATAATAAGAAATACATTTTATATCTTTCTTGCACATACACATTTGAAACAAAATTATAACAATTCTTAGCCTTACTGTTTGTGATACAATGCCATATTTTCTATTATTTTTCATTTAAAAAATGTGATGATTCCCTGAAATCTGAAAAACACTAATGACCATCAGCACATTGTCAAAGATGGTTCTTCTGTAGCCATAAAAAGAAATGTTTAGCATTTCATGTAATTTACAGCAAAACAGATTTTTTTATAAAGGGAGTCTTATTTTGATCTATTCTAACTCAGACCTACACTTCACTGGAACCACATTATTCCAGTTGACAAATCTGATCATTGCTAGTGTACCCGTAGTTACAATGCTTACTAATCCTAAACAAGGTCCAGTCTTAATGTGTGCTGACAAGGTTGGGAATCTCCACTGAACCATTCCCTTTTCTTTATAGTACAGTGGTACTTTTTCATCATTTCCTTCATATTTGGATTTTTTTTTTTTACTCGCATTCATATTCTCTCAAGACAACAGTTTTTGCTTTTGCTCAGAATTGAAATCTCTTTTATATATTTGTAGATATGTCCCTCAATTCTCTCTCCAAACAATATCTCCCAGCTATACTTAATGGAGCTGGGCTGCAATACTGTATTTTGCCAATAGGCATATTTAACACATGATTAAATCATTCACCAAATTCCTTAAGTTTTAGGCTTTGGTTGATTTTGTAAAATATTTTCATTATAATTTCTGTGATTTAAAAACAAGTTTAAAGCTCACTTAAAGAACTTCAGCATGTATTTGTTTAAAAGACATTTAATTTCCAAGTACAAACTTTTAAAATCAGAGCTTTCCAGTATTAGTGGCACTTACAGTATATCTTTGTCCAGTGGAACAGATATTGCCTATATCTACAAATATTTCAGAAACAGATTGAAGACATGCAATATCAGATTTATTTTGGCACAATTCATGTACATTTTGCCAGAAAACATTTGAACACATTTAAAATCTTACTCATTATTTTTGAAAAATATATAAACTCACCAACATTTTTGCAAGGTGTCTGTTACGAGTTACATGCTGTGAAGAGTACTTCTTAACCAGTATGCCTCTCAACATCAAAAAATTTGACTATACATAACTTGGAAAGATGAAAAGTCATGTGTACAGTAATTATTAAAAGTAACATCAGACAAGTATATCCGAATAAAAAAGTATCCTGGTAGCTGCATAAAATTAAGATCCTTGAGAAAAATTAATAGCACCTACATTTTAACATGTTTCAAAGAAGCAGAATCTTTATTCAAGAATCATAGCTATGGGCAGTCCTTTCTTTTCATGTCTTATTATCTAATTGTGTTTTGGAATCCAGTTAATTCTGTCTCTTGGTTATTTCTCAAAGCTCCCATATCTACATATCTCTGAACTGTTTATTCCACCTGGAATATTCTTTCCCCCTTATCTCCACTGAGAGTATGAGGAGTTTGGAAAGTTTCATGTAGTTTAGTGTAACAGAGACAGTGTCCATTTGAGAGCCTGCTAGGAGATAAGGCTAGGAAGGTAGACAGGAGCCAGTTAACTGTAGGAACTTTGATACAATGCTAATTTTAGGAGTTTTAAAATCACAGTGGGGATTTGATGAAAACACTAGAAGATTTTAATAAGGGGAATGAATGACAGGACTAGAACCATAGTTTATATAACTTAATCCAGATGCATCATGAAAAATGAATTTTAAAGTGCAAAGCTGGAAGCAGAGTGGCCAGACAGGAGGTTATTACCATAGTTTAGTCATGAAATGTTTACAGTTAGAATCAGTGGATCCTGCCATGCCTCACATCCTTGTCATTTGTGGTTGCTGCCTCTGATTTACAGCCTTCCACTGTGGGTCATTTTCCACATTGTCATCCTCTGTTGAAAGGGTTTCTTTTTCCCCACCATACCTCTTCCCCAGAACCTCTGAGGTTTTCCTACACAACCCTCTGCAGTGCCTATCTTATGTAATCTACCTGTCCCACATATTTTCCTTCAGGTTAGACTGTTGATCCCACTCCTGGCTTTCACTGAAACCTGGTTTCTGCATCATCTGTCTCGAGTGGGTGCCACATATTTCCCACACCAAAATGGGGAGGGGATGGGTAGGAGGGTCAAATCCTCGTGCTACAATGCCACATCCAGAATCTTATGACGCTGGAGTTTCATGACACTTTTTACAGTATTACCCTTTTTACCATTTTTGTATTCATAAGCTTTCCATTTATTATATTTTCATTTATTTTTGGCTCCTGATGCATCTTTCTTTCTACCCCTAGCACTGTCATTATCTGGGTTAATTTCGTGGGCACTGGGTCTCCCAGCCAACAGCTTAGGTTCTTGTTAACTTGGATTTTTCCTACACCAATAATCTTTACACACATTCCATTTCAGAGCCACTTCCATACTTTTGACATGGACCACGTGTTCATCAGAAAATGCTCCTTTTCTGAAATGCTCACAACTTGCTCTTGTATCACAAACTCTTATCCT
Organism: Manis javanica; assembly: GCF_040802235.1. Classification (NCBI taxonomy): domain Eukaryota; kingdom Metazoa; phylum Chordata; class Mammalia; order Pholidota; family Manidae; genus Manis; species Manis javanica. The sequence goes on from NC_133167.1 coordinate 53,410,941, forward strand.
TCTAGTTCTTTCTACCACTATTCCACAGCCTTGCCAGGATCTATAATTTCTTGCTCCCTTTATTTACACATGGTTCCCCTGTCTTCACTTTCTTCTCTGTCCGTGCTCCAACATTTGTGCCCCTTTCCTGCCATTGCCCCAACTCTTGCCTCCTTCTCCTTCCCTGAATCTACTAGGAAAACCAAAGTTTAGGCCTATTTCCTTGCTCACTTTCTTCATTCTCCTCCTTGGGCTACTAAGTAGTACTGGGGAAAACTGGCACAAATAACAGACGGATGGTGTGACAAATGAACAGGTTCAGCAATAACCGGGTCCTGAAATCTGCTAGGAGAATTTTCCCGTTTTCTTTAATTGGTTTTCTCCTTCAATTTCCGCAGCACTCTTTTCAAATTTTCTTTCTCAAACTTTTGATCTTTTGGTCTCAGTTTTCACTTAAAGAGGGAATTTACAGAGAAATTGGACAATATTGAATAGAAATTTCCTCAAACTCCCCCTACCAAATTTGCAAGTCTCCCAGTTCCTGACCCCTTTTCTTGTCTCCTTTCCCTCCAGTCACTCAGTAGATGTTCCTCCTGGCCAAGGACCTTCCTGATCCTGCTTAGTGGGTCTGTCTTTGCTCACTCATCCTTAAGGCTGTACCATCTCCTGTCTTTTCTCTTCAATACAAAACCCTCACCACAAGATTTCTTCCCATCAGCAATTTACATGGTCAAGTCTCTGTTGTATTAACAACCAGCCAATCTTCCTCCCTCACGCATCTTTCTCTTTTAACATTCATCACTATAAAGACTGTCTTCATTTTTCTCATGTTCTCTTCCTTCCTCAGTCCAATTGTAATCTGGCTTTTGTTTCTAGAACATCAGTGAATCTATGCTCATTAAGATAATTTGATACTAAATTAAGTCCCTATTTTACTTGCCTCTATCACTGCATTTTAAACTGTTGTCTACTTTCTCTTCTTGAAATGATCTTTCCCTCCTTCTCTACCTTACCCGCTTTGGCCTATGTGACATTACATTCTCCTGATTTTCCCCCAGCTCTCTGGCTGTTGCTTCTAAGATTCCTTTCATGGGCTATTTTTTTCTGTTTTCCTTTTAAGGTGTCAGGTTATCAGAGTTTATCTTGAAACTTATAACAACCACCACGGTAATCATAGCCAGAATTCACTGAATTCTTACCTGTATTAAGTACAGATGATATTTTAATAGATGATATTTTAATCTTCATAAAACCCTATAAAGTAGATATTATTATTTTCTCCTCACACAGAGGTTAAACAGCCTAAACAGGGCCTCAGAACCAGCAGGTAGCAAAAGCAAGATCCATAACCAAATCTGACTCAACAGATTCTGTCCCTTAAGCTATTGCTGTGTGTTTTCACTCTCTGCTCTCATCCACTTGCATGTTTTCATCGGCTAAATGCTGATGCTTCTCAAATCTAATGCTCCTTCCCAGGCGTGGTTCCAGAAGACCAGGCCCATACAGCCCCCTGCCTCCCGCTGAACTGCACAGGCACCTCAAAACCCACTTTTCTCAAACTAAACTCACCATCACATCACTTCCTGTCCTTGCAAAACTGCCCTTCACGTTTGTCTCATTTCAGGCATGGGAGCCACAGTTCACTCTAGCTGACAGGTCAGAACCTTGACTTTCCTCAGTCCTTACTTCCTACATCTGGTTAATTACCAAGTCTTCTTAATTTTACTCACCTGTGACTTCTGAAATTTATTACTTCCCTTCATTTTGCTGTCCAGATAACTAAAACAACCAGAGCCTCCTTGTTCCAGTGCCTCTGTGTTTTAATCTGTTCTTCACACTGCAGCTTAATTTAGTTTTCTAAAGTGCAAATTTAATCATATCAAGCCCTAATTTTAAAATTTTTAGTGGCTTGTCAATGGTCTCCAAACACATTAGGATGCCATTAAAGACCTTATGACCTGCCTTCTGCTTACTGTTTTAGTCTAAATTTCTACAATTACCTACTTCAAATTCTATAATACAGCCATGTTAAATTACTAGCATCTCCTTAAATGTGCTGAAGTATGCTGCTCTTTCTCTTAATTCTGACCTTCTGCAGATTATACAATAATCTTACCTATGTCTAAAATGTTCATCATTTTCATCTTGATTTTATACAAGCTACATTCCAACCTATACAACATCTATTCTGGGAAGTGGTTTCTAATAACCCAAGACTGTATAGGGGCCCCTCTGATGTCCATAGACTCTTACACTTACCTCTACTTCAGCACATAACAAAGTATTTTGTAAGTACCCATTTATTATTTGCTCCATTAAGCTATAAGCAATTCAAGGGTAGGGCTTACCTTTGAACCTCTAGTGTATGGCACTGTGTCTAGCATATATCAAGTGATCAACAAATATTTATTGAATGAATTAATTAATAACTAAGAGTGTCATGCTAAAAACTGGAAGCCATCTGTTGTACTTGGCAACTGATAATCTCTGCCAGAATAGCTTCATTAGAGTTAAGCAGATTAGAAATGAATGGGGAAAAAGGAAATAGAAAGAAGGTTAGACTTCTTTTTTGAGAAACTTAACTATTAAACAATTTAATTCATACTGTTGATGATAAATAACACACAGGAATAATCTCTTGAGTTATGCAGGGTATATAGAAAGAAAGTTAAAAATCCCAACTGAAGGATATAAAAGAAGAGATGACACATGTTGAAAAATACCATTATTTCTGGCTAAGAAAACAATATTGCAAGATTGAATTATTTTGCTAAGTTAATTTACAGTTTCAATGCAATGTAACACAAATATTCCATTTTTTGTTAATAACTTTCTATTATAAAATAGTTAATATTTGTGGGGAAAAAATTCAAACCAAGTCTCTCATTCTGTGTGTGTAAGTATGTATGTGTGTATGTATATGTGTATATGCATTCACACATGAATATTTACTTATACACACATGCACATACACTTATGTATGACACTTTTTTAAACACAGATAGACTCTTTCTTTACATACCCTCCAACAATTTTATTTAACTTAGCAGCATTACTGACATATCTTCTATATCCATACATATGGATCCACTTTATACATTTTTAAGCTTCTGAAATTGAAACTTATACATACAAAGGAGTATTGAAATCATCCTCCCTCATGTCCCTTTCTAATCATAATTCCCCAAAGGTAAACACTATAGTGACTTCTTTCAGCACTGATGGATGTTACTGATTTTTTAACATTTAATAACATCAATAGAATCTATGTTATTATTGTGTCTCTGGTCTCTTACTCTTGACATTACATTTATGAGTCATTCAGCTTGGCTTTTCATTGCCATATTGCCTTACATAAATATAATCAATTTATATATTCCTCTTTTTATGGATACTTGGGTTGTTCCCAGAATGAAAATATTATGGATGGAGCTGCCACGAACATTCTTGTACATGTCTTTTGGTGAACATACATCCATATTTCTGTTAGATATATTCCTAATGGGACAGCTAGGTGATAGGGGCATATATTTAGTTTTAGTAGATGCTGCCAAAGAGTTCTCCACAATAATTATAGCAATTTTTGCCCCTATAGCAGTAGGTGTACCATATACTTTACAATGACCTAGAGTATCTCATTGTATAAATTTATGATAAATTTATTTAAGATTGGTTGTTTTCAGCTTTTCACTAGTACAAACAATTCTTCAATCAACATTTTGAATAGGTATTTTTGTTTACTCATGTGAGTCTATCTTTAAGCATATCAATGCAATAAAATGTAAAATAAAATTGACAAGATAATTTTAAAATTCACTTGGAAAATTAGTTTTTCCAAAGCTAAAGTAGGTACAAAATCTCAATCTAACTTAAATTAGTCTCAGGGATGAAAGTAGAGCATTGAGAATATAGTCAATAATTTTGCAACATCATTCTGTGCTGATAGTAAGTACAGTAGTTGGAGGCAGCATTTAATAATAAATAAAAAACAAAAGTAGGCAATAACATTTTTAAAAGATGAATAAAATTAAGGTATTTTATAAAAGTTACAATCATTAAAATTATAAGCCCTGGTACAGAAAAGAACATACACAACAAAAAATAGGAATGATGGCTCCAAAGAGGTTCCAAAGAGGAAAACTGGAATTAAACTGAGTATTTAAAGCAGAGGGAACATAATGAAGGCAGTAGGTTTCACAGGTAATAGAAGAAACTGAGAAGTCACCCAAAGGTTGACATAGCTGCCGCTGCTGAACCACTAGGCTGGAGGATCACAGGGAGTGGGTGGAGTTCATGGAGCTCAGGGGCTGGGCCAGGTGAGGAACCAGGTAGAATCCTGGGGCCCCTGTTGAAGCAGGACAAAGAGCCAGAAAAAAAGTACAACTTCTGCCCAAGATACCACCTGAGGCAGAAAGAGAGGAGAACTACCCCGGCTCCTCCCCTCCTCCTGTGAGCCCCTCCCACCAGAAGCCCCACGGGCTGGTTAGGGAGGGATCACAGAAAACGCCCCGGGAAGGTCAGGCTGCTCGAGATACAGGGCAGAGCAGCAGGACAGCAAAGGGCCAAGAGGGTGGCATAACAGAATATGTAGTGAAGATGACATCACAAATCGGAGGGAACAGGAATGATGATTTAATAAATCCTACAGACATCATTGTCGCCTATTATGAAAAATACCACGTTCAATTGGGTTTTCACCTCATACTGTAGTCCAAAATAAGTTTTGGGGTGTAAAAGAGTAAAATGTAAACAACAGAAGTCTCTGAAAAAAAAGAAAATTATGTAGATTTCAGGAAGGGGGATGATTACAGTGCCTAAAAGCAAAATCTAAAAGAAAATATGACAATTTTAATTTAAAAATAACTCCATAATAAAAGGGACATGACAAAGTGGGGAAATTATTGGTACATACATGAAGAGGATTTCTACTCTTAATTAAATAGTCTCAGAGATAAAAAAAAAGATTGTCTTCATTTATCTCATGCTCTCTTCCTTCCTCAGCCAACAGTTCATAAATGAAGATGAAATGGCCAGTAAACATAGAAAAATAAAATCCAAATTTCCAATAACAAAGTCATACAAATATAAATATTTATTATTTGTCCACTAAATTGACAATGCTGTTAATGCCACAGTTTATGAAAAATAAATTATATCACAATAAAAGGACTAACATAGCAACCATAAAATTATTTTTCAAGAAACATTTGGTGACAAATATATTATTGATATACTAAGGCACAAATATTAGGATTTAAGCTATCTCAAACTGAAGTTAGAATTTTGTTTCAAAATAAAAGACCCACACATACAAGTGCACAGAATAAAATACTAAAAGAAATAAATAAATATGTTCAAGAGTTAACTGAAATGATCATATCTGGGCCATGGGATTATAGCTACTGTTATTTAATTACAAAAGTCTGCATTTTTCAAATTCTACAATGAATCTTTATAATCTGAGAAAAGCAATGATTACACATATCACTGAAGTAAAGTCAAAAGAGACAGGCACACAATGTTCTGGGAGCATTATTAGCAAAGAGGGAGAGTTTTACACAAGTTTGCAGGCTAAAAGGAAAGAGCCAGTGGAGAAGAAGCAATTGAAAAGGACTAAAAATTGCTGAAGGGAGGTCATGGAGGAGACTGGTTGAGCTCTAGAGCGCTGATGGGGAAATTCAGCTTGGATAGCAGAGTCTGAGAAAAAAAAGCCTTACGAAGCAAAAATGAGAACCAGACCCTGAGGGAATTCATGTTCTATGACCTTGATTTTCTCTCTGTTTTTAGGCAATCTCTGCTGAAAGTGAGGAGTAGGGGTTGAATAGGTTTACAGAAACTAGTAGAGGTTCTGGGTTTTTCTAAAGAGAAGGAATTGCTGAGGAAAATCAAAGAATTAATAGGTTGTCCTGCAGGCCTCTCTGAGGTCAGATACCTTAGCTTTGTAATGGCATCATGATTCTTTACATTATGTAAGGTTTTCCATCAAGAACACCTATTTTTAGGAATAGAAGCTCTGAAAAATTTTGGGTGTTCTCTAGTTGAGAATTTGCAGAGTGGGCACAGTTAAAAGACAAAAAGATACAGAGAAACAGAAGTTTGTGCTGGGATCTCAGCTGGGAAGGAATGGAAGGAGTCCTGGAGTGGCAGGGGACAGGCAGAGCAGGTCACTGGACGCAGATCCCTGCAGGGCGGGAAGGAGAAGTGAGGATATGCTTGCGGCCTTCACTGAACACCCACAGCCTTTGGACCTCACTTTTGACATTCACCACACTCTGCGTTGTGTTTTAGTTGATTGTACTTTTTTTCAAAAACCATACTCAACTCTTGTATGTGGCTATATATTCTTGAAGCATCTACCGAGGGGCTCTGCTTTTGACAGTTGTTCTAGTTCTGCTGTTGGAAGAGGGAAGACTTTTTGGCATCATGGCAAGTGTTTTGCTTAAATTTAGAACTATGCTTTTCAAGATTGTGCAGTCAGAAGTATTAATTAAGTTGGCAACAGTGCCAGCCAGCAACATCAAAATGGCGCTCCTTTGGGGGGAGGCCAGTTGAAGGTGTTACTGGGACTACAGCAAGCTCAGGGCATTACATTTAATTGCACTTAAAGAAGCACCACCTTTTTAAGCTTCAAACTAATGGTGAAAAGACTTCAGAAGAATTAATTGGCTGTCTTGTGCTTGCACGGATAACTGTATCTACTTGTGATTTTGCTCAAACAGTATCTACTCAGGAAGATACCAGGGAACCTCCTGCTTCACTCTAAAAGCTGGCTTCCAGAAAGTAAATTTGCCTGATAGTACACCACCTAGGGATACTCTTTTTAAAGTATATTCTTAAGCCTTTTCCTGGCAATTTTCCATTAATTTAAGTAGAAACTCACAAGACTCCAAGTCTTAATTTTTTTTATAGGAGGAATAAAGATGGAAAATATATCACTTGCTGATGGTAATGAGGCTTAGAGGTTGGGAGGGAGGAAGAATTACAATCCCCCTTTTTGGTAACCTTAACTGTGGTCCTACGTGTGCACCCATGCACCTCTAACCACACTCCTACATACTCAGGCAATCACTCATTCAAACAAACCTTTTTTCTAATCTTATTCTTTTTAGTTGGATGTTAAAAATCCTAACTCTGGCATTAAAGTTTTAGTGTTTTCAAGGCTCTTTCTTATATATTCATGGGTCTAGTAGACCTCATCCAGTGAACATTTTTAATTATAGTCAATTGCCCCAAATTGGCTTTCTTGACTTTAAATGCTTTTGTCATTTCATTTCTCAAGATGAATTTGATTGAATGTCTCATAGTGATTGATGCAAGCTCATTTAGAATATGTGAATAATAAATTTATTGCTCTCTGGAAATAAGTAATAGATCAAAAAACCTCTTTGGTTTAATATTTTACTGGTAAAATTAAACGGTTCTTCTAAATAACTTAGCAACCCTTTCAAATTCAAATTGTTTAGCTCCATGTTTAAGGAAACTATTGAAATCGTTTCAGTTCCCTTGGGTGCAGTTGTGCAATTTGGATTTAGCTGGTTTGCAGATTGTTCTCATCTATGTTAATGTTTCTGTAATGAGAATGATCCAACTGTGTCATAACCTTTTGGGTTTTAACCTCCTTCATTTACATAACCTTTTACTTCTCATTTACACTAGCCTTGCCATTTTAGGATGAAAACATCAGACTCTTTCCTCTTTCTCCCATGACCTGATTTTTGTTGCTAAAAATAAAATCAATTGGCTTGTCTTACATATGAGAAAAACATGCTGTTCACAATAGATTTCTCAATATTTGAAAAGATGCTAGGTGTTATAACAAAGAGAAGTGATTTAAAAGGATTTTAAAATTATTACCATGATTTTAAGAGAAAACAATAAATTGCTTTCATTCTTAAAAATATGTTAAATTTGAAAATATTTAAAACAAAGTGTTAAATAGGTGACTTGTTTATGTTTTCAATCTCTTCAAATAGAACATGTAATAATTTATAATAGTGCTATCATCTGATATCCTAATATATGTATGTGTGTGTGTATATATGTATATATATATGTTAAGAGCATATATGCATTGTAGTCTTTTACAATTAAAATTATGCGCATTTATACACATTTATATATATATATACATATATATACAGACACACATAATCACAAGTATTGATTTTTAGTGAGATAAAATATTATATAAGTTTAACTTGCTCAACTAAAATATATAATTAATAGTTGATATATAAGGACAGAATTTGTTTAAATAGCAAATATGATATATGTGGGATGATTCATTTTAAAAATCCTATTTACATGCAAGTTTTTAAAAAATGTTATAAACTATTCTACTTGTGATATCCTGATGGAGAAAGACCAGATATGTAATAGGAAAACCATATGTAATCTAGGGTACCAGGGAAGGCTTCCCTGAGGAAATGTCATTTGAGCTGAGTTTCAAAGGGTAAGTAGAAACTGAAAAGCAAGGGGGCCAAGGGTCTGGGGAGGAATCTTTCCTCTAAATATTTTAGAATAATCATTTCATGTAAACCTGACCCACGTGTCCTTTGTACTCTCCTGAAACTCTCCAGTAGCTTTTGCGAACCGTCACGTGCCGGTAACCCTGCATGATCTGGCCTACTTCTGCCCACCTCTTCCCCGGTGGCACTCATCACATTTGTAATTTTTTGTTTAGTTGCTATATTCCTGAAGGATGAGCATGGACCTTTTATCCTCAGAATCTATATTCCTGTTACATTGTAGGGACCAAGCAAATATTTGGTGAATAAATGAGTATACATAAAACCTTGAATCTTTAAATTTTAAAGTTAATGTGTCTTACTAGTCATTATAAGAATTATTACTACCATTTTCTGAGCACATGTGTTAAGCTCAGTCCACCAAATGTGTAGATACTGATCCCATATTAGTGATAAAAAAACTGAGGTTTGGCAGTTCAGATTACCCAAAGTCAGGCTATGATCTCTCTGACATTTAACACAGAATCACTAAATTGCCTCAGTATCATCAGAAGAGAGGAAGCACTACTTTTTGAACTGAAACAATTTCAATGGTTTCCTTGATACAAGTCACCCACAATTTTAATAACTGTACTTAAAATTTTAATTTTTATATGTTATTAAATTTATTCTCATTTTAAAGCATTCATCAGTATTATCAGACATGTACTATATATAAATGTGAAAAATAGGTGATAAGACATGTATGGTTTTACCCATATGTGGTTATAGGTAAAGTTAAAATTGGAGCTGCGGGAAGAGGCTTGGGGAAAAGCATATATGTTGCAGTAGAGGGAGCCACAAATCCTAAAGGTCATAGATTTATTCAGTGTCTAACATACCCTGTGGTTGTATACTAGGCCCACAGTTATGAATAAAATAAACAGGGTCCTTGGTCTTATGAAAAATATGCTCTAGAGATGAGACATTAAATTTAATTGGAGAAGCCTAAGTAGGCAGGTTTACTAGAGAGAGTGGTACTTGAGTCTTAAAAGATAAGTAGTGTCTTGCACTGAGGAGTAGTATATTAGTTAGAATTAGGTTCATCTTTGTGTAGTAGAAAATCCAAAGTAACATTTGTCCAACAAACTAGGAAATTGTCTCTCACCCGATAAAAGAAATGATATAATTAGTCTACTGCTAGTGTAGTGCTCCCAGGATAGTAATCTGGGGTGCTCCCTCTGTGCTGCTTTTTTCTACCCATCTTCTGTATGTGACTTCTGGCTCAGCCTCTAAATAGCTGCTTGATTTGCAGTCATATCTTATTCCATCCAGCAGGGAGGGAGGGGCTGGTAGGGAAGAGGAGCACAACCCCTTTATTTCTAGACACTTACCAAGAGTTGCATACACTGATTTTGTTTATTTACAGAATCAATCACAAGAGAGGTGGTGAGGTGGGGAAATTATGTGTCTTCCTAAAAACTGAGGATTTTATTACTTAAGATGTGGAAAATGAATTTTGGAGATATATGCTAATCTCTATTAGAAGAGAAAAAGCAAGCATGGGGTATGAAAGCAAAGGGTTCAGAAAAATAACATGGGAAACTTCATGTGTATTTATGAAAGTATTTATTTGCCATTCTCAGAAACATTATCATGTAGGGAATATACAATAACTTAAATATCATTTTTCTATACATTTTCTATACTGAAATATTTTAGAAGTGACAAGTTATTTTTCATATTTTATCTCATTTAGTAATTACAATAATCCTATGGAGTAGTTACTTTATCCTTGTTTAACAAGTTAAATGATCAAGGTTCAGATGTTTTTTTCCATTATACCTGAAGAATCTAATATAGGCAGAGAGATTCAAGAAGACATTACTTTTTTTTTTTTTTTTTTTTTTTAGAGGGCATCTCTCATATTTATTGATCAAATGGTTGTTAACAACAATAAAATTCAGTATAGGGGGGTCAATGCTCAATGTACAATCATTAATCCATCTCAAGTCTAATTCTCGTCAGTCTCCAATCTTCTGAAGCATAACGAACAAGTTCTTACATGGTGAACGAATTCTTACATAGTCAATAAATTCGTACATGGTGAACAGTACAAGGGCAGTCATCACAGAAACTTTTGGTTTTGATCACTCATTATAAACTATAAACAATCAGGTCAAATATGAATATTCGTTTGATTTTTATACTTGATTTATATGTGAATCCCACATTTCTCCCTTTATTATTATTATTATTATTTTTATTTTTAATAAAATGCTGAAGTGGTAGGTAGATGCAAGATAAAGGTAGAAAACATAGTTTAGTGCTGTAAGAGGGCAAATGTAGATGATCAGATGATCAGGTGTGTGCCTATGGACTAAGTATTAATCCAGGCTAGACAAGGGCAGCAAGACATCCACGGATGCAGAAGATTTCTCTCAAAGCAGGGGGGGGTGAGGTTCTGAGCCTCACCTCTGTTGATCCCCAAATTCTCACCTGATGGCCCCCCTGCGACTGTGCCTGTCTTAGGTTGTTCCTCCCTTGAGGAATCTTACCCGTCTCTGGCTAACCAGTCATCTTCCGGGGCCATACAGGGAAATGTAAAGTTGGTAAGTGAGAGAGAAGCCATATTGTTTGAAAAGGTTAGCTTTTTACTTCTTTGCAGATTTATGCCCTGTGGCTTCTATGCCCAGCACTTGTCTCGAGGTATCTTTACCACCTGGAGGAATTATGATACTCGGTAAATTCGATATGAGGCACGAATTCTATTTAAGGGTTGTAATTAGGAAGAAAGAAGAAAAGCTACAGATGTAGCATATGGAAGGAAACATGGGAGGATTGATTATTTCTTTGACATATCTTCTTGTAGAGTACCTTAAGTATGTATAGGTTTTAAACTACTAATTTGCACACACATATTAACATAATAGGAATACGGTGACATAAACAAAGCAAATCTATAATTACCATCCATCTCCAGTGAAGCCAAGAAAACCATTTAGGCACCCTAGGCATTTGTGAAAATTTGTCTATGATACGATGGATATTGTCCAACTGTACTTGAACCGTCTGAGAGAAATCAGACAAATTAAAGCAGCCCATTTCTGGGATCTGTTCACATCCCATATGTTCTTTTAACCGTAGATAGTCTATAGTCATAAGATTTTGGAGTGCTACACCTTGCACCCCTCCCAACTCCTGGTTGAGTTCCAACAGTACAGATCCGGTCAAATTCGTTGTCTCACTGTATGCACATGCCAGCCTAGACATCTCCCTCCTCATTCCTATGGCAAGTCCAGGAGATGGTGGGGTGGATGCAGCCACAACCGCAGCATCGTCCGGATCCCTGTGGAGGCTTTTTGATGATCATCCCCTGGCACAAGTCCTCCAGAGAATGCTGATGCCGGAAGCTCCTCCTCATATCGTATCTTAGTTCATTTTCTGGGTATCCAAGCTAGGCCTTGATCTTCTGCATAGAAACAAACAGACCCTTTGCCCACACTTTGACATGCCCTCTATACCACTGTGCAGAACTCATTGGAGGTCAGCACACAGTAACTGCTTTTTTTTTTTTTTATTAAGAGAAAGGAATATTATCAGAAAAGAGTACCTCCATAGCTGATCATCTGACACCCTTTAAGTGATCAACATTAAAGATATTTAAAGCATGCGTTGATCTTTGATTTACCAATAGTTTTATCCTATCAAGGAGTAATCCCCCTTTTCTTTCTTTCTTTCTTTCTTTTTTTTTTTTTAAATTTTTAATCTCTACCTACATGAAGAATACTATGTTTACTATGCTCTCCCCTATATCAGGTACCCCCTAACAACCACATTACGATTACTGTCCATCAGCTTAGCAAAATGTTGTAGAGTCACTACTTGTCCTCTCTGTGTTGTGCAGCCCACCCTCCCCTTTCTCCCTCCCCCCCATGCATGCTAATCTTAATACCCCCCTTCTTCTTCTCCCCCCCTTATCCCTCCCTGCCAACCCATCCTCCCCAGTTCCTTTCCCTTTGGTACCTGTTAGTCCATTTTTGGGTTCTGTAATTCCGCTGCTGTTTTGTTCCTTCAGTTTTTCCTTTGTTCCTATACTCCTCAGATGAGTGAAATCATTTGGTATTTCTCCTACTCCGCTTGGCTTATTTCACTGAGCATAATACTCTCCAGCTCCATCCATGTTGCTGCAAATGGTTGGATTTTTCCACTTCTTATGGCTGCATAGTATTCCATTGTGTATATGTACCACATCTTCTTTATCCATTCATCTACCGATGGACATTTAGGTTGCTTCCAATTCTTGGCTATTGTAAATAGTGCTGCGATAAACATAGGGGTGCATCTGTCTTTCTCAAACTTGATTGCTGCGTTCTTAGGGTAAATTCCTAGGAGTGGAATTCCTGGGTCAAATGGTAGGTCTGTTTTGAGCATTTTGATGAACCTCCATACTGCTTTCCACAATGGTTGAACTAATTTACATTCCCACCAGCAGTGTAGGAGGGTTCCCCTTTCTCCACAGCCTCGCCAACATTTGTTGTTGTTTGTCTTTTGGATGGCAGCTATCCTTACTGGTGTGAGGTGATACCTCATTGTAGTTTTAATTTGCATTTCTCTGATAATTAGCGATGTGGAGCATCTTTTCATGTGTCTCTTGGCCATCTGTATTTCTTTTTTAGAGAACTGTCTGTTCAGTTCCTCTGCCCATTTTTTAATTGGGTTATTTGTTTTTTGTTTGTTGAGGCATGTGAGCTCTTTATATATTCTGGATGTCAAGCCTTTATCGGATGTGTCATTTTCAAATATATTCTCCCATACTGTAGGGTTCCTTTTTGTTCTATTGATGGTGTCTTTCGCTGTACAGAAGCTTTTCAGCTTAATGTAGTCCCACTTGCTCATTTTTGCTGTTGTTTTCCTTGCCTGGGGAGATATGTTCAAGAAGAGGTCACTCATGTTGATGTCTAAGAGGATTTTGCCTATGTTTTTTTCCAAGAGTTTAATGGTTTCATGACTTACATTCAGGTCTTTGATCCATTTTGAGTTTACCTTTGTATATGGGGTTAGACAATGGTCCCGTTTCATTCTCCTACATGTAGCTGTCCAGTTTTGCCAGCACCATCTGTTGAAGAGACTGTCATTTTGCCATTGTATGTCCATGGCTCCTTTATTAAATATTAATTGACCATATATGTTTGGGTTAATGTCTGGAGTCTCTAATCTGTTCCACTGGTCTGTGGCTCTGTTCTTGTGCCAGTACCAAATTGTCTTGATTACTATGGCTTTGTAGTAGAGCTTGAAGTTGGGGAGTGAGATCCCCCCTACTTTATTCTTCTTTTTCAGGATTGCTTTGGCTATTCGGGGTCTTTGGTGTTTCCATATGAATTTTTGAATTATTTGTTCCAATTCATTGAAGAATGTTGCTGGTAATTTGATAGGGATTGCATCAAATCTGTATATTGCTTTGGGCAAGATGGCCATTTTGACGATATTAATTCTTCCTAGCCATGAGCATGGGATGAGTTTCCATTTATTAGTGTCCCCTTTAATTTCTCTTAAGAGTGACTTGTAGTTTTCAGGGTATAGGTCTTTCACTTCTTTGGTTAGGTTTATTCCTAGGTATTTTATTCTTTTTGATGCAATGGTGAATGGAATTGTTTTCCTGATTTCTCTTTCTATTGATTCATTGTTAGTGTAGAGGAAAGCTACAGATTTCTGTGTGTGAATTTTGTATCCTGCAACTTTGCTGTATTCCGATATCAGTTCTAGTAGTTTTGGAGTGGAGTCTTTAGGGTTTTTTATGTACAGTATCATATCATCTGCAAATAGTGACAGTTTAACTTCTTCTTTACCAATCTGGATTCCTTGTATTTCTTTGTTTTGTCTGATTGCCGTGGCTAGGACCTCCAGTACTATGTTAAATAACAGTGGGGAGAGTGGGCATCCCTGTCTGGTTCCCGATCTCAGAGGAAATGCTTTCAGCTTCTTGCTGTTCAGTATAATGCTGGCTGTGGGTTTATCATATATGGCCTTTATTATGTTGAGGTACTTGCCCTCTATTCCCATTTTGCTGAGAGTTTTTATCATGAATGGATGTTGAATTTTGTCAAATGCTTTTTCAGCATCTATTGAGATGATCATGTGTTTTTTGTCTTTCTTTTTGTTGATGTGGTGGATGATGTTGATGGATTTTCGAATGTTGTACCATCCTTGCATCCCTGGGATGAATCCCACTTGGTTATGGTGTATGATCCTTTTGATATACTGTTGAATTCTGTTTGCTAATATTTTATTGAGTATTTTTGCATCTACATTCATCAGGGATATTGGTCTGTAATTTTCTTTTTTCGTGGGGTCCTTGCCTGGTTTTGGTATTAGGGTGATGTTGGCTTCATAGAATGAGTTTGGGAGTATTCTTTCTTCATCTATTTTTTGGAACACTTTAAGGAGAATGGGTATTATGTCTTCTCTGTGTGTCTGATAAAATTCCGAGGTAAATCCATCCGGCCCCGGGGTTTTGTTCTTGGGTAGTTTTTTGATTACCATTTCAATTTCTTTGCTCGTAATTGGTTTGTTTAACTTTTGTGTTTCTTCCTTGGTCAGTCTTGGGAGGTTGTATTTTTCTAGGAAGTTGTCCATTTCTTCTAGGTTTTTCAGCTTGTTGGCATATAGGTTTTCATAGTAGTCTTTAATAATTCTTTGTATTTCTGTGGGGTCTGTCATGATTTTTCCATTCTCATTTCTGATTCTGTTGATTTGTGTTGATTCTCTTTTTCTCTTAATAAGTTGGGCTAGAGGCTTATCTATTTTGTTTATTTTCTCAAAGAACCAGCTCTTGGTTTCGTTGATTTTTGCTATTGTTTTATTCTTCTCAATTTTGTTTATTTCTTCTCTGATCTTTATTATGTCCCTCCTTCTGCTGACTTTAGGCCTCATTTGTTCTTCTTTTTCCAGTTTCGATAATTGTGATGTTAGACTATTCATGTGGGATTGTTCTTCCTTCTTCAAGTGTGCCTGGATTGCTATATACTTTCCTCTTAAGACTGCTTTCACTGCGTCCCACAGAAGTTGGGGCTCAGTGTTGTTGTTGTCATTTGTTTCTATATATTCCTTGATCTCTATTTTGATTTGTTCATTGATCCATTGATTATTTAGTAGCATGTTGTTAAGCCTCCATGTGTTTGTGAGCCTTTTTGTTTTCTTCGTAGAATTTATTTCTACTTTTATACCTTTGTGATCTGAAAAATTTGTTGGTAGAATTTCAATATTTTGGAGTTTACTGAGGCTCTTTTTGTGAGCTGGTATGTGGTATATTCTGGAGAATGTTCCATGTGCACTTGAGAAGAATGTATATCCTGTTGCTTTTGGATGTAGAGTTCTATAGATGTCTATTAGGTCCATCTGTTCTAGGGTGTTGTTCAGTGCCTCTGTGTCCTTAATTATTTTCTGCCCGGTGGATCTATCCTTTGGGGTGAGTGGTGTGTTGAAGTCTCCTAAAATGAATGCATTGCAGTCTGTTTCCCTCTTTAGTTCTGTTAGTATTTGCTTCACATATGCTGGTGCTCCTGTATTGGGTGCATATATATTTAGAATGGTTATATCCTCTTGTTGGACTGAGCCCTTTATCATTATGTAGTGTCCTTCTTTATCTCTTGTTACTTTCTTTGTTTTGAAGTCTATTTTGTCTGATATTAGTACTGCAACCCCTGTTTTCTTCTCACTGTTGTTTGCCTGAAATATGTTTTTCCATCCCTTGACTTTTAGTCTATGCTTATCTTTGGATTTAAGGTGTGTTTCTTGTAAGCAGCATATAGTCTTGCTTTTTTATCCATTCTATTACTCTGTGTCTTTTGATTGGTGCATTAAGTCCATTTACATTTAGGGTGACTATTGAGAGATATGTACTTATTGCCATTGCAGGCTTTAGATGCGTGGTTACCAAAGGTTCAAGGTTAGCTTCTTTAGTATCTTACTGCCTAACTTAGCTCGCTTATTGAGCTGTTATATACACTGTCTGGAGATTCTTTTCTTCTATCCCTTCTTATTCCTCCTCCTCCATTCTTCATATGTTGGGTGTTTTGTTCTGTGCTCTTTTTAGGGGTGCTCCCATTTAGAGCAGTCCCTGTAGGATGCCCTGTAGAGGTGGTTTGTGGGAAGCAAATTCCCTCAGCTTTTGCTTGTCTGAGAATTGTTTAATCCCACCATCATATGTAAATGATAGTCGTGCTGGATACAGTATCCTTGGTTCAAGGCCCTTCTGTTTCATTGCATTAAGTATATCATGCCATTCTCTTCTGGCCTGTAGGGTTTCTGTTGAGAAGTCTGATGTTAGCCTGATGGGTTTTCCTTTATAGGTGACCTTTTTCTCTCTAGCTGCCTTTAAAACTCTTTCCTTGTCCTTGATCCTTGCCATTTTAATTACTATGTGTCTTGGTGTTGTTCTCCTTAGATCCTTTCTGTTGGGGGTTCTGTGTAATTCCATGGTCTGTTCAATTATTTCCTCCCCCAGTTTGGGGAAGTTTTCAGCAATTATTTCTTCAAAGAGACTTTCTATCCCTTTTCCTCTTTCTTCTTCTTCTGGTATCCCTATAATATGAATATTATTCCTTTTGGCTTGGTCACATAGTTCTCTTAGTGTTGTTTCTTTCCTGGAGATCCTTTTATCTCTCTCTATGTCAGCTTCTATATGTTCCTGTTCTCTGGCTTCTATTCCTTCAATGGCCTCTTGCATCTTATCCATTCTGCTTATAAATCCTTCCAGGGATTGTTTCACTTCTGTGATCTCCTTCCTGACATCTGTGATCTCCCTCCGGACTTCATCCCACTGCTCTTGCATTTTTCTCTGCATCTCATCCCATTGATCTTGCATTTTTCTCTGCATCTCTGTCAGCATGTTCATGATTTTTATTTTGAATTCGTTTTCAGGAGGATTGGTTAGGTCTGTTTCCTTCTCAGGTGTTGTCTCTGTGATCTTTGTCTGCCTGTAGTTTTGTCTTTTCATGGTGATAGAGATAGTGTGCAGAGCTGGTACAAGTTACTGCTGGAAGAGCTTCCCTTCTTGTTGTTTTGTGGCCTTCCTCCCCTGGGAAAATAGCGACCTCTAGTGGCTTGTGCTGGCCAGCTGTGAGCAGACAGGGCTTCTGCTTCCTGCCCGGTTGCTATGGGTTTTATCTCTGCTGTTGCTGTGGGCGTGGCCTGGGGCTGGGGCTGCTCCTCCAAAATGGTGGAGCCCCATTGGAGGGGGAGCGGCTGGGAGGCTATTTATCTCCGTAAGGGGCCTCTGTGCTCCCTGCTGCCCAGGGGGTTAGAGTGCCCAGAGATCCCCAGATTCCCTGCCTCTGGTCTAAGTGACCTGTCCTGCTCCTTTAAGACTTCCAAAAAGCACTCTCCAAACCAAAACAACAACAGCAACAATTAGAGAGGGAACAGAAAAAAAAAAAAAAAAAGGAAAAAACACTTGATTTTTTTTTTTTTTTTTTTGTCCTCAGGCGCTGGTTCCAGGCACCCGCTCACTGGTCCTGCTGCCCTGCCTCCCTAGCACCATGGTCCCTGTCCCTTCAAGGCTTCCAAAAAGCACCCACCCACTGGTCCCGCAGGGAAATACTCGCGATATTCTTTGTCCTTAGGCGCCGGTCCCAGGCACCCGCTCACCAGTCCCGCCGCCCTGCCTCCCTAGCACCAGGGTCCCTGTCCCTTTAAGGCTTCCAAAACGCACTCGCCAAAAAGAGAAAAAAAAGGGGGAAAAACGCGATTTCCTCCATCCTCAGGTGCCGGTCTCAGGCACTCGCCCACCGGTCCCGCAGGGAAAAACGCGGGATATTCTTTTTCCTCAGGCGCCGGTCCCAGGCACCTTCTCACCAGTCCCACCACCCTGCCTCCCTAGCACTGGGGTCCCTGTCCCTTTAAGACTTCCAAAAAGCACTCGCCAAAAAGAGGAAAAAAAGGGGAAAACGCGCGATTTCCTCCATCCTCAAGTGCTGGTCTCAGGCACCCGCCCATCGGTCCCGCAGGGAAAAACGCGGGATATTCTTTGTCCTCAGGCGCCAGTCCCAGGCACCCGCTCACCAGTCCCGCCACCCTGCCTCCCTAGCACCGGGGTCCCTGTCCCTTTAAGCCTTCCAAAAAGCACTCGCCAAAAAGAGAAAAAAAAAAAAGGGAAAAACACGCGATTTCCTCCGTCCTCAAGTGCCGGTCCCAGGCACCCGCTCACCGGTCCTGCCACCCTGCCTCCCTAGCAATGGGGTCCCTGTCCCTTTAAGGCTTCCAAAAAGCACTCGCCAAAAAAAAAAAAAAAAAAAAACCGCTCCGGTTTCTTTCCACCCGCCGGGAGCCGGGGGGAGGGGTGCTTAGGTCCCGCTGGGCCGGGGCTTGTATCTTACCCCCTTCGCAAGGTGCTGGGTTCTTGCAGGTGTGGATGTGGTCTGGATGTTGTCCTGTGTCCTGTGGGCTCTATTTTAGGAAGATTTTTCTTTGTTATATTTTAATAGCTCTATGTGTTTTTGGGAGGAGATTTCCACTGCTCTGCTCACGCCGCCATCTTGGCTCCGCCCCGACATTACATTTTTAATACAAGAACAGAAGGGTAATGCAAAAGGAACTAGTAGTGAATAAAAGAGTTTTGATAGATTAAAATATGACTTCTGAAGAAAAAGAAATGATAATCTCCTAGAAAGTTGACCAAAATTAGAAAGTAATGGAAATGTTATTGAAAAGATGAGGCATAGGGCTCAAATACAGAATGTTAACACTTTTATTAGAGTCTGTTAACAATGGAAGTTCCATGGCCAGGCTCCTCACCTGATCCTAATCTACACGCTGTGTATGTGCACTGACTTAGGCTACTGTGCAGGGGCATCACCAAATCCAGAGTGAACTTGACAGGGGCTAAAACCCTGAGGCAAGACAGAATCCTAGACAGGAGAAAATTTGTGTGTATCTATACATGATGGAGTGGCAGTGGTAGTGGAGGAGGGATTATTATCAAAGGCAAAAACAGAATTGAAATGATCCAAAACTGAAAAGACATGAGTCTTAATATTAAAAAAGATTCACCAAATATCCAGTCAAAAAGACCTCCCACAAAGACCTAGTCTAATGAAATTTTACAGAGCACCACAGATAAAAGACAATGAAAACTTCTATAAAGAAGTTCTTCAGATTTCTGAGGGAAAAATATTTTATGTTCAAATTATCAGCCCAATATGAGGGTTGTTTGAAGACTTATTTAGACATGCAAAGATTCAAAAGATTTATTCATCTTCAACTTTTTCTCTGTGATTGCAAGTATACACCTGCAAAACAGAGGAGTACACAAAGAAAAAAGATGTGGGATCCAGGAAACAACAGGGTCTAGCTTGGCAAAGAAGTCGAAGTCCCAGAGATCAGCTTTCCACAGTACTGGGTTAGAGCGGAAGAGACAGGACTCTAGGATGCGGATCTCTGGGGGAATAAAAGAACAGTATAGACAATATGACTGAGAAAGCAGAAAAATGTGAGTATGATAAAGTGACAAAGTCAAGGAACAAAGACAGGCAATGAGTTATTTCAAGAAAAAAAAAGCAAACTAAGATGTGACACAATTTTAGGCAATCATAAAATGGCTTTTTTAAAAAAAGAAAATACATTTGAAATTGCTCTTAGAAACAATCTTTGTATCAGTTGTAAATAAACACACATTTATAGAAGCTGTTTACACCTTAAGGAAACTGGCATCTGATGTTGAAGCTTGAAGAAGTCTTCAGGACAAACGATGGGGAAGGGGAGATAAAAACAGTAGTGGAGAGTAAGTCTCTAGAACCAATGAACACTAGGTAAAATCTACAGGAACAGACTGAAATCAGTGCCAGTATCTCACCACCTCCAGCTCTGTTGATGTGTGTGCTCTGCAGGATATGCTGGCTGGCACCTTTGTAATGGAATTAAACACCCACCCCGCCCAAAGAAACCAAAAGATCTAGGCAGAGACGTGGCAGTTGGGGGCTGGGCTGCTTCTCGCCCACAAGATGAACCAATAAATAAGCAAAACTGTGCAAGAGTCTGGCAGTGCCTGTTGCCTCCACCTTCTGAGCATAAGGCCGACTGCTTCTCTTCACTGGGCCTTCAAAATCTCACATAGAATGTCTCTCTGTGGCCCACTCTACCATCAGACATACAGGGAAATGAATCCTGGGAAGTGCAATTCAGTCTAGCTGATCACATTCACACTGACATGCAAAGCCACCAGAATCTCCTTTGAGTGTCCCTGGCAGTTTTAACATTAGAACTACAGAAAAAAGTAATGCAATTTTAGTATAGTACTCGGTCCAAATTTGAATGGCATTTATGTAATAATGACCATGTAACTTTGAAAGGTATTTATGTAATAATGATCATGTAACTTTGAATGGCATTTATGCAATAATGATCATGTAAAAATGCTGTTCTGAGGTCATCAGATTTAGACTGAATCTGTGGAAAAGCACAGAAAGCTAGACTGTGGTTGCAAGAAAGGTATATGTTGACAACTTTGAAAATATAAAAATAAAAGGTAGGTGGTAGAAGATGGATGTGAAAGGGATATTGGGATGGAAGAAAAGTGGAAACAAGGGTAGAGAGCTAAATAGCTTAATATTTTAAGTGGAGAGTTAAGAGATTCTGCTTGAAATTAATGACTAAGAAACAGAGGCTTGAGGATATTATTTAAAGTGATGAATGTAAGCAATAGAGAAATGAAGATAATAATCTAACTATAAACATTGGGAGAAGATAATGATCTAACTATAAACAAAAGGAAAGGAGAGTACAAATATGCAAAACCTCAAAATTCATAGTGCAGAATCAATCGATAGCTTCGAGTTGTTAGATCAACAAAATGAAGTATACAGAAGCCTAGCAGTTAGTTAATAAACCAGAAATGGTTAGGAGGTTGTTTCTGAGGAATAGAAGAAGTGAGATAGGGGAAAGTAGAGGGGTACTGATGCTTTTTGAAGGGCCCCCACCAGTAAGATGGCAAACTTCTGGCTTCTCTTCGGGGTCCTCAGTTCCCGCCGGTGCCACCTGAAGCCAAATCACCTCTCGCCCCCCTCCCAATCCCAGCACCTAGCCAACAGCCACCAGCCCCATAGAAGTGACACCTCAATCAATTCATGCCCCTTCCTTTATAACCCAGCACCTTTCCCTAATAAAGCAGAATTCTCCGGTGAATTGCTGCTGTGTGTCGCTCCTTTCCTTTCATTGGTGCCAAAACCCGGGAGACGGGACACCCCAACTGGGCCCCGTCTTCCCCCCGACACCGGCAGCAGCTTGCCCTCGTCCTTTTTTTCCGGCGCTGGCTCATCACACTCACCACTCCTCTCTTACCTTTAGGTAAGTTTTCCCCCCGGAGTGGGCCACTCTTCCCCGAGCTATCGCAGTGCCATTGACCGTGATCATCCGGCAAGGCCCTGACGCTCAGGGATGAGGAGGGAATTCTCCCCACCTCAGGCCTTCACGGCTGTGGCAGACCCTCAGGCACCTCCTCCAACAGCCATAAATCCCCGCCTCAAGCCTTTACGGCTGCAGTGGACCCTCAGGCCCTTCCTCTGGCAGCCATAAATCCCCGCCTCAGGCCTTCACAGCTGCGGCAGGCCCTCAGGCCCTCCTCCCAACAGCCATAAACGAGGTGACTCCTTTGCGGATGAGAACCTCCCTTTCCTCCCTCCTCCTTCTGTTCCGTCCATCGAAATCCATTCTGTCTGCTGAAAATTCCTAGTGCTAGGTACCTTGTGACTCCGGCAAACTGCCTTCTTAGGGAAGTCTGGGTGACGACCCACACTTCCTAAGAAATTCCGACTCGTATACGAGTTTCTGCAGACCACCAAGGATCATCGGGATGCCCTTTGTCTCCTTGCGGTCTGCTTCCAGTCCGAGGATCTCCATTCATCTTCCCCTGTTTGTCTCCTTCTCTGTCCTTCAGCCATGGGAGCCTCCTCATGCCTCCCTGAAAGTTCACCTCTTGAATGTCTGCTTAAGCATCTGGCTACCCTCTCCCTGACGCCTGATATAAAACCAAAACTTCTCCGTAAATATTGCTCCCAAGATTGGCCGACATACCCCCTAGACGATAACAACCAATGGCCCGCAGGGGAAACTCTTGATCCTAACATCACTTGCAATCTCTTTAACTACTGCCAGCGCCTGAAAAAATGGAAGGAGATTCCCTATATCGAAGCTTTCTGCCTCCTCCTCCCCCCTCCCCCTCCCAAGTTCTCCTAGCCTGCAAGCTGCCACACCGGCAGAAGCCTCCCGTTCACTCCCTTCCCCTTCTTCTCCTACAACAGCCCTTCTCCCTTCCTCCCCCACCATCTCCTCCCCCATCTCACCTCCTCCGCCTTCGTCTCTGCAGATTAAGCCTATGCCTTTCAGCCCCCCCTTTAACTAGGTCCCGGGGCCTCCTCCGTCTTTGCCCTCATCACCTGTTTCTCCCCTGTTAGGGACTGCCTTTGTCTTCTCACATGTTTGTAGGGAGAATGGGAAAGCACCTTCCCCCATGTCTGAACGCAGCATGGGAAAGCACAAGCTGGAGAACAACCGGTGCAGTCCTTAGAAGTTATCTGTCCACAAAAACATATCTTGTCCTCGAAGATGAGCCAAGACTCCTCACTCTGAAAATAGAGAAACCTTGAAGATGTGTAGAAACACCACCCCTGCTTCTAGATATGCCCTTCCCCCACTTGCTGATGTGGCAGGAATGGAGAACAAAGAACATTCTGTTTACGCATTCCATAAACAATTAATTGGAGCCCTGCTGTAGCTCAGTTAGTAGAGCATGAGACTCTTAACCTCAGAGTCATGAGTTCAAGCCCAACTAGAGTGGCAGAGGCAAGCAGCTGGGCTGCTAGCTGGCGACACGTGGGTCCAATTCTATCTTTCTTTATTTTTTTGCCCCCCTTCCTTACTTCAGGACCTGCTCTACTAGGCACGGCTAGACCACGTCACTCCCCCACAGACTGAGCCAGAACCCTTCAGTCCCCCTCAGACTCGGTCCCGAGAGCCTCCCAAAATTATCGCCCCCCTCCAGGAGGTAGCAGGATCCAAAGGTATGGTGCGCGTTCACATCCCTTTCTCCTTAGGAGATTTAGCTGAACTAGAGAAACGCCTAAGTTCCTTTTCCACTGATCCCATGACATACATCAGGGAGTTTCAATGGACCCTCCAGTCTTACAGCCTCATGCATCATGACATTTTCATGCTCCTGGCCAATACTCAACTCCCTGAAGAGCGTAGATGAGTTTGGGACTTCGCCCAAACACATGCTACCAAAACCCACAGGACTGACCCCACCTATTACCCTGGCCCCACTGCTGTCCCCGAACAAGACCCACACTGGGATTATAACACCGCCATGGGTCTCCGCTCTCGAGATATTTTTGCCTCCTGCTTAATAGCAGGTCAGAAAAAGGCAGCTCGTAAAGTAGTCAATTTTCAAAAGCTCCAAGACGTGACTCAAAACAGAGACGAAACCCCCTCCGAGTTCTTAGACAGACTCACTAAAGCCCTATTACAGTATACCAGCCTGGACCCAGAAACACCTGAAGGAAGACATGTCCTTATGACATACTTCCTAGCTCAAAGCTACCCCGACATTAAAGCTAAACTCAAAAAGTTAGAACAGGGTCCCGCTACCCCACAGACTGAGATCCTAACAGTGGCCTTTAAAGTCTTCCATAACTGGGAGGAGGAGAAAGAATGCCGTAAACAAAAGGCTGATCAAGCCAATTTTCAAATGTTGGCCCAGCTGATAAAACCACAACCTGGGCGCCCCTTTACAAACAAGCCCCCCCCCTAGTAGCTTGTTTCAAGTGCGGAAAAGAGGGACATTGGTCAAGGGCGTGCCCCTCCCCCAGATCTCCTACCACCCCATGCCCCAGATGCCACAAAAAGGGCCACTGGGGGTCTGATTGCCCAACCACCTGAAGGGGAGGCTGGACAAACAACCCCCATCCTAAGCCCGCCATAGTGGGGCTGGCAGAAGAAGATTGACGGGGCCCGGGGGCTTCTCGCCTGACCCTTTCCATCACCAAACAGGAGCCCAGGGTTACATTAACAGTAGACGGTCGCTCCATCTCCTTCCTCCTAGATACAGGAGCCACCTTCTTAGTCTTGCGAGAATATCGGGGCCCTACCATGCCAGCCATTACTCCTATAGTCGGGGTAAGAGGTAAACAGATTTTCCCATTAAACCCCCACCCCCCCTTTTAATGCACAATCCAAGACAATCCCATACCTTTCTCCCACTCCTTCCTGGTTATGCCCCAGTGTCCCATCCCTTCACTAGGATGGGACATCCTTTCTCTCCTCCACGTTTCCATAACTATATCCACTCCCACAGCCCCCAGTACTCCCTTTCTGATGGCCCTCATAGCCAATGACCCCCCTCTACCCAATGAAAGCTCCAGTTCTGCCCTCATACACCCTGTAAATCCCAAAGTTTGGGACATTACAAGCCTCTCCATGGCTCTATGTCCTCCTGTCTCTATCAAATTACGTGACCCCTCTCAGTATATCTGTCAGGCCCAATACCCCCTAACCACTTCAGCCCTCATAGGCCTCCAACGCATCATTCAAGATCTCCTAAACAAAAATTACCTCAGACCCACTCACTCCCCGTTTAATACCCCCATATTAGCTGTTAAAAAACCAACGGATCTTTCCACCTCATCCAAGACCTTTGCCTCATCAACATGGCCGTTGTCCCTATCCTCCCTTAGTTCCAAATCCATACAGCCTTTTATCGCAGATCCCTGCCTCAGCATTCCACTTCTCAGTCCTAGATCTCAAGGACCCATTTTTCTATCCTTCTAGACCCCTGCTCCCAAGATTTTTTCATCTTCACCTGGACGGAACCATACACAAGACATTCTGAACAACTCACTTGGACAGTTTTGCCACAAGGCTTCCGAGATAGTCCCCATATTTTTAGACAGGTCCTAGCTCAGGACCTCAAACAGTTTCATCATGATCACTCCAAGTCCACCTTATTACAATACATGGACAATCTTCTACTCTGCAGTCCCTCGTGGGAACAGTCTCAACTTGACACTGCCTCCCTACTTAACCTTCTAGCTTCCAGAGGTTACCGAGTATCCCACGTTAAAGCTCAAATCTCTTCCCCTTCTGTCACTTACCTCAGATTCCTTCTATCTCAACAAAGAAAGTCCATTACCTTAGACAGAAAACGGCTCCTCTCTGACCTGCCCGTTCCCAAAACCAAGACAGAAATCCTTTCCTTTCTAGGCCTGGCTAGATATTTTAGAGCGTAGATCCCTAACTTCTTCCTGTTGGCAAGACTCCTATACGACCTCAGCAAGGGCCCCCCTAAAGAACCATTATCCTCCTCACTCCAACACTCCTTCATTAAGCTCCGTCAAGCCCTTGTGGAAGCCCCAGCTCTCCATCTTCCTGATTTGTTGAAACCCTTCTCATTATACATTCATGAGAGGTCCAGTCAAGCTCTAGGAGTCCTAGGCCAATATTATGGCCCATCCTTTGCCCCACTAGCTTGTCTCTCCAAGCAATTAGACCCCACAGTTCAGGGATGGGACCCCTGCCTGCGAGCATTAGCCGCTAGACAGCTCTTGCAGAAAGAAGCTCATAAACTGACATTCAGGGTGCCCCTTACCATTCTGTCCCCACATCACCTAAAAGATCTCTTAACCTACAAAAGTTTACAGACTCTCCCTCCCTCCAGACTCCTGACCTTACTGTCCTCTTTCCTCCAAAATCCCGTTCACCCCGTTTGCCATCCATACCCGAATCATGACTTTTTCCTCCTTTACTGCTCTCTTTTTTTACTCATTCCTATTGTCTTCCCCACCACCCCAGCCTCCTTTGTATGGCGATTCAAAGTCAGACAGACTTACACACAGCATCAAACAAAAGTTACCAGACTGCCCTCTGAAAAACTGCTCTGAGCTTTTACACCTCCACTTTCCTCCCTCCACCGAAGTGTTCACTAGCAGCTACCCTTATTCTCCCTACCTCTGCTTCCTCTATGACCAAAAACAAGCCTATTGCAGGCGATGGCCAGACACGTACAGGAGATGTCCCTACTGGTCTTGCGCCATTCAGTACATGGGTAACTCCCAGTACCCACAGTATTACTCCTCCAACCGTTTCATGAAATATCCCAATGGCTCATTCTCCTTATCAATCCCAGATCCCTTGGACTCTCGTGGGCTGCCAGAGTCACAGCCTCAGTTTACTACGGGGGGTCCTTGACCCCCCATGGTACCCTTCATATCTCTCGAAAATATGTTCCCTCTCATTCCCAGATATCTCAAGTTGCATCAGATATCAGACATTCCGAAAAAGTCATTATCCAAACTCTTGACGGTGCCTCTTCATCTTCTTATCCCCGCCCCTCTTCCCATTTCTCCTACTCTTCGTTACAGCTCATTCAGGACACCACCATCTTTCTCAACCACACCCTTAACACCGCCAATTGTTTCTTTTGTGCATCACTACAGTGCCCACTGCTGGCCGCCGTGCCCCTTAATATTTCCAACTATTCCTTCCATGCAGAAAGACAACCCCTCTGCCCCCTGGCAGACATACCCCTATGAGAACCAGAATACGCAGATAATCTCACCATCCACCACTGTGTAGGCCTGACTCCACCCCCCTCCAGCGCACTTCACTGCCTCCCAACTCCAGCACACCCTGTATTCTCGTCACCCTAATCCCACAGCTTACACTTTACAGCATGGCAGAATTCCTTGAGCTCCAACCTCCCTTGCCCTCGCGCACAAAAAGAGCTGCTTTCCTTCCCATCATGGTCGGTATCTCTTTGATCACCTCAGCCATTGGGGCAGGGTTTTCGGGAGAAGCCTTGAGTCACTCTCTATGGGCAGTTAGAGATCTCGACGCCAAACTTGAGGGAGCCCTGATATCCACTGCCGATTCCCTAGCCTCTCTCCAAAGACAGGTCAGTTCGCTAGCTAAGGTCACCCTTCAAAACCAGTGGGCCCTAGATCTGCTTACAGCTGAGAAGGGCGGCACCTGCATCTTCCTTTAAGAGGAGTGCTGCTATTACATCAATGAATCCGGCATTGTAGAAACTGACATTACCAAACTCACCGACCTTGCCTCCAGCCTCCACTCTGCTTCCAATTCCAACCCATTCTCTTCAATACTAACAAACCCCCTCCTCACCTGGCTCTGGCCCATTGTAGGCCCCATAATAATCATTCTTCTCGCCTGTCTCTTCTTACCCTGTATAATAAAGTTCATCAAATCCCAAGTCAGAAAAATCTCTAATCAAGCTTTCAACCAGCTTTTACTCAGGAACTACCAGCTTCTGGCCACAGAAGATCCCTCACCCTCACGTGACCTCCTCACCACATGCTGGACCCCTCTCTCCACTGGAAACTGTTCCTGGAAACAATGGCTACAGACGCCTGGGTCTTGACAACCATATCCTCTTGGTACCATTAGAATCAACAGGTCCTCGACCTATGGTTACAAGGAACCTTCATTGATTTCCATCCTGAAGAAGTCCACATCTACTCGTCCTTACTGTGGGGAGTCCTATCAAACCCTTTCCTTCCAATCCTCAAGCCCTCACTCCCTTCTCTGCCCCTGTTCAGCAGGAAGCAGCCAGAGAGAAAGCAACGTCCACAACCCCATAGAGGAGAAAGGGGGGAATGAAGGGCCCCCACTGGTAAGATGGCAAACTTCCGGCTTCTCTTCCGGGTCCTCGGTTCCTTCTGGTGCCACCTGAAGCCCAATCACCTCTCGCCCCCCTCCCAATCCCAGCACCTAGCCAACAGCCACCAGCCCCATAGAAGTGACACCTCAATCAATTCATGCCCCTTCCTATATAACCCAGCACCTTTCCCTAATAAAGCGGAATTCTCCGGTGAATTGCTGCTGTGTGTCGCTCCTTTCCTTTCACTTTTCGTCATTTTTTTTGTACTATTTGAGTAGTTTTATTTAATAAGCATGCATTATTTTGAATGCAATTAATTTGCTGTTAGAGAGAGAAAATAGAGGTCAGAGGAGAGGATCTTGGCCAAATCTTGCCTTATAGGAGCAGATGTGAGAGAAGAAGAAAACAAGATAAAGTACATTTAGACCTTTAAGATGAATGTTATATAAAAGCATATTAATTTTTTGACAGAATGAAGCAACAGAAACCTTATCTTCACTACGTAGAATGGATTTGGCCACTGCTCCACAATGGTAGTAGAAATATTTGTCAAGCCACTCCTTTTTTCTCTTGGAAAGAATAAATCATTCTGATGAAAATTTATGGCAAAAGCCACCAACTACAATTCATAAAGCATTAAACCACAATATTGTTATATTACATTGCTAAGTCAGTGTGTATGTTTGTACTTTACTATTATATTATTATTATATTACATGAAGCAAAAATATTAAGCAATATCAGTATTTCTAAATATTTGGATACTTGGTGTTTTGTAAAATAGGCTAAGCTTTTCAAAAAATCTTATTTGTTAATATAACATAACATTTTGGTATATTAATAATAGAAATGAAGTTATTCTTCTGAGAATACTCCTGATCAATACTTGAATTACATGGTTTTCATGTGTAATATTTAGGATTAGAGTTTTACCTGCCAGTTTATAATTCTTTATATAAGTTCAAGTACATTATCATAGGCTTTGAATATCCCAATTATTTTTTCTAATTATTAGTTACTGTGTTTTCTGGACTGGTTGTATCGTTAAAATATAGAAGAACCATGTTAATGTCACTCAAATTGATGTTAGTATATTTCTAAACCTTGCATATTTCCCATCTTTACATGTTTCTCTTAGATTGAACATCTCTATGAATTATTCTCAAGTACATCACTATTAATTTGAACAAGTTATGTTAGTTTAAATCATTTATTCTGTTGAAATATGCTATTACATAATCAATTTTTGCAAATCTGTTAGTGATTTGAATTAATTTGTTCTTTAGAAACTATGCTGGGATAATTATGCTTTGATCTTGTAAATTAGCCAAATGGAATATTGTTTATAATATAATTTAAATGGAAACTGCCATTACATTACATAGTGTTCCTTGGCTCATTGCTTAATGGACCTCAGTTAATGTGTTGTTCATGGGGAAACGGCAGAACTGGATCCACTGGACTTAGCAGGGTAAGAGAAGCACAACTGTCTTCCCCAGTGTCTTCATTACATTCATAAGTGGAGGAAATAATAATAAAATAACCAATAATAAATAGGAAACAATAAAACCAAATAATGAAATAGGAAATTATAGTGAAACCAAACCATTTGAGGTTAACACAAATTTCATAGTGTTATATATCTTTAAATCTTTATAAACACTTTAAAACTTTATAAAGTGTTATAAATCTTTAAAGATTTATAAGGTAGAGTTAAGTTGTGTCTGCATGATGCTAATATCAGTGAAAAGGAAAAATGTTAAAACTGCCTCTTTTGGGATCTGTCCCAGAAGCCTCCCAGCTGTGGCTTTTTCATCAGTTCCAGTGCCCCCCACAGTCATGCATGTTAACTACGCATGAGAACTTTTTATTCTCTGGAACGTTTCATCCTTGAAACCATAAACTCTAGTATTCCGTTCTCTGACCAACTTCAGATTCTCTCAATCCTCTCTTATTTATTCCTGTTAATCATATCTTGACTTCATCAAGACTTTGATCTTCTTGACCTCTTCATTTTCTTTCAACCAATTTATTCAATAACAATTACAATTTATCATGCAGTTATATTGTCCTAAATTCTTTACATAAATTATCTTATTTAAACTATATGACAAGTCTATTGGGTAGAAGTTATTATCCCATGTCATGCATGAGGGAATCAGGGCATAGAGAGGTTGAATACATGGTTTGACAGAAGTTGACAGAAAGGAGGACAGTGACTCACATTCAGGTCTAGTGGCTCCAGAGCCTATGCCATGCAGCCCTGAGGTTTTCACTCCCTTCTATATTCAACCTTGACCACATAACACCTCACTTCAACCTGTCTCTCTCTCTCTCCCTCTCTCTCATTCTCTTTCTCTCTTTCTTTTCCAGGGCCCTCAATTCTTTATCTCTAGACTTGTCAGATACTGTTACCCTTAAAAGACCTGATTCCACTAGCTGAACCAGCCACCTTCTTATTATATTCAGGTTGCTGAACCTCCTGGAGAGATCTTATGACTCCAAGGACTAGTGACACCGCCCACTCATTGTCTTCGGTCCCAGGTGGATCTTCAGCATTACCCAGCCAAGAGTCCTTCGTCAGGTCCCTGCCCTGTTCCCCAGCTTCTGGTGGGTGCTGACAGCCTTTGGCATATAGAAGCATCACCCTGATCTCTGCCTCCTTCTTCATGCGGTTTAAAGAGGTTAATCTCCTCAAACCTTTAGCCTTACAGAAAAGATGAAAAAAATAGTTCATAGGAGGTGCTTATAGCTCTAATCTCCTTTTCCTTTAATGTTAACATCTGACCTTACAATTATCAAGAGCAGGACAGGAACTTTGGGACAATGTAATAAACTAAACTCTATTTTTATTTTAAAAATTTATTTATTTAACTATTTCACCAGTTTTTCATTGGTGTCCTTTTTCTGATCCAGGATCTACCTTGAATTTGGGAGTGATTTCTCCTCAGTTTTCTCTGGCCTTTAATATTTCCTCAATCTTTTCTTGTCTTTCCTGACTTTCATGAACACTTTTCTTTTCACTCTTACCATTTTCTCCTCATGTTTTAAGCATATGTCCAATTTGTGCTTGAACTAATTGAAGTTGTTCACTTCAGCTATTTTATTTTTTAGTTTTTTTATTGTCATAAAAACATAAAATTTACTATCATAACCATTTTTAAGCATACATTTCAGTGGTGTTAAATATATTATATTGTCATGAAACAGATATCCAGAGCTTTTCATCTTGCAGAACTGAAACTCTACTCTTTAAACAACTCCCCTTTTATCCCTCCCTTCAGCCCCTAGGAGGCATCATTCTACTCTCTGTTTCTACAAATCTGACTACTTTAGATACCTCTTATAAGTGGACTCAGTGCTTTTCTTCATGTTACACAAGCAATCAATTTTTTCAGTCACTGTTTCACATGTCCATTAAGAAAATCTTCTTAGAGTAGAAATCA
Source organism: Manis javanica (assembly GCF_040802235.1). Classification (NCBI taxonomy): domain Eukaryota; kingdom Metazoa; phylum Chordata; class Mammalia; order Pholidota; family Manidae; genus Manis; species Manis javanica. Next base: position 53,442,476 of record NC_133167.1, read on the forward strand.
TGACATAATTTTTCACTTCATGTGACAATGAGCACAATTCTGAACATATAGAATATACCTCAAGAGTGACTAATTTTTGGGGGGGCTGTTATGGATTAAATTGTGTCCTTCCAAAATTCATATGTTGAAGTGCCAATCCCCAGTACCTTAGAATGTGACCTCATTTGGAGACAGGGTCATTGCAGAAGTATTAGTTAGGATGAGGTCCTTCTTAATGAAGTAGGGTGGGCCTCTAATCCAATATGACTGATGTTCTATAAACAGGAGAAATTTGGAGATAGCACCAAGTGAAGCTGAAAGCAGATGATGTTTCTACATGCCAAAGAGTGCCAAAGATTGCCAGCAACCACCAAAAGCTAGGGGAGAGGCACGGAACTTTCTCCCTCACAGCTTTCAGAGGAATCAATCCTCCTGACACTTTGATCTTGGAGTTCTGGTCTCCAGACCTGGGAAAATAAATTTCTGTTGCTTTGGCCACCCAGTCAGTAGTGCTTTGTTATGGTAGCCCTAGCAATCTAACACAGGGCTACTGACTGAGTAGACTTTTTTCCCATCTTTGCACAATTTTACAATCTCTTCCTCTAATAATCCATTTTCATAATTACTGGCAGGAGCATAATCATGAGAGATGGAGAAAATGGGAAGAAATGAGCCTCCAATGTGACATTTATCCCTATTTTAACTTTGGGGTTCTCACTGTATCTTCAGGTCATGAATGTTCAGCATCTTCTGGTGCAGAGTATACATTTGAGATTTTCCAGATCCATCTGAGCTTTAGTCAGCGTCTTGAATCCAAGGCTCTCTCTTGGATATCCCCCCACAGTCAGCATTAAAAATGAGATTAAAAGTCACAAACGAATCAATCTTAAATGAAGACCAGGGGAAGGAGAAGGTAAAGTTATTCTGAGACAAAGAGACAGCAGGGTCTGTCACTTGGCAGCTGCTCTCTTTAATGGGTTTGGGGATACAGAACGATCCAGAGCTCTGCACTGGTTTCCCAGGGCTGCCCTAACAAATTACTCCAGACTGGATGGCTTTTAACAACATAGATTTGTCATCTCAGAATTCTGGAGCCCAGAAGTTTTAAATAAAGTTCCCCCCTTGAAGGTTCTAGGGGAGAATTGTTTTCTTGCCTCTCCCAGCTTCTGACGGCTCTGAGCTTCCCTTGGCTTGTGGCTATATGACTCCCGTGTCTGCCCCTGTCTCTCATGGTCTCTGCATTGTCTTCTCTTGATGTACCTCTTGTGTGTGTTTAAGGATACCTGGCACTGGATTTAAGGCCCCCTCTAAATCCTGGCTGATGTCATCAAGATCCTTCATTATATCTGCAAAGACCCTCTTTTCCAAAGAAGGTCACATTCATAGATTTCAGGGATTAGCATACATTCATATCTTTTTGGGAGCTACCATTTAGCCCAATGCAGTCTCTGACATTATTGAATTCTGAAAATAGGTGAGGAATAAAATTAGCGCAGATATCTAATTTCTATAGCTCCATTTCTTTAGTGACAGGCCAAGAATAAACTCTTATCATGAATGAAGCACCCACAAACAAAAGGACTGAAAATATTTAGACTGTGAAAATGGAAACTTAGGGGTGCAGACTGAGTCCAACTCTCTTTGAAGATAATAAATTTATTATTTCAAACACTAAAAACATTTTTGGAGGAGGGGGTGATACGATTACTGTCCTTTCATTTTTATGGAATGTCATGTAGGAAAAGGATTGTATGTATCTGCGAAGTTCTCTAGGGCATATCCAGAAGCTTCAGCAAGGCACATTTGACTCTGATTAGACCCAAACAACTCCATTAGCAAAGATATGTAGAAATACAGTGAGTGGTGGCCTGAGTTGTGCTGTGTACAGAAGTCTCCAGGTTTGGGTAAGAGATTGAGTTACAAATTTCAGGGTCCCATTCAAATATACTTTAATTGTATATTTGTACATATTTTTAAAGTCTAGGGACACTAAATAACAGCATCTTGTTTAATAGTATTGATCATAAACTGGTAGAAACAACTGGGGCATTTGTACATTGACATATAGATAATATTAAATATAAACTGGAGGTGGGCTCCAGAGTGGAAAACAAGTTGCAATATTATAGAACTTTGGCTGACAGGGATAACAAGGGGCTATTAATGTACATACATTATTCAATATATGACTTTAATGGCAAGGATCATCTGCTATGAATTCAGGTAACAAGCCATTTCATTTTTCATAAAAAAGGCATCTTTAAATCTGCTTTCTTTCCCTTTTTTTGTTATTATGCAAGTATTACTTTCTTTCCTGAAAACTGTTTGATAACAATGAACAGGCAATCATTTGACTGATACTGTGTTCCACATAACTGAAATTATGACATGGGACATGGGGATAAGAGGTCAGGGGAGGAGAAAGCATATTATACCAAGTAATAGTTTCACATACTTTTTCCTTTGCTTGCCAGTACTTTTTATAGATAGGGGTTTAAAATTGGATGTGATTCAAATAACCTGGAACAATGTATAATGCCAGGTACAGATCAGGTCTAATTTCTTTTTTAAAATGTTGAATCCAACATTTCAAATAACCAAAATATGTTAAAGTTGGAAACAGATCCGACTAGCTGAGGTAAGTGATGGCAGATACTCTGAGGTAAGTGATGGAACTCCATGTAAGTACAGCTTTTTTGGTGTGGGATGGGAAAGATAGCATAACCCAAACTTTCAATCACTAGAGCAACTAGGCAAGCAGCTAAGGAGGGTCAGGGTCTAATGATCATGGAAAATGTTGCAATTTTCAATATACTAAAGTCCACTGAACTTGGAGGTCTTACTTGGGTAATAAAAATAATTGCACAATATGCTAGGTGCTATTTTAGATGCTTTCTTTATGGTGTCTTATTTGATTCTGACCTTAACCCAATGAAAGGATTATTTTCCCCATTTTTCAGATGAGAAAGTTGAGTATCAGAGAGTAACTTGTCTAAAGTCCCACAGCTGAGACATAATTCAGCCTGGATTCCCACCCAAACAGTCTGTCTGCTTGGGTTCCTCTCTAAGTTTCTGTGCTATTAAGATCCGTCTTAATCATAGGACATCACCTTAGTTTAAAACTACAGCCAGTTGCTTGCCTTGGTGAATTTGATGAGTCATAGTTTAAATCTCATCTATTTAAAAGGAATTCATAGGAATCATGAAATGAAATATTATTTCATATAAAATATACCTGACCTTTCTGAAAAGTAAAAAATGATAGAATGAAATATTTATTCAAAACTCATTAATTCATACAACCAATATTAATTGGCTATTTTGCTACAGGCCAAATACTATGAAGTGTTCAAGAGGGAAAAAAGGACCTGTCCAGCATCCTCAAGATGTGGGGGTGATAGAAAAAAACTAAATGATTCTACATTTTGGAAAATGTGGAGTGCTCATTTAAACTGCAATTTGATGGTTGAGGAGTAACTAGCCATGAGAAGAGAAGGTAGAAAAGGAGCAAGAATATTCTAAGTGAATAAAACAGGATATGCAAAGGACCTGAGGTGGGAAAGAGCTTAAGCTTGCTCAGGAAACTAAAATACCAGTGAATCGGGGAAACAGAAAACAAAGGGGAGAATGAATAGAGTTTCAGAGGCAGAAGGCAGAAAGCAATTGGGGGCTCCAGTGTGCTGTTTGAACTATAGTTTAAGTGGCAAAAGAAGACACTGCTTTTATAAGGAAGGGGGATGACATGATTTGATTTGTGTTTTAGAAAGTTAATTTTGGTTCTTGTGTGGAGAATGGATTTGGGCATAGCTTTTTACATTCTGGCCTGAGATTTCCAGACTCCAGCATCTGGAGCACTCCTCGGGTCATTAGAAAAAAAAAGTTTGACTATTATCTTTATACGTTGATTTCTTTTCTGCTCAATTCCAAAGGACTCTAGCTGTACTAGATTTTTGTTTTGTTTTATCTGTTATGAGGCAATTTTGACTACTATGTTATTTATTATAATGTATTTGGCCTGTGCTTTTAACCTCTTCACGTTTCCATTTTTCTTGTCTACAAATCAGAGATTTATTTCAATGACTATTTTCCCTAAGATAAGGTATCATACTGAAAGTCATTCTGTACCTTTTCAAATATATGGATACCATGTTAACAGAACATCTGTTAGTTTATTGCTTCTTTCACATTTTATCTGGCAGTTTAGTGTCATGTCATTTACAAAGTGTGTATAAATAGATTATACTTGAGGTTTTATTGAAATTCCAGTTGACCGAAATGCTATTTGGAAACCTGTCTTTTATCTAAGACATTCAAATGCATTGCAGTCATTTAAATTGGCCTCCAAACTGCATTGGAGGGCTCTGGAAGATAATCAGCCTAAAAGAGAAGGCTTTTATAGCTCTTGCTCTTGTCTTCATATTTTATGTCTTTTAGAGAAGAGGGAAAAACAATACCATAGACATTTTTCTCTTACTTTTTTATCTGTTACTGTTCAGCAACTAATATCTGCCTTTCTTTTTAGAAAGACCACACTGGGCACAGTGTCAGAGGGATCCAGTGCCACACTTCTGTTATGGAAGCTGAATGGGAAAGTACCTCTCTCTCCCCACCCCTTGGCAGTAGAACTAGACAAGTGAGTACCCAGTTTTTACAGGCAATGTGAGTGTCTTGTCCATGCATCAAAGCTCCAGAATCCCCTTGGACATCTCACACATTTTCCAGAACAACCTCTTTCCAATTTTCAAACTATGTTTTCCAATAATTTCCTTTTCTCCCCTGACACCCAGTTGGTTCTGTGGCTTGCAGGACGAACCCTACAATCATTAACCTGTCCCCATGGGAGGACGGTTAATGTGGCATTGTGGAAATTTAACTGACCTGCTTTATGTGGATCAGAGACTTGATTCTTGACAGAACAAAGAATAAAAATCCTACTTCTTCCTTTTCTAACCCTTGAGTATAATGACTGAACAAAATAAATATATCTGTCACAAAGATATTTTTAAAATTTCAAAACATTGAGACAATTTTGAAATAACTGATAAAATAAACCTCTGTTACTAAAGTTCAGAAGGAAATGTCACTGTCACCAAGCATGTATATTTTTATGCTCTATTTCTGTCTTCCAAAGGAGGTATTTTTTGTGAGCGTAGGAGTAAGACCACCTCCCAGTAGGCAACTTTCACCTCTCAGGTGTCTTTCCTCCAGGAGTCACTTGTGTTATCTTTTAAACACTCTTCCATTTTAAACAACAGCAAAATAAAACGATTCAAACTGTTGTGGTTTCTAGAAAATGGCTTTTTTCCCTCCCTTTTTACTATGTCTTCTGGGAAACTGAAAAACAGCTTAGAAACAAATGACAGCTCAGGACTCAATTTTCTAGCTCTAAAAGGAACTCAGAGCACAAATCTTTATCTTCATTAAGGCTGCAATTTCAAGGGGAATTCTGAATTTGTCATACTATCTTCTTTTGCAATGAAAACAGGCACTGAATTATACAAAGGGAGATGCTGGCACCTCACCCCATCCTCATACACACCTTCTGCTCTGCATCAGTTTTGTGTTCGCTCCTGCGCGGTATTCTCTGGTTTTGCTCTCATCGTGGGGAAACCTCAACGTACTGCCTACTACTCTTATTTACATTTAAGGTGGCTGATGAAAATTCATTTTTAAACTAGTAAAGTACTGATGAAGACTAGAGAACTAAAAACTGCTATTCAGAAAGGATTTGAACTTTTCCTTCTTCCTGCAAGATATGACTCCATTTATGTTAGTTATTGTCAGTGCTGATTTTCTACATGGAGATAAAGACTGTATCTTTATCTACATGGAAAATTGTTTTGACTACAGAAATCTGACTAGACATTTGAGTTACTCAGACAAATGGCAATTCATTTCAGTAAGTGGTTTGACCGATCTCATTCTAAATTAATTTAGTAAATTCAGTTTAAATGATTAAATTGTTCATGTTGCTGTATTATGATTTATTTAATCAGGAAACATTTATGGAATGCCAGGCACTGTGCTAGGCATTAACCTATATGATGACTTCTTTATCTTCTAGCATTTTTACCACTTGCTCTACTATTTTCAGAGCTTCTAGTATCTTCAAAATACTATGGTGTTCCTCAGTTTATATTAAAACAGTATTAATTAAAATTATGCTGGATTGACTGGAGTGAGGACCTGGGAATTGTTAAATTCAAAGAAACCTAACCTTATTTTTTAGAAGAAAAAAATTTCTAACTCTTAAAAGAGAAATAAGTGATTTTTAGGCTAATTTAGGGAAAATTTGGTCAAACATCTTGACAAGAATTATATGAAGTCATCTTTCAAAATTATATTTCCATCTAAAGAATCAGATGAGATACAGCTAGCTTACAGTAATTGCTAGTTTAAATATAATTTTCATATTAATATCAGCCAAGTATCATTCTAAAACGAGGACTCTTCAGTAACTATAAAATAGTAATAAATTATAAGGATGTATTATTTACTCAATGATTAACCTCAAATAGTGTTTATTCTTCATTTTTGGATTGAGGGTCAAATGACATCCTTTAAATCCTTTCTTAATCTCCAAGGGGAGAATTAATTACTCTCCCCATTGTCTTCCACAGTATTTTTATACCCTTATTACAGTGCTTAGCACATTGAATCTTCATTATTTTTTAACCTATTCTCCACACTAGACCATTCGTTCTAAGGTAATGCTTTATTCACAGCTGTGTTCTCCCAGAGCCAGTCACAGAGTGGGACAATCAATAAGTGTTGTTGAAGGAAATGAACATATTTACCTAACCAAGTATTTTACTAATTTTCCATTTCATTATTTTATTTGTTATTATTCTTAATGCTTATCTTTTCCTGTCACTGCCTTTACCAACTTTGCAAATGTTCACCATTACTGCTTTTGCCTGTTCACTGTCACTTTCAGAAATTTCCCCAGCTTTCTGGAATTCCCCTGTCTCTATTCCTTATTTTAAATGCCCCATGCTAGCTCTGAGACTAGAAATCCCTGCATGAAGTCACAGCACTCATTTTAGAATTGAAGACCTTCATTATCAAAGCATAACCCTGTAATAATAATTATTGACCACAATTTATTATCTTCAGAGTGTTGGCAGCACTGATCTAAAAAGACGGTGTCATGAAGGGATTAAAAATTAAAGTTTTGAACAAAAACATATTTAGAAAACTGCTGCCTTGCTTAAGAAGAAGATGAAAATCATGGTAAGAAGACAAAACCATGGTAATACATCCAAAGGTCAGAGATTCTACCACTTAATCCAAGGGGAGAATTGTTTGAGGACTCTGTTAATACCTTTGTTTCAAGGTTCCTAGACTTTATTTACCTGGAAGTCTCTGAGTCCTGGGCCTGTTAGGGGAATGTCCACAGTCTATCATCAGTTCCTCACCTCACTGTTTGGGTCAAAACAGGAGAGTCTATAATGAATGTAGTGTGGCAGAAATTCAGGTTTTTAGGGAACTCCATAGGTTTAAGAGAGTATGAAAATTTATGCACAAGTTATGTCATAAATTGAAAATATCCAGACTAGTAATGAGAAAATGATACGTATTTTCAGTTGTGTATTTTTTAATTTTTACTTTTCTTCTCCCTTCTCCCTTCCCTCCTTCTTTCTCAGCTAAAGACTGTAGAATTAGTCGTTTTAGCTCATGGCACAATATAGCATTGTTCCACACAAGGCCCTTCTCATACTTCATTACTATCCTTCAGTTGCTCTCCATTATATAGACAAAGTTTTAATATGTAAAATATATAGTAATATTTTTACACATATTTTTAATTTACCTAAAGTTAATTTCACCACAGATCCCATTTAGTTTTTTACTTTCCATACTGTGTTTTTAAGACACATCTTTGCTCTTAGGATGCGTCTTACAAAGCTTGTATATCCTCTAATGCTGGAATAATATGGCGTAGTATGTATCCACCACCTTTATGCCACTCAGTTCCCTCAGCAAGGCACATCTAGGTGCCCTCGACTCCCCTACAATATGCATACCTTGCATGTCCCCTAGTTGAGAATTTGTCTGGAAAGGAAATTCTAGTAGAGGGGTCTTTGGACACAGGGGATACTTTTCCTCAATATTATGAAGAACTGCCACATTCCTGTCCAGAAGAGCTGCACCATTCTACAAAACACCGGCCGAACCACGGGGACTTCTGTTTCCTCACATCCTTGCCCACTTCCTAATTTTCCCCATTCTTTAGGGCTTAAAGTAAGATCTCATTGTTTTGATGGTCTTTATTCTCATTATGAATAAAATTTCCTCATGTAATTATTTAACATTCAGGCTTCCTCTTTTCTTAAATACCTTTTTATCAAGTTTGGCTTTCTTCTTTTTCTTATTTTCTGAAAGTAGTTCTTCATGTATCATTCCTTTGTCAGTTTTAGATGTGCACATTTCTCCTATATTGTTTTATATATATATATATATACACACACACACACACACACACACACACACTTTTACTTATAGTTTCTACTTTGGTTGTCTCTTTTAAGACTACTAATATATCTGAATGTTATAGGCTAGATGCCAAACCCTTCATCCCGACTGTTCTCATTTTTAAAAAACAGTTTTTCACATATGTACAATTTGTTATTTTGGTTTAATAGCATGCATGCTGTATTTCTCTAAAATTTAATTGTGATTTCATTTCTTTTATACACAATTTATGAAGAATAGACATTCTAATAATTGTCATCCTTCACATATACACAAAATATTTTTTCACTTATTCAGATATTTTTATATCTTTTGACAGTTTTGCAGTTTTCTTCAAGAAAACTATAAATTATTTGTTAATTCCTATGTACTATAGAGTTTTCTGTTATTAAAAATGATGTAATTTCTATTTGCTGTTTATAAAAAAGTGCCATAGAATTTGTAATTTTATCTTTTATTATTCTGAAAATGTACTGCTGGGTACTGTTTTTTAAGTGTAATCTGATTGTCTCTGTCTTTTTATTAGAGATTTGGATTTATTTAGTTATCATACTTATTTCTATATTGAGACTTTAAAACTTACATCTTATATTTCTTTCCTGTACATATTTTTGTCTTTCATTCTTTCTGTCTTGAAGTTTTCTTTTGCTGATTAAAATGTATTATGTTTATTTTTTCTCTTTTTTCATTGTTGTCAGTAACATTATGAGGCACATATAAGGCCAATTTTCCTTGCCAATTTTATGAATTTACAAATATCTATATTTTCATTCAAATAAGGTAAGTATTCTGTATCTTTTCACCTCTCCACCTTTGGTTCTGTTACTGTGCTCACAGAATTTAAGTTTTAGAATTTTAGTTTTGTGTTAAAATGAACTTCATTCTTTTCTTTTTGCTTCTGTCTATTTCTTTTCTTTCTGCTTGTTAACCTTTTCTTTTTTAAAAATTTTGGGTTTAGCTCTTCTAAACCACAATAACTTTACTAAGTTGTTTTTCACTCATTCTTTTCATATTTCTAGTAGTATTCTACTTTTTGTAGTGCTTCCTCAAAAAAAAGTTTTCAGAGGATCTTTGTTACTACACTAGATAACTGAAGTCTTGAATGCATAAAAATGTCTTAATTTCACCCTTACATTGGAATGACAGTAGGATGATGGTAGTATTCTAAAATCAGAGTTCTTTTCTTTCCATATTTTGAAAATATTCTTTCATTGTCTTATTTCCAGGGCTATTGCTGGGGAGTCAGATGTCAACCTTATTTTCATTCTGTTTTTGGGTGATCTGCTCTTCCCTTTTGGAAGCTTTTAGAAACTTCTCTTTGCCTTTGATAATCTTGACTTTCACAAAGAGTCAGGATATAAGATATTTTTAATCTATCATTTTTTGTCAGGCTAATAATCCATTCTGTCTGCTATAATTTTTTGTTTCTCTGGAAACTCTTATTTTCTGGATTTTGGGTCTTTCTGTTTCTGGTGGAATTTTTCAGTTCCTTCTTCCAAGAGCTTACTGTTTTGATCTTTGCCAGTATAAATTCTGCTATTTATGGCTTTAATTTTGATTTCCCCCTGAAAGTTTACATATCATTTAGCTTTAAAACTATAAGTACACATCACAGACATGTTCTTTTGCTCTTCCCTCAATTGCACTTTGTAGATACTGCATTTTTTTATTTTTAAATGGAAGCTTTGTGGCAACCCCACATTGAGCAAATCAATTCGTGTCATTTTCCTAAAAGCATTTGCTCACCTCATGGCTCTATGTCACACTTTGCTAATTCACACAATATTTCAAACTTTTCATTATTATTATATTTGTTACTATGGTCTGTGATCAGTGATTACAACATCCTGAAAGCAAAGATGATGGGTAGTATTTTTTAGCAATGAAGTATTTCTTAATTAAGGTTACATTGTGTTTTTAGACATAATGCTAGTGTGCCCTTATGGTGTAAACATAACTTTATGTGCACTGTGAAATCCAAAAAATTGACTGGCTTTATTGCAGTATTTGCTTTATTATAGCAGAACTGAACCCACAGTATCTCTGAAGTGTGCCTGTATACACAGTTAAGAGCTCAGTAGTACCACTAATTGTATTACCAAAAACAATAGTTCCCAAACTCTTCTTCCTTTCTGACTGGAAATTACCACTGTCTATTCTTAACTGACGATTTGGTATTTATATCTACATCTCTAAGTAAAATGGTAGTTCCTGTTTTTTGAGTTTTAGGCATTGTCGATTGATCTGATAATTTGAAAGATAAAGTTTAGCTCTCTTCCTCTTCCATCCCATAGCTCTCCCCGCACACACTCACACACAAGTTTTCCATACTTCTTCCATCAATATAGTTATAGAATAACTTTGGTTATAAAACATTTATTATTTACTTTATTACATATTTAAAAGCTGGGCCACATAATACACTGATTATTTTTGCTGCAAAACAACTGTATTTTCTAGGAGTTTAACAATTGGGGTTATTGTATTTAATTTTCTATGTCCTGTCACTAATTTAGCTCTAAGCTCTTGCCAAATGTATAAATATCAGTCAGTATGTTCAAGCATATTAGTACTCTATCAATATAATCATCTCAGGTCTTTCTTGGACTAGACATTCTCTAGACCTGCTGCATTCCCCTCCCTCAAGTGATAAACAAATTGGGTAGCCATTTTCCTCTAGAGTCTTAGCTTATAACTGGGTGGGTAAGACAGGTTTTCCTCTGTAGATAGTATTTCTTCTAGTAGATTATAAGTTTTAGATGTGTAGTATAAATAATAGGGTCCATCTGACTTCAGATCTTAGCTAGGTTCTGATGGCTGCTTTTTGTGTGCATTCCCTATTGACTGCATGTAAGAGGAAAAGAGTGAAAGAATTTGGGCACTGTCTAGGAAGAATTATAGAGAGACAGAGAACCACTAGGATATATATCTAGAAAGTGCTTTAGTATGAAGTATAGGCTCATGTGGTTACAAAGGCTGAGAAGTCCCACAATCTGTCTGCTGTAAACTGGATACCCAGAAAAGCAGTGGTGTAGTTTAAAGGCCTAAGAGCTGGAAAGTTGATGGTGTAAATTCCAATACAAGTCTGAAGGTCTGTGAACCAGGAGAACTGAGGGCAGTAGGAGATTAATAATCCAACTAATGCAGTCAGGCAGAGAAATAATTCAACTTTCTTTAGCCTTTGTGTTCTTTTCAGGCCATCAATGGATTGGATGAAACCCACCCACATTGTGGAGGGCCAACTGTCTACTCAGTTCACCAACTCAAATGCTGATCTCTTCCAGAAACCCTCACAGACACACTCAGAAATAGTGCTGAATCAGCCATCTGGACATCCCTCAGCCCATTCCAATTGAAACAAAAATAACCATTGCCAGCACTAAAGCCTCAACAATCCTTATTTCTCTACTTGCAAAGACATTCTATAAAGTTTAACATAGATCTGAAAGGTCTTTGGATTACTGTTTGAGAACCACTAAGTGAGATGACCTACACTTTAGGGTTTCACTAATATGTATAAATTGGTAACTCTCAAATCTACATCCTTAGCCCAGCCCTCTTTCTTAAATTTAAGACTCACATCTAGCAGGCTACCTACCAATAGGGTGTTCTCTAAGTAGCTCAGATTGACATCATCCCTACCAGAGCTATCCCTTTCCCTATATTTTCCATGGCAATAGTCCATGGAAAATGCCTATTGTCACATGTGACATGTGAGAGGCAGCCTAGATTAATAGTTAGGAATATGGATTCACAAGCCAGATTGGGTGGGAGTTACCACTTAACAGCTCTGTGACCTTGAGAAAAATACTTGGCCTCTTGCTCACAAGAGGGATAAATAATAGTAGGGTTTTTATGGAGGATTCAATGACTTAATCTTAGAACAGAGCCTAGAATGCAGTAAATTCTAAATGATGTCTTGTAAATATGAATTAATGAATAACCAAAAAAAAACCCCACTCATCCATAATAACAACCAACACTTAACAATATTGTCTTCTGTTTATTTCTTAACTCTAGAGTATAAACTCCATACAGTGACCATGTCTATTTACTTGTGATGTTATTTCTAGTTCTTTGGATGCCAAAATACCAGGTATCCATAGTGAATGTTCAATATAATTTTTTGTCAAATAGTTTAATGTGTACATGCTACATTATATTATAGTTTTTCTGTTTATATATTTCCCCAACTATATTAAATTTCTTGAATATTGGGACCTTTCTAAATCCCAGTACCTGAAATATACAAACAAATATCTGTCATATGAATGAATTAATGAATGAATTCATTTGGATAGGAGAAGAATTCAAGCCTAGTAGTTAGATTTCTTAGTGGCAGTATTGTTCTGAGAAACACTTGTACTGCTGAAGTTAATAAGGCAGGAGAAGTTAATGTTATGCTGGCTTTACTTCACATCAGTTAAAAAGAGTAACAAGCATTTAACTCAGACAGACCATTGAAAGTAACTAAGACATCTAAGGCACATTAAAGTAGAGCCAATTATCCTGACAACTAAGGGTATTTTGTGTTTACTAGGCATTTAACTACCAGAACTAAGGTTGCATTTTTGTAACAATTCAGATGGTAACACTTCTGTGCTTTGCCATATAATCTGAAGATCTCTACTCCAGAAATACAATAATATTCCTGACCAAGAGGATCCACACTATTATAATATTTATGTCAAGTTAACTTACATAGTAAAGAGGGTGGCAGGAAGATGGTAGAGTAGGAAGCTCCTGTGATCACCCCTTTGCCTGAACACACCCTGTGAGCAATTACATGTTATGCAACACAATTGAGAATGACCTGAAGGCTGGCAGAACAGATCTTCCACAGCTAATAACATAAAGGACGCCAAACTGAGAATGGTAAAAGGGGCAGAAACACACTTGGGATCCAACCTACTCCCCCATTTCACAATGCACAACCAGGAAGGAATGAGGTACAGAGGAACCAGAGGATCAAGCCTCATATTCAGCACCCCTAGTCCTGGGAAACCTGCATCAGGAAGACAAGCCCTCATAATGCCTGGGTGTTTGACTCCAGGAACTCTGAAAATCAATAGGGCTTAACTTTGGGAGAGCTAGAGGACTTCAGGAGACCAAGTCTCACTCTTGGAGGATTGGTGTACTGTGTCAGTCAGTCTGAGACAAAACACAGAAGCCACAGTTTGAAAAGTGCCCAGGTTATATGTGAAGGAGATTTATCAACTAATTTTAAGAGGTGTGCTGGAGGGGCAGAGATCTGTAGGAGCTTTCTCTGGGAGCAAAAGTGCTGGAACATGACATTTCTCTTGCCCTCCTTCAGCCTAGCTGGCCACTTGTGGGAACCAGTGACGACACTATTCATCTACTGTGTAAACACTGCTTGCCCTGCCATGACATTCCCTATGGATTCCTCTAACCCAACCCATGTGCATCAGCAGGCACTCCTCCAAAGAGACTCCAGCCCAACACATAAGGTGGGCAGACTCAGTCAGGACCAGCATCCCCTAGAATGACTACCATCTCACCACACCCAGTGAGTAGTCCTGGTTAGGACAGGTGCCCATCCAGAGTGACTCCTGCCTTGGAGAGGGAAGGATCTAGTCCCACCCACCAATATGCCCACAGTAGATACAGGTGTGCCTCTAAAGCAGCCATACTGGGAGTAAGCCCCCCCACTAGTGTGCCCACGGCAGTCACAGTCAGTCATTGCTTACAGCGGGACTGATGCCTGGCCCCACCCACCAGCACACTCACAGCAGTCATGGCCCATTCACAATAGGAGGGTGCATGCAGATGCCTTTGGAGTGCCTGGTTCTGGTGATCAGGGGATATTATACTACTGGGCACCACAGGATGCCTACCTACTACATGAGGCCACTACTCTCAAGAGTAGGAGACATAGCTGATCTGCCTAATATGTAGAAACAAACAGAAAGACAGAAAAAATGAAGAGACAAATAAATATCTTCCAAACAAAATAACAATACAAAATGCAAGAAAAAGAGCTAAGCAAAACAGAGATAATCGAAGTAATGGTCATAAAGACTTTCATTAGAATGGAGAGAAGAGTGGGTGGAATCAGTGACAATTTCCAACAAGAGATAGAAAATATAAAGAAGAACCAGTCAGAGCTGAAGAATACAATAACTGAAACAAAAAATACACTAGCGGAATCAAAGCAGAGTAGAGGAAACAGAAGAAAGGATCAGTGATCTGGAACACAGGGTAGTGGAAAGCAATCAAGCTGAATGGCAGGCAGAAAGAAAAAAATAATCTTAAAAAATAAGAATGGGTTAAGGGATCTTTGGAAAAACATCCAGCATACTACCATTTGTATTATTGGGTCATAGAAGGAAAAGAAAAATGGGCAGAGACCCTATTTGAAGAAAGCTGAGAACTTCTCTAACCTGGGGAAGGAAGCAGACATACAGGTCCAGGGATCACAGAGACCCCAGACAAGGAGAACCTAAGGCAGTCCACACCAAGAAACATAATAAAAATGGTGAGAATTAAAAGGAAAGAATCTTAAAAGCAGCAAGAGAAAAGCAAGCAGTTACATATCAGGAAAATCCCATAAGCTTATCAGCTGAAACTGAAACTTTGCAGGTCAGAAAGTTTGTTTCCATTCAAAGTGCTGACAGGAAATAACCTACAACTAAGAAACCTTACCTGGCAAGACTATCATTCAGTGATAGTTTTTTAGACAAATAAGTTAAAGGAGTTCATTACCACTAAACCAGCCTTACAAGAAATGCAAAAGGAACTTAACTTTATGTGGAAAAGAAAAGGCAATAACTAGAAATAAGAGAATTATGAGGAAAAAAACTTACTGGTAAAAGTAAACATACAGTAAAGGTAGTAGATCAACCACTTATAAAGCTGATATGAAGTTCAAAAGAAAGAAGTAGTAAAATCAATTTATACAGGAAAAATTTAGTCAAGGAATACACAAAATAAAAAGAAGTGAAATGTGACAATGTACATTTTTTTTAAAATGCAGTGGAGGGAGAGTAAAAGTGTAGTTTTTAGAATATGTTCAAACTAATTAGCCATCAACTTACTATAGACTGCTGTATCTGTAAGATGTTGTGTATGAATCTCATAGGAAATCAAAAACTTATAATAGATGCACATACAAAAAAGAGAAAGGAATCCATGAATAACACTAAGGAAAGTCATCTAATCACAAGAAAGAGAGCAACTAATAATTGTATATATCGCACCAAATATAGAAGCATCTAAATATATAAAGCAAATATTAACAGATATAAAAAGGGAGAAATTGACAGTAATACAATAACAGTAGGGGACTTTAACATTCCACTTACAGCAATGGATGGATCATTCAGACAGAAAATCAGTAAGGAAACGGTGGCTTTGAATGACACATTAGACTAGATGGGCTTAACAGTTAGATTCAGAACATTCTGTCCAGTTCCAGCAGAACACACATTCTTTCCAAATGCACATGGAACATTCTCCAGGATAGATAACATGCTAAGCCACAAAACAAGTCTCAATAAATTTAAGAATACTGAAAACATATCAAGTATGTTTTTGAGTCACAGCAGTATGGAAATCAATTTGACATGAAGGTTAAACAGCATTTAAGTAAACAACCAATGGGTCAATGAAAAAAATCAAAGAGGAAATAAAAAGTACATGGAGACAAATGAAAATAGAAACACAATGATTTAAAATTTGGGGGATGCAATAAAGCAGTTCTGAGATGGAAATTTATAGCAATCTAGGCTTACTTGAAGAAACAAGAAAAATGTCAAATAAGCAACCTAACTTTACAGATAAGGGAACTACCTAAAGAAGAACAAAGAAAGCCAAAATTTAGTAGAAGGAAGGAAATAATAAAGATCAGAGCAGAAATAAATGAAATAGAGACTAAAAAGCAAAAGATCAATGACAACTAAAAGATGGTTCTTTGAAAAGATAAACACAATTGAAAAAACCTTTAGCTAGACTCATCCAAAAGAAGAGAGAGGACTCAAACAAAATCAGAAATAAAAGAGAAGTTACAATGACAAAAATCAATATCCATGATAAAAACTCTCAACAAAGCAGGTATACAGGTAACGTACCTCAACATAATAAAGGTCATATATGACAAGCCCACAGTTAGCATAATACTCAATGGTGAAAAGCTGAGAGCTTTTCCTCTAACATCAGGAACAAGACAAGGATGTCAACATGGCATTGGAAGTCCTTGCCACAGCAATCACACCAAAAAAAAAAAAAAAAGAAAGAAAAAGCATCAAATCGGTAAGGACTAAATATAATTGTCACCGTTTGCAGATGACATGATACTATAAATACAGAAAACCCTAAAGACTCCACAAAAAAAATTAGGACTAATAAATGAACTTGGTAAAATTGCAGGATACAAATCAATGTACAAAAATCTGTTACATTTCTATACCCTAATAATGAACTAGCAGAAAAGAAATTAAGAAAACAATCCCATTTACAGTTACATCAAAAAGAATAAAATACCTAGGAATAAATATAACCATGTGAAAGACCTGTACTATGAAAATTATAAAACACTGAAGAAAGAAATTGAAGAACGAATAAATTAAGATATTCCATGCTCATAGATTGGCAGAATTAATATTGTTAAAATGTACATACTACCCAAAGCTATATACCCATTCAATGCAATCCCTACCAAAGAACCAATGTCATTTTTCACAGAACTAGAACAAATAATCCTAAAATTTACATGGAACCAAAAAAGAGACCCCAAATAGCCAAAATAATCTTGAGAAAGAAGAGCAAAGCTGGAGCTATCACACTTCCTGACTTCAAACTATACTACAAGTAGTAATCAGAACAATATGTTACTGGCACAAAATAGATATATAGATCAATGGAACAGAATAGAGCTCAGAAATAAACCCATGCTTATATGATCAATTAATATATGACAAAAGAGGAAAGAATATACAATGGGTAAAAGTCTGTTCAATAAGTGGTGTTAGAAAACTGGACAGCTACATCTAACAGAATGAAACTGGACAACTTTCTTCTGTACACAAGAATTAACTTGAAATGGATTAGAGACCCATATGTATGCCCTGATATCATAAAACTCCTAAAAGAAAACACGCAGTAAGCTCTTACCACATCAGCCTTAACAACTGCTTTCTGGGTATGTCTTTCCAGGCAAGGGGAACAAAAGCAAAAATAAACAAGTGGAACTACATTAAGCTGAAAAGTTTTTGAATAGTGAAGGAAACCATTGGCAAAATGAAAAGGCAACCTACTGAATAGAATATATTTGCAAATGATATATCCAATAAAGGGTTAATAACCAAAAAATATAAAGAAACATATAACTAAATACCAACCCCCATACCTCCACCACATAATGTCATTACAAATGGGCAGAGGATCAGAACAGACATTTTTCCAAAGAAGACATACTTTTTTACTGTGGTATTTCCATACCATTTGCAGATTTGCAGCATAGCATTTTAAGTCACTTTAGATGTTCAAAAGTTGTTACTCCTCTATAGGAAACTATTAACAAAGAAAAAGTCATGCAATAAACATGTTTTTAAAATGCCATTTAACTTAATAAATATTTATTGTTCACTCTCTCTATACCAGGAAATCTGCTAGGAGATTAAAAAATGAACAAAAATCAGCTATACACACCACACATGGGAGTGGTTTGCTTCTTGGGCTATAAAAGACGTCCAGAAGTCATAGAAAGATGTTTAGAAAAAGGTGTGATGACAACTGGTTTATGAGAAAATAAATGTGTCATGGAGAAGGAACCAAGTGAACTGGGCTTTGAGGAACAGACCTTGACAGGTAGAGATGATGTGGTTGGGACTAGGTGTAAGAAGTTTCACTGGGAAAAGCACAGAGGCAGGATCTGTGAGATCATTAGCTCAGCTGGGGTGGACGATCAGGGATGGATGCACTGGAAAGCAGTGGGAAGTAAGCCAGGTTCATGCAACTGATGGTCTAAAAGACCAGAATAAGGAGTTTGCATCTTGATGATAAGCAATGAAGAGCTATTACAGGTTAGCATATATCTGAGTTTTAATATTTATTCCATGCTTGAGCATTTTATTAATTTTTTAAGACAATTTTTGGGTTCACAGCAAAACTGAGATGAAGATATAGATAGATATTCCATATTCCTCTTAGCCCTGCACATGCACAACCTCCCTAATCAACATCCCCTACTAGAGTGGTACGTCTGTTACGACTGAAGAATTTACACTGAGACATCATTATTACCCTAAGTCTGTGCTTTACAATTCTCTCTTGGTATTGTACATTTTATGGGTTTACACAACTGTATAATGCCATGTATCTGCACTTATAGTATCTTACGGAGTATTTTCACTGCCATAAAATCCTCTGTACTCCACCTTTTCATTCCTTCCTTCCCCCTAATCTCTGGCACCATTGATCTTTGTACTGTTTCCATAGTTTTGCCATTTCCAGAATGTCATGTAGTTGGAATTATACAGCAGGTAGCTTTTCCAGATTAGCTTCTTTCATTTAGTAAGATGCATTTAAGGTTTCTTTATGTCTTTCATGACTTGATAGCTTACTTCTCTTAAGCACTAACTAATATTCCTTGGTCTGGATTTATCACATTTTATGTATCCATTCACCTATTGAAGGATATCTTGGTTGTTTCCAAGTTTTGACAGTTATGTATAGAGCTGCTATAAACATTCATGTGCAGATTTTTGTGTGCACAAAAGTTTCAACCACTTTGAATAAACACCGGGGAGCATAATAGCTAGATTATATGGTAAGAGAATGTTTAGTTTTATTAGAAATCTCCATGGTTTCCAAAGTGGCTGTACCATTTTGCATTCCCACCAACAATGAATGACACACTTCCTTTGGCTCCACATCTTTGTCAGCATTTGGTAATGTCAGTGTTCTAGATTTTGGCCATTCTAATAGGTATATAGTGGTAACTCACTGTAGTTTAAATCTGCATTTCCCTGATGACACATTATGTAGAACATCTTTTCATGTGCTTATTTGCCATCTGTTTATCTTCTTTGGTGAGATGTCTGGCAAGGTATTTGGCCTATTTTTTAATTGGGTTGTTTGCTTTCTTACTATTTTAAGTGTCGTTTATGGATTTTGGAAACAGTTCTTTACCAGATAGGTGTTTTGCAAATATTTTCTTCTAGTCTGTGACTTGTTTTCTCACTCTCTTGACAGTGTCTTTCATGAAACATATTTTTTTTTTATGAAGTCCAGCTTGTCAATTATTTCTTTCATGGGTTGTGTCTTTGGTATTTTATCTAAAAAGGTATCACTATACCCAAGGTTCCTAGGTTTTCTCTCATGTTATTATCTAGCAGTTTTATAGTGTACATTTTACAATTAGGTCTGTTATTATTTTGAGTTAAATTTTGTGAAGGATGTAAGTTCTGTGTATAGATTCATATTTTTGCATGTGGATGTCCACCTGTCTCAGCAACATTTGTTGAAGTCTGTATTTTCTCCATTTTATGGCCTTTGCCTCATTGCCCCAGGAACTTCCAGTGTGATGTTGAGAAATGGTAAGAAGGGACTTCCTCACCTTGTACCTGATCTTAGTGGGAAAGCTTTAAGTTTCCCATCATTTACTATGATATTAGCTGTAATGTTTTTGTAACGTTCTTTATTAAGTTGAGGAAGTTCCGCATTGGTTATTTTTATTATTGAGAAAGCGTCACTAGATCACTGGAATAAACCTCACTTGGTTAGGGGGTGTAATTTAAAAGAATTATAGTGATTTTGAATTTTATTTGCTAATATTTGTTAAGGGTTTACAGTTACATTCATGAGGGATATTAATCTATAGATTTTGTTTTGTTTTTTGGCATTCTCCGTAAAGAATTGGTCAAATTTGTCTAAATTGTCAAATGTATGGGTGTAGAGTTGTTTGTAGTATTTCCTTATTATTTTGTTGATTCCGGGAGATCTGCGGCGGTATTCCTGCTCATTCTTGATATTGGTCTTTATAGTCTTCTCACTCTCTTTTTTGGCAGTTTTGCTAGAAATCAATTTCATTGCTCTTCATTTAACTTTTAAATTACTTTAATTTTTAAAAATTTAAATTTAAAATGAAAAAAACTGTAAGTAAACAAATTTAACTTATAAAAATCTAACCTTATTTAATTTTTCTCTATTGTTTTTCTGTTGGCATAGGATGCTTTTTATATTATTTTTATCATGTCACAATTCAAAATGTACAAACAAAAGTAATATAATGAATACCTGTAAATCCATCATTTACATTTAACTGGAGTGAATATTTTGCCAGATTTGCTGATACTTTACCTTTAATCAGATATTCAGATAAAGTTTTATTCTACTTTAATCAAATTAACATCCTCTTCCTCCAGAAATAAACAATTTCCTTAAGATATGTAGCCTTCCTATGCATATTTTCACAATTTAACAATTTGTATAAAATTACAATTTGTGCAAATGTTTACAAATAGTATGTTGTGATTTTTTTTATGTGTTTTAAAACTTTATATCAAAAGCCTTCTCCATGTGTTTTTTGATGGAGGCATGGATAAAGAAAAACACTTGAATACTATTAAAAAAAAATTCTACCAAAATGATATGAAAGAACAACTGACATTTGGTCTTCATTTTGGAGATGAAGAAGCATGAAATAGGGACCCAGGTGAATGTGAGGGTGTATGCTCCCTCTGAAAGGGAGCAGATTCTGCATTTTAGTCTGCTATTGTCCACAGCATGGGAGGAATGAAATGAATTTTCCTTCTTTTTTTAAAAGTGTCTGAAAACTGTTTAATCTTCTTGAAAAAGCTTGAAATTTTGAAAAATTATTACTTAAAAGGCATGTTTCTGAGATGTAGTCATGCCTACATATTTATTTCCAATTCATTAGCTTCATTGCTGAATAGTATTCCTCTGTATAAATACACAGTAATTTGCATATTTTCCTTTTGATGGATGTTGAAGTTGTTTCTAATTTTCAAATAGTACAAATATAATACCTTAATAATCGTCCTAACATTTTCTTCTTATGTTCATGAGGGTACTTTCTACATACTGAGGGCTTTTTATATCTCTAGAGCTAGAAAGGTTGGATTATAATGTATGTACTTCTCCACATTAGATATTTTTAAATTGCTCCCCAAAGTAGCTTTAACTAATTTATATTTCCAATAGCAGTGTATGAGTTCATTCTCTTCCTTAATCTTTGACAAATACTGGTTTTGTTAAGCTTTTCAATGTTGCCAATATCATGGTTATAAAATGGTGTTTCATGGTACTAATGTGCATTTTGATGATTACTATTGAGCCTAAGCATCTTTTTGTACATTTATAGTCATTTGCTATTTACTTATTGATTGGAAGAACTTTTTATGGATTCCAGGCATTCATCCTGTGTCAGATATATATGTTACAATGTCTTCTCCCATATGGGTGTTTGTCTTTAATGTGTCCCCATGATGGAACTTACTTTTATTAAAATTTGAACATAGATGTGTTAATATTTTCTGTTGTAGTTGTGATCTTTCTATTGTGTTTAAGAAATCTTTCTCATCTTGATGCCTTACAAAAGTTTTAGCTTTCACACTTAGGATTTTAATGTACTGGTAATTTATTTTTGTTATGTTATGAGATGGATACCTATTTTTTTCTCCCATACGATAGTCAATTATTAATTTAGTCATGTGACCTCTGGGCTTTCTATTGTGCTCACTAGATTATTTGGCTCTCCTTGCCCCAGTAAATAATATATGCTGTTTTCTTTATTACACTTCTACAATAGATCTTGATATCTGGCAAAGCAAGTTTTCTCTTTTTCATTTTCTACAAAATTGTTCAGCCAATTCTTGGAACTTTATTCTTTCATATGACTTTTAGACTCAGTATGTATGGTTGCATACATAATCCTATGGGATTTTCATTTGAATTGTATTAAATTTCTATTTGAGTTAGTGGAGAATTAACTTAATTAACATATTGAGTCACCCATTAGTGCATCTTGACATTTCTTCAGGTCTTCTTTTACATCCTTCAACAATGGTTGCAATTTTCTCAACAAAAGACTTGCTCATCTTCTGCTAGGTCCCTTTTGAGTCTTGTTACTATTATATTTTCTAATTAGTTTCTGCTTATGTCCTGGGAAGCTATTAATTTTTTGAATGTCAGTCTTGCATCCAAGAACATTGCTGTCCTCTCTTATTAATAAAAGTTTATTTATGAATGTCTTTTGATTTTTCTCTACATTCAATCATATTAACACAAACATTTTGCCTCTTTTATCTTTTACACTATTTTTCCTTGTCTATTGCAAGGAACTGCAGTATGATTGTACTGGATCTAATAGTCATAATTATTGTCCTCTTGACTTTGATAGTACTGCTTCTAAAATTTCACCATTTACTATGGAGTTTAACATAATGTTTTTGCTAAATATGCTTTATATGGTTAGAATATTTTCTATTTCTTGTTTACTAAAATTTTATATGTTAAATCATGATTGAATATCTCTTAAATGTATTTTTTCTCTGCATCTTAGGAAATAACATGATGTTTCCCCTCAATCTGTTAATGTAGTTAATTATATTAGTAACTCTTCTGATGGTTAACCATTCTTTCATGCCAGCATTTTGTTTTGTTTTAAATACACAGAGATTGGAGAGCTTTTAACTGAAGATTATGTGTATTTGATGTATACTACAAGAGATAAAATCATTTTCTCAGACTTAGAATTTCACTTTTTGATTGTTTTAATTAAGTAAGGTTATGAAACTTGCACTGTTACACCAGTGACTTGAATAAAAGTGATTTTATTTAAATTGATGTAATTTAATGAAAAATGCATATTTCAATTTTAGTGTAGGTTAAATTTTTCCCCTGTTGCTAATATTTGGTTTTAAAATTACTCAATTGGGCTGTATACTGGAGAGATTACATTAAACAGATACACATGAGATATCTAACTATAATTTATTGTCATTTTACCATGTATCTTATTTTTCAAAATAACACTTAAATAATCAGAATATCTAGCTCAAGACTCCAATAAACTGTTTCTTCATATATAATGTTGGCTTATTCCCATCCGGAGAGAAGCAGGATATCAGCAACATCCTTCCCTTCTCAGGTTTTTCTCAATAAAATGGCAAAGAGGTTTCCCTTGACTCCATGAAAACTGAAACATAGCCTCCCAGAATTTATCAAGTTACATTAATTTTAGCGCAAATTTGTCATGAAAATTCTGAAAAATGTGTCTATGAATATTCATAAAAGGAATTTTTTTCAGGAATTTTAAAGTGTTTCTATATTCTTTACATTAAGTTGAATGAAAGTATAACCTGATTTACAAAGGATTAAAACAGACTGATATTATGAAGTGATAAGTGTCATGTAAAATCCTTAGCTGTAAATTGTTAGATGTTCCATTTTACCTTTATTCTACATCAGAATTACTTAAATCAAATTATTTAAAGTAATCACTCTCACTACTGGTATGACACCCCTGTCTATTATTAGAATGGACAGAAAAAAAAAGGATGCTGTGAACAATCACTAATTTAAATGTTCATTCTTGCTGAGTTAGATTCCTGGTGATGAAGCATTTTAGTCATATGAGCCATGAGTACTGAATTTGGTCCAAGAAATGTAAATCACAAACATATTAAAGAAAATTAGGAAATATTTTTGCAGTCTATAAAACAAGGCATCATGAAATAAATTACCCATACTCTAATTTTTGTTCGGTCTTGGTAACAAGAGTAGTGAATTTTGAATTAGTGAAATATCACTTATTTTCTATGGTTGTCTCTTTCTCTGATTTGTTATTGGGTATTTATTAATTTTCATAATATTAGAAATTATTCTAACTCAAAATAAAAAAAGTGGATATATCTTAACAGTGAATGAAGCACATTTCATATTTTTAAATCAAAGAATAGTAGAGAATGTTTTATGTACTTAAAACATAGGTAAATATGAAGCACACTGAAATTCCCTGCTCAATATATTAGGAATGTTGAGCTTGTGTCATCTGTCCAATCTTGTATTGCTTAAGCTTTGGATGGATCAAATTTATTTTAGAAAGAAGCATAATCAATGTGACAGAAGTTTAAAACAGTGCTATCCAGTAAAATGTTCTGAAATGATGGAAATGTTCTGTATCTGCACCGTCCAGTACAATAGCCAGCCACAACATGAGGATATAGAACACTAGAAATGTGGCCAGTGCAATAAAGGACTGAATTTTACATTTTAATTAACTTAATTTTAAGTGCAAATATCAGATGTAGTTAGTGTTTACCATATTGGACACTGCATCCGAAAATCTGATTTCCAAACTTGTCATTAAAGCTGTAATCTGTTATTATAATTTTGACATAACTCTTGGTTTTATAAAATGGATGTATCAAACTTGAAGTTTGAATACATATTATTTAAGCCTGTCAGGTAATTTTTCATGCATATGGATCAATTTAACCTTCTAAATAGCATGGTATCTCAAACTAGAAAGATGTGGACAGAGCAAATGATGAAGATTTTTATTCTACACAGGGGAAGCTGGCAAAGAGATATGTGTTTGATGGATATGTTTCTACCAGTTTCCATGCCAACAGAATTTTGATTATTGTGATATTTGATGGAAATTAATGAAATAAATATAGAATACCCATTCTAAAAGCATTTTTATTTTCTGATAATGTGAAAAATTCCCCAAAGGATTGCTTGTTGTTAACTTTCTTTAAGAACAATTTTTCACCAGGCCTAGATATTAGTGAACATAGAGGCCAGAAAAATAACTTAATATTTGAAACATATTAATTTCTTTTTAATTTGGACTCTTCGGTGAGGTCCATATTTTCAAGGGAAATTAAACTGTCCTGTAAAATTATATAGCTATGTATTACATTAACATTTTAAGAGCTGGAAATAATAAGAAACCACATCTTTATACTGTAAATTACTGCAGTTATAAAATATTTTATGTAAATCTCTATTGCTTAGTATTTAAATTATAAATTAAAAATTGATGAAGAATTATTGCATGTACTCTATATAGAGGTAATAGAAAACAAGAAATAATTTTATCTGATGCAAAAATCAATCTCAATTCCACATTTTGGTTTTCAAACAATATTTCTATAAATAATTTTATTCCAAAATAAGAAATAGTGTATAACTACATCATTTACTATGTTTAGCAGGTTTTTGGCAACTGAATTACAGATATTAAGTATTTCTAACACACACACACACACACACACACACACACACACACACACACATACATATATAGCATACATAATTGCATACGTAATTAAGACCAACATCGAATCCCTTTGCTAATATTGCCTAAACTACATTTTAGTCATTTCATGCACACACACACAGTGAAATATTTTGGCATGCAAAATATGATTTTCAAAAGTTTAAAAACATGACTCTCATATAAATGCAAAATGAACATGTGTCAAGAATTTTTTTAACCCATTAAGGAGCAAACCAGGAGAATGGTTAAGCACCTAATGGTACAACATGAGGGCAGTTCTTCTCCAGGAAAAAAGTCTGTACCCCCTGGGTTTCCTCCTGAAGTGGAAAGTTGAAGCAATAGAAAATCCCCAGGTACCAATTTTTTTCTGGATTGGTTGGTGGCACAAAGTTCTCTCCAAATTATTCCAGAGATACAGTGCAATTCAACTCAAAGTAATGAGGGAAATATTTGCAATATTAGATATTAAAACACACTGTAAGCTTAAAACAGTGAAACAAGACACTGAGTCAAGAATAGACAGAAGGCCTTATTGAGAAAATACTACAGTATAAGAAAAATGGTATGTTTTAAAAACATTGTTCTAATGGTATTATGGTTTTGGGTTATTTTCATTTTCTTCCTTTATGATAGGTTCTCTTTTTTACATTTTAAGAATAGGTCTGAATTATTTAATATAACATATAGTATATTTTATCAAAATGCAAATCATACGGCTACCATAATATACACACATCTTCACACAAACATACACAAACATAAACCTCACACTTAAAGAGTTTAAGTAGGGTTTTGTTTTATTTCACTTGTTGAAATTAAAGAATAATAAAAGAGGACAAGAACAAAATCTTCCATGGCTAAGAAGATTGAGTTGTAGAGAGATTACTTTACCATATATACTGCCTAACATTTTAGGTTTCTCTGTTTTTCATCAAAGCCGATCTGGCAGAGAAACACATGTTTTCAGTTTTACTCCATGAAGAGATAATCTTCATTTTAGTATTCATTATGCACAATGTATGCAAAATGCAGTAAGCCAACTGACTCACACTTTGGTGTCATGCAAATAAAACCTAAACGCGGAAAGTGTAACATCTAGTAAAATGTGCATAAACCCACAAAGGCTAAGATAAGAAAATGGATAGTTAAGAAATGCAATTAGCACATTCACTGAGGGCAACTAGTAGGATTTGGAGATGAGCCATACACATATAATTTTGTGCTTTTGGCTAAGAATAACATTACATTTATAGGCAAGAATAGGCTCACATTTGCAGAGCAGTTTCTACATTTGATAAAAAAATAAAGTAAAAACATCTAAGAAGATGGGGGAAGGCAGGTATGTGTGTCAAAATGTGATCTTCTAAAGAAAAGATATGTCTCTATGCTTCAAGATTTTTTGATGTTTCAAATGGTGTTCAGGTTCTTTTTTAATATTTGAGAAAATATTATGCAATTATTCAGTATTTGATAATTTAGGTAAAAGTCAAACTTCCTTCATAAAGGCATAAAGGTTGATTGTTTTTTTTCCTAGAATAGATAAATATAAGTGTGATATATATATATCCATAAAATGTTATATCCAAAATGGTTGATCTGTAAGTAACTATATATGCATATATACATACATACACAGGTATATATATATATATATATATATATATATATATATATATATATATATATATATATATTGATACAGGTGTATATTTAAGGACTGATCACTTTTGGAACTTGGATGGGAAGGCTTCTTTAGTCAATGGTAGTATCTAGGCATACAAAATCGGTTTGACTGTTGGGTCTCAGTGACAAATTAGAATTGATTATGAAACCCAGATAGAGCTCAGATATTTAAACTCCTAATGCTAACAAACTATCAGGTAGTCAATTATTCCAAGTAATTAAGTCATTTTGGGTTGTTGAGATATAATCAGAAACTAGTATGACAATAAAGATTAGTATTCAGGAGGTCAGACTCAAGTGTAGTAAAATAATAAGGATATGGAAAATTGGGGGGCATGGTGAGAGGACACTGGTTCTGAAATACAAAAATGTTGCCAGAAGGAAAAGGATGGGAGGTAATTTTTTCTAAAGTCAGCTCTCTATACACAATTCAAAGTCAGTCTATTACAGTGGTTCTTGAACTCTCTGGATTTGTATCATCACTCTTAGTGACTACCACACGATCACCTTCACAGTATAGCAACAATTACCAACCTATGAAAGCAGCCATAGTCACCACAAGATCCAAGCAGTTGCCCCTGAGCACTG
Source organism: Manis javanica (assembly GCF_040802235.1). NCBI lineage: Eukaryota > Metazoa > Chordata > Mammalia > Pholidota > Manidae > Manis > Manis javanica. Next base: position 53,470,470 of record NC_133167.1, read on the forward strand.
GGTCTCTGCCTGAGAACAACTGACGATCACAGATAAATGCTTTCTTAAAAACCCATGTGGCAAGTGTCTGGAATTTACTAAGGAACGCAATTTGTTACTTTGAAGTCAGCCTGAAAAACACACCAACCAGCTTTTACTTCTTCCTCTCAGCAAGTTCTAACCTGCTCCAGAACAAATCCAAGGCTCTCTTTTGCTCCATATTTTATCAGAAAGACATCTCATTGGCCATATGTATCCTTAGTTTTAACCAAAATACATTTTACACAGTGCTTAAAATTTGGCAGCACACTTAGGAAACATTTGTGGTACATCCCCATATGCCCCAGCATGCCAGTGGAGGGCAACTGATTCATTTGATCATTTCAGTCACATAAGAGGCAAACAAAAATGTTTGACAAATATGACCTGAAATGGAGTTAAAAAAAAAAAGACAGAGTGAACAAGTAACCCTTCGTTGACACCAGCTTGGAGGAAAAGGCTTTTGTGGGCACAATAATGGGATGTGATTTTGAATTTGAAATGCTCATGTAGAGTTCCTCTATTATGCATTTTCTTCTAATTGACACTGGAGCACATCCAAATGTTTGCTGTTGATGTATATTTATACGGTAGAAGGGTGCAATCTGTGAGCTTCGAGAGGATCATGACAGATGGTGGTTTATTTCTAGTTCATTAATATTTTCCAAGTATATATTTTGAAATTATTTGTTTAGGAAGAATTGAGAAGTTAGATAAAATTCCCTTTTTAGAGCTTTGTAGTCAATATGAGTTTGGGTTCCAGTTCTACAAGCTGTGCAACCTTGGGTGTGATACTTATAATCTGGGCCTTGGTTCTCATACATGTAAAACGTGGTTAACTAATACAGACCTAGTACATAGGGTTACTGAGGAGATTAAGATAACACAGGGAAAACAGTTAGCAAACTACCTGCAAATAGTAAGTACTCAATAAATGTAACCTGCTATTAAGATCTAGCCTAGTTTGATTACATCCAGATGTTTAAACCCTCAGGGAGTAAAGAAAATATAACTCTGAAATCACATGACCAAAATCAGGAGACGCAGGTCCTGAGAAATTAGTAGGATAATGGTTAGCAACTTCCAGGAAACAGTCTGAAAAAAAAAATGTGAACAACAACTATTCTGTACAGAAGACATTTATCATTTAATCTAGGATTTACGAGAGCCCAGACACATAAATGTGTTCCTTCAGTTCTTTCATGAAATGTTTCCATGTATTTTAGGCAGTGAGGGAGGGGCACGGGAGTCTCAAGATTATGGGACCAAATTGAAGAAGATCAGAACAATTACTGCTTTTCATTATTCAGTAATTGTTTTTGGAATCTGTTTGCCAGGCATCTACCTGTTTCTGTGTCTAGGAGTATCCAGAAAGTAGTTCTCTAATTCACATTTCATACATGAAAATGTCGATGCAAACAGATGTCCCCAAGAAGAACTGGGTTATTTTGCTATGAGATGTTGAAATACAGGATGGCCTTGGAATACTTGAGAAAAGTGTGATGGACAAGTACTTGCGGAGAGAAGTGGGGCAAAGGGTGACGTAACTAGGACCCAGAGAGCCATTGTGGAGAGCGGCTCAAATGGGAGCAGCCCGCCAGAGCCACCAGACATGCAGCAGGTGTCAGACTGCCCCAGCGGTTTGGCTTTGAGCTGAAGTGAGTTCTCAGGTCACTGAACGCGGGCTTTTGCTTATCCATCTTCCACTTACAGACTCTGGGAAAACATCAACTTCAAAGCTGGTCTTCCATTTTCTGGGGAAAATTGAAGCTTATAAATAAAGTGCCCCAGTCTCCCATGATCAGTGACAACACCTTTCAAAGGATGAGCTCTGTGTAGCTGAGTAGCTCCCTGCTGTGCTCACAGCTTCTGAAACGTCAGGAGGTACTTTTAAGTAAAAGAAGCTGACTTAAGAAAACTAGAAGGCACAGTTCTTCATTTTCAAAATAAAAATATATTTTAAAAATAATGAAATCTGTGTATTTCTGATTTATTTACATAAAACAATTTAGAGCCATTTAAAATATAAAAATTCTGATGGCCCTTTTGATAATTCTGATCCTTTTGTGTTTTCATTGTAAGGGCTATTTCATCCTGTAAATTAGTTCAGCCTATTCTGACTATCATGCCAAAGAGGTAAAGAACTATTATTTTAACACCCCAGCCAGCCATGTTACTCCCAAAGTCCAGCTCCTTTTCTTCCAATAAAAGAACAGGTTCAGCCAAATTGGCACTTCTTTATCTTTAAATTCAAACATGCCTTTACTGTGTTCCTTGTTATGTAAATATTAGGAATCACTGCACTATACTTCCTGATTTGGATATTTAAGTTTAAAACATCAAATAAAATAGAAATACATTCTTTCTTCCATCCTGACCTAAATGAGAAGTTATTTCAAAAAATTTTTTAGCCTAAAATTAACCTAAAGGTAATTTTCAAATGCAAACAAGTACAGGTGATCTCACATATTCTAGCTTCTAGAATGTAGAAGCAAGTCTTTCCTAGTGGTTTTTAGAATAATTCCTATCAATTTTGCAATAACTGCCAATAATTTTTGGCAGTTAGAATCACAGAAACTAAAAATTCAGAGTTATAAATATTACTTAGAAAACACTAGATGCAACTTCTCATGTTATAAGGAAGGTGACAGAGTTGAGGACAGCTGCAGCAGTGCCACACTGCACTGCTACCTGCCTGGTGCTCATATTTTCAAAATGTGATTTGAACCTTAAACATGTGTAACACTATAAAAATTATATTCTAGTGAAAATAATGCTATAAATAGAAGCTGAAATTTGTTTGTAGAAAACTCAATCCAAAACATGGGAGAGGAGAAGAGGTATTGAGCTTTGGAGGGCTATTTTATTGCCATATTACCAACTCTCTTGATCAGCCAATCTGGAATACTGTCCTGTGCTTTCCTTTATGACACACGCAGGAGGCTCTACACCTAGTCAAACTACAGGTAGAATGTTGACTCATTTGATATAAGCCTGATTTTTCCAAGAAAAGTAGAGAAGTTGCTACATGCCATGGATTGATCACTAATACATAAGCAAATTGAAATTCTATCGAGTTACACAAGTTCAGGCATAGGTAATTAAAACTACTTAAAATGAATGGAGCTGTCAAGAAGAAAATAAACATTTTTGGGTTTAGACCAGATTTCTATTTCAACTCTATAATTACATTTATCTTAGGTTGGGTTCCCCTGGAAGTCTGAGACTAGTATTTGAGGTGCAGATGGCTTGTTTGGGAAGTGATCCTAGGATGCACCATCGGGGATTGGAGAGATGAGACAGGAAAAGGCAGACTATACATGATGTGTTCACTGAGCAGGATACCACTGCAGGCAACTGACTCAGTTCCACTGGGACTGATGGAGACAAGGAGGCAGGGGTTTGTTTGCAATGGCTAAGGGCCACGCTGGGAGGTGTTAGCTCAGAAGCATTTCTCGTCCTTTCTCCTCTGGGCTGTGGCTAGAGAAAGTCCTAATGGATGTGAGTGGTGCATACTCAGCTGTATTACATAGGTATATATGTGCCATGTCTAACTGACACTTTTAGACAACTGATAGTGCAATGGGGAAGTCTGATTTACCAGGTTCTATTTGTAGCAAGCAAAAAAATATGATAGCAAAATATTCTCACAATGTGGGAATAAGGTGACTGTGAGAATGTAATATGGAAAATTACAGTGTGCAACAATAGGTTTCTCCAACCTGTGTATTAGGATGTAGCTTTAGGTGAAAACTGCCTGGAACATCACCTCTAAGCCTGGAGATGCAGATTAGGCTGCATTATCATAACTTAGAAAGCATGGATTCAGTCAAAGTAAGGTGCTTAGCAAAAAACATGGAAAAGTCATATGAATGGAGAAGCGGTTGGCATTGGTCACATGATACTCTGCCATGCCAAGGCTGGAGCTCATGGGCGCATATGACCCTCCTTGGAGTTGGGTAGATGAGATTCTAAAAGCCTCTTATGATGCCATTAGCACCTGGATCATAATTGCCTCCTCTTCTTGCTCTGAGGCATGGCCACCAAACAACCTTCTGATTGTAATTTGGCTTCCCAGATAGACTGATCCACAAAGAGAAGAGGTAAGAGGTGGAGAACATAAGTGCTTGGTCTTGACAATTTTGTATATCATTGTAAATAAGTGAATTTTTAGAAACAAATCTGAGCCTATACCTTTGGGATAGATATTACAATATTGGTAATGACAAGTCAAATTTCTGGGCCTGTATCACAGTGACTTCACCAATGTATTGTGAACCACCTGGAGAGGCTTCTTTGTGACTATCTGGTTAGCATTTCTCTGGCATAACCTCTTCAACTCTTAGCAATGGAAACCTGTGTTTCAGAAACTGGATTATAGAACAGTAATGCCTCTACTCACATTTCTAAAACCCCATATTCATTTGCAGAAAATCAGATTTCAACACCGGCCATTGTAGCAGTGACTGGAAGGCAGTGTTCAGTTTAACTCTAAGTCTAAATCAGCTGGGAAGACATTCAGTTACATATGTGTTCCTCAGAACTCAGTCTGTCAAGTGCTTTGTGAAAGAGTTTCCAGGTCTGAAAAGTTTGGAAACATTGTAAGCTTTATTTCTATTTAGAGATTCAGAATGTATATTAGCCTTTAAAGATTTGAGAAATCTTGAGGATATCTCTTTAACTTTATTTAACACAGCATTTTCCTTCTCCCACATCCTCTCCCCACTTTGTTTAACCAAACATTTATTAATATCCTTGAGAACACATTTGTGCATTATCATTACCATCAATCTCTTATCCTATTTCATGTTTTAAAAGTCATTTAATATTATTAAGGTTTGTAATTGGGAAAATTAATCTGGTTTTGCACATTTATAAAGGTTGAATACATCATGATTATTTACTCTGCCCTGCAATAATATTCAAATCAATTTCTGCTTATCTCCTTTTTACATGAGGTTTGTCCTCTTAATAACATTCAGTTTACCATTTACGGCAAAATGCATTTTCATTTCTCACATAGCTAGAAAATCTTTGCAGTATCTGTGCAAATAATTTTCTTCCTGCATGTCCTAGTGTACATCTATTTGCATTGCTCTGTCAATATGCTTGAGTTGCAAATGTCAACATTGAAATGATCTGAAATTCCTTCTAACAGAGAGGTTTCCACTACTGATATTCATTTCTCTTTGTATGTTTTGCTGTGTGAACAATTCCTTTCTTTGTTCATACATTAAGGCTTTGCCAGAGGCAGACGATTATAGCATTAATATACAGAATGTTTGTGTATCTCTTTCATTATCTGGAAGGAGAGCAGATAAAAGCAACACTGAACTCTAATGGCGTAAGAAATACAAAAGATTTCAAAGGCTGAGGTTCTCTTCAGAATCAACAGATTACCATCTAATACTGGGTGTGTGTGTGTTGTGTGTGTGTATGTATGAATACAGGCATGTATGGCTATCAGAGATAGACAGAAAAAAAGTTTGCTTCAGCCTAGTGTTATATGCTACTCTTCTCTTTGTCTCTAAAAAGAGACAGGAACACAGTTTTGTACAATACTAATACAAAATATAATTCTGAAATACCACAGGACATCATTACCAATACAAGAGTTTTTAAAACAATAATACAGTTTATATTTGAGAGAAAAAATATAATGAAAAGAGAAAAACATTGGGCCACACACAATTATTTTTGTGAAAATCCTAAAGGAAATATGGGGGTATTTGGGGTAAGCAAAAGTAACCAAAAGATGAACGAACCCCTTTTATCAGACTCCCAGAGGGTACGTAATTGAGTGAATTAGGCATTTTCACTAATGAGATTCAGACTTGATCTCAGCTTTGAAAGGGACTTGTGGAATTTGTAATAATTCTCTCTAATGTCCATAGCACTCTCTCTTTCCATGTAGTTTTTTTTTCCATTAGGCATGTCTATGATGAACACTTACATGTATCATACAATTTCTATTTAGCCACATCTCTGAGGAACTTAGAACTGTAGAGATGTTGTCAGCTTTCATTATTAATCACATTTGTCAGTATGAAGAAGAAAGCAATCAGGAATTATCATTCCCATTCTATAGACAAGAGAATAGAAACTGATTGACTCAAGTTCATAGAGAGGACCCAGAGTGGACACAGGCAGATTAAGTCCCAAGACTTGATCAGCCCAAAGATCATGACGCCACCTGCAGAGCCCAAAAGCAGGAGAACAAGCCGCTGATGTGTCCCCAGGGCCTAGATTCAGAACAAGGGAACGTGAGCAGATGGTTCCTTCCAATGTTGTAGCTCTGCCACGCAATGAGGGGTAGTCCTGTGTACATCTTGAGCTATGAATGCTGGAAATGAAGTAGAACCCAGAAGGACTGACAGTCAGGGAGTGGAGTTAACCCTGGAAGCAAGTTGAATTACCTTGGAAGTTGTTTTCTGCACACTCTTCCTGAAATAAAGGCTGCGTTTCCCTGATGGTCATGACAGTGTAGGACAGTGAAAACTCAAGGGGGGTGCACAGATGCTCTTCTGCACTTCTATCTCACATGAAAGCTATGAAGCGAAAAGAGAGAGTTAGCTATTGCTACATTAAGAAAATGAGGTGTTAAGGGAAACCCCAAATCTCATTTTTATAGCTGCCAAGAAGTTGCAGTTCAGGACTCATGTTGACAAGCAAGCTGCCAATCAAGTGAAATTCACGGCCCACGTCACAGGCCAGCACCACAGATACTTTGGAGCCCGCTGCTGTATTTGGCCAGAGAGAGACACTTGAAAACCAGAAGAGTGCACATTTCATTTTTTTAAAAGCAGCTTTATTGAGGTATAACTGACATATATGCAATGAACAGCAAATAGTTAAAGTGTATAATTTTATAAGTTTCACCATAAATATACATTCATGAAACCATCAACACAATTAAGAGTGGCATATTTATCAACTTCAAAGGTTTCCTCTTTTCATGAATTCCTGTCCAGATAATTCTCTCGTATCTCCATAGTGCATCTCTCTGAGCGGTGAAACAACCTGAGCAAAGTAGCCAGAAAGTCACCAGATCAGAAGGAAAAGCCTCGGCCCAGCTACGTTCAGTCTCCGGCGTTGCTGTGAGTTGCTGGGAGTCCTTGAGACCGTGACAAAGACACTGCTCGTCTCTGTCAGTCAGCTTGTGTTTCAGTTTCCTACTGCTGGTGGAACAAGTTGCCACAACCGCGGTGTCTTAACAATGAATTTACTATCGTACGATTCTAGGGGTCAGACCTCTGAAGAGGGCCACCCTGGACTGAAATCAAGGTGTCCGTGGAACTGTGTTCCTTGTGGAGGCGCTGGGGGCCACCCATCTCCCCGCCTTTCCAGCTCCCCCGGCCGCTGCCCTCACCGGCAGCGAGTCAGCAGAGGCGGGCAGTACTCCCCGCACGGGGCCACCCCGACTGCCTCTCCCATCATCACACCTCCTCCCCCGGACTCTGACAGGCGTCTGTCTCTCTTCCCGGCTTACAAAGACCCATGTGGTTACCCAGAAAATCCAGGCTAATCTCACCTGAAGGACAGCTGATTAGCGGCTCTAATTCCATCTGCAAATGTTAACACCTTATGCCATCTATGGAAGTATGCTCATAAATTCTGAGGATTAGGACAGCGACATCTTTGGGAGACCTTATTCAACCTGACAGTCCTATAGCTACTCATCTCCCCACTCACTTGCCATACGTCTCTGCACAGGCATGGGTGTTCTGTGTGAAAGTTAATTCTTACATTGATTGACTCTTGTTTTTACTTTATTTACTTCAAATATTAATCAAGTACTTTCACTCAATATTGCCTCTCTTAATTCTTAAAAAGTATGACAAATCCTCATTCTACAGATGAAAAATAAGGCAAAGAGGGGCAAAGTGACTTTGTGTTTTTATATATGGAATTGGTGGCAGAGGTGACACTGAAGTCCAGTTTGTCTTTGGAGTTAATGGTTATTTTGCTGTGTAAGTCTATCCCTCATGTAGCTACACCTATAAAAATGCTCTTTGTAAATGACAATATTCACACATATAGATAAATGCATACACATATATTTTCTGTTAATTGATGAAGTGGGGATAGTAATACTTCCCTCTCAGGACTATTGGTAGAATTAAAGAGAGAAGGTGTTTAGTGCCATGCACCTAATTAACAGCAAGAAATTGGTGTCTTTCATGGCTAAATTTTACATACCTACTGTCCTTCTACTCAAAGGGTCTGGTTTGGCTAAAACAATTCTTAAAACTTAGGACTTGAAGGCCTTTAGGTGGGGCTCAGAATGTCTAGAAACTACCAATCTCTGGTGTTTTACACCAAACTGGAATCATAACTTTTTATTACCTGCTTGGGCCCTACAGCATAAGTCTGTATCCCTAAAATAAGCAAGGAGAAATGAAAAACATGAATATTTTGAGACATCAACTTTTTCTTAACATACACAAACTCACTGGCTAAGGCACAATGCATTAGACCACACTTCTTTTCTTCAGGCACGTCAGAAACCAATTATCAGAAAGATACAATAAATAAAGAGAACAAGTTGTATTTTTTTTTATTTGGTGGAAGCAGAGGTGTAATGATTTCTTTCTAAAAATGGTGAAACGTATTTTTCTACTGAGAGTATTATTCTCAAACACAGTAATCTTAAGCATCAAACTACATCAAACTATATTCTCTCTTTTTCCCATTCTTTTTCTTTCTTGCTACTAAAATTCAAGATAATGCTCTACAGCTACTAGACAATCTTCCAGAACTGCAGGTCAGACTTCTTTGACAAAGGAAATTCCTTTCACTTTATCAGTCCAGCTGGGAGGTGCTGATGGATAAGCACCGACATGGCATTAGCAGAGGATTCTGGTGCTTAGAATCAAAGCAAAGTAATTATTCCTTCCTGTACATAGATAGCTATTACAACATGACTCCAGAGCTGAGGGAGATATGTGTAATTTGAAAAAGAATAAATGACACTACATGCAGCAATCTGCATATAATTCTTTTGCAAATAATATACCCATTTTAGTGCCAAAATGAAGAGAAAGCTGCCAAGAAAAGGCTTGAAATTGATGCACAAAACATTTTCACCTAGAGTTCAAAGCTATCTATATAAGCAGCAATTATTTTGTGATGAAAAAAAAAATGAGTATAGAACTTAGCTACAGGAAATACTCTACTAAAGGGTATTAGCAGGAAGTCAGGTGCTGAGCGACTGTATATAAAGACTGTTCTTCTGACTTTTATAACTAACCTCTTTTGCAGATCATTTGTCTTAGTCTGGGTTTTTTTCTTCTATAATATTTTTTGTTTTGTTTTTGACTCAAAACAGAAGGAATACATTTTAGAAATAATAATAGTAATACTTATGGAAGAGTGAGCTATTTTCTCAAAAGCAACACATTCCAAAATCATTCAGAAAGGATAACTGATTTGAATAATAAGATGCTCATTTCCAGTGACTTAAAGTCTAATGAAAGATATCACAAAGCATTAGAATTAGCAACAATATTTAGGAAAATAGATCGATTACATAAAAAAATTATTTCAAATTCTTACAGGTTTTAACACATCTCCTAATTTTTCACAAAAAAAGAGAAAGGAACTCTTATACTGAAAAACCAATGCGATCTGACATGCTGTTAATGGAAACTGGGGATAAGATTCACTAAACGTGAGATTAATGGCCAGCCTATACTTTCTTTGCCTTGTGTACACAGCAGAGTCACCTGCTTGCAAATAAAGTGGCTACAGGGGAGGTATTTTATATATTCTCTATTCTCTGACCTATAGATTAGGAATTAAAAATTTGAACCATGCACAAAAGCGAATCGCAGTACCTCACTCAACTTTAAATATCATGAGGGCAGGAAACGGACCTGTTTTTGCTGACTCTTTATAGTCCAGCACCTACTAGAGTACCAGGAATCCATAGACTAAATAAATTTTGAATGAAGGAATGAACAGAGTAGTAGCTAGTAAGAAGTGAAGTCCAATAATTAAAGGAACATTACCAAAAATTAAAAATAAGCAAAAAAAGTTTCTTGGATTAAAATAATATTTATGGATGTGGATTAAAATCAAACTGCTAGTTTGAGGAAAAGTCAAGAGGCTCATAACTAGAAATATTCTGGGATTTTATTTAAATTCCAAGAATAAAGAAAAATATTTACAAGAAACAAGCATCTGTTTTTTTTAACAGCTTTCCAGTAGAAAAAGACAGAAATCGCCGAGGGGCACCTTAGTACTGGGGCTGTTTTGGAGAGGTAGATAACCATAACTTGCCAAAACAGAAGCATAGCATTTTCCTATGAGAGCATCTTCTGCTCATATAATAGCACTTGGTCTTGGAGACTCCTGGCCTACAGATCAGAGGAGCATGTTCTAGGCTCACCTCATCAAGAACTAAGCATAGAATTTCTTGGACTTCCGTCTTTTTACTTGAACACTGAGGAGTTTTAGATTCCTACGGGTGTCAAGTTGGTGACCCGTGAGCTGAATCCAGGCTGCTTATGTGTTTTGTCTGGAAAGGATCAAGTAAAACTCTTTATTTGTAGAAGATCTGATTATATACAGAGAAAATTCAGATGAACTTATCAGCAAACTATTACAACTAAAAAGTGAGTTAGGTTGTTTTTGGGGACAGAAGGAGGCATTCTCTATCTTTATAGCATGTCAGTTTCCATTGCTTAGGACTTTGAGTCTCTTGCAGGATCACCGAACAATCTAGAGGACATCCTCAGTTTGGCCCATAACGTCTTAGTCTCAACTCTGCACTTGTGGAATGAAAGCAGCAGTACACAATATGTTAAAAAGTGGATGTGATTTTGTTCCAATAAAACTTATTTACACAAACAAGTGGTAGGCCCTATTTAGCTAGTTTTTACCAAACCTGGTTCTAGAATTATAGAAATCACAGCAATGGTTTCCTTAGGAATATAGCTTATTGACTGGTAAAGAGGTAAAGTAAATTTACAAGAGTGGTGGAAATATTCTTCATTTTGATTTGAGTGATGGTTATATGGATGGATATGATAGGGAAGATGACAGTTTTCTAACATGGCAGATAGAGCCAAAAGGGGAATTCCAGTTTCCTTCCCTGGGGCCCTTCCTGGTTCTTCGTCCTGACCTGCTTGCTATGCGCCAAAGAACTGCCACGTATAAGGAAGTAAGAAAGAATAAATTACTCCCCGTGCCTGTGCTGGGGGCTCAGACCTTTGGAGGTTACTCTACTCTGAGCCTTCCAGTGTAAAATAAGCCTCGTCCACACTGGAAATCTCCGAGTGCTGTTTTATTCTTCTGTCAGGCGATCCAGCTGTTTTTCACAACATTTGGTTCTCTGAAAGGCAAACCCAACCGAGTTGGTCCATTGTCGCCACTGGTTTGGGCCAACGGCGGGGCAGTGATGGAACGGGAGATCGTAGCGGAGAAGGTGCGCCCCGCCCAGGCTTTCTGCAGTCTCCCACCCGGTGGCCTTGGACCGGCCCCGCTCTGCCGTTCCTGCCAGACTAAAGGCATGGGGCAGGCAAGGACCTGGTTTCAACATGGGATACTGGAAGGCCCTGGGGCCCCTGACCCAGCCAGTTCCCACCCCTTGGGGTGGAAGGGGAGATGATCACCTCCAGGAGACCCATTTGTGGTTCCACATGTAGGGATTCCCGGGGAGGGAATGTTTTAACCTCTGTTGTATGAATGACTGTGTGAATGTGCCGGCCTACTGAAACCCTTCAGTGGGCACTGAATCTGGGACTCCACCGCATGTGCTACGGATGCAAGTGGGCCCTTCGCCGACTTCGTGGTCAGCTGCCAGGACACAATGGTGACTCAGCTCCGCCTGACCTGGCCTGGGACTTATACAGGTGCACCTTAGTCAAAGCTGATCAAAATCTCCAAGAAGAGAGCAAGCGGATGGGCATATGATTGACTCCTCCAGGAACCCCCCACCCCTTGTTTGTCCTCGTGACACCGCCATACAAATTGGGGTTGGGCCACAGTACGATGATGGTCCTTGAGGCAATGATCAAGAATTTCAGAAAGGGGTTTTCCTGGGACTATGGAGTCACAATGACTCCTGACAAACTCAGAACCTTGTGTGGATAGAATGACCTCACTTTGAAGTAGGGTGGCCACCTGAAGGGACCCTGGATATTCAGGCAGTCCACCACGTCTGGCAAGTAGTCACAGGAAATCCAGGGCACCCAGACCAAATCCCTTACATTTATTACTGGCTCAAGGTAGCCCAAACCCTTCCCCTTGGATACGATTCTCCTGTAATTAACAGGGGCAGGCTAAGGTCCTGGTCACGTTGGCCAAGCAGTCAACAAGGCACTCTGGGAAAGTCTTGCAACCGCACATGCTCCCCTATGACCTGGAGGAAGAACCTGCACTACCTCTGCCCCGCCTTATGTGCCACCGAGGCCATTGGCACCCAACCCCCCCACCCTGGATATGCCACCACTGTCAGCCTCCCCCCCACCACCACCAAGCCCTCCTGACTAGCCTGCCCTAGGTCTGACAGCCCGATTGTGCCTATTTGGGACGTTCTTCAGGGATGGCGATCTCGTGTCTCCCCCCACCCCCCACCTAGTCCAGTAGCCCAGCTGCTGCGTGCTCTTCAAGGTACTGGCAGAGACCCCTAATGATTCGTCTTCTGTTTCCTGTGTTGAATAGGGTCCAAAGAAGTTGTTGGTAGTCCTCCCAGGTCAGCCGATGGGTCTGGAATAGGGACTCCATGAGGTCAACTAGGGAATAAGAGAACAGCTCCAAGCTTTAGGAGCCACTCTAAATGAGCGGCAACAATACACCATAGAGAGGACCCCGATCTCCCTGGGAATCCCAGTACATACCTTCCAGATAGGGGACTCAGTCTGGGTCAAAGATTAGAAAAGGGACCCCCTCAAACCTCAGTGGACTGGGCCCCACTTTGTTATTCTAACTACCCCTACTGCCCTCCAGGTTCCAGGCGTTACTTCATGGGTCCACCACTCCCAAGTGAAAGGAGCCCATCATCCAGGTGAAGACAAGCAACGGTGGAAGGCCCAGTCAGACCACAAGCATCCCCTCTGCCTTCACGTCCAACCAGAACCCTCTGATTGATGGACATCTGCACGCCGTGGTTGCTGGCCTTCGTAGGTGTGGGATCCTCCCTCATCTTAGGAACCAGTCTCTCTGCTGCCACCCCTTCCAGTTGGACTTACCCCTCAGAGTTGCAATTGCCATTGCTTACTGGGTAGCCAGTAATTTACTTGCCAGTGCTCGGGGCTCTGACCTTTGGAAGTTACTCTCCTCTGAGCCTGGCTGTGTGAAATAGACCTCTTTCCTGCTGGGAATCTCCAAGTGCAAGTGCTGCTTGGTTCTTCCATCAGATGACCCAATCAGTTTTCCGCAACAGATATATTTGTCAAAACTCACCAAATTGTGCTGTTCAGATCTGAGCATTTTACTTTTGTAAAAATTATCTAATTTTAAAAAATTACTGCAGGTCCCTACAGCCATTAAAAAGGTAAGGAAAAACCAAGAATAATTTTATGTTCATTAATTCAAAAACAGAAGAAATGGACCAGTTCCTTGAAAACCACAAATTGTCAAAATTCAACCAAGATGAAACAATCTGAATTGCCCTTTAAGCACTAGAAAAATATAATTTGTAATTTAAAAGTTCCTGGGAAAGATGTCTCCAGGACAAAATGGTCTCACTGGAGAATTCTACTAAATATTTAAAGAGGAAATAACATGAATTCCATACAACCTTTTTTGGAATACAGAAGAAAGAGGGAACACTTCCCAACTTGTTTTAGGAGGTCAATTCTAATCTTATACCAAATCATATAAAGCCAGTACAGAAACCCAACAAAGCAGAACTACTGACCAATGACTCTCATATAGACAAATTCCTTAACAGAACATCAGCAAATAGAATTCAGAAACATCTAAAAAGTATTATATACCATAACCAGGTGAGGTTTTTTTTCAAGGATGCAGGTTGGTTTAACATTTGAAAATAATCTATTGATATAATCTACTATCTCAAGAAAATCTTAGATCTGTAAAACTTTTTAGGTTATCTAGAAAGCAGAAAAAAATCAATCTGGCCTCAGATTTCACTTGTCCACACTAAATGTTGATGAAGTCTACTATATTTAAATGGTAAATAAAAGATAGTATGTTTCTAATTTCAATTCTTTCAGGAAACACACATATCCTTACTTAGATGTGCACCCTGCCACCCACATACATATCTACTCTTACACATAGATAAAGAAAGAAAGGAAGGAAGGAAGGAAGGAAGGAAGGAAGGAAGGAAGGAAGGAAGAAAGAAAAAAAGAAAGAAAGAAAGAAAGAAAGAAAGAAAGAAAGAAAGAAAGAAAGAGAAAGAAAAGAAAGAAGAAAGGAAGGAAGGAAGGAGGGAAGGAAGGAAGGAAGGAAGGAAGGAAGGAAGGAAGGAAGGAAGGAAGGAAGGAAGGAAGGAAGAGAAAGAAAGAAAAGGAAGGAAGGAAGGAAGGAAGGAAGAAAGAAAGAGAAAGAAAGAAAGAAAGAAAGAGAGAGAGAGAGAGAGAGAGAGAGAGAGAGAAAGAAAGAAAGAAAGAAAGAAAGAAAGAAAGAAAGAAAGAAAGAAAGAAAGAAAGAAAGAAAGAAAGAAAGAAAGAAAGAAATATACTTTCTAAAATGGGCCTGAATATTTAGATACAGGAAAAAAGTAAAATAATCTGAAAAGAAATATGCATTGGTATTTCTCATAAGTAATTTTACTGATCTCTTTTTTTAATATTGAAAATTATATCAAATATCAATATAAACAGCACTATAATTCCATGAAACACTAAACTATTCTTAAAGGTAGCTCCCCTCAGATTTACATCTTTAGACATATATCCTAGAGGACAATTTGTGAGACATTGACTATTACAGCTGTTAACAATTGACTACCAAACCAGGCTTAAAGAGATTGCAAAATGGATTAACACTGACATACTAAAAAACAACAACAAAAAATGATATGATTTCACACATGATCTATTGTGGTCAAATCACAAAGAATTACCCTTTCAAAATGTACTTTTAAAACACCAACCTTACATTAGGACAAATTAGGTGCCTTCTATAGATAGATGCTCTTAGAAAATATGAATGAAATATACGTTGGTGGCCATTATTTTACTAATAGTCCAGCATTAATACAATGTCCAGGAATCAGATGTAATTATGGTGAGAGCCCAATGGCCTACATCGCCACTGGTTTCTTAAATAAGCAATCTGAGAAGCTGAAATAGTGAGTCTAGGGCATCTTTACCAAATGGAAAATTACAATTTCATTAACAATAACACATCAATTTCTATTTTAAATGGGCATTAATGAATAAAGCATGCGTTTAATGTCATAGCATAAAATACTAGATATCTCTCTTTCCTGGTTAATGTGTTATACATTTTCAAACAATTCCAGCTCCCCAATTTAAAAACTGAAGTTGTGACTTCTATTCCTTGAATGAAGGAAAGTGTAGAGACTAATAGAAAAACATAGAAGCCTTTCTTTAGTGAATCCTATGGGAAGTACACACACACACACACACACACACACACACACACACACACACACACACACACACGGAGTATAATCATTAGCAGCATCTCCATTTATCCACAATAGAGGAGGTGCTGGGGAAGAAGAGCAAAGGGAAAAGGTCCACTTGAGAGAAAAAGAGTCTGAGTTAATATAGACCTCTTCTACTTTCTTTCTGCTTTGAACTCTCATGTATTCTACCTTAGAAATTCTACTCATAATCTAATGGTTAAAATGACACTAACATAGGCTTACGCTCTTGTAGGTTCCTCATTGCACCACAGGGGTGTAAAACCTAGAAACCACATTCCCCAGACTTCCATGCTAGCATCTAGTTAGAAACTACTATGCTTGCATGGTATTTATAAGGAAGAAGAGGAGGAAAAGTCATTATCCTTTAGCTTTAAACAGGCCCTAAGTACATGGTAGAAGTAAGGCTTTACCTTTAGCATTTTGATATCCTCCTGAGTATCAGCCACTTTGATGCTGTTGGTGCCTGAGACCTTGGTAGTAACTTTCCTGAAATTCTTGCATATTCAGATTTTCCAAAAGAGGCCTTTCTGGCCTTCACTCCTCTTACCTTTCTACAGTTGCATGAGCCTTTAATTCCTTTTTGTTCCACAAAACAGCAACTTCAATCAGGTTCAACCTAAAAACAATTTAACATTTGATATTATTTTCAGTAAAAATGTAATGTTAACAGTGTCAGTCCCCCCACATTTTCATTTTAAACAAAAAATGGCCTGGGAATGCTTGTGCTTTTCTTCACATAGAAAAGCATGTCTAGGAAACGCTTAATTCCAGAACTTCACACATCTCTGTTATTGCAGAAGCATTTCTCCTTATTTGGCCTACACAGCTCTTGATGAGCTGGGATCACTCAACTCCTACCTGTGTGTCCAGTCTTGGCCTGGATCCTAGGATAGTGCAGGCTTGATGAAAGATGTGCCTATGTTACTTTAGCCACACACACACATATATACCCCTCTGCACAGACTCTGCTCCTCACTTCATGTACTGAGCCACTTTCTTTTTAGTTGTCCCCCTCTAATAAATCTGAGACCTTGTCACTTTTTTAGCTCCTGATACTTGTGGGCAAGCCCAGAAACTGGGGGACTGTGCTTCTGGGTATTGATCCTCTGAATCCCTTCACTTTGCTCTGCCTATCATGTCACCATATTCTTCATTTTGGATCTCATGATGATGGATATATTGAATGGTGACTAAATATTGCTGTGCTATTGTGCACAGTGCCTAGTGTACTTCACTAATATTAAACGAAAGACTAAATGAAAACATGAAAGACTGTTCAGAGTAGGCTCAGGTTAATGGGAACTTTGCATAGGAACCTAAACTATCTAGACAGAGCCTTTCATACTAAGTTATTGCAGGAATTCAGTTCCTGTAGGCACTTGGGTGAGGTTAAGTCCAAGTCTTTGCCTGATTGGTCACAGCTGAACCAAGACAAAGGTTCATTTCTTCCATGAAACAACTCAGATCTAGGCAGACAATCTAAAGTTGGTAGCTGTGGTGTTCATTCACGTGGCTGAAGCCAGCGCGGCACCCGTATTCCCCTTGGAAGCTTGCAGGAAAGAGGAAAGAAGTGGACGGAGACCAGCTTCCTTTTGCAGACGATGTATGTATATATGTATCACTTCTGCTCCCTCCCAATGCCCATCATCATATGGCCACACTCATCTTCAAGGGACTAGTTTCTAGAGGTACTACCTTGTGCTAAACTAAAGCTCATTTTATTACAAAAATGAAAGAAGGGAAATGGTTATGGGGGAAAATTATCAGGGTCTGACTGATATCTATGGAATTTGGATTTAGCCCCAGCAGAAGTCAATGCTCACTTGTTTGTCCCATGGTGCCATTCTAGTTCTCCATAATACAGATTATAGGAGACATGAAAATTTTAAACAGAGATGCAGTATAATCAGATTTATGTTTTTGAATGAGCACTTTGGAGAAATTAGAAAAATATAGGGATACATTAGAGACAGTTGTTAAAGTTAAACAAGAAACGATGGCTTAAAACAGCAGTTCTCTATCTTTACAGTTTAGCAACCCTTCACACTTGTAAAAATCATAGAGAACTTCAAAGAGCCTATGGTAAGGTGGGTTATATGTACTGATCATTACTCTATTAAAAACAAAAAGGAAAATTTAAAGCACAAGAGCATACAAACACATTTTATTAGTCAGCAGAGTAATCATGTCACATGTCATGCATCTTCTGGAAAATTCTGCTGAACATTTGGGAGACAGACTGGAATGAGCAAATAATCTCTTAATATTATTATGAAATAGTTTTGACCTCATGGACCACTTAAAAGAGTCTTGGAGACCCTCATGGATCTCTGGGTTATACTTTGAGAACCACTGGCTTAAACTAAGGTCATGTCAGCAGAGATGTCAAGAAGGAATGTTTAAAGACCTTACAGGAATAGAAATGACAGGATTTGGCAACCTCCTTCAGTAAGATGTAATTTATAAACACAACCTCTCTTCCACATTAGTTGCTATTGTTTTAAAGCTAGACCATGCTATTGTTTTAAGGAGACCATGCTAAGTGCTTTCCTTAATTTTATTTAACCTTACCTAAACCCTATGATATGGTGCTAGTATGTTTTTCCACAGTCAATGTAAAATGAATATGGTGTACTAGTATGTGGTGAACAGTGTATAGTTTCCTGGCTACCCAGAACCAAAGTTCTATTAAGGCAAGGAAAGTTCTAAATAAAAGCTTCAGATAATGCTTCAAAATTTACCCCATGCCTTCAAGGGAAGTTTTCTTTACTACAAACCTACAAGATTCTGATTTCTGATGCTTCCTCAGAGAACTGATTTATGTATTTTTCATTTTCTATTTTCTCCTGGTTATTCAACATTGCTTACTGCTCAACTTTTGTTCCATCTGCTTCTCCTTACTCTATCTTTAACCTGGATTCGATTCTTATTACTCTACTAAACTTAGTTTCTCAGCACCTGTTCCAACTTTCCTTGTGTTTGTAACCACTCTATTCTGGTATGTAAACTGATTTTTCTATATTTCAATTGTTAGTCTAGTCCAACTCCCCTCATATATTCCAGATTTTTCTCTGGTCATATTGCAAGATGACCCCACAACTATATCCACTGCTCAGAGTCATCCTAGAGTTAAATCTTTGGTTTTTGGCATTAGCCCTTCTGGGTCAGACCTCAGAGATGGGATATTATGGGAATAGAAAATGGGGCGAGGCCAAGAGGCATGTGCTTGTTAGAAGAAAAATTTCTTATGACCTCTAGGAATTGCCAATAGGGTATCTGAGGTTTTTGTTTGTTTATCTGTAGTGTATTTACCATATGTATATGGTATAAGTATGAAGTGTATTATGAAGATCAGACTGTACTGAATGTTTGAAGTGATGGTGGTAGTTGGAGAAAGCCTTGCAGAAGCAATGTCCTTATACAACAGTTTAAGAAAAGAAGCCATTTCATTGGACAGTTATAGGAGGGAGGTTAACATTTAGAGTACTTGCTCTTTTGGCAGTGGAAAATGAACAGGGTTCTTAAAAAAAAGTAACCAAAATATCAATATCACAAATAAATGAGCATTATTCAATAATCAAATATCCAGATAATATTTGCATTTTTGTTTATCACCTTGTGATTATATTATATTGATAATATAATCAGTGATATATATCAAGAGACATATAAGTCCATATATTGCAATTGCTGACATGTCTCTGACGTCTCTTTAAGTCTATGGATTATACCTTTATCTTTACTTTTCTTTCCATCTTACATATGTTTAAAAAGGGTAGTTTTCTATAGAATTTCCAACTGTCTGGATTGGATTGGTTACTTCCCTGTATTGGTAGTTTTCCCGGGCATTGTTAGATCTCAATGCATTATCAGACTTTCTATTTTCAGTAGAGATGCACTTCAGAGATGGTGCTGTGCACAACCTCAGGAGTTACATAATATCTGATTTCAACTTGTTTTATAATCCTACTACTGATGATCATTTTCAAACTTGATTAATAAGGAATTACAAAATAATAATATTTTCATTTTAAGAATCTTTATTAGTAAGAACACTTCCATAAAGAGAAATGAAGCAGTTGAAGGAATTGCTTACTCTGAGGTAATGAATGTTTACCCCACCTCTGCCCCCATTTGCCAGTGTGAGCCCATTCAAGTTGCCTCCTAAATCCTTTTACTAGATGCTAGTAGCCACTGACAGCTTCTTTGATTCCTTATATAACTAGAAGTCTGGTCTTATCTTGGACTTTTCCTGCTCTAGACCTAGAGGTATCTGTTTATCCAAGGACCCTTGGCTCCTTTAAGAAAGAATTCACAGTAATGATCACAATGTGCCCACTAGGGATGCTCAGAGCTATGCAAGGAATTGGTCATTGTTCCTAGGTCTTCTCAGCATATAGAATTAGGAAATAAAGTTTTTGTTTGTTGGTTTTCAAGATATAACATATATACATATACACATTTCAAGATATAACATATATACATATACACATTTATATGTATGTGTGTTATGTGTATATAAATAAGAAATTGAATCACTAATTAATCATGTTCTAAAAGAGGAAACACCAGGCCCAGATGGGTTCACTGGTGAATTCTACATTTAAGGAAGGAGTTATGCCAGTTCTCTATAATCAATTTCAGAAGACAGAAGCAGAGGGAATATCATTCCATTAGACCATCATTAAAGGCTAAGGGATAAAATGTGCATAGTATATACACTGTGAATGCTTAGAATTCATGGGGATGAGATACAGGTTATTTTTGTGATAGACATTTTGTTTCCACACACAAACACAAAACACACACACACAAATAACATTTATCAAACACATAATTTTTGCTAGGATAAAAGTTAGGCACTTCATATTACATCATAAATTCTGATGTCATGTACTTACTTAAGCATTTATGATAAAGCAATAAAAAATTGTGTAATTAACTTTTTGCCAACCCTTTTGTAGTACTTATTTTATAAATTCCACAGTTAAGAAGGAAGTTAGCTGTTCATTATTTATAAACTCCTTTAATCAGGATTAGGATTTTCTCTTCTATTCCTACTTTGATGGAGATTTTTAATGATGGTTTTGTGTTCCGTTAAATCTCTTATCTGTATATACTGAATGGATCATAAATATTTATTTTGTTAATATCATAAATAATATGGTTGGTTTTCTTAACTAAAAAATTTTTCTTTTCTTTTTCGTTTTACTTTTTGACCCTTTACACCCATTCCTCCCACCCCCACCTCTGGCATGGCAATCACCAATCACTTCTCTGTATGCATGAGCTTGTTTTCCTTTTAGATTTCATATATAAGAACAATCTTATGGTATTTGTCTTTCCCTGTTTCACTTAGCATAATACCCTTGAGGCTCATCCATGTTGTTCCAAATGGCAAGATTTCTTTTTGTTTTTTTTGAGTAATTTCCATTGTATATGTACACTACAATTTCTTTACTCATTCATCCATCAATGGACACCTGGTTGCTTCCATTGGCTGTTATAAATAATGCTGCAATAAACACTATATTTTATCTTTTCAAATTAGGATTTTGTTTTCTTTGGATTACCCAGAAGCAGAATTGCTGGATCATATGGTAGTTATATTCTTAACTTTTTGAGGACCCTCCATACTGCTTTTCAGAGTGGCTGCACCAATTTACAATCCCACTCACAGTTTTCTCCACTTCCCAACCAAAAACTTATTTCTTGTCTTTTTGTTAATAGTCACTCTGACAGTCTGAGGTAATATTTCATGCAGTTATCATTTGCATTTCCCTGATAATTAATGATATTGAGCATTTTTTATACCTCTTGGCTATCTGTATGTCTTCTTTGGCAAAATATCTATTCAGATCTTCTGCCCAGTTTTTAATTAAATTGCTTTTATTTTAACCATGGTGTTGTATGCGTTCTTCATATTTTTTGGTTATTAACCCCTTATAAGATAAGCAAATATTTTTCCCTGTTCAGTAGGTAGTCTTCATTTTGTTGAAAACTTCTTTTGCTGTATAGAAGCTTGTTTTTAGTTCGATGTAGTTCACTTGTTTGTTCTTTTTGCTTTTTCCTTTTGTTGTTAGATTTAAAAAATCATGTCCAAGACCTATGTCAAAGAACTTACTGCTTATGTTATCTTCTAGGAGTTTTATGGTTTCGTTTGTTATATTTCTTTGAAAATAACATTGGTTTTGATGGGGACTGCATGCATCTGTAGATTGCTTTGGATAGTATGACTATTTCAATAATACTGATTCTTCAAATCCATGAGCATAAAATATCCTTTCATTTATTTGTATCTTCTTCAGTTTCTTTCATTAACATCTTCAGGTTTTCAGTATACAGGTCTTTAACCTCCTTATAGATTATTTATTTATTCCTAGGTATTTTATTCTTTTTGATGAAATTGTAAATGGGATTGTTATTTTAATTTCTTTCTGATAATTCATTATTAGTGTATAAAATACAATATGTATATTTTATATCCTGCAACATTGCTGAATTCATGTATTAGTTTTTGATGGAGTCTTTCATTTTTCTATATATAATGTCATCTGCAAATAGTGACAGTTTTACTTTCTTTGCAATTTGAATGC
Source organism: Manis javanica (assembly GCF_040802235.1). Lineage (NCBI taxonomy): Eukaryota > Metazoa > Chordata > Mammalia > Pholidota > Manidae > Manis > Manis javanica. The sequence goes on from NC_133167.1 coordinate 53,492,673, forward strand.
ATTTTATTTCCTTCTCTTCCTGAACTACTCTTACTAGGACTTCCACTAGCTTGTTGAAGATAAGTGGTGAGAATGGATATCTTTATCTTCTTGATGTTAGAGGAAAAGCATTCAGCTTTTCACCATTGAACATGATGTTACTGGTGGGCTTGTCACATATGGGTTTGTTATGTTGAGGTTCATTCCCTCTCTACCTACTTTGTTGATCATTTTTATCATAAATGGATGTTTGATTTTGTCAAATGCTTTTTCTGCATCTATTGAGATAATCATGTAGTTTTTATCCTTCATTTTGCTAATGTGGTATATCACATTGATTTGCAGATGTTGAAACATTCTTGCATCTCTGGAATAAATCCTGTTTGATCATGGTGTATGATCTTTTTAATGTAATGTTTAGTTTGTTTTGCTAATATTTTGTTGTGGATTTTTGAATCTATTTTCATTAGGCATATTGGCTATAATTTCCCTTTCTTGTGGTTTTTGTCATTTTTGAAATCAGGGTAATGATGGACTTGTAAAATGTTTTTGAAAGGGTTCATTCCTCTTCTAATTTTTGTAATAGTTTGAGAAGGATGGCATTAATTCATCTTTAAATGTTTGGCACAATTTAGCAGTGAAGACATCTGGCCTTAGACTTCTGCTGCTGAGAGGTTTTGATTACTGATTCAATATCCTTGCTAGTTCAAATTTTCTATTTCATTATGACACATCTTGGTAGATTGTATGTTTTGTAATTTATCCATTTCTTCCAGGTTGTGACTTTTTAAAATGAACTAATGTTTTTATATCTGTTGAGATTCTTAGATCTTGGGTCATTTTATTAATAAGATATGGAAAATTAATTACAGAAAAAATATATTTAACATCTAATTTACAGCTAAGAAATATAAAACATTGTAAAAAAATGATTTTTGAATGGATAAATAAATTGTGACATATCCAGATAATGGGATATTATTTAGCATGCAAAAGAAATGAACTAGCAAACCATGGAAAGACATGAAAGAAACTTAAATGCATATTCTTATATGAAAGAAGCCTAAGAAGGTTACATGCTGTATAATTCCAACTATTTGACATTCTGGAAATGGCAAAGGCATGGAGTCAATAAAAAGATAAGTGGTTGCCAGGTGTAGGGGTGAGAAGGGATAAATAGATGGAGAAAAGAGGATTTTTAGAACAGCAAAAATACTCTGTATGATTATATATATACATATATATGTTATATAATATAATAACGATGGATTCATGTCATTATACATTTGTACAAACCCACAGAATATATAACTCAAAAGTGAACCCTTGTGAAATAGATGGATTTTGGGTGATTATGATTTGTCAATGTGGGTTCATCCATTGTAACAAATACAACACTCTTGTAAATGATGTTGATAATACTGGAGGCTATGCATGTACAGCATCAGGAAGCATATAGGAAATCTCTGTACTTTCAGTTTTACTATGAACTTACAGTTCTCTAAAAATATTAAGCATTTAAAATTAAAGATATAACACATCCTGAGTTCCTACTGATACTTTTAATTCAAATTTAGAGCTATTGAATATTTACTGAACCTATTGATCTTGTATCTTTCCATTTTTTCTCCCATGCTGAAAATCCTTGTCCTTAATGACATCAATAAAGTTATTACTTGCTTTATTCTGTACTACAAATAAAGCTATCTCAATAATAGCAGCAGTATAAACAATAATAACATTTATAAAAACAGTTTAATACATGTTTGCAGTTCTTTATTTCCCTCACTAGGAAATTATTACATTTTTATGTCATTTTAAATTGTTTTTGTATGGTTATGCCACACACTGAATACACATTTAGATTTATTTATTCTACTTAACTTTTGATTTAAGATGTTTGCATGTTCAAAGTTAAATTGAGAAAACAATGTTCAAAGAAGTCAAACTTCTGTTCTTTCCATCTTTCTTTTTCCTACCTCTCCTCTCCAACTCATTTTCCCCTCCATTTCTCTTCATAAAAAAAAAATTTTGATCTAAGTTGGGACACTTTCAAGCATGAAAGGGGTTAATATTAATAATTACACCTTGGAAACAAGTGTAAACTGGGACTACCTAAGACAATTCTAGGGTATAGAATTGTATCTTGAAGACAGCATTTAAAATTTTTATCTGTTCACTTTTAAAAATATAGGCTTATATATATATTTCACTTTTAAAAATATAGGCTATATATATATGTTAAGTAGAACCACATCAAGTTGTCAATAAATTCCTTTTCCTAGAATAGGAAACCACATCAAGTTTCCTAGATAAATTCATTCTTCCTGAGTTTGCTTTTTCATTTTAATATATGTTGGAGAGATTCCACAGTGGTGGATAGTCTCTTTTCCTTTCACAGGGGCATAGTCTATATTGTTCAGATGCATCATAATTTATTTAGCCAGTCTGTTAACTGATAGTTTTATTTCTATATTTTTGGTTTACAAATAGTGGTGAAATCAACTGCCTTGTACATAATGTCTTTTCATATTTTTACCCAGTGTCAATTTTGGGATAGATTCCTAGACCAGGAATTGTGTACAATCAATAATGTGTGACCAATTTTGCTAGAGGTTGTCAAATTATTCTCTACAGGGGTTAAATTTTAGCCTTCCCAAATCAACGTATGAGTCCATATACCCACAACCTTGCCAAGGGAGTATGAGGTCCAACTTTTGGTATTTTGTTATTTGGTATTTGATATGCACCATGTCGTGTCATTTCCCTGTAACTTTGTACATGCTGTGCTCTCTCTTAGAGCACATTTAATTTTTTCTTTATACCTAATGAATTTCTCATTAGGGCTGCCAGTATTTTTTTGGAATACTTTCTAGGAAGAGGTGCCTGGCTAAAGATGTGTGTACAGGACTTGTTTGGATATGCAAGATAATTGGGCACAACTGCTTCTCTGGAACTTGGACCAGTGACCTGTACTGGATTCCCTATTCTCTGCTATCCTCAAATCATTCTTTAAGATTCCAATGAAATGTTAATGTTTCTGTGAAGCTTTCCCTAACTTTCTTCTCTGTTCCTCTAGAATATGCACATACTTATGTTGCAAGCAGTATCACAGTGCGTACTTATCCACTTACAAGTCAGCCTTCCCTCATTATATGGATTTCTTGAAGTCAGAGACCATGTATTTTTCAGATTTCCACTGCTAGTGCTAAGCCAAGTCTTCAGCACAAATAAATATTTGTTTTTGAGAGAATAGAGCAGGCAAGGTATTATTAACAGATGGAAGGCTGACAGTTTCAGTGAGAAGTTTTTGATCTGGAAAGCAATGGGGATCCACTGGAGCTTCTTTATTTCATATGTTTATGCACATATGTTTTTGTCAGGTTGAAAAAACAAATAACAGATAGTACTTATTTTTATGTCTGAATAAAAGATTCTTATTTTTCTTATTTCTATTTACATACTCATGATTACACTATTGCTTTTATAATATTAATTTACACGGTATGTTATAAAATGTGATCTCTCAAGGTTTTGTTTCATGTATTGTGCATATTAACTGGTCATGTCTATGAGAAAACACTCCCTCCTAAATTGATTCACATTACAAATGAGTGCCATATATTTAAGCCACAAAACCACAGTGGCTTTATACAAACAAAATTTATTTCTTTCTGTTCCATAGCCCAAGCACATCAGCAAGGGTCTCTGATCCACACAGTCATTCAGGAATGCAAATGGGCAGAGATATCACTATGTTACACTGCATAGTATGTCACAGTATTCCTCAGTTTCCATGGAAGGAAAGAGAGTAATAAGAAATTGTATGTACATTTTCCCTAATTCAGAAATAGTCCACTTCTGCTCACATGTCAACGGGCAGAACTAGTGGTATGGCTTCTCACTCCAATAAATGAGAAGTTCAGGGAGGATTACTCTCTCTCCACTTCTGCTATACCACACAAATGGTGTAATAAGAATCTTAAAACATCTAGAATTCTTTCTTTTTCAATCATATGTAAGGATGTGTGTGCTTATGTGAGATATTAAGCCATTGCAGTTTTATCATCATTTATTACTAAACACAAATTTTTACTTGGCATATGAAGAAATGAGATAATTATAGGAGAAAATACTTAGCAGATTAATGAAATAACACCTTTAAGATTATTTTTGAATTATAAACTAACAGTGATAAAGTAACAGAATTTGAAATAATTTTTAATATTTAAATATTTTGAATAAAATAAGTGAAGCAAATGATGGGGACAGAAGTGAATAAGCAGTGACATACAAGACTACAGTAAATGAAGACAGAAGGCTCATCAGTCTGTAAGTTTATTTACATTTCCTGTGTGACTGACACTGTGTTAGGCTCTGGGGCTGTAAAGATAAATAAGTAGACAGTATCCCTGCCCTAGTGGAATCTGTACATCAGAGAGAAAGATAAGTAATTAAAAGACAAAGATGGACAGTTAATTAAATAATCACAGATTTTTAAAAAGTGTTATGAAGAAAATGGCAGGGGTTGGGTAGTGGAAGAAAGTAAAGTTGGTGATGGAGGAGGCTGGCGGTGATATAGGAGCATATTTAAATAAGGTGGCCAGGAAGAAAACCTTTCTAAGCAGATAATATTTAAACTAAGACCTAAAGGGTGACCTAGAGGCTGGAATTCAAACCACAGGAGGAAGAGCATTCACACACAGCAGCGGGATGGCGGGCGTGGTCCCAGTCCCTGAGGAGGGATGAGGTGGGGCTGGTGCACAGCTGGCAGAGGGGAGACAGAGGAAGCGATGTTGCCAAAGTGGGCAGGGACCAGGCTTTGGAACCAGAGTAAGAAGTTTAGATTTGATTTTAAATCTACCACTTACAGTTTTCCATTTTATTCTAAGGGGAATTGGGATATGACATTATCTAAATGAGATTTTAAAAGACTACTTTGTTTCCTATGTGGGGAATGGATAGAAGGGCACCATAAATGAATATTGAGAGAACAGCCAGGAGGCCCCAGGTAGTGTGTGGGGCAGGGGTAATGGCAGCAGAGTGGGCGGGTTTGGAATGCATTTAGGGAACAGAACCATCCGAATTTGCCGATGGGTTGGATGTGGGGAATGAGGAGAAGGATGACCCTACCTTTCTGGCATAAACAGCTGGATGGAGAGTTATGACATTTATTGAGATGAAGAAGAGGAATAGGAACACATTTGAAGGGAATCAAGAACTTCATTTTGGATCTGTGAAGTCTGAGATGTCTTTGAGACATGCACTGCAGTGGATATAGAAGTCTGTACTCAGAGCCAGATAGGAATTAGAAACAATTCCACATAGGTAGGATATAAAGCTGAGAGAATAGATGAAGTGGCCTAGGGAGAGAGTGAAGATAGGGAATAGGAGAGTAGAGGAAGAATAATATCTGTGTCACAAAAGGTTCCTATTACATAAGATTTAATATTTCAGAAGACATCTGACCACATATTAAGTGATAATTTATAATGAAATTTGATTGTATTGAGAACATACTAGTACCGGGAAAGGAACAAGCAAAAACTGTGAGATGGCAATCAGGGATGGGAAGATAGAAAGCTCTAAAGAGTCAAAGGCTTTTTGTTTTGTTATAACACTAAATAACTGAAATACATTTGTATTTTAAATATAGTATGCCGAAGGTTAGAATCACTGCTTTTTGGGTGTTTAAGTTTGAAATCTGGCATACTGTAAAATCTATTGTATTCCACAAATAAAAATGACTAGGTGGAAGAAAACATCTCAGTGTGTCTAGATATACCTTAAATTTTAAGGTACATTTAAGACAGGAGTACTGGTGGAAAATTTATAGTACTAAGAAAATATATTCTGTTATCATGATAGTTTATGCCTTCCTGTATAGTCAGATTAAAGGTTACTTTAGAACACTAGATAGGCTTTCCAACTGCCGACCCAATGTTGCAATTTTATAGGCATACAGGCTTTCAAATCTCTTGGGGGAAATGTAGAAATATAAAAACTTACTGAAGTAAAGCAATGTGCATCCTACATTATTGTGGCAACAAATCGATAATGGTGTTACAATAAAATCTGGTGTAATCACATTTTCCTTCTTTGGTATTGCAGCATTAATCTCTGCCTCATGGGGAATGGGATGGATCACAGATATATAATGGGATGCAGAATATTTTGCCTGTTACAACCAAGGCAGTGGGACTAGTAGTTACTGAAACTTTTTATTACTTAACAATTGCTTATTGCTTTTTCATCCCCTTTAACAGCTTAAGTAATCACACCTCAGAGCCCCCAGCCCCATGCCAGTGCCAGATACTGCATCCTCTCCTTGCACCTTACCACTAGCTCAAAGGCTTGAAGCATCCAGGCACAGCTTGGCCACTGAAATAACCAAACAAAAACTGGTACAGCCTAACCGCTAAGCTCAGGGGGCAACAACGGGCTTGGGTTCCTCTCTTGCCGCCTCAGTGAAAGTGTGGGAGATGCACATCCAGCTTGTTTCCCTAGTCCTAGTTCTATAATCAGGAAGGTATCCATTAATTTACAGAAGATTAAAAGGCATACGGCTTTTAAAAAAAAAAAAATCAGATTCAGCTAATACCTTCCAAGTGTCTTAGATAAATTCAGTAGCTCTTGTTATGATGTCAAATTTATTATTCTCCATACAGTCTATAGCATGAATTTCCAATTTTCCCTTAAGAAATTGCTGATTGGCTTAAAAGTTCTCATCAGCAGAAAAAAAAAAAACTCAGACATTTGTAATTGTGTATGGTGATGGAAGTTAGCCAGGCTTATTTGCAATATATATATAAATATGAAGTCATTATGTTATATGTCTGAAACTAATATAATGTTATATGTCAATTATACCTCTATTAAAAAAAGATTGTAATTTATAGGAATAATGGCCCTAAATCTGAAGAAGTCTTTACATACACACACTCCACTGGAAACAAATACCTCTAAAAGGTATTTATAATGCATTATCACTGCATACATTTTTTATTTTAAGTATATTAGGGCTCTGTGTTCAAAAACAATTATTTCTAAAATGAGGTTGCATAACCACAAAAGTAAACTCTCACGCTGTAATCAACACAAACATTCACTGTGGTAAAACATGCAAAATATTTTTCAAATGAATATTCCAAATGAGAACTGGAGTTTAAGAACTAGGAATACAGTTCTAAACATTCAAGTCATAATGAATTCCATCAACAAACTGCTTTGTGATTCTAGGAATGAGTAGAATATCCGGAATATCTGGAGAGAATCCAAATTGTTAAATGATACCAAATAATCACATGAACAACAACATCTTATTTCTAGAAACAATTAAACAAAACCTATGCCAGCAGTTAGTATAACATTCATTTTAAGCCGTCTGTAAACAATTTCCGTAATCTTTCCTGAACCTCCTTCTACAGCATTCATTAGTATTCTTCAGCTGTCAGGCATCTGGTGCCTCTGTGATAGATATTAAATATCTTAAGGGAGACAGATCTCACTAGTATGCAGCAAGCAGATATGATGGCTCATGTGAGCCAAAATTCTGTTGAGAAGCCTGTAGGCAAAGCCTCAAAGAGTGATGGGTCATAGTTGCCAGTCTGAGGATAGATTCTTGGTGAAGCCCAATGTCAGTCATTTATGTCCAACTCAAACACACAGGACACACAATCCTTAAGAGGACAGATTCTCAAAGTGCTTCTCCTAATTCCAAATGGGAGTCTGAAATTGTCAATGCCTTGAGTATTTTAGATGCTTAGGCTTCCATTATATAATAATGGAAAAGTCCTGTCAGCCTGTGTCCTATCAATAAAATGGGCTGCTAATTGCTACCTCATAAAAGCACTATACCAATCAGGCTCCAAGCAGGAGACAGAAATCTCACAGTCACTTAGAGTAAGTTTACTATAAAACGTTGTTAGCTTTAACAAGGGAATTGGAGGGAGCAGAGGACTGGCTAGGAAGTAGAGAACTCAGCAGAATGCAGCAATGGCAGTTCATAGGAGCAGCACGACTGGAGCTGAGAGAGTACCCAGGGAAGAACAGTGCAGTTTGCTGGCTGCAAAGAGGCCCAAGTAGGTCCTCCACAGGGAGGCTCTTCTCCCCATGGGGCTTGGCTGTGGAGCTGTCTGGCTGACCTTGTTCTGGGCCAAGTTTCTGGCCACTAGTGCTGACAGTGGCTACACCAGCAGGAGCCCCGTGCCGGAGTGGAGAAGGTGCACTCACGGCAAGAGCCAGGCATGGGGTGGGCCCCAAACCCAGAGGAGCATCCCTTTTTCCTTCAGTGCCCCCAACACCCTCACCTGGCAAAGCTGAATGTTGTGCCATTTGACAAAGAAAAAAAATATTTAAAGGGTATAGATCTATTTTTAACAAGGAATGAAAGGTAAATTTGGAGTTGAGAGGCAACAAATTGATAAATAGCACAATCACACTGAGAATCACCTTAAGTACTGGAGTGAACACACTTAAATCAACATTGCACACTTCCAGCACAGCACCTGGGATACAGTGATTAATGTAGGAATACTGTTATATTTTCTACATGTCCCATTCTAGTTTTATTATTAAATGAGGATAGAGCTCTAATTGATGACTTTAAGAGATATGAGACAAGGGATAATGTTCAGAAGGTACCTATTCTCTGTAGAGCTAAAAAAAATTGGACATTTATTTATTTGTCATACAGGTTAGGGAGCACCTTAACCTGTGATTAGTTTTGCAAACAGTTGAGGAAGCCCCTAAAATAGTAGCAGTAGTACTTTGTTAATGTTCAAACAAAACAGATTTCCTCATTAATAAGGACACTTTTCCATCAAAGCTTTATTCTTTCCTGTTGTATCAAAAGGAATTGTGTTGTCATCTCATTAATCCTCAGGGCTCTTGATACGCAAGACTATAGGATTGTCCATCCCACTTTGTATTGCCTTTACTTCTCATAATTAGTTTAATATCATGTTATTAAAACCAAGTTCCCTACCTTTTATTTTCTTATTCCTAGCAAAAGATTAGCAATTTTTGATCCTGAATCATGATATTTTGTTAATTTGGTGTATGTCTGTTAATGCTATTTTGCTTATGATTTACATACCCACCATAGTGTATTCTAGGATCCCAGATCACTGATTTAAAGGTCCAACATAAGAGTTCAATATTTATTTCGTTTGTCACATCTATACCTTAGCCTTACTGTTCTCTAAATCTAGTCTTCATTTGATGTAATAGTTGACTCCTACATGTTTATGTAATGTTTCTCCTCAGAATTAGTATTTTATACAGTTACATGTCTTGACTTCTCATTATGTTAAATTTACAGCCTCCCACCACTTTTTCCGTTTAATGATTTAAGTTTTACCTGTTTTCTAAAGCTTTTGAGCATATGTAATGAGTAGATTGAAAAGCATCAATAGCCTATTCTTTTTTTTTCATTTTCAATAGTATATGTTTATTTTCTATTTTATTATTATTATTACATATATATATTTTTTATTAAGGTATCATTGATATACACTCTTATTAAGGTTTCACATGAAAAACAATGTGGTTCCTACATTCACCCATATTATTAAGTCCCCACCACATACCCCATTGCAGTCACTGCCCATCAGTGCAGTAAGAAGCCACAGAGTCACTACTTGTCTTCTCTGTGCTACACTGTCTTCCCCATGATCCCCCAACACCATGCGTACTAATGTAATACCCCTCAGTCCCCTTCTCCCTCCCTCCTCACCCGCCCTCCCCCACCCTTCCCCTAGGTAACCCCTAGTTGCTTCTTGGAGTCTCTGAGTCTGCTGGCGTTTTGCTCCTTCAGTTTTGCTTCGTTGTTATACTCCACAGATGAGGGAAATCATTTGGTATTTGTCTTTCTCTGCCTGACTTATTTCACTGAGCATAATACCCTCTAGCTCCATCCATGTTTTTGCAAATGGTAGGATTTGTTTCTTTCTTATGAATAGTCTATTCATTTTATTCTAGAAATTTATTTTCTTGGATGTAGTAGTTATTTAACACAAAGTTTAATAGCCTCCCTTTGTTGTATTTCTTGGGTCAGTAGGATGATCTTCAAATATTTTCTCTATCATTACCTCAATACTCTTTTATATAAATAGATATATATTTTTGTGTCTCTGTTTTAAGTATTTCTGTCATGTTAATTAAGATATTTAAAAAATGAGATTAAAAGTATGGAACTAATAGTTCAAGGCAGATGAATTATCAACTAAATTTATCTTTTCCTAAAATATACTGTTTCATTGCATTTCTGTCTTGAGTGAAATGTCTGTAACAGAAATTAAATACAGTCTTATTGGGAAATACTGTACTTAAAAATTTTGGAAAGGAATTTGATATTTCATATTTTCTTTTCATGACTTTTAATTATTGTTCTAAAAATGTTCTGAGAGGAAAGTGATAGATAATAATAAACATCAGAACCATTTCAAGGTCTGGACACTAAAATTCTGTCATATGTAATTTAAAACCCTTCTATGTAGTTTCTGCTGTCATTTTTTAAAAAACGTACCTGGTTTTAACCACTCTTCTGGAATGTAAGGAATCTCCTCCACTACAGAAAGCTTCAGACCCAGTCCAATTTGTGCTTTACTGTCCCTGGATCAGTTATCCTGTTTCTACTGCTTTTTGCTTTTGCTCTTCTCTGAAGAAACTTTCCACACTCTTGGCTACTCCCCCAATTCCCAGAAAGACGCAGGGGTTAGGTCATATCATACCTTCCCATTTCCTTAAAACCTTCTCTGATCTCCCTAGCTGATTGTGTCTTAAACTTTTTAAGCTTATTGTTCTTATTGTTGGTTTTAGTCATTTTTAGATGACATTTATTGTCTTGTACACTTAGGCATCATTTCAGGTTTTATATATATATGTGTGTGTGTGTGTGTGTGTGTGTGTGTGTGTGTGTGTGTGTGTGTTCTAATGCCCAAATAAAAATAGTAAGTCTGTAACACTTAGCACGATTCATGGTAGGTAGTCAATAACTTTGTGTTGATTCATAAAAACAAATGTTTGTTGAATTTGTAAGTAGCACATATCAGATGCTGTTTTGGTTTGGAGAAAGAAAACACCAAGTTTAAGAGAGTATTCCTCATGGAATTCTTTGTCTAGTAGTGAGAAATATGCACATAAGCATGTGAAATACAGAGCCCAGTCTAGACAAAGTGTTCTGGAAAAGAGAGGGACTCTGCGCGCAAATCAGAGAACGTTTTGCAGAAGATCTAACATCTGAATTGGATCCTAGTATAAGGGGACAGAAAAAAATTCTAGGAAGAGATAAAAAGGTGTTTAGACATTGTTGCCTCAAAAGCAATACCTCAATTGTAACAGAGATTGAATCTACCTGGAATTAGAAGTTAAAGATTTTAGCCTTTATGCAGTTGAAACCTGAAGATAAATGCACATTTATCATGTTTTCTCGAAAGTAGGAAACCCCATGTATACTCATGTGAAATTGTCTTGATTTTAAATATGTGTAAATACTGGCAAAATTCTAGTAAGTATATGGTATCAGTATAGCAGAAATAAGCTAATGCAGGATAAGCTAAAATATCTTTTTTAAATTAAAACCAGTATCTCCTTTCCAAGATTTTGTAAGGCTTAACATTAGATGGTAAAATGTATTTTAAAGCCAAAATATTTTAAGAGATCTATTAAGGTTAAATTGATTTTCAAAGCTTTTAATCTTGACTAAAACTGGGGTAAAATTTTTATTTTTTCCTAATAAACATAGCTCTTGGTACCATGATATAGTCTCTTAATAAATGTCATGAATGCCAGTGGAAATTGCAGGCATAGTATTCATAAACATCTTTCCATATAGGCCCCTCTGCTAGTGTTTGTAAATGAAGCTCTTCATAAAAATGCTATATGAGACTGAATGATGAAATTAAAACAAGTGGATATATTCACTGTGGCCCAAATTAAGCCTGTTCTAAAGTTGCTATAGTAACTATCTGTACCAAATGTCCTGCTCACAAAAATAATTGCAAACATTTCCTATTATTTAGGGAGAAAAACTAAATCACTCTTAATTTTTTACATCCTCTTATACAAATTGTTATTACATTCATGCACTTAAAAAATTCAGCAAAATTCATGAATGGGTATATGCAATTTTTATGTAACAGCAAAATCAGGAAGAATAAGAATAAAATTAGTATGTGGGCATAACATGAGATTCTTAAGGCATTAAATAGAGTATTTGAATAAAGATACCTTTCTTTCTTGCATAACACTTAAGATCAGACTACTATAAATAGTTCTTTGGGGCTTTGTTTACCTATTTGGCTCATAAGCAAATTTTTTCAATATTTGGAAAAAATTAAGGGCCAGCTAAAGTTTTCAGGTTATTGATAGAATAATAAATACAAAATTCCAATGACATAAAAAACATGGCATTCAAGAAGCAGGGAGGCCTAAAATATTTTATGAGGGTAATTCAAATAAACCGAAAGAACATACTTTTAGAATTTGGCTACAATAACAATAGTTACCTGATGTAATAAAACCCTAAGCCAAAATGCATTTCTTTCTGAAAATGATTTTTAATCAAATCTATCAATAAATAGTTATCATAAGAAATTATTAGGAAATACTGTAACATTTAGGGACAGCAAAGATTCTCATAAGATGGAAGGAAAACAACCCCTAAAAATAATATACTACTTATTGGCTATTTATTCAACATTTTAATACTATTTTTTTTTCTTGAGTTTTGGAAAGGCACTTTCTCTCAATGTAATCCTAGTGTCATTTCATGCTTCATTATCTCTAAATGGGACACGTAGTTTGTAGTTGGTCCTCAGCTTCATGGGCTGTACAGTTAATTATATATTTCTAACCATTTGAGCAAGGCAAATATTACTTTTTCTATATATTAACTGTATATATATATTTCACAATGAAGTGGCATATTCTTGGAAACATGATGAAAATATATAAGTTGCAACTATTTGGATAATGCTTAAACCAACTTATTTACAAAGTGAAAACATTTTATTAGTTCAGTCCTTGCCCTGACTCTGTTCCCAGCTCCCATTGCTCTTTCTACCTGGTACCAAGTAGGCTGAACATTATGGCATAGCTCAAAGCAAACAGAAATAAATAGGAAGACTACCAGTTACTGGGTGTTTTGTCCACTAATGGGTAGCAGCCAGCAGCAAGTCTCTCACTTCCTCTAATAATAGATGTTGATCAGAGTTTGAAAGTTGCAGCTTTGCCCACTACACATACGCAAATGTATAAGTGAATTCATCAGTTTTAACTGGAATTTAAATTTGGCATGGAGACTGGGAGAAGCTAGGATTGAATTAAACTTTTCCACCAAAGGATTATGTTGTGTCTGTTCAATATCAACTCCATTATAATTGTAATTAAACTTATAATTAAGATTTCCTTGTCATCTGCCTCATAAATCCAGCTTATTTTTTGTTCTGTGTGTTTACCTAGTCTGGAATGTCATCCTGTAAGTTTATGCCTGTATCCAAATCATTCGCATCTTCTCCAAGAAATCTTCCTTGACTGGTGCCAATCATTATCACATTTCACTACCTACTGCCACTTGCTTTAAATGAAATATTGTCAAGCAGAGTAGTTAAGAATTTGAGTTCTGGAGTCAAGTTCAACTGAAGTTCAAATCCTGCACAGGTGCTCAGTAAAACAAATTAATTGCACAAATTAATTATGAGGGCCAGCTATTGGCCAGATACTGTTATAGGTGCTGGGGTACAGTATTCAGTAAGGCAGACAAGAAATCTGTTGTTCTTGTGCTCATATTCTAATAGTGGTGAAAGAGAGTGAGACATGAACAGAGAAAAATATTATAGACCCAGTTAAGTTATGTAAAGAAATTGAACAAAGTCATGTGATACAGAGTAAGTGGGGGCTCCCACTTCAGTTGGGCAGGAGTCAGGAAAAGTCTTGATGAGGGGATGACATTTGAATTGAAACCTGAAGATTGAGAAGGACTCAGCTGTGCCAGATCAGGGAAAAAAGTATATTCTTGTCAGAAGGAAAAGCAAATACCAATGTCCTAAGTAGGAAATAATATTTGAGGAATAGAAAGGAGAGTGTGTCCAGAATATGGATTGGGGGAATGGAAAGAGAGATCTGTACTTGACAATGTTGAAGACTATTAAAAGGCATCTGGACTTATTCTAAGATCAATATCAAAACTGGTGACTTTGTTTAGCTGTCACATAGATTTTTAGAAAGTTGAATTGGATCTAAATATTTAAAAATTATGAAATGTCACATAAAATTCCTATATGTTATTCATGTATATATATGTACTGTACATGAAGATTTCCCTAATTATTAGAAGCAATTGTGTTGACTCACAGCTTTCTTGTCTGCTTCACCTGAACACAAATATCCTGGCTGATGATGGAGTAAGAAAAGAAAAGGGTCCTTTGATGCTACACCAGGTCACAGAAGCACCAGGACAGTGAGCTTCTGCTTTTCCCACATCTGTAGTCTTCTCTACAGAATGGTGTTGATGGGAGGGATCAGTGAGGAAACACAGATGTGTGGTGCTGGTGCACAGGGGAGAAATCAGGGCTGGTATGGTAAATCTGGGCATCATCAACGTATAGATGTTTGCAAATAAAGGGAATGGGATCACTTAAGACGACAGTATAGATAGAATAGGGCCCCAAAGGGAGCCCTGCTCATGCCAATGTTTAGAAGTTTAAGTAAAGAAACAGATGTCATCAGAAGACACATTATCAAATAATACAGAAATATCAGAAGATAAAAAACTATTTCAAGAAGGAGACATGGTAAACCGTCAGATTGAGTATTTTGGCATTGCTGGAGGCATTGCTGTTGGATTTGGCAATATGAAGATATTTGTAGATCTTAAGAAACATTTGGATGGAAAGGTGAACATAAATAAGATGGAGTGGGTGAAGGAATGTGTGAGGAGTAAGAAAGTGGCGATGAGGGATGTAGTCAGCTTGCTGAAGAATTTTTTTCTGTGAAAGTGGCTATGAAGCAGAACTATGGTGGTGGCTAGAAAAAGATAAGAAGTTTAAGGATTTTTAAAAAGATGATATTAGTGGATTAATTATACATATTTGTTAAAATTTTGCATCTTATAAAGGAAGAAAAATTAGCAATATACTTCCAATGGCTGCTGCGAGAATTAAGAGGAAAGGACTATACCTAATTGGTGCTACGTATGTTCTCATATGGAGTATGAGATGGTCATATGAAATGGTTATATGTAAATGGTCATTATTATCATCATTGTAGAATTCCTTAGATATCACATTTACTCAGTTTTTCCTTTTCACCCTTTACTTATATTTAAATAATTTTCTTTATGTAATTTGCTATGAAAGTGGAACTTGGAGAGGAGATTAAACAGTAACTTGCTAAATAATTATTCAACAATGCATACTAAACTCTGCATTGGGTGTTACAAGTATGTATATGTACAAATATGACATAGTCCAGCCCCTTCCCTCTATTAGTCTATGCAGAGTTCAGGGTCCCCAAGACTACCAACAACTTAGATCATTTGCTATAAGGACTCACAGAAGTCATACAGCAGCTATACTCCTGGTTACAGTTTATTACAGCCAAAGGATACAGATGAAAATTAGCAGAGGAAAAAGACACATAGGGCAAGTCCTAGGAGACTCCAGGGCTGTGGAACTTCCACCTATCCTCTGTCAGTGGAGTCATATGGTCAGTACCCATTCTTCCAGCAACAACAGATGAAATACACATGGAATATTGCCAACCAGGGAAGCTCACTGAGCCTTGGTGTCTGAAGTTTTTATTGTGGCCTGGTTATCACCCATGTGGCTGACTTTAGTCTCTAGTCCCTCTAGAGGTTACCGTGTGGCCCAGTGCCCCTCACCATATATCACATTGTTAGCAGAGATTATCAGGCATGGCTGAAGACCCCAGGTAAATAAAAACACTCTAATCAGGCAGGATATTCCAAGGGTTTAGAGGTTACCTCTCAGGAGTCAAGGGCAAGGGCCTAACCTCTCTTTGGCAAGGTTAATCCTTATTGAACAATTAACAATCTAGTTGAGGAGATAATATATAAAGGCATAAAACTTTTAAAACTATACTTTTTAACTAATAGTTCAAGTCAACAAAGAGTTCTGTAATACTAGGGCACATTTACATAACAAACACTTATTCAAATAGTGCTTATTGTAGATATTCAGAGAAAGACAGAGTAATCTGGGATGAGGAAAGGTTTTATAGAAAAAGTCTACTTGAGATGTGCCTTAAGGGATTATCTGGATTTGAAGTGGCTGAAAGGGGAAGGGACACCAGGAGGTTGGAAAGGGCAAGGTGAGATATAGAGGCTGCTTCCCAAGCAGATAAGGAAGGGGAGTAAAGTGAGAACTGGAAAGGACTCTATTAGTTTTCTAGAATACTGTAACAAATTACCACCTAATTAGGTGGCTTAAAAACAACAAAAATTTGATATTTATTTCACAATTCTAGAGCCCAGAAATCCAAAATCCAAGTGTCAGCATGGTTGGTTCCTTGCGGAGGCTCAGAGGGAAAATCTACCATCTCTCCCTCCTAGATTCAAGGAAGGCCAGCAATTCTTGTCTTGTGGATGCATCACTAATATCTGCCTCCATTACCATATGACCTTCTCCCTTCGTGTCTGCATTTCTGTGACTCTATTTTCTCTCCTTATAAGAACACGACTTACTGGATTAGAGCCACATCACTATGGTAAGACCTATGACCTTATCTTAATCTGCAAAGTACATACTTCCAAATAAAGTCTCATTTGGAGATTCCAAGTAGACAGGAATTTTTTAGGAGGAAACTATTCAAACCATAAAGGAAGGCTGGAAATAAATGTTGTCTAATTCAAGCTGTAACTTACAAAAACTGTTACAAAGACATAAACCATGCTGAATATCTTTTAAACATAATTAAATAAACAGGGTATTTCACATCTTTTCGGTTGCTTTTTTCAATCTTTTTAAAATTGCTTTTTGCAAATACTAGAACACCTTCTAGTATTGTAGAAGGTAGACACATCTCCCCCTATTCTACCTGAATATTTTATGTATTTACTGCTATTTTTATTAATAGAAGTAATTTTTTTCAAAGTTTAGTTTGCTGAACTACTGCATCACCAACCCATGAGGTCTTTGAGGAAAAGGTGACCCCTATGTGAGACCCACCATATCAGGGTGTCTGTGGGGGAATCCTGGGAATCTGTGTTTTGCACAGTCTCATCAAGTTATTCTTAAGCATAACATTGGGGAACCACTATATTAGAGCTTGGTTTGGGTTTAAAGTGCATATATTTTTAGGAAATTCAAGTGGGTACTATTCCACAAATCAAATTTTATTAGAAGAAAGAAGAGTTTTGAATGGTGTGTGTTCCTTAGCCCAGAATTATTGGGGTCCAGTTCAAGTCCAGGCAGGATACCATGTCCTGCCTGGCAGAATGCAGGCAGTCTCTAGTAGTCTGGACAGAGGACACCTGGGAAGTAGTGGAAGAGATGAGGAAACA
The DNA here is from genome assembly GCF_040802235.1 of Manis javanica. Classification (NCBI taxonomy): domain Eukaryota; kingdom Metazoa; phylum Chordata; class Mammalia; order Pholidota; family Manidae; genus Manis; species Manis javanica. The sequence goes on from NC_133167.1 coordinate 53,510,176, forward strand.
AAACAAAACAAAATGTAATGTCAAAGGAAACTTCCCCCTTAAATTACAACTTTTATAAAGATGAGTTTGTTCCTAAGAAGGGATTTCTTGTCCTCTTCTCCCTCCTTCCAGCTTGTCGCATTCACATACCGAACATTAAAGGGAAGCTCCTATAGGCTAATCTGGCATTATAACTGCCATTTATAATTCCATTTCCAGGGGAAGAATATCTTGCCTTTTAGAAGAATTTAGGGGAATACATATATATATATATATATATATATATATATATATATATATATATATATATAATATATCAATATACATGTATTTATATATTATATATATTTATATGTTTATAGTCATATTTTATGTTGGGTATATACTCCTCAAAAGCTGAAACTGGGCTGTGAAGAAAGAGCATAGCATTCATATTGTCTGTGCCATCCTATAACACCTTTGCTAAACTTCTGGAACCAACTTCTAATCTTTATGAGAATGTGTAACTTCTGTCTATTTAGTGTTTCATAACAATGGAAATTTTTTGAATCAATATTTGAAACCCATTAGTTGAAAAGGATATTAGTATTGCTTCTAGGGCATGGTGAGAATGACTTCTATAGGTTGAAAATAGAATTACTGGCATTTTCAGAATATTGATGGCCAATGGAGAGAGGGGAGAGGGTATTTGAACTCCAGGAAATTTTAGAAAAACCTGGAGAATACCTTTTCTGAACCATAGAAACAATGAGAACTTACTTGGAAACATAAAATGGATTGCATAAGAAAACATATTCACTTTTTTAATATTGTTAGATAATTGATCAAGTTTTCGAACTGCAGTGATTTTTTTTCTTATTCAATTGAATTTTTCTGGCATTCTTCTAATGGAATCAAATGCAAAGCAAATGAAAAAGGCAGCTTTGCCAAACCCTATCTTCATCATAAATGTATTACATTTCTCTAACAATAACCTATTTTCATTCAGCTGAGGATTTCAGAAGATTTTTCTCTTCTCAGGGAAAAGAAAAGAGAAAAACTTGATACGTATTCAAAACTATGTGATGTTTTTCTTGTTAAAGTACTTATCATATTAGCATCTGATGAGTTTGAACTCCTGATTTCTAGAGTAAAAACAAAATCAGCTAGGACTGTGTGTAAAAGATGTGTTCCCTATTGTCATAATCAGCAATTAAAAGGCTTATCAGTAAAATTGCAGTGATCCTTCTTCACATTTGCAAATTTCTTTCTGTTCCAGTTTTGAGCTAATTGTGCCGAGCATACTGAAATTTTCACTAAAAAAGTCCATTCAAGTGGAGTTAGCACCTGGTGAATAGTAAACCATGACAACGGCTTTACTTTCACAAGGAAGCAGCCCACCCAGAGAAGCCCACAGGTGGAGGAGTCCCTGAAACGGGGTGTGGGTGGATCCCTGACTGGCCTAGCGGAATGACCTTGCGCAAATGACTTCCCCATGCTTCAGGGTTCTCATCTACACAATGTGACGTTGTGGTTAAAACTTAGCAAGGTATTTTCTGAAATATGCCTGCCACATGTAAGAGTCACTTAATAAATATTAGTTCCTTCCCTTTTTCCAAGACCTAAGCACCTCTCTCAAATTGAAACAACAGCTGCCATGGGCATCACAGACATTCTGAAGATACATTGGCCAGAACTGATTGGAGCCTATGCTGAGGGTAATGAGGAGCCCACAGTGAAACCACTCAGTGGGTAGAGGCACCAAAAAAGTGTTAGGAAAATCAGTCATTATCTGAACAGTTATGATAGAACACAGAGATGGAAAAAAAATTTCCCAGTATTTACTGAGCATAGGCATGGTTTTCTATTTTTTACTTACTCATTTAATTCTTATGTCAAACTTGGAAGTGAAATAAAGAATCCTTTATAAAAAGGGAAATCGAGGTTCAGAAATCTGCGGTAATTTGCCTAAGGCCACACATAGCATATAGCAGTGTAGGAACAATGCAATGAAGTTTGATAAAACTTGGCCTTACATGGTGACTCACACTGGTGAATATCAGCTAGTTGTCTGTTCTTCAATGTCAAATAATGGCAAGATCAAATTCTCTGATTTATGGATTGTCCTTCCACCTATGGCAACACATAGATCTGAAGGGATATAGACATTATGACAAAGTACTAATAACACTAACTTTACAGTCAGAGAGTTCTGGGTTTGAATCCTGCCTCTGCCACTAATTATCTATGTGTCAGTGGGAAAATTATTAAACTTCATAAGCTTCACTTCCTCATTCAAAACTGAGGGTAATTTGTGACTATGAAGTACCTACTTCATAGAGTTGTTTAAGGATTATTTGAAATAATGCTTGTAAAGTACTTAATACAGTTCCTGGCACATAATTATGAATCTATTTTTGGTTGTAAAAAGATACTGCAGTCCCAAAATGTTTCACAAAGTTTGAATTTATGACTTCTTGCACCAGATTCCCTGGGGATATTATTAAGTTAGAAGGTTCCTGGGCCCAGCTCCACACCTCATGAATCAGATTATGAGGGCAGTGGGAATTTGCTTTTTAAAAAATTGCCCAGATCTAGTTAAAATCAGGTACTGATGCTATCCATCATTCATTCTCCCCTGTCCTGGTAACCAGACTACAAATCTATCTGGGAGATCACACCTGCTCCGCCCACCCCCCTGCCCCCATCCACCTCCATTTACTTCTGGTGGAGCACCTGACCTGTCACTGATGCCTGATTGGCATTCCTCTGAACATAGAGACTGGGACTGATTTGTCCCAATCAGGGCTCGTTGCTATATTGAGGCTTTGCTGGAATGCCAGGACAAATACAAGCATTCTCTCCTGTTGGATGTGGACCTGAAAGGGTGTAGCTCTGGGAATGGTGATGAGCATCTTGTGACCCTGAGGCAGGGTGGGTGTCAGTGAGCAAAGCCAAAGGAAGCAGAGACAAAAGATGGAGAGAGAAGTTCAGACTAAATGGTGTCATTTGAGCCTCTGGTCTAGCCAGGCTAACACTTAGAGCCAATCTGATTCACACTAGATAGGTCTTAATTTCACAATCCTGCATAGTTTGACACATTGGGCTGGACTACATGTGGACCTTCAGGATTCTTTTTGCTTAGGCTTGAGGCAAGGCAAATGGCCTCCTAGATTTCTGTCATCTAAGCCAATGCCTGCATCTTATCTTCCTAGGGCATCAAAATAGGTCCAAGAATACACTGTCTAATTTTGATGCTTTAACTAAAACATGGTTCTACTAGTCAGAAGTAGTAATTCAAATATCTAAATAAACCAGGCTGGAGAAATGATTAAGTAAAACAGCAGGGAGTTCAAGGAAAACATCAAGGAAAATCTGATGCTGAATTCCCAACCTTACTGTTAACAAGACAATGGGGAGTAGAGAGAGTAGTGTATTGGGGAGCTCTTGCCTCCTGTAAAGGGAGCAGCTCTAGCCAAAAGCTGCAGTAGGGGAATGCAGTCCCTGGTATCCAGAGTAGTCAGGCATCCTGAATTTTATATGAAACCTTCTGAATGCTAACCATTAACTAATTCACACCTATGAAATATGCTGTGCAGGCCAACACAGTGAGGGACAAACTGCATGTACACATGAGGCACCTTATTATCTCTTTGGTAGACATCCCAAGAGGTGCAGAGGAGAGAGTAATAGGGAGAATTTTACAAATAGGAGATTATTCCAGGTCATCTGCAGAAATATGGGAGAGAAGAGAAAAGATCCATAACCAAGTATGACAAACAGAAGAGCAATGTCCTCACTCCATCCCTAGCTTAGCCTGGTGGATGGCATGTAGGCTTCTTAGCAGTGTATTATACTCTTAGCTCATATAAGATCTTCTTCCTTTCAAAGGGGAGCAAGAAGTCTTAATTTTTTTCCAGACATAATATTGTGTTGCTAACAGTCTCTTTGTATCTGTTTTCTGACTTTTCCCCTTTTAAAGCTGGTAGGGTCTTCTGGTTACTTTCTCTTCAGGAGGTATGACTGGTCAGAAATCTGGGCCCAGACAAGTTCTAATTAACCTGACAATGCTGAGGAGGACTAATATCTTGATTCCATTTGAATAAAAATTATGTTTATATATGCTTTCAACATAATTAGGTAGAAGCAAATTAAAATGAACATCTAAAGCAGCCAAAAAAGGAAAAGGATGCCAAGAAAGTTAACATAAAACCTTTGGAATGTGAGGTGGTGATGTGACTGTGTTCATGATGATGAGAAAGTACAGGGAGGTATGTCTTGGTTGCCCAGCTCCCAGTAGTCCATTCTTACCCCACCCATCTCAGTCCCTGCCACACATGCGGAATTTATTCAGAGTCTTGAGCTATTGCTGTCATGTCTTATTTGTGAACCATAGTTCTAGTTTCATTTATCCCAGGGGAATTAGGATAATTGGGAACTAATAGAGCACTATTACTTAGATGACCAGAGAGGTACCTGTTTCAGGAGTAAATATTTGCTATTTTTTGACTAGCTAGTGGGGTGTTTAGAAAAAAATCTCAACAAATTGAAGGTATAAGGAAGATGGAACTGGAACCAAAATAAGAGTTTATTAGATCACTGACCAAATGTGTAAGAAATCAATGATCCCTGAGGTAGGATATCTCTCAAACTAAATAAATAGTATTCTAAATACTATACTACAACTTGAATAGTTTTATCTTACTCAAGACAACTAATTCATCTGAAAGGGTATTATAGATTTTATTAATGTTCACCAATATTTTTTCTTTTCTCATTCCTAGAATATGAGAGATTATACTTTACAGTACGTTGAAGTTAGGCAGGGTTATGTCACTAGTTCTAACAGAATGACATGTGGAAAAGGTAGTAAACTTTCATCTCTTAAAAGAAGAAGACTACATATCCCAGATGGTATAGGTCTGGTGAGTGGAGCCGCCGTCAGCCTGGGCTCCTGAATGACCATATGGAGGAGAGCCCCATGCTGACCAAAAATTAGCATGTAACATGGGCAAAGAATAAGTTTTAGTTATGTTAGGGCCAAGAGATTTCAGAGTGAAGTTTCATTGCAGCATAGCGTTTTCTACCCTGACTAATAAAAAGGAATGCTGAGAAGGCAAGGAGATTGCCTAGTCTCTGGACCTAAGGAAAAGAAATTAGAGCAAGGATGCAGCTAGGAGTAAGCTCCCCTATCTTACTTCTGTCCTGTCTTCCTTTAATCCTTGTACTCCACACAAAGAATGCGCACATTCTGTCAATTTTCAGTTCCACATTCACACATATGCCAACTTTATAAAAATGAAAATAACTGGGAAATCATGTAAAGTACACAGCTTAGTCTTGTGCATAATTTAAATATTTTTAAAAATTTATATATGCAAATGTATTCATGAAAGGAGACATTAGCATGAAAAGCAGATGAAAAGTTGGTTTTTAGTTCTGGGTCTTACTGTTCTTTGTCAAACATTCTCTTGGTAACACATACCTGTCTTCTTCTCTTCCAAAGATATCTAGAGTCCTAGGGACTTTTTCTACCCTGTTATAATACACACTCAGAAAACACTGAATTAAACTCATCACCTATTCAATCTCTGAAACACATCTACTGTGTGGCATGTGTTTGGTCTGTATTTACCTTCTGGGGAACTTCCAGGTTAGTGGGAAAGCTAATCTGCAAATAAATCCTTTTAGTGAAGTGTGTTGCACAGATGACTGAACAACAGTAGGGACTACAACAAAAAAGCATGTATGTCGTAGTGGTCTTGGGGTGTCAAGAGAAGATTTACTGTGAAGGACATGATGAATTTTGCCCTTTAGAGTACTTTTTCTGGAGATATTATAGTAAATGTTTGGAAAACAGTGAGACCAGAGGCAGAGAATGACATTAGGTAAGAGTCAATGGATTCATAAACTAGGACAGTTATCAAGGGGAATGGAGAAGAGAAGCCTTATGGCAGAGATTAGGAGGAATACATTAATTTAGATTTGAGGTGTGAAAAGGGAGGAGTCTAGGAATATTCTGTACTAGGGGCAGCAATTTTTTTTTACAATGGTCAGCTAGTAAATGTTTTAGACTTTGAGTTATATACAGTCTGTTGCAAAGTATTTATTTTTTATATTTTAAAAATGTAAAAGCAATTCTTAGTTTGAGACATGCATTTGGCTCACAGGGCAGAGTTTTTTACCAACTCATGTTCCAGATTAAGATATCCCACAGTAGATAGCTTGAGCTAGATAAGAGAAGGAGGGAAGGCTTAGTCTGCAAAGGAAATTGAAAAGCACAGGTTGATACTACTGACTAGTTCACTGTTTTATCACAAATAGAAAAGTGCTTCCAATCAGATGGAAATTTTGGCATACAGATTAAATTTCATATTATAAAATCTGTTTTTACAATAGATGTTACTTGTTTTAGAAAATAAACCTTGATTCATTACTCCTGTGTTTTTGTGTCTTTTTTTTTAATTAAAAAAAATTTTAAGTCCTAAAAGCCTGGTTACATGCTTTTGTGTTACAATTGTCAGGTTTTGTTTATAATGTCCTAAATACTTGGAACTAAGAATGTAGGTTTCTTCAATCCCAACATTTGTGTGGAATCATAAAAGTCTCTGAATAGCCAAAAAAATCCTATGAAAAAATAATGAAGCTGGAGGCATCACAGTTTTGGATTACAAAGTATATTACAAAGCCATTGTCATAAAAACAGCATGGTACTAGCACAAAAATAGATACATAGACCGATGGAACAGAATGGAGAGCCCAAGTAATATTAAATAAGGGAGCCAAGACAACCCAATGGGAAAAGGATTTGTCTTCAATAAATGGTGCTGGGACAACTAAAGAAGCACAGGCAGAACAATAAAATCAGACTTCTATTTCACACCACTCACAAAAATTAACTCAAAATGGAGCAAGGCTTAAACATAAACATAAGACCCGATACCATAAACTTCTGGAAGAAAACATAGGGAGAAACTCATCAATATTGGACTTGGCAATGAGTTTTGGGCAGAATATCAAAAGCACACACAACAAAAGTGAAAATCAACAAATGGCACTACATCAAGTTCAAAAGTTTCTGCACAGCAAAAGAAATAATCAGCAAAATGAAAAGACAGCCTACAGAGTGGGAGAAAATATTTCCAAAACATATACCGGATAAGGAGTTAATATCCAAAATACAAAAAGAACTTATACAACTTAATAAAAAAAATCTGATCGAAATATGGGCTATTTAGAAGAACTAAATAGACATTTTTCCAAAGAGGACATCAAAATGGCCAACATGCACATTAGAAGATGCTCAACATCACTAAGCATCAGGGAAATGTAAATTAAAATCACAGTGAGATATCACCTCATACCGGTAAGAATGCTATCATCAAGAAAACAAGAAACAGTAGGTACAGGCAAGGATGCTGTGTAAAGGGAACACTTACACACTGCTGGCAAGGATGTAAATTAGTCCAGTCTCTATGGAAAACACTATAGAGGTTCCTTAAAAAAATTCAAAATAGATCTATCATATGATCCAACAATTCCACTTATGGTATATACCCAAAGAAAATGAAAGCAGGCATTCATTGTGTATATTGAGATATATTCACTCCCCTGTTTATCGCAGCATTCATTATTCACAATAGCTAAGATATGGCAACAACCCAAATGCCTATCAACAGATGAATGGTTAAAAAAGGTGAGGTATATTTACACAATTGAATATTATTTAACAGCAGGAAAGGAATATATCCTGTCATTTGCGACCACATGGATGGACCTACAGCACATTATGCTAAGTGAGTTAAGTCAGAGAAAAACAAGTTCTGCATAATATAACTTACATGTGGAATCTAAAAAGTCAAACCTGTAAAAAATAAAAGCAAAACACTTGAGTAAAACTGGTTAGCAGGGAATAGGGGATGGGAGAATAAGATTGATGTTTAGGTTTACAAACTTGTAATGAGTACTGAATAAGTAATAGAGATCTAATTATTTTACAATATATTGAATATAGATAATAATATTGTACTATAAATATGTAATATGATAAATATTATAAAGGTAACCATATTACAATATATAAATGTATCACAGGAACAAGCTAAAAGTGTACCTTATATTTATACAATGTTACATGTTAAACTTATCCAGAAAAGGAAAAGTTACAGCAGTTCTTTGTCATTGTTCACATTGCCCACTTTTTTTCCTAATGTTTGCATTTTGGAGAAATAAACAGATGAAAATAATAAAAATAAAAGAAGAAGTAAATGTACTGTGAGACCCTGGATAGAATTTTGAAGCACACACAAAAAAAGATATTAGTTTAAAAACTGATGAATTCAAATAAGGTCTACAGTTAGTAGAAACGTATCAAAGCTAATTTTTTGGTTTTGGTAATTGTGTTACAGTTATGTAAAATGTTTAGATTAGAAAAATCAAATGCTATTTCTGCAACTTTTGTGCCTAAATAAGAGTCTTGTAGGTTCAAAATAAAAAGTTTAAAAATAAGGAGAAAATAAAGAATGTAGATTTCTTATTACAAAGCCATAACATTATATTCTTTAATAGCAGATGTGTTTTGGCTTGATATACAATAAGTGCTCAATACACGTTATTTGAGTCAATCAATAATAATGATAAAATTTCCATCGAAAATTAAACTTTTGTTTATTTAGAAAATAATCAGTTTCAGAAGGAGTAAAATATTTTCAATTTTGGGAGTATATCCATCAGTTAAGAGATGTTTTTCAATACTATTCACATTTTAATATTTGGGTTAAAAAATGAGAACAGAGGAATGTTTTTATTATATCCTAAATAGAATTTCTAGGCCTTCAAGCATGGGAAACTTCTCCAATTGTTTCTAATTCATGTGTATTAAAATATACACCAAGTGTACATACAATTAGTTCCGAATTATCTGAGGGTAGATTATCTGGTTTATGGAGTAGAGGGTTTATGGATTAGTCTGTTTTCAGAGGGAGGTGGTTAAAGAACTGCAGAGATTGGGATTAGGCCACTTCCCTTACAGAGGCATGTAATCATAATGGGGCATTAGCCCTGATTACCAGTTCCCCAGTGGTTGAGGGACAAGGTTCCAGGTCTGGAGTCATGAAGTGTGGCATACTTGGTCTACTTTATTAACAGAACTACCCAAGGTTTGGCTCCTCAGCTCTGGCACCTTTGACAGCTGTCCTGCAACTCCAGTCTCAAAATTACCTAATTGTTCAGCCTCTCTGGGAAATAAGATCTTCCCAGGCGCCAGCTGTGGTCATCCAACCTTTGACCAATCTGCAGACTGGCTTACCTACTTTGAGGTAATGAAGAGTTGACTGGTTTTATTTAAAGTGTGTGTGGTTTTGGGTTATCTGAAACCTATTTTATTTCCACCCACTCTCAAAAATTATCTCTGATAGTCAAGTATTGTTGTCAAGAATTATATGTTATCCCCCAAATTTCTCTAGAAATTTAAATTTCACAATATTCTGACCAATTCTGTTCTACCTTCGAAAAGATTCATTCCATTGCAGGGATCCTGTGATAGAGCCCTATTTGTTTTCAGCATGATAGTCTTGTGACAATATAAAATTGTTCAGTCCCAATAAAACCGGGCGGAAACTGATGTCTTAATTTAGGAAATGGTTTCAGATAGAGCTATCTGAATATCAGTATATGAATTCTTTACTCCAAAAGGTGTTTATTTGATAGCATCATTCACATCTTTTAACTTTTTATGGCATTCTTTAATTCTAAGATATAACAAAGCTATACATATAAAAGAGCTTAAGAAAAGAAAAGAAAAGAAAAGAAAAGAAAAGAAAAGAAAAAAAACACCAAAGAATTATATTACTATAAGCCGAAACCCACAGACTGCTTTGTCCTTTTAATACCAGAAGAAGAGCGAATAGAATGGTTCAGTTAGAGGGAGATTCCAGAAAGATGCAGGAAGAAGCAAGTTAGGAATCTTAAGTGTGAAAGGCACTGAGCAAAAAAGAAAGTGGAAGAACACCTAGAGCACTTGCTGGCTTCATTCCAAGCTGTAAACGTTTCTTTTCAATACTTTGTATACCAGAAGGAGGAAGGCTATTGACACGTGTAGGAAAGCTGGAGGCAAGGCACAAAGTTGTACAAAAGTTCTAATGTGTTTTTAAATTAAAGCTGTGGGTGTGAAAGCAGGGTAAGCTTTGCTCTTGGTATTTCCCTAAGCTACATTTTTACAGTTTACCTTAGATCTCTGGTAAAATCTTCAGGTGCACTTTGGAGAATGTATTTACTTAGTTAACCACCACAGTTGTCAGTTTGCGTCTACCATGTTATATTTGGTACCATATTGTTAAATCAGATGGGCCAAGTTTACCCTTGTGAAACTCCAGGGGGATAATCCTGGGGCAAAACACCTTTGAAACCAAAATCAGTCAAAGGGAGAAATAAAGTAGGAGAAACCCATTTATTTCTTACAAGCAACCATCCACTGTCTCTCCAGACCCAGCTGCAGAAAAAAAGAGAGCTCCACCCAAACTCTCTGGTCTAGATAAGCCCTTGCTTGCTCACTGCCCCCTGTAATTACCTATTGATATGAAAGATGGACCACTTCTCCCACCCCTTGGAAACACCCATTGATATGGAGATGCACTACGCCAGGTGAGAGATTCTGCAAATGTTGCAATTTTATCCACACCTTGGAATACCTCTAGCTCCTTGTTTGCTATTAAGCATTTTGTTTTCCTCCTCAATCCCTTAAATTTAAATGTTTAAACAATATTATGAAATCAAAGTGACTGAGACAGAGTAAATAATCAATAAATGTAATTTCCTCTTTCTCTGCTCCTTTATCCCCTTTTCCAGTGCCTTATACTTCTGGCCTTTATTTTGGGTGTCCAGAGCTCCAAGGGTGTTGTTTTGTAGGGTGTGAAGAGACCAGCAAGGTGTCAGAGAATTCAACTCAATTCTGACCCTGTCTACCTGTAAGATTCCATAGATTCCTGGTCACTGGAGCCCAGGGGTTAAAAAAGCATTAGGAATTCAATGAATTGGTCTAGAAGAGACATTTCTTTTACTCCTAGTTCAATGACCAGAACTAGTCATGTGAACGTGCTCAACCGACAAGGAGACAGATATGCCTTGGGGACAGAGAGCTGGAATATCTGAGGAGCTCTAATGACTTCCAGAGACTTGCAGGCTCTGAGGCTGAGGAGGAGGCAGGTGAGTTCGTCCACGTGGCAAGCTTCTCAGGCCCCTATGATACTGCAATTAATAATAATAAATATATGCTTGATCTGTGTCCCCAGTTTTGACACAGGGCTCCCCAAAACCTTGGAATTTCCTAAGCAATGAGAGAGATAAGGTGTCTTTTACTATGCTAAGAGATGACATTTGGACCCCGCCCAAGGGCAGTAGCTAGTTGTCAGGAGGACTAACCACGTGATCAGAGGATTGGAACTTTCAGTCCCATCCCAATTCCGCCTCTGATATCTGACCTGTTTTCAGATGCCAGTAAGTTTGGGAGGTATATTTTTCTCTAGCAAAACTAATTCACACCCTGATACACCATCCAATACTTCTTCCTCATCATCAGTATACATGAAGCTATAGACTCACTGAGGGTGGAGACTTCATCTATGTTGTTATTTTTTTCTTGGGTATCTTCAGTGACCTCACAGCACCTAGAGGAAGGGCAACGATCACTCAATAAATCTTTGTGTATTCAAAAAATAAAGACTGTACTTGTTATGGTGACAACAGGTTGTAATGGGAGTAAAAAAATGTGGTTACTCATATAAAAGAATTACAGCTCTATTAGCTAAATCATAGGTTTTTGTTCCCAATACTCCTTAATGGTGGTTGCAGATGCTTTGGAAGGCTAGCATATGGGATGATTTTAGTTAGAGGTGGGTTTCTTCAGAAAATGTCATTTGGACATCTACGTGGCCATCCTCATGAACAGAAAGGCTCCATGTCTGCTTAAGACTAGCTAGATATGAGTTATTGAGAGGGCTAACTGGCACAGCTGAGAGGGTGAGAGAAAGAGCCAGACGAACCTCAATAACTGTGTTAGTAAGGCCTAGTGATTAACCTATTGATGCCGGGGTTCTTGTTCATGAAGCCAAAGAATGAGCTTCACAAACACTCAAGGTAGGAGAGCAAGGTACAGGCTTTTATTTAGAAATACAGTGAGAGGAAAGAGCTCCTGGCTCATGCCAGTAGAGGACAGGAGAACCCCGGGGTGCTGCGTTGTCTAGAGGATTTATAGGCAGTACAGGATTTTTGGGAATTGAGGGCTTAAGGTGTGGATTTGTATCACCTGCCCTGCCCCCAAGGTGGGCTGGGTTGTCTGTTTGCTAGGGCTGTTTACAGTAAAGGCACGGGTTATGCTGAGATACCCTTGCTGAACACCCCAACATTCCAGGCAAGTTTCTCCTGGCCTTTTGACCTTTAACTGATCTCACTGAAGATGTCTATATTCCTAGTTTGGTATCTTTACCCTAGAGAATTAGTGTGACCTTGACTTTAAATAATGCTTAACAGAGTTTCGATAGGGACTTTACATTGTTACATTGAATTGACTGTAAATATCTTGCCTTGCCTTTCCTGGAGGCCCTCACCCTGCTCTGTCTAAGCCCATGGTCCCTGTCTTGCTATCACTCTCTTTGTAGCTATCAATCTTGTAACTATTTAATTAAACTTAGTGGAATTTTAGGAGAGATTCTAGTTGTGAATTATTTAGAACATTTTTTTAAACAAAAAAGGGAAAGAAAATTTTACTTTCTGAGTTTTAAGCAAATAGAAAAGCTTCATTTATTTTGTCATATGGAATTTATTTCTTCAAAACTATTTTCTAAAGTGCCTGCAAATAGGAAGATTTTATATAATACCACTGTGTGATTATAGTCCCTATACATTAAAACCATTATAATAAAATTACAATAGAAATATGAACACCTTCTTCTGAGAGCTATGGCGGGAGCCCTGTGGCAGTGCAGTACTGAAAGAAGGAAGCTAGAAATTTCAGAACCCTTCTCAGAGGCCTACTTAGGCTGTAAGAGCTGGACCTTGAGAGTCTCCAATTACAGTATCCAAAGGTCATATCAAATGGGCTCTAGCCAGGTCATCAAAATTGGGTGCGGGTCATATTACTGTAAGGGGGTGATAATCCATGCTTAGACAAGGTGGGTGGCAGTGTTGGGGTCCTAAGTAGACTTGCTTTTTATATAAACTGCAACCACCTAACAATATCTAAATAGTTTTTCTGGTACAGAAAACAGAAATGGACATCAACAGGGGAGAATGGGGCCATGTAAAGAACTAGGTTTCAGAACCCAAGTTCACATGGGACACCAAGCAAAAAACTCTTGAAATGTCAGAAAATGAAAATGAATAGACATAGATAATCATCTCATGGGAAAGTTACATAAAATGATTTTTTATAATCATAATTTTCTTACTCCTGAAAAGACAAGCATGATAGGAGGTAAGTTGAGGGCACTGGTGGCAGACAATGGATGGAAGAGGTTTCTTTACTGATTGAGATAGTGTTTTGTGAGCACTTAACACTATGGAATTATCAAGTCTTAAAATTGTCTTAAATTTTGCTTTTTTTAGCTGAGCACTATTAGTTTCCTTTGTTCTTAAAATCTGGCTTCTTCATTAATTAGCAAAAACAAAGAGATTCTAAATATTCAAGAGCAGAACTATTTGTTGCAAATCTAAGACACTTAAAATGAAATTACCACCATTAATTGTATCTTACTAAAAATTATTAGAAGGGAAGTGTATTTAATTGATAAAGTTATAATTTATGAACAATCTCTTCTTTTAAGCTTTTAAACCAAACTGGTAAATATGTAAGCAAATAAGTCATGTATTAAAATGTTTGTGAAAAGCAATGAACTTTTACATTTATTATGAGTGATAAAATTTTTAGTCCTTGACCCACTGATCTCTTTTTGTACTCATCTTAGGCTATATTATCTCCACTCATGAATTTTACTCACGGTATTATAACTAAATGACACAGGATAAAATCTGAGTACGATTTGGGGCTATGAGCTCAGACTGCCTAGAGTTTGAATCCTGGCTCCTAACTATGGGACCTAATGAACTTAGTAATGCCTTATCTTCTACATCTGTAAAGTTAATCACAATAACGTATGCCTCATAAGATCATTCTGGCCGTTAAATGGAGTTACAAGTGTGAGGTCCTTGACCCCATTAAATAATCTGTAAATAGTAAGCATTATTTCCTATCTGTGTGAGCATCAGATCTGTTAGCAAAGTCCACAGGATGCAGAGGCAAAATGTATTTATGCTCTTCAAAAACAGGGCTCAGCATCTTGACCTCTAAATTGACTTTCTGAAATCTTTGCCTAATAGCTTTGAATCTTATCTCCTGGCTCTAACCAATCACGCAGACCTACTGATTTGACTTCATGTATGTCTACCATTGCCTTAGGTTATCCCCTCCCTCTTGGTCAGTCCCTTGGTCGGTGGGGCATAAATGGCAGAATTTACAGAATCTCCTGCCTAGCCTTAGTCTATTTACACATCAATGGGTGTTTACCACTGCAGAGCCTCACAGTAGACTTGCGGAAAGGGTTGGAGAGAAAAATGGCCATTCTCTCCTCTGCTCTGTTTCTGGTACCTCATTGGTCTGGTGCCAGTCAGTCACCACGGCCCCAATCCACGGAGTTCCTCCCGGAAGGGGCCGGCAGGGAAGAAGAGTGCGCGGCTGCAGCTGGAGGACACAGGCGGAGCCAGGCCTGGCGAGTGATCACGAGCAAGCTGTGAGCAGTAAAACTCTTTCCCAACCTGCCCTTTCCCTTGACTTGCTTTGGTTAGACAGAGGGGCTCACCAGGGCCAGGAACACCCTTCCGCCCAGAGCTATGGTCAGTCACCTGCACTTTTGTATCGCGCCCCCCCCCCCCCCCCCCGCTTTGTCTCCTTTTCTCTGTTCTACTGCTCCACCCTGAGCACTTCTCTTCCACCTCTTGCATCCATCCTCCACAGGGCATTTCAGAGTACTTCATCTAAAACACAAACCTAACTGGATGACTTTCTTAGAAACTCCCAATAGATTCCCACCATAGAAAAAAAGTTTGAGTTCATCACATGACATACAGGCTTTAGGTTTCACATGGTGCTCTATGTCTGGTTATTCTTACATAGGCATCCAAGTTTCACTTTTGTTACTTATTTTCCTCTAGGAAGATGTTTTCGTATTCCACGGTAGGTGAAACACCACATAGTTTGCTCAGTCTGTGCACACCTCTCTCTGATTACTTCTACATTGTATCAAAGACATTCTTGGGACAGTTTTCTCTGCTCAACTACAAGCTTCTGAATTGCTATGATTATGGTTTTCTCATCTCTGTGTTATAAGGGCCTGAGCTATAGTAGGTTCTTAATGCTTCTCGGAACTGTTGGCCTTCATTTTAGTTAGTTTTCCCCAATATTACTCACCTCCCCTCTACCTCCAGAAACTCTATCTCCATCATTTTCCAGCCTGGCTTTTATTTCTGTAGTTGAGATTCCGGGGTACAAAAAGCAGACGAGGGTATTGTAATGTAAATGTTTGTGAAAAATTGGTTAAGTCTGTAGAATGTTCTGGAGATGCAGGACCAAATTTAGAAAGAATTTAACAAGCTCAGGGGATTTGGATTTACCTGGAAAAAAAACAAGTCAAAACAAACAAGTGGGAAGGAGAGGAAGATGTGATCCTCTTTGAGGCTAGATCAACTCAGATGACAAGTAGATCTGTTCCTGTCCAAAACAGCAGCCTTTAGGCCACATATGGTTATTGACAATCTGAAATGAGACTAATACTAAAATGAGATTTACTTTAATTATAAAACACATACCATATTTCAAAGACTTTGTACAAAAAATATATCTCATTAATATTTTATATTAATTACATGTGGAAATGACAATATTTTGGACATATTGAGTTAAGTGAAATATATAATTAAAATTAATTTTATCTACTTATTTTTGCTTTTCTTTATATGGCCACTAAAAATGTTTAAATTATAAATGTGATTCACATTACGTTTCTACTAACCAGTCCTAGGGGATGAAATAACATCCTCTAATTACTAATGTCTTCCTTCAGTTAGAACCCCTGAGATGCTCCTTTGTAGGATATGATATCTTGTCTGGGAAGGGCCATTGCAGAATCAACTTGTATACCCAGGAGTTCTTAGTTCTTAGGGCTAGATAATGAACAAAAACAGACTCCCCTCCACACCACCAGAAGTCAGATGTTAATTTAAATAGGTATTCTTAGGCAGAACTACTTGTAACCTCTACTCCTAGGGTGGCTAGGGATTCAGTTGAACAAGTCACATGGTCCCCATGGTTGAGTCACTTCCAATGGGGCATGAACAATTTTGGGGCACCTACCTACCTGCATGTCTCCTGAGCCAGCATGAGGTTAATTGGCCATATGCCCAGAATGCTACAGCCCACTTTGGGTCAGTAACAGTAACTTGAGAGAATATCTGCTCACCTAAGGTGAATTAACTCTTTCAAGGCACTAGGCACCATGTAGCAGTGAAAAAGTAATTTATTCCGTGGCTCCCCAAGGACACCCTGGAGTGCAGAGAGGAAGCATGGCAATTCAAAGCTCACATAATATCCTGTAAGGCCAATTAGGGGAGCAAGACAAATTAGATGGAAGTATGTTCTGTCCAATTGAGATATAAAGACAATTTCTATGAGTAGGATGTAATTGCCTAAGTGGAATCTGGCTAAGAAAATGAGGCTTTTCTAAAAAGGACTTTGGAAAGAAGGAATAGAGCATGGCTAAGACCTAAGTTCTATACAAAAGCAGATCATATGCTTTGCACTTTAAAAATTATATTTCAAAGTGTTAGGAGTTTTCTGTATTTTGACCATTTTATAGTAATTGTGATACTTAATTTTTGAATACTAAACTGGGAATCAGGAAACTTTTGATTTCAAACCACAGTGCTATCATGAACTATCATGTGACCTTGGACAGGTTACTTTTTCCCAATGGGCCTTTGATTCCCCATTAGATAATATTAGGGATTGGGTTTCTATTTGGATGTTTTAGATGGGATTTGGTTAAAGGACCTAGGAATGTCCAAATCCTTCCCTAGAGAACAGCCAACTGGGAAAGAGCGATACAAACAATTAATGGTAGCCCAAGGAAGCAGTTCATCACTTTCTTGTTAGCTGGACTCCAGTCCCAAAGTGTGAGGAATGCTCTGGTAAGCTGGGCTGGAGCACATAGCCCAAGGGCTGTTTTTCTCCTTATGCTTGAAAGCCTGTAGCAGTATTTCACCACATTCTGGTTGGCTGCAGGAAGAAATGGAGAGGAGAGTCCAATGGTTGTGCTTTAAGAAAATAGGCCCTAGGGAGAAACAAGATGACAGGATGAGCAGTGAGGCAGAAACCTCTTCCCAAAACATATAATACAAAAATACAGCAGATACAACTAATCCTGAAAAAGTGACCAGAAAGAAGACTGCAACAGATGGCATACATCTGGGGAAAAGAGAAGACCTCACAGAAAATGGTAAAGTAGCAAACTGTAAGACAGCAGGACCCAAACCCTTCCCCCACCTCAGCTCACTGACCAGAGGAAGAGAAATGGAGCAGGGAGGGAATAGAATCCCAGGACTGCTAAATACCCACCCCTGAAGATCTACTCTGGGAGAGCAAAGCCACATTACATAGTGCTCTGGAGATTAGAGGGGTCAGAAAGCAAAGACAGGTGGAATACTGAGAGAGACTGAGATTCTAGCTGCTGGTGGAGAACAGGTACCCACAACAGTGCTTGAGGACAAAAGCAAGGTGGGTACTTTGAAAGACAGTCCAAGAGTGAGAGGGCTGCTAAAGGGGCAAGGATTACACAGAGCTTGTTGCTCAGGAGAAAGGACAAGTGGACAAAATCATCCAGGCACACACAGCCCACTAGGTTGGGAACTTTCAGGAGCTTCAGGAGCTCCATCCCCCTGGCTGGTGACACATGCTGAGTTCCACTGGGATACACAGCCTGCTGCTCCTTCCTCCCACCTAGACCAGTTCATAAACCTGCTGCCCCCACCATTGCGCCAGGCCAGCCAGAAGATGGCCCTGCCTATGGCAGCTGCAAAGGCTTAATGCAGAGGCTGTCCCCACCCATTTGGCCCACTGGTCCTGGCAGTGGAGGCAGTCACTGTGGCCAGGAAAAAGGAAAGAGCTCTTTCCTCTCAGCAGGCACTGGTGCCATGTGCCTGCAAACCCCGCCATCACTCCAGGGGCCAGACAGCTCCAGAGAGTAAAGCTTCTGGGCACAAGAGGGTGCTGCCTACACAAGATTATTATTCCATAGTAATCATTAGAAATATGAAATGGCAAAAGAACCTGGTACAAAGCAAAATCCCTCAAACACCAGAAAGAGGGCTAAATGAAACTGAAATCACCAATCTTACTGATAAAGATTTCAAAATAAAAATCACAAACATGCTCACAGGGCTACAGAAAAATATTCAAGATCTCAGGGAGGGCTTAAAGAAATAGAAACTGAAAAATACAGTATCTGAAATGACATATACAATGGAGGGATTTAAAAGCAGATTAGACAAGGTAGAAAAGATGGTAAGTGCAATAGATGTTAGAGAGCAGGAAAACAAAACAGCTGAGGCACAGAGAGAAAAAAGAATCTCTAGGAATGAAATAATATTAAAAGAACTGTGTGACCAATCCAAATCAAATAATATTCATATTATAGGGGTACCAGAAGGAGAGCAAAAAGGATAGAACATCTCTATGAGGAAATAATTGGTGAAAACTTCCCCAATCTGGGGAAGGAAATAATCTCTCAGGCTATGGAAGTGCATAGATCTCCCAACACAAGGGACCCAAGGAAGACAACACTAAGACATATACTACTTAAAATGGCAAAGGTCAAGTTCAAAGACACAATATTAAAAGCAGCCAGAGAAAGAAAAAAGATCAGCTACAAAGGAAAATCCATCAGGCTATCAGCAAACTTCTCATCAGAAACCTTACAGGCCAGAAGGGAATGGCAGGATATACCTAATGCAATGAAACAGAAGGGCCTCCAACCAAGAATACTCTATCCTGCAAGATTATCATTTAAATTTGAAGCAGGGATTAAACCATTTCCAGATAAGCAAAAGTTGAGGGAATTTACCTCCCCAAAACTATCTCTACAGTGTTTTTTAAAGAGACTGCTATAGATGGAAGTGCTCCTATGGCTAAATAGCAGTCACCAGAGAAAATAAAAGCAGAGTAAAGAAAGTTGACCAATTAATTACTGAGCAAATGCAAAATTAAATTAGCTACCCAAACAGTCAGCCAAGGGATACACAAAGAGTACAGAATGTGACACCTAATATATAAAGAGTGGAGGAAGAAGAAAAAGAAAGGAGAAAAAAAAGGACCTTTAGACTGTGTATGAAATAGTTTAATAAGTGAGTTAAGTTAGACTATTAGATAGTAAAGAAGCTGCCCTTGAACCTTTGGTAACCATAAATCTACAGCTTTCAATGGCAATAAGCACATATCTACAATTACCACCTTAAATGTAAATGGACTGCATGCACCAATCAAAAGACAGAGTTACCGAATGGATAAAAAAGCAAGACTCATCTATGTGTTGCCTACAAGAGACTTACTTCAAAATCAAAGACACCTACATGCTAAAAGTGAAGGGATGGAAAAGATATTTCATGCAAATAATAGGGAGAAAAAAGGAGTGGTAGTACTTGTACCAGACAAAACAGATGTCAAAACAAAGAAAGTAAAAAGAGACAAAAGAGGATATTACATAATGATAAAGGGGTCAGTTAGACAAGAGGATATAACTATTATAAATATCTATGCACCCAACATAAGAGAACCCAAATATGTATAATAAATACCAGAAGAATTAAAGGAGGAAATAGAATGCAATGCATTTATTTTAGGAGACATATACACAATGGAATATTATTCTGCCTTAAGAAGAAAACAAATCCTACCATTTGCAACAACATGGATGGAGCTAGAGATTATTATGCTCAGTGAAATAAGCCAGATGGAGAAAGACAAATACCGAATGATTTCACTCATCTGTGGAGTATAAGAACAAAGAAAAAACTGAAGGAACAAAATAACAGCAGACTTAGACTCCAACAAGGGACTAGCAGTTATCAGAGGGAAGGGGTTGGACAGCGTGGGTGGGGAGGGAGGGTAAGGGGATTAAGGGGCATTATGATTGGCACACATGGTATGTGTGGGGTCATGGGGAAGGCAGTATAGTACAGAGAAGTAGTGTCCATCTTACTATGCTGATGGACAGTGACTGCAATGGGGTGTGTGTGGGAGGACTTGATAATATGGGTGAATATAATAACCACAATGTTGCTCACGTGAAACCTTTATGAGATTGTATAGCAATGATACCCTAATAAAAATAAATAAAAAGAAAATAGGCTCTAGGTCAGCCCCTTCCTTGCCCTGCTAGAGGAAGCCAATGCATGGTGGCCCCATTCCCTGTTCCCCATAAAGATTAAGATGGCCTCGTAAGATTCTTCAGCTCTAACCCATTAGATCCCCTTCTAGAAGAGGAATGAGGAAGGGGTAGAGCCTTCCTCAGGGAGGAGAGGAATGATGTTTTCCTTCTTCCTGCTTCTTCTCCTACTATTGTTTCATTATGCCATCTGCTTGGAAGTCTAAGACCTTAGTGTCGACATGACATAAGCCATTCAGCAGTTGTCTTCTTTGCATAACAGAAAAAAAAAATGAACTGTTGACTCCTTGCTTTGCTTACCTACAGGTTAGAGTCTTTTAGGTCTTCTGACAAACCTTATTAAAGTCCTGTCTTGATAATTTAGAATAATAGTTCCTTTGACAACTAAGCAATAATAATATTAATCACCATCATCATGCAGTGATCATGTGTTATGTGCCATTCTAAGTATGATCTATCAGTGTATGTAATCTTTACAAGAGCAGAACGTGTTTTAATTATAAATGGTTTTCCCCTTTTACTGGTGTGAAAACTGAGGTGCAGAGAGGCAAAACAACTTGCTCCAGGTGTCATGGCTCATAGGTGAGAGAGCTAGGATTTGAATCCAGGATCAGGGCACTTATAGTCACCAGGCTATACTGCTGTTTAGTGTCAGTTTTATCCCTTTGACTATACATTTCAGCCTCATAGTAATTTACATTTACAGAAAAAACAGATTTAAAAGTTTGAAATCCCACTTTTATATTAATTCATATAAAGTGCTTCTAGTTATATGTAAACTACTTAAACACAAGTGAACAGTGATTATTAAAGTGCTCTAATTAAGAATACATGAACATATTTATATTTGTTGTAGCTTTTTTAATTGCATAATAAAATTTTGCTAATACACTGTAGTAATTATAAAGCATAAGAAAGTTTCATTGCATTTTATGCAAAAGTGTACTGTAATCATGGAGGGCTAATGCTGTTTGGTGCCTGTATGCTCACTGCTTTCTTATTCAGGCAGGCAGAGGTATAAAATGCAAATCAAACACTTAATCAAAATTAAGAATAATATGTATCACTGACCTAGGCCATCATCTTGTCATTCATTAATTTGCAAAATTTAACCACTTACAATGAGCATTACTGTTACCCTGCTAGCGAGTTAATATAATTTGTGAAAACTCATCCCTTAGTTGTCTAGCAGGGGGGAGGACACACCTCAGGGACTAGTCTTGGTAAAAGATTTTCATTGATTACACCTCCTAAGGGAGGAATTCTGAGGCCCTTATATCAGTCAATGGCAGCTTGGCACACAAAAGGGCAGCAGTTGGAGTCCCAAGTGTTCTAAATAATGCAGCAGGTAACTACCTCACCAGAGGTTTAAAATCCCCTAATGCTTATTTGAATTTTTCAAACAAACACCTACCTAATAAAAGCTTTCTATGTCCATCATGATTAAATGCAAAGAGCTTGTGATATGGATTCTGAAATCAGAACCTAGCTCTCTTCACCTACATAGTTAAACATTGTTTCCACTTTCTTTGATTTGAAAGATTATTAGGAATAAGTGTAGAAATAGAAGGCTCCTGCTTGTCACACTTTCTGAAATGGCTTTGGGAAAATATCTACAACGTCCTTTCCCTCAGGTGACTGACTAGATGACATGCTATTTTGTCATCTATGTCTGATATGCATTTCAGGTTTGGAAGTAAGTATCCTGATAAGCAAAAGGGTCATTTTCAAACACCATCGTTTTCTTATTTTCTATATATATTTTTTGGTCACTCTTGGGACTCTATTTTTATTTTACTTTTTCCTTTCTTGTCTCACTTTTTTTTCTCACTTTGAAATCTTATTTCGTCCTTTCTCTTTCTGTCTTTTATTTCTATAATTCATCACCCCAGAGGAATACCATGTGTGGTGGCAGGTTGAGAGGCCTTAGGGGTGGGGAAGGAGGTTGTCACAGCTGGACAGAGGGAGACAGCAAGTCCTCTAATTGTCATTGCCTTGCTGAAGTGGTGGGGCTTCAATTTCTCTTCCTGCTGTGTTTTCTACCTGAAGACATTTCACAAATGCAATGATGCAAGTGAAATTCCCAGCAGCTAGTAGGTGCAAAATCAATGCTTCCTGAATCATCATTTCACTGTAGCTCTCTGAGGCTGCAAATAGAGCTTATTTCATGGGCCTGGACTTACATTCCAATGGTAGCGACTAAATTTCCCCCTGCACCCCCCATTTTCATGTTTAAACTTCTCTAATGGTTCATTTAAGGAATCACTACACACAATGGGTTTTGAAATAGTAGGTACTTGGTCCATATTTACTTGTAATTACAAACTATTACTCTCAAAGCACAGGATGCTATATAAGCCTAGCTATGATTATTATATACAGCAGAACCAAAAGAAGACACAGTTTCACGAACGTGCTGTTTTTCTTCCCTTCTGTTACCACTGTTTTGTTCTGGTTTATCCTGCAGACACTTATCTGCCAATGTATACTGCTATGCCTGACCTATGGGCTCTGCTTCTGAATTCCAGCTCCTGTCGACTGCTAGCTTCATTAGGTTTACAAGCTCAGCCTGGAATAGAATGAAGCAACTTTACAGTCCTATGAGGTCAGCTCATCCTTGTCTGCCTTACATTTCAGTCATCCTTGGTCACTCACCCTGAATAAAAGCCTCTGCTTATCTCTCTTAATCTTCCCCTGCTCATGTGCATGTTCTCACATGACCACACTGGCCTCACAAACTTGCAGATGGCACCCTAAGGAAGCACTGTTTCATGTACAAACACCCTTTGCTCCCCAACCCGCTCAGAGAATGCTGCCTCCAGCTCCCTACCTGGCCCTTCCTGGGGGTCTTTGCTTCTCTTGACTCATCCCAGAGTCGCTGTTCCTCCTCCTAAACTCTACAGGACACACATCCTAGAAACTAAATGGCCTTTCCCTGCTCCCAACAATAGTATAACTATTATGGGGTGCATTCTATGTGTCAGAAACTAAAACTCCCCAATCAGCACACCCAGATCTCTTCTTCCTTTGCTCCTCTCAGTGGTAATTGTGCCTCCTCTTTCCCTGGGGGCATCATCACCTGTCTGCTCAGAGCCTGAACCATCACATCTTGCCTTTTGGTTCTACTTTCAACTTCTGTGTGATGTTTTCATTCTCAAAATATGGACTTGCTCAAAACTCTCTTAATTGAAAAATAAAAACACTCTTGATCCTGAGATAGGGCAGGGAAATGGGATGGGGGTCATGCCATTGTAAAATCTACTTCACCTGTGAAAAAGTCCCAGTTTATTTTTTAACTAAATCAATATGCTGTTCTCTCTCTTCTTCCAGACCCTTAATCAATTAAGTGACTTTGTAATCAGGACAGGAGCTAGACCTACAAAGTGTAACTGAACCTATGTGGAAAAAGGATGCCACTATCCAGACCAACCTAAATAACCCTATTCTTAAGACAAAACTTCAAAGGAATTATGAATCACCTGTATGTGTCACACCTTATGCTGACCCTTACCCAAAAGGCCCTATAAAACCCCAAACCTTTAAGTGCACCTCCTCTTTGAGGTCGCCCGCTCTCCTGTCTGAGTGTGTACTGTCTTATATCAAATAAACTTTCTTGTTGCATAGAGCTGATTGCACTTGTCTCTGAACTCTTCTCCACGATAAAGACAAGAGCTCACTGACCTCCACCTCTGGTAGTAAATGTCTTTGTCACTTTGCTATTTTCATTCAATTTTCTAGTGTTAAAACAATCCTTTTCTCTCTCCCTCTTTTATTTCAGGCCTGTAGGGAAGTGCAAGTTCTCAGGACGTAATCTCACCTCCATTCAGTGCTCGGTGGCTCCCTCAAATCCTGGGCTAGTAGAGGATTAGTTCCCACGCTGTGCAGATCCAAGCGGACACTGGACGCTAGGTGACTGGCTTCAGGAGTCGGCAAGGGAGCTGCCCCGTGCTGAGCAGGAGGTCAATGAGCCTCCCTTTCCTCCCTCTGCTCTTTCTTGCTCTCCACCGTCTGTATGGCTGCTGCCATTCACTACTACTCCAGCTTTAGTGAATTCCCTCCTTACCTACACTTGTCTGACCTGGTCAAGAATTCAAGAATTCTTTCTGAATCAGAGTCAAGAACCCTCCTCTGCCCAGGATGAGGCATCACCTAGTGTGCAGGGAGAGACACCCCCGACACAACTGCTTGACAACAGCACTACCTCCTTTAACCGCTACCTGTCTCCCGGTTCTTGCTTGCTTACCCTCACTGGTGTCACTTTCTCCCTTGAAACTCTTTTATTTCAATGGAATTTCTTCATTTTTCAAACTTCTCTGAAGACTTTAAATATCTTAAATGACTTTGACTTTTTTGAAATTCTTTCTCATTGTCTCCTTTAAAGCATCCTTCCTTTTCCTGGGTTCTTCTGGATACCTCTCTACAAAGTGGGCTCTGTGGATGTGCA
Source organism: Manis javanica (assembly GCF_040802235.1). NCBI lineage: Eukaryota > Metazoa > Chordata > Mammalia > Pholidota > Manidae > Manis > Manis javanica. The sequence goes on from NC_133167.1 coordinate 53,535,061, forward strand.
ATCCTTCATCAGTACTTAACTATGATTTTTCTCCTAATATTCTTGTTTCTCATCTTTATTTTCACTAGAAAGTGAAATGGATTATATTCATAAATTCCATAATCTTCTTTATTCCAGCTACATCAAAATCTATATCTCAACCCAAATCTGTCTTGGTAAGCTCCAGCCCTGTATTGAACACAATGTAATTACTGTCTTCCTCCAAAATTTGCTGCTGCCCCTTCCTTCTCTCACATTTTGGTTAGGGTTGATGTTATCCCTCTAGTCATAGTTAAAAAACAAATAAACCGCAAGCCGTCTTTCGCCCTTAAGTCCTCCCTCTTATTTATCTCCCATAGAATCTGTCTTGAGTTGAACTTGATTCTACCACATTAACGTCTGTCAAATCTCTCCCTCCTACTGCGAATGACTTTGCTTAGGACTTCACCTTGACTCCAACAGTCTTCTAATGTATCTCTCTGCTCCATTTTTTGCTACCGTCTCAATTCTTCTTCACTCTTTTTCCTAAAGGACAAATACGATCACGCTTTGCTTAAAAGCTGTCTATAGTTCCTCAGGACCTCAGGAGTAGTCCTAGGTTCTTTGGCAAGGCCCATGAGCCCCTTGTGGTGTGAGGTCTGCTTAATCACCCCCATGCTGCCTGTTTCTTCTCACTCCCACCCTCTCTCCACTTTTCCACCACCCTAGGCCCTCTCCCATCAGGAGGACCTGCTCCTACATACCCCTGCTTTTAACACCCATGCTTCTGTCTGAGCCACACTTTCTACCCAAACAGAGACACAGTGCTATTAACCTGAAAACGGACTAAATATTTGTTCTTCCAGCTCAGCTCAAGCTTTGGGAGATATTCCTAGCCTGCCAGATCTGGTCTGGATGCTCTGTTTGCTGATTCTTTAGCACCAAGTTATCTCCAGTAATAAATATTAGTTGTTAAATAAAAGGACCACATTGTATACAGTTTTGCATTTCAAGCACCTAACCCTGTGCCTGGCATAAAGCAAATGCTCAGTACCTGAGTTGGGAATGTAAATCTTATAAAGGTTCTGTCTTCACACAAACATCAAACCATCTTTAAGAAAAATATCAAATAGCATCAATTATTATATAATACTTTCTCCCTTCTTAGAACTACTTGGCTGGACTTTCTCATTCTACCCATGTCTCATATATTTAAAAAATATTTTTGATATAAAATTAAATAAAATTAGAAGGATGAACTTTTATTTCTTAAAATAAATGTACAAGATGGATGGTTATAAAGATGTATCTTTAGAGACAACTAAACTTCATCAATTTGATGTAAGTGAAATGTCCACTAGTTTCCATCATGATGACTAAACATTTTGAATAGCTATTTTCTTAAGTAATTTTTTAAAATGTGTACTTCATTTATGTGTCAGGAAAATGCACCATTTCATTTGATTAGTGTAAATCAAATTGCTACAAACTGCTCTCTGAACCAACACCATGTTGTTTCAGATGTGCATTAAGTAGTAAATCAACTTTATTGGAAATGCTGTCTTATCTTTTCAGAGCAAATGCTGTGTACTTTTTTCCAGAGGTACAATAATTCTTTTACATTTCTGGAGTCTCTTTATTAAATTGCTCCTATTTATTAAATTATCACTGCACTAAGTAGCCCAAAGTAATGAAAGTATTAAAAAGTGTCCAAAAGTTTCCTCTGTGGTATCACTGAGCTTTTAGATGAATGCATTTAGCTTTCTTTTCTTGTCCTTTCAGGGATTTATTAATACTTCATCAAATTTTGATAAAGATTTGCCAGTGTCCATTGACTGGGCATAATATTTTATGACCTGCTTCTAGGGAGTTTTTGGACTAAAAGATATTCAATAATTACAGCATAGTCGCATGCTTAACCAAAGAAGCAATGCTGCCTGCTAGGAGTGAAAGCTATTGTGTGTAGCCAACATCACACTTACATACATCTGTTAAATTTATTCATCTTCTATGGCTTTTCTAATTTTGATAAAAATTTATCAGCAGCCTAAAAGCGTAAGATTGGTTCAGTTTCACATTTAAATGGGTTGCATTCAAGTGATGTGAAGTGTGATCTTAAGTACTGCTCAGAAAACAATATAATGTTAAAAAAGCTTTCTTAGGTAAAAGAAAGTACATTTTGGATATGAATTTTATATCCTTGCTGGGCATTATAAAATATGTGATTGTGAAGCTTTCCTCTTAAATTAAAACAATTTAACCTGGTCCTTTCAACATAAGATGATCACTTCTATTTTACTGAAAATGTACATCATTACATCTGCTCAAATATGACAGCTGATGTTTTATAACCTCTGGTCATACACATATTAAGTTAACAGATTTTAACTGCCTTGTAGGATGACATTAAGCCCACATGGTTTTAGAACAGTCCTTGCTACATGCTTCATCAGTTGCTACAGTGGATTGAATGGTCCTTTGAAAGCACTACTATAAATATTTTCACAAATGACTGATCTGTTTTCATTACATCTGCTAATGCTATCCTATGGCAGAGAAAAAAATAATACTTCAGACATCACATCATTGCACATAGGAACAGTAAGGGGCACTCTGGCAGGGTGCAGCACATCACCAAGAATTGCATCATTGATAGTCTCTGAGGAGCTAACCTGTCTTTTCAGAGTCATGTTTCTTGACAGCCTGTCACAAGTGGGGCTATGGATGTTCAGGGAACAAAGAATAATGCTAACATTATATATGTTAAAAAGCTGCAAACTTTAATCTCAACAGGGAAAGGGAGAAGATTTTTGCCACCCCAAAATATTCCTCTTCGGCCTACTGATTTCTTCAAAAAGAAGCAGACATTGGAAAAGCTTTAAAAAATCAGTAGAAGTTATCCTTTTTGTAAGAGACATTTACATTTATAAGGGAAATCTCCATTTTTAGGGGTGTCTCCTTCCTGCACCAGGAAAAGGAATGACTAAATCTCTAGAAACTCTTATCAATGGAGAAGGCAGTTAAATCTTAAATCTGCATGACAACCTTACCCTTTTTATTGTGTATTTTCTGATACACTCTCAAAACTTTTTCCCCATCCTCACCATATTCTTTTGTCTTTAGCTGAAGGTGGTCATTAAGGTGATAGCTTTGGCCATTTAAGAGTCTCTTAGTTTTCCTGGGCTCTCACATGTATATGGGAAGTATATGTGTTACTAAACTTTTGCTTGTTTTTCTCCTGTTTATCTTATATCAATTTTATTATTAGACCAGCACTAGAAGGGAAAAAGAAAAAGCCTTTCCACCCCTACAGTTTTGGCAACTCAGGTGGGACCTTCACTAGCTGGACGTTGCTTACTCCAGGGCTGCCACAGCTGAGAGAGCCAGGGATCTCTGACAGAAGCTAGCAGAAGGTAAGAATTCTTACCATGTCAGTCTTCCAGATCTCTCCCAGAAGGGTATGATGAGAAGTAAGAATGGTGAGTCTTTTTCTTTTTCTAAATTAGATTAACAGAAGAAAATATTTAGGTGAACTAGTCCATTGAGTATAGTGACTTTGGTAAAAATTTGTTGTGAGTACTCTTGTTTTCTGTCAATCCCTTTTCTCCCAGAGATGGTCACTGTTTTCTTTTGTCTCTTATATCTTGTTTTATGTCTTGAGAGCTTAGTTTTGTGACCAGTGAGAATATTCTCTGTTCTCTGCCAAATCTGGCAGGCAAATGAATAGGCTGGATCCGATAAGCAGGTTTCTCTTTGTCCAACTGTGGCAACTCTTAAAGTAGTTTGTCATAAGGGCTCTCTGACCATAACAGGTATCTGCTGCCTCAATCTTTAATGTCTTGTTAGTGCTGGAAAAGTCTCATTCCAGTAGTACCTGCCCAGTATCACAGATTGGCAGGTCTGTGACTGGAGGCATTTCACATTCCTGTGGGAAACCAGAAGCACCAGTTGTACTACACCATTCTTATCACCTGTGACAATTAAGGCCTTTGCTTTCTTGTGCTAACTCTAGGGTAGGGAAAATGGAAGTTCCTATGGCTAGGACCCTCACCTGACCCTAATCTACTTGTGCAATGATGCACATGTGCAATGATGTAATTGGCCTACTGCATAGGCAACATGCTTATACACCTGTTAGCAATGAGCCATTATTGTTTGTGTTGCTATATAAAGAGTTCCACCCAGAGCTCTCCTGGCTCCTAGATGGCAGACGGGAAGGTGGAGATGAACTGCAGACTTGCCAGATGCAGGCATAATTCTAGTGCTCGACCTGCTGCCATGAGAACAAAGTTTGGTATAAGACTTTTTACCCTCAACATTCTGTTATTCTGTCTCACGAATCCAGAGTGAACTTGCCTGGAGCTGAGACCTTCTGGCAAGACATCTGGCATTGTTGGTAGGATTTGATGCAGACTGAAAAACAGAATAAGCTGTCCTCATGGGAGGGTACTTCAGGGGGCTGCCCCTCCAGATGGGGAAATACTGCAGAATGCCCCCATGGGTAGAGATACTTGGATGTCCCCCACTGAGCATATGGTCCAAGGTGGCATCCCTCCTAGAGAGGTGGGTCCCTCTCCAAGATTAGGAGGAGGTGGAGGTGATACCTGGGGCAGCGGTGGAAATCTCTACAAGAATGGGAAATCCTTAAAGAAATGGGATGCCCACGTGGAGGTGGGAGCCATGGGTTGGCTATTTCTCACAGTATTAAGAAAGGCCACACAGAAGGACATATTCCTGTGAGAAGCAAGAGAAAAGCAGCATGAGAATGCAAGCTGAGAGGGGCTATGGAGGAGGTGAAAGATTTGTTGAAAGTTGAAACGGCATTGCTGCGAAGTGCTTTGGAGAAGGTGAAGGATTTGGTGGTGACTGAGATGGAGGTGCTCTGTCAGGGGGCCAGAGATCTGCCATCAGCTCTGGAAGTACTGGGGGATTCACCAGGGGAGAATGAGGAGGTAGTAGTGGTGCCAGAGGCACCAACTCCCCCTCTATTGAAATCCCGCCCAGTAGTAGTCAAGAAAATAAAGACACAGCAACTGCGGGTTCCTCCAGAAGGGGTGCAGCCCCCTCCCCAGGTCATGGATCTCTCTATGCTCCACTCCCATACACAGGCAGACTGGTGAGTTTGGGCTTCTGGTTTCGGCAGAAACCCTTGGAGTCTGTATCAGCCTGGCTCCTCAGCTTTGGGACATAGGGGTGGATGGGATCATCCTGCCTGGATCAGAGATGGAAAAGCTGGCTTCCCTGACAACTCATCCTGCCTTGCAGCAGTGACTGCAGAATGCACACCAGACCCCAGAGAATCATTTACTTCTCGTGTGGGTAATGGCCACATTTCACACTGTATGGCCCAATCAGAGTGACATATACCAAGCTCTAACAGATATTACAGTTTTACATGAAAAATGCCATTTATAGCCCAGTAAATTGGGACTTGAACAAGGAGCTGTTTACAGCAGGTGTGAAGGATACTGTGCTGAAAACAGCTCCCCCATCCCTCTTTGGGCCTTTAGTGGCCATTCTTGCCCCTCACTTAGGGCAGCCCATAAATGTAGTTACCCATCACGTAGAAGATTTGGGGGAGGCTGAAGCAATGCAGGCATGGAAGAGAATATGACTTAGTACTAAGAGGATGAGTTTAAAGAGTCCTGTGAAGGTCACAAGGACACAGATGTGGGTTGATTTGATAAAGGCAAGAGCAGACAAAGAGAAATTGGATGGGAAGGCAAATAAAATCTTTCTGAAGCCAGAGCAGTGGTTTTGGCCATTGGCTAAAGCAAGGACCAAGAAATTGAAGCTGGAGAAAAAGTCACAAGTCCATCCCATGTGCCTGCTGGACGTCCTGCTGTAGAGTGAGCTGACCTTGCTGAGACCTGCACAGGAGATGACTGGGCAATACGGTTTGACTGAGGGTAGGTCGAGGCACCCACCTTAGTGAACCAGGTGGGGACCAGAGGCCATATGTTAAAATATCAATTCATTTGTCCCAGTGAATGTAGATATGTCCTGGCTCTGGTACACACTGGAGCTGAACGCTCACTGATTTATGGCAACCCTGAGCAGTTTCCTGAGGCCCTCACTGTTATAGATGGACATAGGGGTAGGGCTATCAGATTGAAACAAGCCTGAATCCCATTTTGAATAGGGTGTCTACCCCTGAAGGAGTATACTCTGTATATCTCTCCCATCCCTGAATATATTTTGGGGATAGATGTCCTGCAGGACCTGTGGTTACAGAGCACTGCAGGTGAGTTCAAGCTAAGGATATGTGTGGTAAAGGCAGTTCCCTCAAGTTTAATCTCCCTTCATGCCTTTGTGGATTGGGCACACACCCTAGCAAAGGTGTTGCTTGCTGGTTGTGCATGGAGCTCCCTATCAGTACTGATAATGGCTTTCCATGGAAAGTGAGAGTCATGAACTCATCTGAGTAGAACTGGTTTGAATACAGCTGGAATGACCACTTGGTGGCAATCATCTCCTCAGGATTGAGGATGACCATTATTATTATAATTTTTGTTGTTATCCTGTTGCTGTTGTGGAATCTGGTTACAAGGTTCCAAACTTCTTGCACAGGGACCACTGTGGAAGATTGATTTCTCCTGTGGAAAGTACAAGTCATAAACTCATCTGAGTAGATTTGGCTTGAATATTATAATTTTTTTTTTTGTTATCCTTTGTTGCTGCTTTGGAATCTGGTTATAATGTTGAAACTATCTGGTACAGGGACCATCGTGGGAGATTGAGGCCACATAGATTGTGAAGCAAGAATCCTGGAGGGGTGGAGTGTAGGGAAAGTGGAAGTTCCTGTGGTTAGGATCATCACCTGACCCTAATCTACTTTCCCACTGCACACATACAATGATGTAACTGGCCTACTGTGTAGGTGCATGCTTACACACCTGCTGGCAATGCACCTTTTGTCTGTTGCTATTTAAAGAGCTCCATCCAGTGCTATCCCAGGCTCCAGCTGGCAGAGGTGAAGGCAGAGATGAATTGTAGGCTTGCCAGATACAGACTTGATCCACCTGCCACTGAGAGAATAATCCTTTGTATAATACCTTTTACCCCCAATGTTCCATTGTTATTCATTCTCACCAAATCCAGAGTGAACTTCCCTGGAGCTGAGACCCTCCAGTGAGACATCTGGGATTGAACTTTCTGGATATTGTGAGAGCTGCATCTTTAGCACTCTTTTTGTGGGATGTCTTTTGAGTCCTTGGTTAAGTCATAAAAGCCTTATTGTTTCAGTTCTACTGAGATTAAAATAAGATCATACTAATCAATAGCCAAATGATTGATCATTTTAATTGGACAAACTTTTATACTTGATATTTTTTTTCAGAGAGAGCTCTCATTCTGAACAATTGTCTTATTGGTACCTATGGAAAGATAAAATTAAAGAATGGACACAATAAAGGATAATGGCTAGCCTTAGGGATGCCCTTTACAAGATAAAAGAACAGAAACTAGAATTAAGAAAAAGATTAATGTTCACATACAGTGTAAATTCCCCTTCTAAAAACCTAACCATATCTGCCTGTTTCAGCTTCCCTTTCCATAGAATATTTACAGTAATCACTTTGGCCTAAAAGTATATGTGTTACTCATGCAAAAGTGAATTTAGCAGAAGCACCTAAGACAGGTATAGGGGTCACTTTGCTCCATAATCAGGCTTCATTAGCTTTGAGTATTCCTAAACCATATCCTTTGCAGATGTATCCTGGATACCCACTGCAAAGAATTCATGTCCTTTAATAGCAGATCATTTAAACCTTAACTTTCAGAAGATCCTACCAAGTTTAGAGTGGAGTGAGAAAAATTAGTGGTCATTTTCAAGCCCCCACAAAGAGGAAACAGATGACCAGAATTTCTTTTAGGCTTTCCTATAAAAGATCAGCTGAAGGATGATGTTCAGGGACTGACAGAAGCCAAGGTTCAACTGTGTACTCTGAAGGAAGGCATCTGTTTAAAACACTTTATACAGGCATAAATCTTTTGATTTCCATCTTAGTTGGAAATCTCCCTGAAAAAAAGAAGCAAGTTTAGTTGAAAGGTGGATTAGTCTCTTGATATTAAGACTATAATCCAGTTCTTTGGTGAATTGGACACAACTGTCTTTGTCTCGTAAATCTCTATAAAACCAGAAATGTGGCTCTAGAAGCAATTCAAAGCTGACCAATTCTTATCAATCTCAAAATCTCCTATATTCATCTCAAAATGCAGGTAGCTATAGTAAAAAGTCAGGATGCTGGAAACAGAATTGTTTTGCACTTAAGGAAAGGGAAAATTTAAATTACTCTAGACCCCTGGTAATAGGCACATATACCCCCAAAACTCTATCTTGGAAAAAACTTGGATTGCTTTTGTGAGATTTTCTACCCTAAGGTAGAAATTAGTTTAATGAATCTTTTGAGACATTTTAGATTGTCATTGCCTGCCCTCACTGCATCCGAAGGTATTTTGAGCCTGGCATCTAGAAATATACTCTACTGGCAGCTATCAGGATTTAGACACTAGGTTTATCATTTCTCCAACTTCAACCTTTGTTTTTTCTTTGTTTCCATAGAAATGCTTCTTATAAAATACCTGATTGTTTTTATACAGTAAGGCCTAACTTTGGGAGCCCACGTGAATCACCCACCTCCTAAGATGATAAACTACTGCTTAAATGAACTAACCTGCTCTCAACACAGAGACTGGGTCAGTGAGCTTTGGAGCAATTTATCAACTTACCTTCTGGGTTGTGAGACCTCCTACTTGAATTTTCAAAGGTGGACCGGAAGGGATCATATTTTGCTACCCCAAAATATGCCTCTTTGGCATATTGATTTTTTAGGCTGGCAATTTATTTATTTTTTAAGCAGAAGAAATAGAAAAAGCTATAAAAACTAAGTGGAAATTACCCTTTTGTAAGAGACTTACATTTATAAGTAAATTCTCCATTTGTAAGCGTGTCTCCCTCATTGTGTCAGGAAGAGGTGGATGAACAAATTTCTAGAAACTCCTACCAATGGAAAAGGCAGCAGCTTAAATCTGCATAACATCTTTCCCCTTGTTTACTGTGCTGTTTTTAGCATCCTCCCATAACTGACTCCCCATCCCAACATCTTCTGTCTTTAGCTGAAGATGGTGTTTGGGGTTGGTGGTTTTAGCCATTTCAGATAATAATGATTTTCACCGGTCTCTCTTCTGTACATGTAAGTCATACATGTTATTAAACTTCTGTTTGTTTTTTTCTGTTAACTTGTTTTATATCAATTTAACTATCAGACTAGCCAAAAACCTGTAAGGGAAGAAGGGAAACCTTTTCCACTGCCAAAACAGCTTCTGCCAAAATGTAAATGTAGGGTAAAATTGAGCCGAAATGACCAGGCAAGGAGGCAACAAAGGAGCCATAAGTTTAATAGGGCGCAATCCCAGGTGATGTTTCCAGTCTGGTTAGTCACAGGCAGGAGAAGTCACGCCCAGCAGGGCAGGCAGTGAGTTTATAAAGAAGTCAGGGGGAGGGAGAGCATAGGTCTACAGTGGTGTGAGGATCGACTAGCCTAAGGCACGTGTCATTGGCCTTTACAGTAGACAAAGGACTAGAAGGTTACTACTCCTTTTCCAGGTTGGGAGGGACCAGCAGCCAGGGATTTTTAGCACGTCATCAGGCCGGAATCTGTTGGTCTCTTTCCCTTACTAGGCTGGGGTTGGGGGCTTTGCTGTCCCCTTTCCTTATTTGGTGAGGGCTGAGCTCGCCTGACGTGCTCACTCCTCCCTCCGGTGCCTCTAGCCTTACAGTAAACATCTTTTGAGGGCCAATGAAATTTTGAAAAAAAAAAAAAGAAATCACAAGAGATGAACACCCTGAAAATTAAAAAAAAATATATTGTATCTAACCAAAAATATTATTTACAATAAATGTAGAAAAATAAGTTTTAAGTTAAATTTTATAAATGTATTTTATTTCTGAAATCTAGTCAGGTGTTAGTTTTACTCTGATAATTTCACACCTTTTTTTCTGTGAAAAATTTACCAGAAATTGTCTACACCTTTTCTCACTCCAATGATTATTATTTTTATCTGTAAAACAAGGGAGAGTTAAATTGCTTTCCACTTTGATAGCACTCGAGATGTCCTTCTGCATGGATGGTTAAAAATGACTGACCTTTTATGATCTGTGTTTGCATAAAAAGATTATTTGTTGTAGTTTTCAAAAGAAAGAGACTTAAATGAGGAAAATACCCATACATGCAGCTCAACAAAGTATGGGAGATCAGCCAGATAATATTTTTTTATGGCTGATCATTTCATGTCATGTCATCTCCAGATTGAGGTCATCAGAGCAACACATATAATATCTGTAGGGTCAGGTTTCTCATTTCAATATCACAGCCTGTAATCTGCCAATGAAAAGGCCATTTAATACTCTCTTTTTTGTCCATGATGCAAATGCTTCTGCTTAGCAGCTTAAAATAAAAAGTTCCATTTTTAAAATTAAATAAAGAGCTTTGATACTCACACAAATTGACAAATACTAGAAATCTTATAGTGTTCACCCTTGGCTTGCCGCATTTGCCATGAGCTTGACTAAATAACCTATTCATAGCTCAGCTATGTTTTTCTGCCTTCTGCCTTTGAGGTTTCTGAGATATGTCATCTCACAGATGAATACAACATGAAATTAAAGAGATCACTCCTTTAACAGAACTTTTTTTTCAAGAATTGCACAGAGGATAACTTAACCAGTTACTTTAGAGCTTTGTGAAGAAAAAAATGGACTCAGAAAATTCCTTGTGTTACAACTAAGAAAGATTTTTTTTTCTTACTGCTTTGAAAAGAGAACATGGAGACAGAGAAGTTCAATAATTTCTTCAAATTGCACTGCTCACTGGGTTTGCTTGAGGATCTTTTGATTCCTAAAGTTATACTTCTACCTACTCCTACACCTTCCTCAGCAGTTACACAGACTGTGGCAGAACTGGCTCCTGCTGCAGTGACCTGATATTGGTGCTGGCCTCTGTGGAAATTTCATCTCTTCCCTTTCTTTTTCTGACTCCTCAAATTCTTTTCTCCTCAACCTAGTACAAATATATTACAAATATTTGGTGGTCTCAGAGCACAAAGTGCCACTATTTTTAAGCCTTTATTGTACTTTGAGAATACTGTGGTATAAAATAAAATTAGCTAGATAAAAAATGTGGCATAGGAATTCACAGTATGCAAGAGAAACACTATCAACATAGTCAAATGGAGTTAAGATGAAGCACTAAGGGAATTCTACACGTCATAAACCAAATAAAAATGACAAGACAGCAATGAGGTGGTGTGCCCCCACTGCCATCCCCACTGCGCAGAGCCTCTAATGTGTATTGAGAGAGATTCTCCCCAACGGCTACACGGATCCCTATTACTGAACTTTATTCAGAGTTTTACTAGGCCATGGCTTCATTAGTGAACAATGTTTGGGATAGAAAAGTAATACAGAAAGGCACAGGCACATAGTCCTAGTAAGTGTTTTCTGCAAAGCTAACAGTTAGCCTTACAGGTACATTTATTAGGCCCTTACTGTATGCAGCACACTGTCATGGGAGTTAATAGTGGTATTTGAGAAATCTCTCTCTCTCTCCTCCTCAAGGAGCTTGCTGTCCGCCCAATCGGGGTCCTGTGCCCACAACCAGTGTTGGGTTCAGGCAGAAGAAACTAGTCCAACCAACAGTGATTCAGGGCACTCCTGTGATTAACTTATATTCTCAGATAGTTGAGGGGAAACCCACCCTGAGAACTCTAAGTGACCCACTGAAAAGCAGCACCTTTTCTATTTGCTTCCCTTTCGAATCAGAGAGAAACAAGGGGCTGAACTCCAAGAGAATGCCATTTAAATGTATTCCCCATAGCTCAAGTGTGAGAACTTACTCCTAGCACCACCAGGGATTTGGACGCTATTAGTGGTTTACTGTTAAGTAGTAACATTGTAACAATGTATACTTTCCTGGCTATTGGCCCATGTTTTGAAGTGTTACATAAAATTCCTACAAGCATTGTATCTGATGATTTAAAACACAGAAGTAAACTATCCTTTTCATAAATAATACACACATACACAGATAACAGAGGAGAAAAGAATATTTCGCACCAACATCTTATGTTGTTTCATTTCCCAAGGGTCTAACGATTAAAACTAAATATGTATAATAAGCTTTGTGAATACTTTTAAATGATCTATGATGCAGAACAATATACATTTAAAAATAACTGATGGCCAGAATGCCTTTTTATTATATACTTAAAAAGAAAGGAAGGAAGAGATGAAGAAAAATAAAGAAATTTATATTTTCTTACCAAATTAAATTTCATTCATAAAGGCAAAAGAAAACCTGGAGGTAATACCTTGTTTGAAATTAAACAATGTTCAATTACATTTTGGCATAAAATAAAAAGTGCTGAATGTAACTTAAAGGTTTACTGAGCCCCTTCTCCCAACCTTGGTGACTTATACTTTAAACGTCCTCGAATCAATTTTCTGTCTATAGGCTCAGTAGTCACTTAGGCACAACCACTTAGCTATTCATATTAAACAATTTATATTTTGTTACAGTGTCCATTCACACCTGTCCTGTGTCTTCCCTTCCTATATGACTCTAAGGGTACCTGAGGGAAGACGTTATCTCCATTACTGGTTGCCAGACTATATCTACTACCTCCATATAGATAGTTGTTCAGAATAGAACTTACTACCAGCAAGACCCTTAAATATAGCACAAGATTTAACAAAAATACATCACATAATATTTATGTACTTTTTAATTACCAATTGAGGGGATTTTAGGACAATTTTAGGTGTTGTTGGACTATTGGTTAATTTCTGCTTGGAAAAATTTCTAGGCAATAGTCATGCCTATAAAAAAACTATGAAAGATTTTTTTCACAAGCTAATGGTGGGGTAGTGCTGTTTTCTGAGAAACTGATCAATGCTTTGCATGTATTCTTTTGAACTCCTGCTAGACAGGTAGCCATCATTCTGGAATCATCTCTGAGGTAAACTTGACACAATCCTGGAACTAGTTGAAGAAGGTAGAAAAGTGGCACAGTGGACTGAAATATCTTTAAACAATGACTTGCCTGCATGTAATAGCAGGACAATATGCTTTAACAAAAAAAAATATAATGGAGTCCAGTGAAGTGTTTGACAGAAAGATGAAACAATGCATTAGAAGGACTAAAATTGTTGTTAGTGATAAAATCAAATTTATATGTATCTATTTGATTTTTTAATCAACTATAAGTCTTTTCCTTTTGATGTACATTGGTAATGGTTAGCAACCAAAAATTAAGACTTCTTATGTTGCAACAATGCTTTTGAATATTCTTTTTCAGTACTACCCATAGAAATAAAATTATAGTGTTAAAAGGGTGTGTTTGTGTGTGTGTGCATGAGTGTGCTTTGGGGAGCTGGCTTTGCATAAAGACTCTTGTGTTGAAAACCATCGTTACTTAATTACTAGAGTTTTAACCCTAGGTACACAAGGTCCATGTTATTTTTGGACTTAAATCTATTATTTCAGTTAGAACCATTTTTAGAAAGAAATTAAATAAATAGACCACTTATATATACGAACAAAATAGAAAACATAGGCAAAAACTAGGAAGGCCTGATCCCATGATGTTTTATGCTGCCATCTTAACCATTCCTAACATTGTCATTGCAACTGCCTCAGGTCCTGAGCCCACTCCTTCCCTACACTGCTATTACTCACTTCTCATGTTATTCTAAATTGAATGGAAATTATTTGGGAGGCCCAGAGGGTTCATACTGGGAACACTATCTGAAAGATTAAGGAAGAGCAAGATTATGGCTGCTCATAAGACCTGGCAAAAAATTTTACTTTACATGGGAGGACTACGGAAATAATCTATAAAGAGAGGTAAAATGGTAAGAACCAGTGGTTTAGTTAGATGAGCTGAACAGTGGCGTGGGAGATGGGCTCCAGTTTCTTAGTTAAACAGAGACACAGAAACAATAAAAATGGAAAGAGAACCACACCTTCAATGTTGCAAAGAAAGAATTAGCAGGACTTAAGGAATTTAAAGATGGGAAGGATTCAAAGATAACTGTTTTTATCATAGTTGGGTAAGACAATAATGGGAAACTGATAGCATTAAAAATATAAGGAAAAAAATTAACAAAGTTTAGATGGTAAGCTATTAAATGTGCTTTCATACTTCCTAAATTTGAGGTAAGATGAAACATCATATTAAATAAAAATAAGCAATAAGAAGTCTTCACATTTGCATAAAGGTTTATATTTTCAAGGTATTTTCTCATGTTATTTTGTTAGATTCTCACAACTGTAGGCACTATTGTTATACCTATTTTTACAAATAAGAAACTGAAGGTCAAATAAATTGAATGAATTATGTAAAGGCACATAGCTTATAAATTACAGAGCTAGGATTCTAACACAAATGTTCTGATTCCTAAATTTAGAATAATTATTTTTATGTTTAGTATTTGGACAATTAGAATTTGTCCCTGAGATTTTGGAAATTACTAGGTAAGAGAAAATAATGAAAGCAAAGATGAGGTAATCCAGGAGAAATCCCAGGACTGCAGATAAATATAAGACTAACGGTAATTTATTCATCTATATTTCTTGGGTTGAATTGCTATCCAGTCTGATTCCTTTTCTTATGTAGCAAAACAACCTTTAAAATGATGTGAAATCTATTATTTTCCTTATTTGGTTCCCACACCATTGTGTCCTCCTTCTGTCTGCCCTCTACCATAGTGACTTTCTTTCTTTTTCTTTCTTTTTAAAGGTCATGGCAGAGCCTATATTATTTATTTTGTTATCTTGGTCTCCACCACCACATTTCTACTTCACTTTTCTCTTCTGCTGCAGACATCATGCTCTACCAAAACTCTGTAAATTGCAGTCTCATCTCATGCCTTATGCATGTTCTCAACTTTGCTTTAAGAGTGAAGCCATGAACTTACACAAATAATCTGAAAATGGGAATTAGTCAAATAGTCAGCATCTTGTCCAATTGGGTAACAAATCAGAAAATTTGTGTTAGAATCCAAGCTCTGTAATTTATAAGCTATGTGTCTGTACATACATAGGTATCATTTCTCTATTTTCAACCATCTTTCTTACTTGGAAATTCCCAGAAATAAAAACTTACGTTATCTGGAAAGCCTATTTATTTTGAACACCTATTCCACAAATCCAGAAAAAAAATAATGTATTGTTTTAAGGGGTATTTTTAGGAATATAAAGTAAATCAAGGAATTGGTGGGGTTTTTTTTCCAGGAAGTGTTCCGTATTTTTGGGTAGAAATTGTGTGTCTTGTGTGTGTATACACAAAATAAGATGGTATAGATAAAACAACATAAATTAAATAACTATTGTAGAAGTGAAAAATAATAGCATGATATTTAGTTGAGAAGGTTCTCTGGAGGTTCAGCACTGAAAGAAGGCCTGGATGTGGTTGGCAGAAAAAAAATGGGATTCCAACTTGGGAAAACCTAAAGAAGCAAAGCCATAGATAGCTACGGGGGCCTCTACTAACATGTTCGAGGATCCTGAAGATATGGCCTTGCTTGGAGAAAGGAAAAGCAATTTTAAATTTAAAAGTAGTGCTCCCCCTTATTTCTTGACATTCTAAGACTAGTTTATATATTTTTCTACTCATTTAATCCACCTTCTTTTTAACCCAAATTCTCTTTATAATACTGGATTGTACCTTAAAGATAAAAATTAGACAATGTTTTTTGTTAAAGTGGCTTTTCTATCTTATTAAAAAGATTTATTTACAAATTTCCCTCTCTCTAATTAGATGATATCAAAATATAAAGAAAAACACTGGTCTTAAGAGCAAAGATTAATGTAAGCATAATGTATATTTTTCGTGGCCTGCATAAACATATTTAACGGGCAAATAGTATCAAATGACAATATCAGGCTATCTAAAGCCAGCTGATGAAATTTGTCTAATGGCCCCTGACATTTCCATTCTCAATTTCCCCATAAAAATCTAAAAAGACAGAGAAAAACATAAGCCACGATGGTCCCAGCAGCTAGGTCTGACAGTTTGCTGCTCTCTGACTGAGGGGTGCTCTTCTATCCCGCAAGACTCTTGGAATCAGGTTGGCGGCTGCAGAGAAAAAAAGTCCTCAGGTTGATAGTCCTGAAAAAAGTAAAAGATTTTTCAGGCTCCACCGTCCCCACCCTCAACCCCATCATAGCTCTATTGCAGACAGAGTGCTAGGCAGATTTCCCTCTCCTGTGTGGTTACCACCCTTCCAGGGGGTAGCTTAGAGACTGTTCCATCTTACTCTGCATAAATTTAGAGTTTACGACTCCAAACATCAAGTGTACAGAAAGAAGGTAGATTGGGAAAGAGAACAGACACTGATGTTAACATCCTGGAAAGTGCTGTGAGCCTAAACACAGTCTGGGTAGGTTTCTCTGCCATGCTGACCTGGAAATCTTTGGTTCCACCCCTTGGGAACTGGGCTGGAGGCTTTACTGTAGAGGCTTTATGGTCTGTGTCCTGCTCAACAGTTTGGGGAGACTGTGGTCAGAGGGCTCTATCCTCACACCTTGTTCCTTCAAATTCATCAAACCTGAGAAACAGCTCAGCCACAGTACAGGACTGTCCATAAACTTGAACTGGGTACTTTTCAGATTTTCGATTGTTTTCCTGACTTTGGAATAGACTAATGAGTTTGGTGAGAATTTGGGTTGCAGGGATGTCTCATGATTCTTATTTTTGGGCCTTGTTTTTAGTTTTATTTTTTGGGTTCCTGTACAGGCATTTAATTTTGCTTGTTATTACTGGTCTTCAGCAATGGCAACGGAGGCTAATACCTGTCTCTATCCTTAGCCCACCTGGGCCTCAGG
Source organism: Manis javanica (assembly GCF_040802235.1). NCBI lineage: Eukaryota > Metazoa > Chordata > Mammalia > Pholidota > Manidae > Manis > Manis javanica. The sequence continues at coordinate 53,551,905 of NC_133167.1, forward strand.
CCTACTCTCTAATTGGAGGATAATAGCAAGATTTTAAAAATCTGATTTCCTTCCACTTTCCTTTATTTTCTTCTACTTTCTTACACTGATCTCTCAAGAATTGGCAGCATCCTGTAATTTGATTCAAACTGTATTATGCAGTGAGATGAATACATTTGTATCACCACACCTACACTAGAAACAGTTGCAGAGGGGTCTTGGAAGACCTTTTTAATGAGCAATTTGGAATATGGAGGTAAGCTGGCAATAAGTCAGCTCAAATAAAAATAGATGACCATAAACAGCCCTCCACTAGGGGTGGTTTTTGTTAGCGGCAGGACCATTAAGAGAACCAACAGGTATCCGAGTCTGAAGGAAGGTGAGAGGGAGTCAGCAGCGGAGCCTCCTGCCTGGCCAGCTCCGAGACCTTGCAGAGCACCTGCACCTTCCTAGGGGTGTCAGGAATTCTCAGCTATGTTTCCTACCATCCTGGTGTCTCCAATCCTGCAAATCTGAGCTGCTTTTAGCTGGTGCATCTGCCTGGTTGCCCCTGAGCCATTCTTCATTAACCACTCACGACTTCCCTATGAAGCCTGTGGTCTACGGGATTGCATCCTGGAGGCCAAACATTGAGCACATCTGAGTGTGTGCCAGGAGTGCTGGAGCTGGTGCAAGGAGAAAATGCCTATGGTAAAGGGAGAACCATAAAGTTGGTGACTGTGATATGTACTATTCTAGGAATTTGGTGGCTTTAGATAATTTCTTATAGGCTTTCTTCCTTTATTGCAAGAAAGGGCAAGAAAAAGGAAAGGAAAGGAAGAAAAGAACTTTGAAAAGTTTCACTAATTTAGCGTGGATCTTAGTTTCTCTCACTGAAGCCAGGATAGTAATTACATTACAGTTGATTATTATAAAACATGTAAGCCGTACCCTGCAGAAGAACACAAATACTCTGTGAGAAAATGGTCAACACATGGGTGAAGAAGGATTGTTGTATGTTGTCCTTTACGGCCGCCTGAATTCAGACTTGATTCATTGCTGTAGGAGAAACCTGTGATGGTACTTCTTACAGACCTTGCAATCCTGAGCAGCAGCATTTTAATAAATAACTAAAAATAAAGTTTTATTCTTTGTGGATGTAATGCAAATTAAGGTAAACTACCAAATGCCTGTCTGTTTCAAGTTTTTTCAAGGTTCAGAGTCACTAACAAGACATACCATCATTGCCATCTCACTGTTAAGGAAAGTTATCTTGGCACAAGGTTAGGAGGATGCAGGCAGCATGTCCTTTCAGCATTACACTGGGGCATTGTTAGTGGGACCAAACACCCCAGGCTGCCCATGACTTTCCTGCTTTTAACTCAGAAAGTCCTATCCTATGCCTGGGAAACCCCATATTTCTTAGAAAACCAAGACAGGTGATCACCCTGTACACTGCCTAGGGAAGGTGCCTTTGTTTGACTTTATTGTTCACTATTATTTAAGGGCTCAGGCTTTGTGAAGCCTACATGTTGATTGGTAGGTCTTCTCTGGCAGTGACGCAAATTAATTGGTGAAAAATTGTCTGGTAGAAGACTCCAAATGTTATGTTTTTGCTTTTGTTTTTGTAATTCTTTTTGTTTTATATATATCCACCCTAGAAGTCTTGCTTTAAATTTCCCTTTAAACATACTTATAAATATCCAGTTTCTTAAAAGCCTTTACCATTTTATTGGTTCCCTAATGATCTAATAAACCTTTTGTGTGTTCATTCTATATCTGTGCAAAGTTGTTAAATTAATTAAACAAGAAGACCATTAGACTGGGGTGGCTTTAATGCCTCAGTAGCCTATGTCAGCAAACATAAACCTAAGCCTGAAATACTTCAGGGTTAGGAAATCAAAGCCTAAGGATAACCAATCAAAAAGAGCCAACTAGACTTTCCCATATAAAGCAATCACTTAAGCTATAGCCAATCAAATAATTTCCTTGCTTTGATTCCAACTCATCTCCATAAACATCTGTCCCCTAACTTCTGTCGATGGAACACTTCTAATGACTTCTAGTTTGGCACTGCCTGATTTGAATCAGTTTTGCTCAAATAGACTCTTTAAAATTTGTAATATGCCTGTTTATCTTTTAACACATTTCTATTTTGCCCTTTACAAGTTTATGCTTTGGTATCACTAAAGAAGACTAGACCATCATGATTTCAATGCCATTCTTTTAGATAATCATATTTTAATAAAAATATCCATGTATATTCTATAAGCTTTAGTTTACTCATCTCCAGGAGTGAGAATACTGTAGGGTTTTTGTGATGATCAAATGAGATGATGTACATTAATTATGAAGCAAAATGCCATATACACAGTGAAGCTGTGTCTATGTTTTAAAGTCATGGTTATCAGCTCATTAGCAAATTTCTTCCTCTGGAGTTTTCAACACCTAACAATAGGAAAGTATTTCTGCTAACTTTTTATCAATGTATTCTCATTGGAAAAGTCTACATGATTACATTCAACATATTATTCAATACATGTATGGTTATATGGTTTCCTGTCCCTCTTAAGTCTTTTTTCCTATACTTGTTCAGAAAACATCCTCATTTTATATTTATGGGGAAAATTAATCAGTTCTTAATGTACTACCTTATATTTGTTCTTATTGAATTATATAACATTTAATTGAGACTCATTTTTTTTAGCATCAGTCTGTATTCTTCCCAAATAACTTGAGGTCTGACATTTTTGTTATCTTTTGTGAAGATAATATATATAATAAGGTAGAGATGTTACATGAAAACATCTAGCATTTTCAGAATTAAAGGAGTTGAGAAATGTTATTAATGATATAAAAAGGACATTTTAATCCAACATAATTCATTTCTATATTATATACTTTGAACATTCTCTAATTACTTAAATTTAACTAACCTACAGGGATTATCAGTAATGTAGTGGAGGGTAGATAACTCATAAACTTATGTTCCCAAAACTATCAGAATATTATTAAAATATTCCAGATCTTTTTTTTACCTAACTTTTAATATATTTCACTTTTCATGATATTTGAAAGTCATTATAAAATGTTATAAATCCCTGCACGAATAGCATCAGAGTGACAAAGGGCACTATTGTACTTCATTACAAATGGAGTTTGTGTAGTGGGAAATAGATTACTTCATACAGATTTGGGCTGAAATCCAAGCACTGCCACTTTCTAGATTTTGAGTTAGGCTGCTTTATCTCTCTAAACCTTAGTTTGTAAGGTGGAGATAAGAATGGTGATCATTTAATGGGAGATCTCTGTTGAGTCAATGAGATAATAAAGTACAGAGCATGGTAACTGGCACACACATTCAATAAAAACCAGCTATTTATATCATCATTGTAGGATGAATTATCATCTTAAAATATGAATGTGCAAAAATAAACCCATGTTTTACAATATCAGAGTCATAAAAGGGCAGAGCAATCAGATACTAGGGAGAGAGTAAGACTTCTCTTGCCTTTCTTTTTCCCTAATTACTATACAACTGACCTTTGATACAGAAAAGGTGGTTATTTGGTAGAATAAGTGCCCCCAACAGGTTCAAAAGACAGGGCATCTATAGACATTAGGATGGGGTCCTTTACTGTGTCTGATGCCTGCAAGGAGATTCAAGGAGGGGATATGAGTCAAAAGCCAGGCTGAGTCCAATTACTTCCAAAAAAGTCACATTGCACTTTGAGGGCCCTGTGTTCCCCAAACCCATACTGCTGAAGCACTGTTAGAGTCTCGAAGATGAAATGGGAGAATAACCTGTGAATGGATCAACTTATGGAGTGTGATAAAGTCTCAATTCTTATACCCACTTTTTCAAGTCAGTATAAGACACAGTCAAATTAGTTCAATTAAGAGGAAAGCCATTTTATAAATTCGTGTGACCAGTAAAATTAAGGCAGAATTTGGTTTGTTATGACAAAATTTTCTTCCCCAAATGGCTTAGTCTACTGCCTCAATTATAATCCAAAACTATAAACACTAGCTGAATTCTGCATCTCTCTGATTAAAGGCACTCATATTTCTTAACTATGTGAATATGAAGCGTGTAATAAGGGCAGAGAAGAGACATTTTTTTAGTTCAGGAATCAGCAACTATGGCTTGTGGGACAGTTTGGCCTATAGCCTGTTTTGTGCTGCCCAGAAGCTAAGAATAGTTTTACATATTTAAATCATTGGAAGCAAAAAACAAAGATTATGTAGCAGAAACCATTTGTGTCCCAAACTCTAAAAATGTTTACTATCTGGCTCTTCAACAGAAAATGTTTAGTTGACCCCTGCTTTGGAGATATGATCCCAAGATCAGTTATAAGAGACTTCTACAACAGGTGTCAACAAACTTTCTACAAAAGATCACAGAGTAAATATTTCAGGCTTTCTGGACCATAAGATATTGTTGCAACTACTGAGCTCTACTGTTGTAATGTGAATGCAACCATAGACAGTAAGTAAATAAATGAATACAGCTGTGTTCAATAAAATTTTAGTGACAAAAAACAGCAGTCCAGATTTGGCCTATGGTCACAATTTGCCTGCCCCTATTCTGTAAGACTGCTCTTATATCTGAACTCGATCCATGTACTTGATTTTTCATTATATTCTTATTTTAGACTTATTATATTCTTATTTTGCACTCAGTTTATTTATCATGATATATTTTTTTTTTACCCATCTACTGCCTCTTCCAAGTACCATGATTTAGCTCCTTATATAGACTTTCATTTTTTTATATTTCTAGACTTCTTGGCAATGGCCTCTTGCTCACTGGTACTCACATTGCCTGTCACATCATGCCTTATCTTTCTTTACCTATTTGTTCTGGAGTCCATGACTCAGAACGATGATGCCCCTTATCCTCTTCTTTTTTCACTTAGACAAAGTTCATGACAGTAATGCTAGTCTCAAAGATATCCCCATTTCCACACAGAGACCACTTTGACGTCTACTAAAGACTACAGGCTTTTGAGTCAGATAGAACTAGGTTCAAATCTTCACTTACCAACTTTATCCTAGAAAGAACCTGGACAAAGTTTTTTCTAAGCCTTTCTTCCCTCGATCTTAACACCTATACTTCAGGCATTTTCTGAGGATTAAACATACAAATATATGTAAAATGTCTGGCATGTTGCAGGCACCAGTCAGTGTCTGTTTGAAAATGATAATCCAAAGTCAAGAATGCCCTCAGTGTCTCCTAGAATGATTCTGCTTTTAGTCTTCTCCTTCTCATCTATATGCACATAAATGTTAAATGAATCCTCCTATGATATCTCTTTCAAAATCTGTCTACGGAATTAAAATACCTAAAATGATTTCCAGTTGTACAGATGGGATATAATAGTCTAATAACCTGAACCCATAGATAGTGTTGGACTCAATTTTCTCCTTTAGAGCCCTCCTGACTACAGATCCTTCAAGAAACACAGGTAAATGTTTCCTTGAATCATAATAAATTTAACTCTTTCACTCAAACGTGCCGCTACTTTCTATAGAGCTTTCAGTCATGCACTTACTCAGGTAACAATGATTGAAATGTGGCATCTTGTCTTGCCAATGGGTTTCAGCCCCAGGCAAGTTCACTATGGATGCAATGAGACCAAAGAAATAACAGTGGAATGTTCTTGGGGTGAAAGGGTTATACCCAACTTTATTGCCACAGTGGCAGGTCAATCACTAGAATCCCCTCCACTCAGAGTGAGTCTGCATGCAGCAAGCTGCTCTTTGCCTCTGGGCCTCTGTACACCACAGCCATCTCAGTCTCTGTCCTCAGTGCTGCCACCACTCCAGCCTCATCTCTGCTCTCCTGCAGCCTGGCAGCCGTGCCACGACGTCACCCAGAGTACTTGGTGGAGCTCTTTATATAGTCAATAACGACATATTGCCCACACGTGTGTAGTGATTTAGCCGACCAGGGCCAGGTAAGAATCCTGGCCATAGGAACCTTTACTTTATCCCCATATAGAATTTGTAGCTCTATCTATGCTTCCTTTTGGACCTAAATTATACTGACAATTTACTTGATTATGGAATGCTTATTATTTAATCCTGGTTTGACAGATATTTAAAATGCAATGTAAGCCATGACACTATCCTAAAGTATCGTGGAGATTAATGGGGAGTGTCAGTAAGGCCCTTTTGGAAGCAGATGCTGAGATAGTGTTAGGAGTGCCAAAGATTTATTGAAAATAATGCTTGTGGGTGATACAAGGTGGAGGAAGAAGCATGGCTGGCCAGGGAGAGCTTGCAAATGATGATGCAGATCCAACAAAATGTTGGTCAACATACCGGCTCTAGAGAAACACTGCCTGTTAGAAAAGTCCTGTACTGGCCAGAAGTGCCTCAGTGCCCCTAGATGACCAGGTGCTGCCCAGGAAAATCATGGCCTTGACTTGAAGGCTCAGGCAGATCTAAAAGGAGTAACAGATGTAGTCTCATTCACTACACTTACTACAGCTCAACAAGTGTTTTCTTGAAGGAACAACCAAGTAGCACACTTCTGCAGCCTCCACTGGGAGACAAAGCCAGAAAAAAAGTACAATTCCTGTGACATATGAAATAACAGAAGTATATATAAGCTAAAGGAATGAAATTAATGTGTCAATGCTAAGAAATGTAGCACTGAGCACAAGTCAATTTGAATGTCAGTAGACTGTAGGAGAGTAAAAAATCAAGTCTTTCAAGAGTGATGTTTTAGTGGTCAACATTTTTTAAGGATAATATTTTTATATTTTTAAATTACTGTTTTTAAGGGTTAGTTCAAACTTCTGATTCTATAACTGCAATTTAATGACTGAATGGCTGGGTATTTGATTTAATGTACTACTTGTCGCGACCCTTCAGGGACCGAAGCAACACGCCCAAGGTCTTGATTCTTCTCTAGGCTTTATTGTCTAATCTCTCGCGGCAGTTACAGCAGTTGTCGGGAAGCTCTTCTCCCTCCCAGCGGGCTCCCTTATATTCAGTCACCCAACCAATCCGGGACAGTATCATGCATGACCTTTAAGCGGATAGGTGTCACACGCCACTCTAAGCGGGCAGCACGAGCTGTGCATGGGTACGGAAGTCTGCTGGGCCAATCCCCAACAGGGAAGAGAGGAAAGGGTGGTGAGCAGGAAATGGGCGCCATCTTCTCCAGCTGGTGACGAGGCTAAAATACCAGGTCTTAGAACTACCACTGGGCAAGGGAGCTGCGGTGGATCAGCCCCGGGACCGAGCCCTGGCCAGGGGCCCAGCCCTCACATCTCCCCCTTCTTTGTTTAATATAATGTGTGGCCTTTGGATCATGCCTGTCTTAGGTTGCCCAGAGTCTGCAGCATTCTTACCCGTCCTCAGGCGGCAGACAGCATAGGTTGATATGCACAGCTCCAGATCTTTGCCAAGGCAGTGACCTGGGATAGACCATTCAGCATCTCTGCCATAGGAATGGTGATAGTCAGCGCGGCGGTGGCTGCAGCTGCAGCTCGGCTCCGCCGTTGCCTGCTGTAGAATCCACGGTAGGAGCAGAAGCAGTGCGATCATCTTGTACCTCCGCTCCGGGGTTTTCCACTCTGCGTATCAGACATCCAGGCACCCAAACGGGGTTCTGCTGGTCCTGTGGAAAAACACAAACCGAGCCTAGGGTCCAGATTATCACTGGGTCCGGGCCTTTTCATGTTCCTTCCAACACATCCTTCCACAAAACTTTAGGCATGTGTTTTGGATTGGATTGTTGGCCGTGCCGCTCTGCTGCACTGCGGCCATTTTTGTCCAGTGTTAAAAAGTTTAAAATGAATAATATGATATTTAATTTGTCTCTGGGGGATCTAAAGTCTTCTCCTATTCCCCCTTTTTGTTTATATAAGGTATTCTTGAGGGTGAGGTGGGTGGTTCCACCATACCCTGACCCTGAGGGTTGTCTCTAGCTCCCTGCTGCTCTCATGACACAAAAGGATGTCATCCATATAATGATAGATGCCTTAGGCAGGGCCATGGGCAGTGGCAAACCCAGTTGTATTGAGCCCATAAGCACCATCTGCTTATTTACAGCCCTAAGGTCATGTAAAAGCCTCCACTTCAGACAAAAGAATGGGCTTTTCTCCACCGGACAAGTTCTTCCCAAGTCCACCTGTCCCGGGGTAGCCCTGTCTTTTCAGCAAATGACCCATTTGTTTGCAGTAGAAACAGGCCCCAGGAGGGGTTGACCTGCCACGAGCATCTCTCAATCCCTGAGTTATGGCTGTGGCCATAACCTGTCCTTGCACCACGCTGTCATTAATGTCCCTACAAACCTTAATATAAGTACTCAGATCTTTGTTCTTCCAGAGTCTTATGGCCTCCCTACACCATTTGTTGGCCTGCTCATAGGCCAGCTTCTTCACAAGGGGCATAGCAGTATCAACATCACCAAATATGCGACCGGCTGTTTGCATCAGTCTGGCTAGAAAGTCTGCATATGGCTCATTAGATCCTTGCAACACCTTTGACAGCTGGTGACGAGGCTAAAATACCAGGTCTTAGAACTACCACTGGGCAAGGGAGCTGCGGTGGATCAGCCCCAGGACCGAGCCCTGGCCAGGGGCCCGGCCCTCACAACTACTGTTATATGGAATGATAGACATGAGCAGTTGAGAAGGGGAAGATAAGGTTCAAGAAAATAACTGCCCAAACTGCCCAGCTAGGTAGTCTCACATGAAGACGACAAAGGCTTTGCAGGGAAATAACTTCCTTGCCTATTGGGGTCAGGCCAAATGGGTCTTAACCAAGTCCTAACACAGGCACAAGAGAACAAAACTAAGAACCACCCAAACCAAACCTCATCATCATCTCATTAAAATAAAACTGCAGTTTTGCTCCCTGCCTGATGGGCATTTCTATGTGCATTTTGGGAAAAGACATGCTGTCTTGCCAATGGGTTTCAGCCCCGGGAAAATTTGCTGTGAATTCAGTGTGACTGAAGAAAATGACAGCAACAACATGTTCTTGGGTGAAAGGGTTGTACCCAACTTTATTCCCAGGTGGCAGGTCAGTCACTAAAATCCTGTTCACTCAGAGCAAGTCTGCATGCAGCAAGCCAGTCTCTGCTTCTGGGCCCCTCTGTCCACACAGCCGTCCCACACAGCCGTCCTCTGGGCCTCTGTCCTTGATGCTGCCACCACTCCAGCCTCTGCTCTGCTCTCCTGCAGCCTTGCAGCCCTGCCACCGTGTCATGCCCAGAGCACTGGGAGGAGTTCTTTTTATAGAGTCAACAGCCATGTATTGCCCACAGGTGTGCAGTGAGCTAGTCAGCCAGGGCCAGCTGAGAATCCCGGCCACAGGAACTCTCATTTTATCCACACTCCACCCCCCTAGGATTCTCTCCTTTCAATCTATGTGCCCTCAGTCCTCTGCTATGGTCCCTGTGCAAGGAAGCTGGAACATTGTTGTCCAGCCTCTCCAGCAAGAAGTCTTGCAGATGCACAGGCCGGACTCATGGCTCTGTCTCCGACCTCTGCCTCTTTGTTCTTAATGGCTGGAACTGCTGCTCTGGTTTCAGCTGTTGCCATAGCTCTAGTAAGATCCTATTTGGCTTCCCGTCTAATTTCCTTCCATCTACTCCTGCTTGTATCAAATCAACCAACATCTGGGTCCTCATAACCCTCACAAGGCCCCTCAAATTGCTCCTGTGAGGAACAGGTCTTATTTCTTTCTGGGTTCTCGTTGCTTTAGCTACTATATGTGTCACCTCGCATTTTGTAATCGCTGCCTCAAGGCAGGCTGCACTGTCAGGGAAGACAGCTTTCCCGCTCAAAGTAATTAAGAGGAAAGACATAGGATAAACGAGATACCATAAATCTTTATTGCAATATTTCTCAGGGCCCTAAATGTGCAAATACACATTATAATCTCAAATGGTTAAAGAGTTAGGGTAAATAGAGTATACAGAATTTCTTATGCTTAACAGAATATAGAACCAAAACTGTTGGGGAATTGCTGAATTAATGAACTTCTAAATTTATCCATGTGAAGTAATTTAGTTAGTTGTTCGAATTTTTTAAATAGCCAAAAATAGATTTTTTTTCAGTTTTATCTGCATATTTGACATTAGATAGACAAACTTCAATTTTCTGTTTCTTTGTTAAAGGAAAATGTTCTTTCTGAAATAAATCTTATATTTTGAAACCATTCGTTAGTAACACTAACGAGAGGCTAAAGGCAGCTATAACTGCATCATCATGTAGAATTTGCTTTCCTTTTAATAGAGTCCATTTGCACTATAATAAAAGGAATCATAGGAACTGATGAAAGCTGGCTGGAGCAGTTTTCATTTAAGAATTTCTCTTCTTGTGTCAGCCTATGTTTCTCTCTTAATGTTATTTTAATGCAGTCGTTTTATTTTTGAAAATGAAGGCAATCATGTCAGTCTATGAGCTGGCAAAAGACAATTATTGATTTTTACATATCAGTCACCTTTAGACATCCATATGAGATGAATATTTATTATTTTGCAAGTACAAATCAGTTTCTGTAGAAACAAGAATGGATGCATGATAAAGCAACACATTTTGAAAGAGTGGAAATGTGATGAGAAATGGCTTGCCTTAATGTGTTCCTTACATTGTGTCATTGAAATACACATTCCTCAATGATTATTTTGCCCAAAGTATCACCAGTTTTCATTAGCTTACAGTGCACTGAATGCAAAAACTGACAAACTTTAAAAATAGCATAATCTGGAAACCACCTTTCTGCTCATGGAATTACTGCAACTCACATGTAACAAGACAAATTACTCCAACTTCACCAACAGAAGTGTTCCTGTAACCCTACACAGAAATGATTTTGGCTAATTGAAACATATCATACATGTATGAGGGCAATAGATTGTGAACTATGTTCCACAGACCCTTTAGGTGAGGGTGCAGAGAACTGCCTTAGAGGTTACCCCAGGGGTGAAGAGGCAAAGGAAAAGGACACTGGATGGGTGCCCAATCTCTCCCACACCTGTCCTTAAACCAGGGAAGATACACATTAGAGTTCCGTGTAATAATTGATTTGTGACTTGAAGTAATTCCAAACCCCCAGTGAACAAACTTTGCTAGGCAAATTTTCATTTTTTAATGTTTATCATCATGAACCCTTTAAAAATAAGTATTAGCAGCAAGTTATATTTAAAAAAGTGCTTTTTATATAAAAACAAATGTTCACATGGCATTCCTCAAATAAAGTAAACCAGTCTATAGCATAAAGATGATAAAATATCTTCAGATAACAAAAGGTCCTTAATAAGATTTGAAAGTTTTTTCCTTTCCTCTCATTTTCTTTCATATCCTTAATGTCAGAAGGGAGCTAAGAGTGGAAAATGGTTCCAGAGAGTCTATGCTAAAGGCTAAAGTAGGTTGAAAAGGATTATTTTTTAACCAAGCTCAGGACCTTCAACCTAAGGCAGCTGGGCAAACTATTATGCAGTCAATGGTGTTGACTTCCAAGTAGCAATATGTATCAAGTTTCCTCTAGGTTCAGTCCTTGCACTGCATTTCATCCTTAGAGAAAGCAAGTCTTTTATTTCTCTCTGGCTCCAGGTCATGTCCTACTAGAACTGCTGCCAATCTTGGCATTTAGCTCCCCACAAATAATTAACTTCACAAAACAAAAAAAGGTTAAAAAAGATCTTCAAATGTGACCAGACATCCAAACAGGTAGCATGAGCCTTGACAGCAGGTTATGGAAATGTTAAGGCAAATCACATCCAATTTAGCAGGGACCTGAATCACCTAGAGGAAACTGATGCCTCTTGCATGAGCTTAAGAATTTGGAGCAGGTTCTCCTAAGACTGACAGAGAAATGTCTGTCCCATTCACCTTTTTCTTAGCCAAAATGTCTTGCTGTTAAGGCTAATGTAACTAATATTGAACACAAGGAAATGAGTTTTCAGAATGCATATCTCTTTTAGACATATTAAAAAGGCTCATTCACCCAGCATAAGTACTTTTAAGCTGAATGATCTCAACCCACCATATTTTACAAAAGGAATCTTAGTAATTTAGAAATAAAAGAACACAGACCAAAGGATTGTGTATGGAGTGTGTGTGGCCCTGGCATTTGTGAAAAGCTCTGATTCTGGTTGAGCAGCTAGTCCTGAATCTCCCAACCTTTTCAGCCATCACCATGTTAAGAGATGCCCATACATTTTGCAGGATCAGGGGAGTCTGTTGGTATCCAGCATCAAGACATCTGCCCAGGAGTGGAGCTACTAATATGTTAATGGAATAAGAATAATTATGGGCCAGTCCCAAGGACAGTAAAGTTGGACTATGGCCAAAGGCCCTCCATGATAAAAAGCAATGCTGCCTCCATAGAGTAGAGGGTGAGGCAGTTGGTGGGGGCAGGTTCTTTGAATTCAGGTTCAGTGAGAACTCTAGAAAACTTTGGGATCAATGTCATGACCTCAGTTCTGCAAGTCAATTAAATTGTCCTAAAGTGATAGCTTTGCTTCCCTTTTGAGAGATGGGGAGGTTGTTGATCTGTAATGCTGGCAGACCTAACTGTATAGACTCTTATTTCCTGTATGGGTGGTCCAGGACCTTACTTTTAAATGTGGAAGTACTTGGTCTTGGCCATTGGGCCTTCACGGAAATTGACTTTATGTTAAAATGTTCCATTTTAACATCTTGACACACAACAGACTATCTAAATATCCATTTCCCAGTAGACTCCAAGAGACATGGAATCATCTAAATATCTGACATCAAGAAAAGAAATGGGCCTTTATTCATCAATGTAGCTCTAGTGCTTAAATATGTTTTGAATGTATAAATCCTAATTTTCTTCACCTTCTTTATTCTTCAAGGCTCACCTCAAATATCAAGCGTTTTCTCTTAGAACTTCACTTGTACCTCTATTACATTGATTATCCCCGACCATGCTTGTATGGATAATTAACATGTCACCTGTTTCTAACTTTGGATGCAGAGAATGAGTACTGTGTCCTTGATGCCCTCTGTCCCTGCATCTAGCATAGTGTCCTGTACATACTAGGTGATCAAAAATAATCTCCTCTCTACCCATGCTTGTTTGTTTTTAAACTTCACTTTGCTAGCCAGGGATCATCAGCAGATATCATATGGAGTATAAACGACTGGGAGTCTTCCATGCCCTAGGAAGGAAAGCGACTTATCCCCAAAGTCGAGAACTCCTTCATCAAAGAAAAAAAAATAGCTTCTATTCCATCTGAACAGGCTGACCATTAAATGCTGTGTATTATTTAATATCTTAGAGGAATTTCTGCTATATCATGCAACCAGTATGCAAGTGAGATCAAAGTAATCAGAATGACCTGGTTTATACTTAACTGGTTGTCAGTTATTTAATTTCTCTGAAAGTTGACCTACTAATCTATAAACAGGGATGTAAAGTGTGTATTGAGAGGACTACAGAAAACACATTTACATATACCACCCCACTCATAACAGGTGCTTACTTAGTAGCTATTACTACTAAAATTAATATTGCTGATTCATTGTGTGACATCTATGTGCCAGACCTGTTCATGTGAACCATATGCCCTCTTGTGATTAGAAGCCACTTCCCTTCCTTGAAATGTATCACAGATAAAAGTGCAGACCTTAGATAGTGAGTTTCATGGTGTTTATGGTTTATATTATCTGGTCAAGGAATATTAAACTTTAGCAAAAGACCAGTTTTGTTAAACTGTATATTTAAGTCTTAGCAAGCAGTAGAATCCCTGTTTCTGTCACATTTTTTTAAGAAAAACATAAAGTGATATCTTGAGAAATCTATAGATGTGAGAAAAATAATTCATTCTAAAAACAAAAATTGCTACCCTTATTGAAACCTCTATCTCTTATAAGCCCAGCTGCTTTGTAGGCCCAAGAACTGCTGCTGGGCATTTTGTATCTTCTCCCAAAGTAATGGAGTCATGTATTCTACCACCTGGTACCACCTGCTCCTGGTAAGCTGAAAGGCTTTGCAGCCTCCTTGACTTTCAATGAGAAGACGAAATGATCATGTGCAGGCAAGTGAGCATGTTATGCGGCCAGTAGCAGGAAGGGGAATAAATTAAAGCAGTCCCTCTCTATGCCCTTAGTTTTGTAAAAACACACTTAAGAGATTTAAAATGTTGAACTTTGGGTCAGCTGAAATATGCAGTGGAAAGGATCCAGAGGGAATTTGATGATGGATATTTGAGGCTCAACTGTCAAGAGGGTCTAGAAACTTCACCACAAGGCCAAGGTTGGTATGGTTTACAGTGGATGTTCTGATGACTCAAAGGATCCTTTTAACTTATCAGTAAAAAGTAAATATAACAAGAATGAGGCCTATTTCCATCTTCACTTTGCTTATTTAAATATATACTTTAGAAGATGAAAAACAGGTGCTAATGTTGAAATGTTCTCTTACAGAATACTTCTTACTTCTTTGGCTAAAATATTAATTTCACAGTGAACAAGGTATAGAAGTCAAGGAAAAATATCTAACATATGGCAGAAAAAGCAGACACGTGAACTTTATAAGTATTCTAACCTTTGGAGCATTCTTTTTAAGTAGAAGACACTTTAAAGTAGTGGCATCGACAACTGAAGCTTGCTTCACTGTGTCATTAGATTTTTTTTTTTTTAGTGGTTTTCACTGGGAGTTTAATGAGTTTAAATCTCAGTACATAAAGTCAGATGTGCAAGAAACAAGATTTTTTTTTTTGAGAGGGCATCTCTCATTTATTGATCAAATGGTTGTTAACAACAATAAAATTCTGTATAGGGGAGTCAATGCTAAATGCCCAATCATTAATCCATCTCAAGCCTAATTCTCGTCAGTCTCCAATCTTCTGAAGAATAACGAACAAGTTCTTACATGGTGAACAAATTCTTACATAGTGAATAAGTTCTTACATGGTGAACAGTACAAGGGCAGTCATCACAGAAACTTTGGGTTTTGATCACGCATTATGAACTACAAACAATCAGGTCAAATATGAATATTCGTTTGATTTTCATACTTGATTTATATGTGGATCCCACATTTCTCCCTTTACTATTATTATTGTTTTTATTTTTAATAAAATGCTGAAGTGGTAGGTAGATGCAAGATAAAGGTAGAAAACGTAGTTTAGTGTTGTAAGAGAGCAATTGTAGATGATCAGGTGTGTGTCTGTAGACTATGTGTTAATCCGAGCTAGACAAGGGCAATAAAACATCCACGGATGCAGCAGATTTCTCTCAAAACAGAGAGGGTGAGGTTCTAAGCTTCACCACTGTTTGAAAGGAAAGGAGCGACACATAGCAGCAATTCACCGGAGAGTTCCGCTTTATTAGGGAAAGGTGCTGGGTTATATAGGAGGGGGCATGAATTGATTGAGGTGTCACTTCTATGGGGCTGGTGGCTGTTGGCTAGGTGCTGGGATTGGGAGGGGGGCGAGAGGTGATTGGGCTTCAGGTGGCGCCGGCGGGAACTGAGGACCCCGAAGAGAAGCCGGAAGTTTGCCATCTTACTGGTGGGGACCCTTCATTCCCCCCTTTCTCCTCTATGGGTTTGTGGACGTTCCTTTCTCTCTGGCTGCTTCCTGCTGAACAGGGGCGGAGAAGGGAGTGAGGGCTTGAGGATTGGGAAGAAAGGGTTGATAGGACTCCCCGCAGTAAGGACGAGTAGATGTGGACTTCTTCAGGTTTGGAAATCAATGAAGGTTCCCTGTAACCATAGGTTGAGGACCTGTTGATTCCAATGGTGCCAAGAGGATATGGGTATCAGGAGCCAGGCATCTGTGGCCATTGTTTCCAGGAACAGTTTCCAGTGGAGAGAGGGGTCCATCTCAGCGTGTGGTGAGGAGGTCACGTGAGGGTGAGGGATCTTCTGTGGCCAGAAGCTGGTAGTTCCTGAGTAAAAGCTGGTTGAAAGCTTGATTAGAGATTTTTCCGACTTGGGATTTGATGAACTTTATTATACAGGGTAAGAAGAGACAGGCGAGAAGAATGATTATTATTGGGCCTGCAATGGGCCAGAGCCAGGTGAGGAGGGGGTTTGTTAGTATTGACGAGAATGGGTTGGAATTGGAAGCAGAGTGGAGACTGGAGGCAAGGTCGGTGAGTTTGGTAATGTCAGTTTCTACAATGCCAGATTCGTTGATGTAATAGCAGCACTCTTCCCAGAGGAAGACGCAGGTGCCGCCCTTCTCGGCTGTAAGCAGATCTAGGGCCCGCCGGTTTTGAAGGGTGACTTTAGCTAGCGAAGTGACCTGTCTTTGGAGAGAGGCTAGAGAATCGGCAGTGGATGTCAGGGCTCCCTCAAGTTTGGCGTTGAGATTTTTAACTGCCTATAGAGAGTGACCCAAGGCTTCTCCCGAAAACCCTGCCCCAATGGCTGAGGTGATCAAAGAGCTACTGACCATGATGGGAAGGAAAGCAGCTCTTTTTGTGTGTGAGGGCAAGGGAGGTTGGAGCTCAAGGAATTCTGCCATGCTGTAAAGTGTTAACTGTGGGATTAGGGTGACGAGAATGCAGGGTGTATCGGAGTTGAGAGGCAGTGAGTTGAAAAGACTGCTATTACACTAAAAGAAGTGTCCCGGTTGCGTAAAAGTCTTAGAGCCAGAGGTAGGGGTGTAGATAGAGAGGCAGTGAAGTGCGCTGGAGGGGGGTGGAGTTGGGCCTACACAGTGGTGGATGGTGAGATTATCTGCATATTCTGGTTCCCATAGGGGTATGTCTGCCAGGGGGCAGAGGGGTTGTCTTTCTGCATGGAAGGAGTAGTTGGAAATGTTAAGGGGCATGGCGGCCAGCAGTGGGCGCTGTAGTGATGTGCACAAGAAACAATTGGCTGTGTTAGGGTGTGGTTGAGAAAGATGGTGGTGTCCTGAATGAGCTGTAATGAAGAGTAGGAGAAATGGGAAGAGGGGTGGGGATAAGAAGATGAAGAGGCGCCGTCAAGAGTTTGGATAATGACTTTTTCAGAATGTCTGCTATCTGATGCAACTTGAGAGATCTGGGAATGAGAGGGAACATACTTTCGAGAGATATGAAGGGTACTGTGGGGGGTCAAGGACCCCCCGTAGTAAACTGAGGCTGTGACTCTGGCAGCCCATCGAGAGTCCCAGGGATCTGGGATTGATAAGGAGAATGAGCCGTTGGGATATTTCATGAAACGGTTGGAGGAGTAATACTGTGGGTAATGGAAGTTACCTATGTAGTGAATGGTGCAAGACTAGTAGGGACATCTCCTGTAGGTGTCTGGCCATCGCCTGCAATAGGCTTGTTTTTGGTCATAGAGGAAGCAGAGGTAGGGAGAATAAGGGTAGCTGCTAGTGAACACTTCAGTGGAGGGAGGAAAGTGGAGGTATAAAGGCTCAGAGCAGTTTTTCAGAGGGCAGTCTGGTGTGGCAATGAGGGCAGTAACTTTTGTTTGATGCTGTGTGTAAGTCTGTCTGACTTTTAATCGCCATACAAAGGAGGCTGGGGTGGTGGGGAAGACAATAGGAATGAGGAAAAAAAGTGAGAGAGCAGTAAAGGAGGAAAAAGTCATGATTCGGGTATGGATGGCAAAGGGGGTGAACGGGATTTTGGAGGAAAGAGGACAGTAAGGTCAGGAGTCTGGAGGGAGGGAGAGTCTGTAAACTTTTGTAGGTTAAGAGATCTTTTAGGTGATGTGGGGACAAAATGGTAAGGGGCGCTCTGAATGTCAGTTTATGAGCTTCTTTCTGCAAGAGCTGTCTAGCGGCTAATGCTCGTAAGCAGGTAGCCCATCCCTGAACTGTGGGGTCTAATTGCTTGGAGATATAAGCTACTGGGGCAAAGCATATTGGTCTAGGACTCCTAGAGCTTGACTAGACCTCTCATGAATGTATAATGAGAAGGGCTTTGACAAATCAGGAAGATGGAGAGCTGGGGCTTCTACAAGGGCTTGACGGAGCTTAATGAAGGAGTGTCGGGGTGAGGAGGATAATGGTTTTTTAGGGGGGCTCTTGCTGAGGTTGTATAGGGGTCTTGCCAACAGGGTGCAGGGAGAAGTTAGGGATCTACGTTCTAAAATATCTAGCTAGGCTTAGAAAGGGCCTAGAAAGGAAAGGATTTTTGTCTTGGTTTTGGGAATGGGCAGGTCAGAGAGGAGCCATTTTCTGTCTAAGGTAATGGACTTTCTTTGTTGAGATAGAAGGAATCTGAGGTAAGTGATAGGAGGGGAAGAGATTTGAGCTTTGACAGGGGATACTCGGTAACTTCTGGAAGCTAGAAGGTTAAGTAGGGAGGCAGTGTCAAGTTGAGACTGTTCCCATGAGAGACTGCAGAGTAGAAGATTGTCTATGTATTATAAGGTGGACTTGGAGTGATCATGATGAAACTGTTTGAGGTCCTGAGCTAGGACCTGTCTAAAAATATGGGGACTATCTCAGAAGCTTTGTGGCAAAACTGACCAAGTGAGTTGTTTAGAATGTCTTGTGTATGGGTCCGTCCAGGTGAAGATGAAAAAATCTTGGGAGCAGGGGTCTAGAGGGATAGAAAAATGCGTCTTTGAGATCTAGGACTGAGAAGTGGGATGCTGAGGCTGTATGGATTTGGAACTAAGGGATGGATAGGGACAATGGCTATGTTGATGAGGCGAAGGTCTTGGACAAGGCGGAAAGATCCGTTGGTTTTTTTAACAGCTAATATGGGGGTATTAAATGGGGAGTGAGTGGGTCTGCTTGAATGATGGGTTGGAGGCCTATGAGGGCTGAAGTGGTTAGGGGGTATTGGGCCTGACAGATATACTGAGAGGGGTCACATAATTTGATAGAGGCAGGGGGACATAGGGCCACGGAGGGGCTTGTAATGTCCCAAACTTTGGGATTTACAGGGTGTATGAGGGCAGAACCGGAGCTTTCATTGGGTAGAGGGGGTTGTTGGCTATGAGGGCCATCAGAAAGGGAGTACTGGGGGTTGTGGGAGTGGATATAGTTATGGAAACGTGGAGGAGGGAAAGGATGTCCCGTCCTAGTAAAGGGATGGGACATTGGGGCATAACTAGGAAGGAGTGGGAGAAAGGTATGGGATTGTCTTGGATTGTGAATAAAAGGGGGGGTTAATGGGAAAATCTGTTTACTTCCTACCCCGACTACAGGAGTAATGGCAGGCTTGGTAGGGCCCTGGTATTCTCGCAAGACTGAGAAGGTGGCTCCTGTATCTAGGAGGAAGGAGATGGGGCGACCGTCTACTGTTAAAGTAACCCTGGGCTCCTGTTTGGTGATGGAAATGGTCGGGCGAGAAGCCCCCGGGCCCCATCAATCCTCTTCTGCCAGCCCCACTACGGCGGGCTTAGGATGGGGGTTGTTCGTCCAGCCTCCCCTTCGGGTGGTTGGGCAATGAGACCCCCAGTGGCCCTTTTTGTGGCATCTGGGGCATGGGGTGGTAGGAGATCTGGGGGAGGGGCACGCCCTTGACCAATGTCCCTCTTTTCTACACTTGAAACAAGCTCTTGGGGGGGCTTGTTTGTAGAGGGGCGCCCAGGTTGTGGTTTTATCAGCTGGGCCAACATCTGGAAATTGGGCTGATCAGCCTTTTGTTTACAGCGTTCTTTCTCCTCCTCCTGCTTATGGAAGACTTTAAAGGCCACTGTTAGGATCTCAGTCTGTGGGGTAGCGGGGCCCTGTTCTAACTTTTTGAGTTTAGCTTTAATGTCGGGGTAGCCTTGAGCTAGGAAGTATGTCATAAGGACATGTCTTCCTTCAGGTGTTTCTGGGTCCAGGCTGGTATACTGTAATAGGGCTTGAGTGAGTCTGTCTAAGAACTCGGAGGGGATTTCATCTCTCTTTTGAATTATGTCTTGGAGCTTTTGAAAATTGACTACTTTACAAGCTGCCCTTTTTCAGACCTGCTATTAGGCAAGAGGCAAAAATATCTCGAGAGCGGAGACTCATGGCGGTGTTATAATTTCAGTGTGGGTCTTGTTCGGGGACAGCAGTGGGGCCAGGGGGATAGGTGGGGTCAGTCCTGTGGGTTTCAGTAGCCTGCATTTGGGCGAAGTCCTAAACTCGTCTACGCTCTTCAGGGAGGAGAGTATTGGCCAGGAGCATGAAAATGTCATGATGTGTGAGGCTGTAAGACTGGAGGGTCTATTGAAACTCCCTGATGTATGTCATGGGATCAGTGGAAAAGGAACTTAGGCGTTTCTCTAGTTAGGCTAAATCTCTTAAGTAGAAAGGGACGTAAACGCGCACGATGCCTTCCGATCCTGCTACCTCCCGGAGGGGGGCGATAATTTTGGGAGGCTCTCGGGACTGAGTCTGAGGGGGACTGAAGGGTTCTGGCTCAGTCTGTGGGGGAGTGACGCGGTCTAGCAGTGCCTAGTCGAGCAGGTCCTGAAGTGCAGAAGGGGGGCAAAGAAAATAAAGAAAGATAGAATCGGACCCACATGTCGCCAGCTAGCAGCCCAGCTGCTTGCCTCTGCTGCTTTAGTTGGGCTTGAACTCATGACTCTGAGGTTAAGAGTCCCATGCTCTACTGAGCTACAGCAGGGCTCCAGTTAATTGCTTATGGAATGCATTGTTTTCTATTCCTGCCACATCGGCAAGTGGGGGAAGGGTATAGCTAGAAGCAGGGGTGGTGTTTCTACACATCTTCAAGGTCTCCCTATTTTCAGAGTGAGGAGTCTTGGCAAGATATGTTTTTGTGGACAGATAACTTCTAAGGACTGCACCGGTTGTTCTCTAGCTTGTGCTTTCCCATACTGCGTTCAGACATGGGGGGAGGTGCTTTCCCATTCTCTCTACAAACATGTGAGAAGACAAAGGCGGTCCCTAACAGGGGAGAAACAGGTGATGAGGGCAAAGACGGAGGAGGCCCCTGGGACCTAGTTAAAGGGGGGCTGAAAGGCTCAGGCTTAATCTGCAGGGAATGAAGGTGGAGGAGGTGAGATGGGGGAGGAGATGGTTGGGGAGGAAGGGAGAAGGGCTGTTGTAGGAGAAGAAGGGGAAAGGAGTGAACTGGAGGCTTCTGCGGGGGTGGCGGCTTGCAGGCTAGGAGAACTTGGGAGGGGGCGGGGAGAGGAGGAGGCGGAAAGCTTCCATATAGGGAATCTCCTTCCATTTTTTCAGGCACTGGCAGTAGTTAAAAAGATTGCGAGTGATGTTAGGATCAAGAGTTCCCCCTGCAGGGCATTGGTTTTTATTGTCTAGGGGGTATGTCGGCCAATCTTGGGAGCAATATTTATGGAGAAGTTTTGGTTTTATATCAGGCATCAGGGAGAGGGTAGCCAGATGCTTAAGCAGGCATTCAAGAGGTGAACTTTCAGGGAGGGATGAGAAGGCTCCCATGGCTAAAGGACAGAGAAGGAGACAAACAGGGGAAGACAAACGGAGATCCTCGGACTGGAAGCAGACCACAAGGAGACAAAGGGCATCCCCGATGATCCTTGGTGGTCTGCGGAAACTGGTATACGAGTCGGAATTTCTTGGGAAGTGTGGGTTGTCACCCAGACTTCCCTAAGAAGGCAGAGTGCCGGAGTCACGAGGTACCTAGCGCTAGGTGTTTTCGGCGGACGGAGCAGAAGGAGGAGGGGGGGAAAAGGGAGTGTTCTCATCCACAAAGGAGTCACCTCATTTATGGCTGTTGGAGGGGGGTGCCTGAGAGTTGGCCGCAGCCGTGAAGGCCTGAGGCGGGGATTTATGACTGTCGGAGGAGGAGCCTGAGGGTCCGCCGCAGCCGTGAAGGCCTGAGGCGGGGAGAGTTCCCTCCTCATCCCCGAGTGTCAGGGCCATGCTGGATGATCACGGTCAATGGCACTGCGATAACTCGGGGAAGAGTGGCCCACTCCAGGGGGAAAACTTACCTAAAGGCCAGAGAGGAGTGGTGAGTGTGATGAGCCAGCGCCGGAAAAAGAGGATGAGGGCAAGCTGCTGCTGGTGTCGGGGGAAGACGGGACCCAGTTGGGGTGTCCTGTCTCCCGGGTTTCGGCACCAATGAAAGGAAAGGAGCGACACATAGCAGCAATTCACCGGAGAGTTCCGCTTTATTAGGGAAAGGTGCTGGGTTATATAGGAGGGGGCATGAATTGATTGAGGTGTCACTTCTACGGGGCTGGTGGCTGTTGGCTAGGTGCTGGGATTGGGAGGGGGGCGAGAGGTGATTGGGCTTCAGGTGGCGCCGGCAGGAACTGAGGACCCCGAAGAGAAGCCGGAAGTTTGCCATCTTACTGGTGGGGACCCTTCACTGTTGATCCCCAATTTCTCACCTGATGGCCCCCCTGCGACTGTGCCTGTCTTAGGTTGTTCCTCCCTTGAGGAATCTTACCCGTCTCTGGCTAACCAGTCATCTTCCAGGGCCATACAGGTAGATGTAAAGTTCGTAAGTGAGAGAGAAACCATATTGTTTGAAAGATATTTTATGTCCTCAAAGAGACAGAAATTCTTGAGAGGCTGCAACTGGCAGTTGTTAAAGATAATAGGCTGGGTTGGCTACCTGAGACCAAATACTGGTTCTACCACTTTTTAGCTAGATGAATTGTGTGCCTCATTTTCCATCTGTAAAATGGAAATAATAGTAACATCCTGCTCATTAGGTTCTTGAAAGGGCTGAAATAGCTAATTCTTGGAAAGCACTTAGAACAACGCATGGCACATAATACACGGCTCAGTATATATTTGTTGACTGAACTTTAAAAAAATATACACATCTATTTCTATTTTGAGTCTTCTTTGTTGGAAATTTTACATTGATCATGTTTCTCTCTTTAGTTACTCCTTTTAAAATTCTTTCAATTTTTCCCAGCTACTTAGTGTTAACCATAATAACCACAATGACAGCAATAGCTCTATTGATTGGGCTCTTATATCTCACATCCTTTGCATCTATCATCTCATTGATAGTTTAACTAGAATAGAGTCCAAAATTCTTAACATACCAGTGTAGCACTTCTATGATTTTCTTTCCCTTCTCATCTCTCATTTGTCGCACTGGCATCGTCAGAACAATCCAGGTATTTGCGATTCCATACAGTTTGCTTGGACTGGAATGCAGAAACTGCCACTATACACTGACCAACACATATTTGTATTTTTAAGATTCAGGTCAACTATCTATTTCACAATCCTGTACTCTACCCACCAGTGTGGTCTTTTCTGTAGCAGTTATGATGCTGTGCAAAATTAAGCACCAAAGTAATCACTTTCTAGTTTTGTACTCTCAAACTCTCCTTTCCTTTTTTATGACTCCTTAGTTCTTCTGTGAACCTGTCATAATTATGGTACAAACAAATCTACATTTTCGGTGTCATTGTTATCATTAAATAAGCTCTCTCGTGCAGAATTTTCTCATAGTGATGAAGATCCCGGTCTTTGGAATCAGGACATACAGTTACCTTGGGCAACTGTATACTGTGCATCCCTAACACTGTATAATCTTGGGCAACTTGCTTTATCGCTCTTAGCCTCAGTTTTCTCATCTTAAAAAAGGGAAAATAACACAAACTATTTTACAGCATTTCCTGGGGGATTAGATAATACAATGTTTTAAAAATGCTTACTATGGTGCCTGGCTTCCTACGTATGCTCAATATGCTCTATAAATGATCTGCGGTTAATTGTAAAATAAAATAAAATAGGCTAGACTCTCCTCTCTCTTGTTCAATGTGTGCTTACACGCACTCAGGAGACACGATTGTCAAAGGGATTACCACACACATCATCTAAATGTATACATTACAGGCATTTAATAAGTATTTGTTGAAGAAATAACTTGTCATGTGCAATATATTTTGAAAACACAAAAGCATGTCTCTCAAACATGACATGCCTAAACAAATGGATTATTTCCATAAATCCCCCATAATGAAACAGCGAAACATGAGAATACAAAGAAAACCTCAATTCATTCTTTTTGTTCTGTTCCTTCATTCATTAAAGAATAATTGAATGCCTATTGCAAAGCTAGCAACAAATCCTTTACTGGATGAGCTATACAAGAGCCTTTGGCTAAAGCAGTAGGAGTATAACCAATAAATTCAATTGTCTATGTAGAGCTGAATTTTACCTTTTCTTCCTTTTGTAATTCTTACCCTATAGTGTAGGTGCCGTGGTCAGTATAGTAAATTCAGCTACTGTAGAACAAGTGAATGGTTTGGCAGACTATTTTTTAAAAATCTGCATAATCAAGTCCTAGATAAAAGAGAGGTCCAAATATTTTCTGCAACACTCCTTACTGATTCATAACTTCACATAGGCAAGTACATGCATGTTTCACAATAAATCTATGACTTAAATTGACATCTCTTTTTTACCCCAAGTGCTTAAAAAGGAACTGACATTAAAATTTTAAGTGTTAAGATAAGCAAATGCTATCTATTTACATGTCTTAATAACTGAATTGCTAATATCTTTAAAAAATTATTTTAGTTTTCCTTTCCTTTCATTAACTTATTTTCACAGTATACTGTTTTTTCTGAAGGATAAATCTGTGTACTATTATAACCAAAGGGGTATTTAAGATACTGCTTTACACCTGGAAAACCCATTTAATTACTCAAGCTGTCAAAATATTTTACTGTAAACAGCTTTTCTGATAGGTCCTGTTTCCCTCCTATGAACTATCTTCCCCAGAAGACAGTCCTCTTTCAAGAGGAGCTTAAAGTCCAGGGGTCATAATTTAGAGGAATGAAGTTTTTATGCCCGAAATACCCTATTCTTCTTCTTATGTCTGATTAAGAAATATGTATGTTCATTTTTTTCTAGTTTATGTGCATCATAAAATAGTGTTATACTAAGAAGATTTTAAAAATCAATTAGAACAAACTGTCTAAACCATAGGTAAAAGCAAGGTTTTATCTGAAATTAAAATATTAGATATTTGAAATTGTATATATCTAATAAATCTATTTAGAATGCAATCAAGCAACATAAAAAAAGAGGCCTAGATGTTATAAAATTTTATAATTCACTTAAATAAACTGAGTATCAAATAAATAAACTGAGTAAACAAAGCAAGTTCTGTGATACACAAATATCTTCACACAACACAGCTGAGGATAAGGAACTCTTTTCTCTGGCCTTGACAGGTCCTAACATTCCAAATCTCTTAAATCTCTTCTTTTTTGTAAAATTCACTCTAATTTCAAGCCTTCCCTGGTTTGGAGTACCAAGCATATCAACAATTACAGAAAGTTTTTCCCCTTTATGCAGAGTCATTTCTCCAACCTAACTGGTAATCCTACTAAATCTCAATTCTGGAATTTTCTCATATAAAGTGCAGAGGAAGTTGGTTAGCTAGAGAAACACACGAAGGACTCTATTACAGATTTTTAAAAACTATCAGCAGCTAATAGCCATAATTAGAAAAGAATTATTAGCACATTCATTTAAATTAAGTTCTTATCTATAGTCCTATTGTGAAAGATAATCTTATATCCTTATGAATTGATACTACCATGTGAATATATGGACCAAGACTAACAATTCCTGTGGAATATGTGTAAAATTAAAAAGATGCTCTCTTATTATTGGATGGGATAATTAATATTCTAAGGACACCCTAAGTGCAGTTAGTATATTATTAAGGTTCCAAATAGAACTTTACACTCATCTTAAAGAATGGAGTTATTAAGAGTCCTTCTCTATTAAATATTCATATATTCACACATACTTTCTTAGATGAATGTGGGCATGGAACTGTCTATGCTGTTAGTACAGTGCAAAGTATGCTATTGTGTTGCTCAGAGATGTTGCATTGCAATTCTGCCTATGAAACAGCACATGGGCTTGGTCCCCACTCTGGGTTCTACCCCTCCTATACTTAATACACACACACACATGCTTCTTTGCTTCTTTAAGAATTAGGATTATAGTCTTTATCTCTAACAACACTCCAGGTTCTAAGTACAAAAAGTTAACAAAGACGTGGGTATGTCGGAAGACATGTAAAATTACAGATAACCAGAACAGACACGTGGAAGCAAATAAGATAAATAATGGGTGACAGTGAATAGGCCCGTAGTTCTCAACTCAGGTTGCACAACAGAATTACCTGATTGCTGTGAAACAAATGCCTTTCTGGAACCTTACCTGTCAAGTTTCTGATTTAATTTCATGAATTTCATTCAAAAGTGTCTCAGGCGTGTCTGAAGTATAGAGTTAAGAATCACAGATGTAGACTGTGGAGCCCTAATACTCAAGTGGCCAGGTGACAGGATGCCTGGTTAAGTTTGAATTTCTGACAATGAATAATTTTCAGTATAAGTATATACCAGATATTGCATGGGATATACTTATACTGCAAAATGGTCATTTTTCTGAAATTAAAATTTAACTGTAAATCCTTTAGTTGTATGTGCTGAGGTGTAGGGAGAGATTTATCTTTGTGTTTTAGTAGATGGAAAGAAACGGTTTGGCATTTTTCCTAAATAAAAAATGCTATTATTTTCCTAATGGCACTGGGCTTTAGCAAGATAAGTGATGGAATCAGGAAACTAATGGAATTGAGAATGAAACTTTCTGAATGGAGCAAATGACAATTTTTATTTTAATTCTTCCTGTGCCACAGTTTTCCAACCCTATAGAATCCAGCCAAGCAAAGAGAATTTAGGAATGTTAAAATGTAATGCCAACAGATAGCCTAATACCCAAATCTCATTCTTGATCAACATCACCTCTGCAACACCTCTGAATAAAATATACTGCAAAAATGAGACAAAGAAAAGGAATAAGATTAGTTGAGAAATGGTCCCCAACTCTGAGCTGCAGAGTAGAACACCAATATATGGGTGTGTAAGGGGTATGAAAGTTCCCATGGCCAGGATCCTCACCTGACCCTAAACTACTTGATGATGTAATTAGCCTACTGCTCGGCTAATGCTTACACACCCATTGGCAATGAGCCATTATTGTCACTGTTGCTATAAAAAGAGCTCTCCCCAATGCTGTGCTGGAGGCAGGAATGGAGACAGGCTTGTTGCATGTAGACTGCTCCAGAGGCAGACATGATTCCAGCACTTGACCTACCACTGTGAGAATAAAGTTTGGGATAAACCCTTTTGGCCCTAACTTTCCATTGTTGTTATTCAGTCTCGCCAAATCCAGAGTGAACTTACCCAGGGGTGATCTCTCAAGGTGAGATAAGTGTCATAGTTGGCAGGATTTGCTGCAGACTATAAAAAACAAAAACAAAAACAGAATATTTGCCCTCATGGGAGGGGTCCTTCAGCAGGCTGCCCCTATGAATGGGGGACACTTGGTTTCCCACTGGGCATGTGGTCCAAGGTGGCTTGTCTCTTAGAGGAGTGGGCCCTTCCCCAGAACTGGAGGTAGGTGGAGGTGATGCCTGAGGCAGTAGAGGAAGCCCTTTACAAAATAGGGAATTCCTTAAATAGAGTGTTCATGAGGTGGTGGGAACCATGGGTTGACTATTCCTTATGTTGTTAAGAAGGGCCATGAAGGAGAAGAGCACACTCCTGTGAGAAGCACAAGAAGAGGTAAAGTTCACAATGGAAGAAAAAAATTCAGTGATGATTGAGATGGCATCACTGAGAGGTGCTATGGAAATGGTAAAGGATGCAATGGTTTGTCAAAATCTGGCCTGAAGTCAGACACCAGCAGTGGGGATGCTCAGCCTGCTTATGGATGGTGATATGGCATATGCATGAAAAGCCCCACAAAGGAGCACTGAGTCCCATAAGCATGCTAACACACATTGCTGCCTCCCATACACAGCTGCAAGTACAAGCCAAGGAGGAATCATTCAAGCTGGGGTTTGGCCACCAGATAAATATCTTGCTACTAGCACTGAATGCCATAAACCCTGGAAACTCTGTTCAGTGGACGTGGCCTTGGACATTTTGACACATAGACCAGCAATGGCAGGCTCTCCTGACACCTTGGACACAAGGTCTGGAGGCTGGTCTCCTATGTATTCCTGGAGTAACAGAAATGTGTCCCCTAAATATCACGGTAGTGTATCCTAAATGGCGGGAAGGTAAGAGCATCTTACCAGGGAGTTTTATCTTTATGGCCAGTGCATGTACCTTCAGGAGCACTATACACAGACTCCTTCAGTAACCTCCACAGGGAGAGGGATAAAGATATGGTATACTAGACCTGGATGGTACCTCCTTCCTACCATAGTCCTATCATATAGGACTGTCTTTCACACATCCTACCTGATAGACAAGATTGCCTATGTTAGTGTCATTAAAACATGTATCTTTTCACCCTTAACGTTAATCTCCTCTAATGTCTTTATGGATCTTGCACACACCTTAGTAAAAACTGCTACTCTCTGAGTGTGCAAAGACCTCTCATCAGTACCGCTGCTGGCCTCCCATGGAACATGTGAATCGTGAACTAGGGCTGGTTTGAATACACCTGGAATGACCACTTGGTGGCAATTGATCTTCTTGGGCTTGAGGATGACTATTATTATTAAAATATGTGTTGTTACAAGGTTCCAGCTTTCTCACACAGGGACCATTGCAGAAGATTGTTTTCTCCAATGGAAAGTGCAAGTAATGAATTCATCTGAGCAGAACTGATTTGAATACATCTGGAATGACCACCTGGTGGCAATTGATCTCCTTAGGCTTAAGGATTATTATAATTTTTGTTGTTATCTGTAACATAATTTTCATTGTTATCTGCATATTATCATTATCCTCTGCTGTTATTGTGAAATATGGTTACAATGCTCCAGCTTTCTCACACAGGGACCATAGCGGAAGATTGAGAGCACATAGATTGTGAGGTGAGAATCCTGGAGGGTGGAGTGCAGGGAAAATGAAAGTTCCTATGGTCAGGATCCCCACGTGACCCTAAACTACTTGATGATGTAATTGACCTACTGCTAGGCTAATGCTTCCACATTAGCAATGAGCCATTATTGTCAGTGTTATGATATAAAGAGGCCAGCCTGGAGGCAGAGACAGAGGCAGACTGCAAACACCCCAGAGTCAGACGTAATTCCAGCACTCCACCTGCCACCATGAGAATAAAGCTCGGTATAAACATTTCTGTCTCTAACTTCCCACTGTTGTTATTTGGTCTCACTGAATCAAGAGTGAACTTGCCTTGGAGCAATCCCCACAGGGCAGACACGGTGTGTGAGTGTGTGTGTGTGTGCAGTGAATAAGTGAATCCTTTTGCCCAAGCGTGGTCATTGTAAATAACCCAGAACTGAAGAAAGTCTTATATATTCCCCTTCTAAAGTCCTGTCTAAGGTCTGACCATTTTGATATAAAAAGTGCTAAGGAACATTGGTCCTGGAGAAGAGCAAGAGGAAGAGTATAGAGCTCCATCACTGTGCCTGGGGAAGGGAAAAAATGCCCCTCGGCCATCTCTGGACCAGGGGAAAGGCCCTTCGTTGACCTAGACAGTCTCATGGAAGAAGAGATCATATTGCCTGATGTTCCCTTACTGTTTTCTCCAGTATGTCCCTATTTCTTTCATCCAGCTGAGTTTTCTAACCTTGGTCTGCTTCTGAGGTTGTTGTCTTTTCTACAATATAAAGGATTAAAACACCCACTAACTCGTTTTGCTCCCTTTTCTTACTTTTCCTACTCTAAAAGATCAAAAACTGGTTTTTAGGCAGATTTCATCCCTCACTTAGTTCCTGAAATTTTTCCTTCAAAGCCCCAACAATAATTGTCAGCTCATGTGGCAACTTCAGAAGGCTTTCCCCCCTTCACCGGGATACTGCCTCTGTTTCTGAGCAAACCTGGTTCTTGGAGCCTAAGTGTTCCAGGCATGGTTCTTTTCATTTCTTACTAAATCTTTGAGCATGAGGTAATTCCACTGAGTTCTACTTCTATTTCTACCAGGCTTATGACTCATACTCAGTATAATAAAGGCCTTATCCCTCTTTATTTGTTCAATATTTAACTCTGCCACATTATACATTTCTGAAACCCACAAATAGAAAAATTAGCTAATAGTGTCTGAGGGCCCTGATAAGGAATGAAAGTGACAGAAGACCCTGGCTATTGTGTGTGTGTGTGTGTGTGTGTGTGTGTGTATCTCTTTTTGTTTTGGTTTCACTTCTCTCCTTCATACAACCTTCTGAAGACTATGATTTATATAAGGAATAAATTGAGAGCACATGGTTGGAGTGATTCAGATTGGCTTAAGAAAACCTATGGGAGTTCCCTGAGGTGAATCTGGTATGGCTGCCTCTGACCAGAGATGAAAAAACAGCCTATAGCAACGTAAAGAATGACAAAATCTAGTCCAACCAACCAGGTAGTAACTTCTGCTTGACACTACAATTTCAAAATCAAAATAGAACAATAACGACAAAAAATGTTTGCACAATACAACTGTGTTGTCTTATGGAAAGCTTTACTTGATTAGTGGAGAACTTTGCATTTCTGTGTTTTGCCCGGATATCACTGACAGCTGTGCTGATAGTGGAGGCTTACTTTATACCAGTATTTCCTATTGTACAGTCTGACAACCAACAGCATCACCTGGTAGCTTGTTAGAAATACAAATTCCTGGGCTCATCCAGTACCTGCTAAATCAGAAGCTTTTGGGGTGGAGCCCAGCAATCAGTTTTAAAAGGCCCTTGAGGTATTTCTTATGTATGAGAAACACTGCTGGAAACACTAATGATCCCTTTTAACATAGGAATCGTCTGAACCTTGATTATTATGGCATTAGGCCCTAATTCTGTCATTTTTTGTTGTATTTCTTGGAATCCCAGAGAAAGAAATTTTGGCGCCCAGGATAGTGTAGGGCAAAGAGACAGGAACAGCACTGCTAGCTGGGGCTTTCACTGCAAACCCTAGGGTTTCTTGCCATTGTTGCTGTCTGCCTGGAGAAGTCATAAGAGAGTTGGAGGGATGACCAAGATCTCCTCTGAGAAAGTAGTCTGAGCCCTCTGGCCAGTACAAAAAAGTCCAAATGGACATCCTATTTCTCCCCCATTATGGTCCACCTAATCTATCTCCCTTTTAGTCTATGGCATGGCTTTGTTGACCTAAAAGAATGGGCAAAATACTTCTCCTCTTTCCAATAGGCCCTAATAACCATCCAAAAAGAAATCATTATCTATTTAAATTATATAGTCCATGCAAATTAAAAAAAAAATGTTTCATCTATATGAGTGCTTGTCTTACCAATGGTTTTAAGCCCTGGGCAAGTTCACTATGGATTCAGTGAGACTGAGGAGTGACAGTGGAATGTTCTTGGAGTAAAAGGGGTTATTACCTGCCTTTGCCCAGCAATAGGTCAAGCACTAGAATTAAGTCTGCATCAAACAATTTGCAGGTCTGTAATCCTCCTTCATCTCTGCCTCTGCCCACAGCTTATTGCCTATTGGCTTCAAAGCAGTAGCCTAGCAGCAGACCATCAAGTATGTTCGGTTCAGGTGAGGATCCTGGCCATAGGAACTTCCATTTACCCAATAGGGCATAAGAGCCTCTTCCCCTGTGATACACCATGTACCTAAACTGAATGAAACACATGAGTGTCTTGCCAGTGGGGTTCAGCCCTGGGCAAGTTCACTATGGATTCAATGTAACCAAAGAAATTGACAGCAAAATGTTCTTCGTGGTAAAAGGGTTTATTACCTGGCTTGTTCTCCACTAGCATCTCTGCCTCCACGCAGAGCATGGGCCAAGCTCTCTACAGAGCACAATAATGCCTTATTGCCTAAAGGTGTGGAAGCGGTGGCCTAGCAACAGGCCAGTTACATCATAAGGTGATTTAAGTTCAGTGAGGATCCCGGCCATAGGAACCCCAGCTTCCACACACTCCACCCCTCCAGGATTCTCGCCTTACAATCTATATGATTTCAATCTTCCACGATGGTCCCTGTGCAAGAAAGCTGGAGCACTGCAACCAGATTCCACAACAGCAACAGAAGATAACAACAACTTAGAGATAATAACAAAAATTAAGATACAACAAGATTTCAATACAGGTAACAAAAATTATAATAATCCTCAAGCCAGAGGAATTTCCCCATCCTTAAAGACTTTAGGGACAATAAGACACATGTTTTAATGCCACCAACATAACCAAATCTTGTCCATCAGGTAGGATGCATGCAAGAGAATGGTCCTGTGACAGGACTGTAGCAGGAAGGGGGGGCTTTCCACTTTTACTCCTTTCCCAGTGGGGGTTACTGAAGGATCTGTATATAGTACTACTAGAGGTGCATGCACTGGCCATAATTATAAAACAAAACTCTCTGGTAAGATGCTCCTACCTTCCAGCTGTGCAGGATATACCACTGTGACCTTTGGCAGCCACTCTGCTATTATTCCAGGAATACACAGGAGGCCAGCTTCCAGGCCTTGTCCCCAAGGTGCCAGGAGAGCCAGCCATCATTGGTCCATGTATCGAAAGATCCAAGGCCACATTCACTCAATGGAGTCTCCAGGGTTCAGTACAGTTGGTGCTGGTAGCAAGAGGTTATTCTGGTGGTCAAACCTCAGCTTCAGTGATTCTTCCTTGGTTTGTACTTGCAGTTGTATAGGGGAGGCAGCCATATGTGTTAACATGTCTATGGGATTCAGGAATCCCTTTAAGGGTCTCATTCAATTGCCATAGCACGGTCCATTAGTGGACTGACCATCCCCGCACACTATTGGTATCTGACCCTAGTCTGGATTTTAACAAGCCACTATGCCTCTCTATCATGCCTGCTGTGGGAGGACTTTATGGCACATGAAACTCCCACTTGATTCCCAGCTGTCGCACCCATTCTTACAGTGTATGTTCAGTAAAATGGGTACCCTGATCACTCTCAGTTACTTGTGGTCAGCCACAGATGGCAAAAAGATGCTCCAAGCCTCTTTTGGTCATTTGCTGGTCTGCTTTTCCTACCAACCAGAAGTCCAGTAGCTGTGTCCACACAAGTCATGGCATACTGATACCCTTCTGACACAGGTAGAGGCCCAATGTAGTCTATCTGCCACCTGACGAGGGGTATAGGCCCCTTAGCTATTGTCCCATGTTGCTGTGGAACTCAGTGTAAGTCCCTTTTGCAGCACACGACACATTCTTGCTGGGCTCTACTAACTTGTTCAAAGGTCAAAGGCAAGCCCACCAACAGGCTATAGCCCACATTGTCTTTTGCTCTGCATGCAACAAATGCTGATGTAACCATTGGGCTACATCAGAGGCAGGCTTTCCTTCTAACCAATGTATTTGGGCCAATTTATCTGCTTCATCATTTCCTGGGGATGCCAGTGGCAAATGACCTGTCACATGGTATACTGTAATTATTTTAGTCTGACCACAGGTCCGTAAGTCTTGCCACAATTCTTGCCCCCAGAGGGGTTGGTGACCAACCAGCCAGTTGTCATGGTACCAGGTTGGTAGCCACAGGGTCAAGCCCCAATAGACCACCCAGCTGTCAGTGCAGACAACTATAGGGTAGGGCTCCTGGGTGATCACAAATCACATGGCCTGCAACTGCTTATAGGCTGCTCTTCCCCTCACCATCTTCCATCCATATTGTCTCAGTCTTAGGATGGAAAGATATGGCCCTCCATTTTGGGGGCTGCCCATAGCTGGAGCCATCTGTGTACCATGCACCTTTAGGTATAGGGGCTCTTCCCTCCCAATAGGGACTATCTGCTACTAATGGTTCAAAAGCAAGTTCTTCCTGCTTTCCACTAGTATATGTCACTGGCCCCAATAAGCACTGGAGTTCTTCACTCAGGGGGCTACTAGAGAGGGCACTCTGCTGCTGTAGGTAAGCACCCTGCTTGGCCAGTGTGGGCATTTGTGCTGCACCACTCCTTGGCTTTTGGGTCCAGTCTCATACCTACGCCAAGATGAGATAGGTGGTTATTAACCTTTATTGGGGCCATTCCAGTGATGGGTTCTGTAGCCAGCAAAGCATGATACACAGCAGCCAGTTGTTTTTCTATCAAAATATATCGTATCTCTGCCCCTTTCCAGAGTTGTGACCAGAATCCAACAGGTTGGCAAGTTCATTGAAGCTGCTGTCAGAGACCCCAGCCATAACTGTCTTCAGTCACATGAACATCCAGCTTACAGAGCCTTGATGGGTCTATCACACTCAAGGCCTGCACAGACTTGAGTGCTCATTTTGCTGTAGTAAAGGCAGATATACATGTCTCATACCAGTCCCACCAGGTGCCCTTTTTTACCAACCAGTATAAGGGCTTCAGAATTTATGCCAAGAGTGGGATAAACACTCTCCAGTAGCCTAGAAGACCCAAAAACTCCTGTAGCAATGCTACACTTGTAAGGGTAGGAAAGGCCTGGACTTTGTCTATAACTGCTTCTGGTGTAACTTTGGTCTTACCCGACCAGACAAACCCCAAGAATTTGACAGACAAACCAGGTCTCTGAACCTTGTTACTGTTCACAGCCCATCCTTTCTCCTGTAGATGTTGCAGCAATCTAGGTGCTGCACCTTCTAGATCTGAAAGAGAATCCAACGTGAGCATGACATCATCAATATAATGGTACAGCCACACCATTGGCAGTTTCTCCCATGTAGCCAAGTCCTGGGCTACAAGTCCCTGACAGATGGTGGGGCTGTGGAGGTATCCCTGTGGGAGGATGGTGAAAGTCCATTGCCATCCTTCTCATGTGAAGGCAAACTGTTCCTGACTTTCCTGCTCAAGGTCAATAGAAAAGAAGGCATTAGCAAGATCTACCACATAATGGTATGTTCCTAGTTCATGGCTGAGGGTATCCATGAAGCCTGCAATCAAGAGGACAGCAGCATGCATAGGGAGTGTGGCTTTATTCAGTTTTCTGTAATCCACAGTCATATGCCAGAGCCATCTGGCTTTTTTACTGGCCATACTGGGGAATTACCTATGGGTGGGCTTTATAATTCCCAGCTTTTTGAGCTCCTGCAGAGTTTCTCCAATCTCTTTATTCCCTCCAGGCAGTTTGTATTGTTTGGTATTAGTCACCCTCTGAGGCACAGGCAAAGCTATGGGTGAGTGCCTAGCATGTCCCCTCAGAACTGCCTTCACCACACGTACTTTCAGTCTGAACTCACCTGCAGTGGTCTGCAACCATAGACCCTGCAGGATATCAATCCCCAAAATATACTCAGCGATAGGATATACTACACCCATAGTATACTCTTTTGAGGGTAGATGCCCTATTCCCAAAGGGATTTGTTTTTTTTTTTCACCCTGATTGCCTTACACCCATATCCATCTATGATAGTGGGGGTCCCGTGGTACTGCTCAGGGTTACCATAAATCAGTGAACATTCAGCCACAGTGTCCACCAGAGCCAGGATACATTGTATGTTTACTGGGGACCAATGGATAGCTATTTCAACATGTGGTCTCCGGTCTCCCTTGATCCCTCAGGGAAGATACCTTGACCTTCCTCTCAGTTAACCATATTCCCCATTCACCTTCCTGTGTGGGCTCAAATGAGGTTGCCTCACTCTCCAGCAGGAAGTCTTTCAAACACACAGGCCAGACTCGTGGCTCTGTCTCTGACCTCTGCCTCTTTGGTCTTAATGGCTGGAACTGCTGCTCTGGTTTCAGCTGTTGCCATAGCTCTAGTAAGATCCTATTGGACTTCCCATTTAATTTCCTTCCATCTGCTCCTGCCTGTATTAAATCAGCCCACATCTGGGTCCTTGTAACCTTCATGGGGCCCTGTAAATTCTTCTTGTGAGTAACAGATCTTATTTCTTTCTGAGTTCTCATTGCTTCAGCCTCTCCTAAGTCTGCTAACGTACATGTCACCTTGCTTATGGAATGCCCTAAGTGAGGGGAAAGAATGGCCACTAGAGACCCAAAGAGGAATGTGGGAGCCATTTGAAGCACAATATTTCTCATCCCAGTAGTGAAAATCTCTTCATCTGGGCCATAATTCTCTGGACTATAGGTGGCATTTCTTATGCCTAACTCTCATAACACCTGTTGGAGCTCAGCATATTTCTGCCATCAAACAGGAGAGGATGGTAGATCACCCTGATTGGGCCACACAGCACTAAGTGCAGCCATAAGCCAATAGAGGAGGGAGTGTCTCCTGGGGTCTGACGTGCATTTTGTAATTGCTGCCTCAAGGGAGGCTGCTCTGTCAAGGAAGGCAGCTTTCCCATCTCTGATCCCGGCAGAACAATTTCATCCACCCCTAAGTCCCACAGACACAGGAGCCAAGCTGATATTGACTCCGAGGGTTTCTGCCTAAACCTGGAGCCCAAAGCCACCAGCTCAGCCTCAGTATAGCGGCAGAGCATGGAGTGCTCCACGACCTGGGGAGGGGGCTGCTTCTCTCCTTGGGGAACTTTCAGCTGCTGGGTCTTTATCTTCCTTACAACCACTGGGCATGCTTTCAATACAGGAAGGGACAGTGCCTCTGGCATCACCCCTTCATCCTTCCTCAGCTGCTCCATTTTCCATTTCCAGGGCCTATGGCACCTTTCCCTCCCCTCCCCCGAGTGCCTCCTCTGCTACAGTGCCTCGCAGCAATGCTACCTCAGTCTTCAGCAGCTCTCTTACTTTCACCTCAATGCTTCACAGCTGATGCTTCCCTCAGGAGTTCATCTTTTTCCTTGATGGCCTCTTCCTCCTTCAGAACACCTGGAAGCACTGCCATCTCATTCTGTAAGGAATTTTTTACCTCTTCAATGACACCTTGCTGCCAGCGTTCTCACATCAATGCTGTCTCCTTCCTCAGGGAATCCACAGAAGTTTGCAGCTTGTGTTCTCATGCCGCCATTTCTTGGGTCTCTTCTCTAGTCCTTTTTAATACTGTGAGAAGCAGTCAACCACAGTCCCCGCTGCCTCACAGGCACCCTGCCTCTCAAAGGATCTGCTTACTCTACCAAGGGCCACCCCTACTGCCTCAGGTGTCACCTCCACTTGCCTACAGTCCTGGGGTGGGGTCCAGTCCTCTAGGAGGCAAGCCACCTCAGACCACATACCCACTGGGGGACAATCTACTCTCTCACCATTCACAGGGGCAGCCTGCTGAAAGCACCCCTCCCAGAAGGGCAGCATTTTTCCTTGGTCAACAATGAACCCTGCCAACTTTCACCAGTTGTCTTGCCAATGGGATTTAGCCCTGGGCAACTTTGCTATGGATTCAATGTGACCAAAGAAATTGACAGCAAAACATTCTTTGGGGTGATAGGGTTTATTACTCGGTTTGTTCTCCCAGTGGTAGGTCGAACTAGCATCTCTACCTCTGTGCAGAGCACTGGGCCGATGTCTCTATATAGCGCAATAATAGGTTATTGACTAAAGGTGTGGAAGCCGTAGCCTAGCAACAGGCCAGTTACATCATCAGGTGGTTTAAGTTCAATGAGGATCCTGGCCTTAGGAACTCCAACTTCCCCACAATCAGTGTCAACATCCATAAACCATGTTTACATAGGGAACATCATATCACTGGTATATTTGCCTTCAAGTAACAGTTTACAAATGAAACAGTTTACAAATTCCCATCAGAAGAAACCATTTAAAAAATATTTACCCTCATTGGCTTATAACTCTACAGAAAACTCCATCATCATGCCCAACAAAATGTCCTGGGATTTGACTAGTAGTTGAGTGGTATTTCTAGCCCTTGCATGCCTGGGAAGAGAACCCAGAGCATGACTGTGCTCAGTGCAGTGATTCCCCAGCTTGGTTTGTACAGGGCATCCTGGGGTCACATAAAATACAGATAATCAAGCCATCTGCTGCAGATGGTCTAATGTGTACAGCCCAGGAATCAGCATTTTAATAAGAATCCTCAAGCTGTCCTACAGTTGCTTCCATAGGAAATTTGAAGACTACTGCCTGACCCAACAATAGATATGATGCTTTTAGCCTGTACATTATATCCATTTCCCAAAATTTTTAGATGGAGATTTCAAAGCCTTCTTTCTGTTAAAAATATGAACAGAAAGCTTTGTAATGATAATGTTCCCATATTCATGTGGCATTTGTACACTCTTAAAAGTTCTTTCACATGCACCATCTCAGAATAGCAAGGGCACAGAATGGCGCTGCTTCGAGAACGTTGCTTCCTCTAACCCAAGAAGTTATTTAGAAGTTTAAGAATATATGTTTATGGCCATATACAATGTATAGAGATTAATGCCATGGATGAAATCAGGCACTGTGTAGAACAAGCTTCCAAGCGATATCCAAAAGAAGATATCTATTTTTCTTAGTAAGAATTAAATTAAGGTGATTTTTAGTGTAACTGCACTAGAGTCCCAGCTGTTTTCAAGGCTATGGTCTAAAATACTGGATTATATGTATTTTGTCCAGATTTGAAAAACTTACAGTGCAACTTCCACAGTATACTGCCAAATAATACGAAGTATATTTGTTTATTCACTTGAAACAGAGACATATAACCAAGAATTCTCTTTATTTAGGAGTGGAGGAAGACCTCTAAGAGACACATTTTCATTTGTAATAAAGGATCAGGACATCTCTCAAGAATTTCCTATTAGGCTTTCACCAGACCAGTAACTTTTGCTAATATACCAAGGTTTGCAGGTCTGAATTCCACATTACAGAAAAAATGTTCTCTGGTCACAGATGTCCCCCTGACCTGCAGCCAGCTGTCTTACAAATGTGTGCCACTGATAAGGAAATATTTTGAAAAAAATCAAGAAGCTATTAATACTCCCATAGAAGAAATCAAATCTCCTTTCTTACTGTACCCTCATCTGGGGCTTCATCTCTGTTGTATGTGTCATTTAATTGGATTTTAAAATATCTGCTTTGAGAACATCATCTTCTTTAAAGGCGCACAAGTCTTAACCATGCAATGCATTAGACAATTGAAAACAGTTTCTCAAGTATTAACAAGATAACACTATGTGAAACAACACTTGTGATTAATTTTGACATTTTTATCTGATTATCTCTTATAGGCACATTACTTATTTCAGTTCTCATATAAACTTTAGAACAATGGCTACATTGGTATATGATTGCCATTGCTATAACTTCATTTAATTCTGCTTAAGTTTGTTACATGATTCAGGTTATAGGTAAATATGCACTAATTCTAACTTAGAATGTTCATTCTAACTAAAATGACTGCTAGAAGATTATATACAGTTTCACTCTGTATGGAATGTGGAGTGAGTGTGTGAAACACATGAACATTAAACATATATCATCATATCTATGTCAAATTTCTCCAAAGAGAAAAAGACAAAATCAGAACCCTAAGAAGGGGTCTACTCAACTACCCTTTTCTTAGTTCTCATTTATTTTCCATGCTGACTTTTCTTCCAAACAACAATAAAGAGGGTAAAAAAGATAAAAATCTTTGTCCAAGAACTTTATTAAAGTAAGCTTTAAGGACTGGGGCTGAAGGTCTTTTCTCAGGGGCTTATAGAGCAAAACAAAAATTGAACCACAGGTCCACACATAACCAGCTGTGACAGTCCCTGGGGCCATGCTTCTCAGAATGCAGCTGAGTTACATTCCACCACTCCTGGGCAATGTCTGTGGCCCAGGTGTGAGGACAGTTAAGAGGGATAGCATGGCTATGCTCCAAATGCTACCTTCTCTATAAACATCACTAAATGTCCTTAAACCAGTAGCATCACTAAATAAGTTTGTACTTGGATAGAAACTCTCAATTAATGTAAGTTTTAACTATGTTCCTTTACAGTTGGACAGGACCTTAGAAATCTGAGATCCAAATCCCTGTTTCCAGATAAGGAAATGGCGAATTAAAGTAAAAAGACTTTCCCAAGGACACATGGTTGGTTTGACCATGTACCGTCAACTATTAAAGTAAATTATCACATTTTTGACACCAGAGACATTTTGACTGCCTTAAAAACACTTACAAAGATGAAGTGAGTAATGCCTGCACTAGTGTGCCTGACTTGTACCCAATCCCTTATCCTCATTTCCTCTGTGAATATCATACTTCCCTCTTCTCCTTGAGCTTCCCTTCTTTCTTCAGTATTACCTGTTTTTTCCAAACAATCCCTGATCCTCCTCCTCAAGTTATATCCCTTAGCCTCTCTCCACTCCTGAGACTCAGGAATAAGGAAGGGAATCAAGAATACCTATTGCTTATATCACCTGGCATTTTTTGTGAAGTGCTTTACATCTTCACAGGACATTTCAAGTGTCCCTAATAAAAGTGTCTGCATCAAAATGTCCAGCTTTGCAATAAAGATGAGCCATAAAAAATCCAGAAAGACTAGATGAGAAATTTTACATTAACTTCTGACCATACCAGTATCCATAGAGGTATCAGTCACCTGCTGTATACCTTTCCAATTCTCTCAGACACAACTGTATACTGTTCTGGACACTACTGCAGGGTCCAGTTTCTACTTACTGCACACACCTCACACAGGTGCACTGCTGACAGCATCGTGCTTCATTCCTAATGTCCTTTCTCTCTTTGCTGCCCCCAGAGCTTCCTTACTGCCACAATTTGGGGAGCCCTAAACAACCATGCTCCGTACCCACACATGCACTAATCAGAAGTGGGAAATGGGAGTTAGTAGAAAATTATTAACCTGCTTTCCTCTCCTGAGTTACAGTTTACATGGCCCTTTGGGGGTGCGGTCTCCTGATTAGGTGATCTGGCCAGCTTGCTTAGGCGTCCTGGTACGGGTTCTCTCTCCTTTCTCCTTTAACGCCTTGATATCTCACTTCTGTTTTCTGAATGTGCACTCTCCTGTAAAGTAGCATGTAAGCCTGTCTCCTAGGTAACTCAGGCTAAGTGAGTATGCACTGATATATAAACATTACATTAGAGTTGAATCTGAAAATGACATTAGCCAATATTTTACAATAGAAGATTTAGCATTTATCAATTATATGACTACATGTAATGTATACAAAAAATATAACCCCAAATTAACCAAGGGTTTGACTATTAATAACTTCCTGAGACTCAGTTTTAAAAGGAGTTTTACTTAATATTCAAACTTCACTTGCTTTGACTTAGGGTAGGGAAAGAAAAAAATTTCATTAAAAAAAATGCATTATAAATTTATGTTTCCTATGTTTTCCATATAACTCAAATTGTTGAGTTCATTTGTGATAAAAGCAATATACTGATAAGTGTTTAATTTAAAAATAATTGGGTGTTTGGTCAAATAACTGGGAATTTTTTAGTTAAAATTAAACATTTTTTTCTTTGTTGTACAACTTTTTAGAGTCTTTGATATGTACAATAACTACAAGACTACTTATTGTTATGTGTCACTGTACCAGTGTATTACCTATTAGGGATCCAACGGTGAATGCAAATAGAAACAATCCCTGCTTTCACGTAGCTTTCATCCCACTGAGGGGAGAGCAACATCTACTTAATGTTCATATAAATGAATGTAAATTTGCAAATATGAGAAATGATACAAAGGGGAATTATAAGGAGAATGACAGTTTGTAATAAAGTTTCAGTGAGAATTGTGAATATTTCAGGAAGCTAAAGTGCATACTATTTACAAGTGTAATTTGATTACTGATCATATTTTAGGGGAACATATTTTTGGAGGGTTGTGGAATGCTGGATTAGAAATTAGTTCAAATTTATAGTTGAGATTCAGTGTTCAAAGCTTTGTCCTTGAGGAAGTTCCTTAATCTGTCTCTCTCCTTATATGAATGTGAGAACTTTGAATTTGCTGATACTCAATGATTTTTCCAGCTATATACTGTATGATTGAATACTTCTAACTAAATTATTTAGAAATTTGAGTCAGTTCTTTGTGACTTCTCTGGGACCCACTACTATTCCTTCTCCCTTTGCTGTTCATCTATTTGCTAATTACACTGCCTATTTGAATGATGCTTTGGGATATGGAAACCATGAAATCTACATTAAGAAAATTTGCTACTTATTGGCAGCTTTTGCCAGGAGGGAGCTTAAAAGTATTGTACTCCTCAGCCTAGAGATATGGCATCATCAAACAAAAGGCATCCTTTCTGCTTAAAGAATAACAATTTAAAAAAATAACATTCAGGATGGAGAATGAGTTCATGTTTCTGTAGTGAGCACTATGGACAATAATTGTGTTGAATTTTATATAGAAAACTTTTCTAATGTACTTGGAGTTCAAACAACCTCAAAACATTAAAATGACTTTTTAAAAAATCAAGTAAGGAATAGATATCTGTTTTAGATGCCATTTTCTAGCTAATTTCTATAAAATGCCAGACATAGGTTTCCCATTTGCCTCTTTCTGAAGAAAGCTTCACTGTGTGCCATATATATCTCATCTGTCTTGGGTAATGTGGATTTAATAAGACATATTTCCCCTATGTGTAGCGCCTGGAAAGCCCTTGCTACAATTTGCCGTACTAGGTCACACACATCTGGTGCTATTCTGACCTGGCAATTCTATACAGTTTCTTCCTTAATTTCTTGGGAAAAAAATAATAATGTGACAAATTAGTACTATGTTCAAATTAGCTTTTGAGTTTCTCCCAGTTGGGTGAACTGAGCAAGCACTTCTATAAGCATTTCCTTCTCACAGTGATAAAACTTTCTCAGCTATTTTTCACTGTCAAGAAATGTCCTTTTAAATGTCAAAAAGTCAAGTTTAATAGTACCATTCTAACATTAGTTCAATAAGCCATTCTACAAATTGGGGCTAGATATATTTCTTCCTGAATATTATGTGTCAGAAATCCTATCTTTAGCCCTGACTCTACCATGTACAAATTTTGGAATTTTTGTCAATTAATCTGCTCACTATTAACTTCTGTTGGTATTTGGTACATGAAAATTAAATTATCTGTCTGCATATATCACCAATATTGCTTTAAGAATTGAATGAAACAATGTATGTGAAAAATTGTTTTGAAATATAAAAGGAATTTTATAAATGAAATACGGTTCTTGATCTCTAAATATTCTTTGTATTAAACTCAATGTCTAGAAATTAATAGGATCTTATAGATACTATGAAAGACATAAAATTTGTATGATACAGTTTCTCAGTGGAAAAGATGATCTTATAACACTTAAACCAATTAAGATACACTACAAATTAGAGACTATGTACTATAAACATGGAATATCATAGTTATTTAAAGACAAAAAATAACCAGGGTAAAGTGGAAT
Organism: Manis javanica; assembly: GCF_040802235.1. Lineage (NCBI taxonomy): Eukaryota > Metazoa > Chordata > Mammalia > Pholidota > Manidae > Manis > Manis javanica. Next base: position 53,594,824 of record NC_133167.1, read on the forward strand.
AATCAGAGAGAGTTTCATAGGTGTAAACTAGGCAATGAGAAATCAATAGTATTTGAGCAATCAGAGTGTTTTTGAATTAGTAGAGAGCAAAGGGCAAGACAGAGAAATATTCAGCAGGGCAACAGCAAGCACAAAAAGCTGAATGTCATAATGAATGACCCACTTCTCAGGTGACATGGACAGATCCATGAAAAAAAAAACAAAAATGATTAAACATTTTTGTCTTTGGTACAAATATGAATTTCTGCATTCTTCTGCCCAAAAGAAATATATGAAAGAATTCAGAACCACAAATCATTATGAATACTCTGTTCTCAAACACCTAACACCTGCTGTCTCTGATAGCTCTTCTTCCACCAAAAGCAGCATAGACCATTTTTGGCTGCCTGTCAAAATGCAACCTGTCAATGAATTAATGAGTCTATGGCTAGAAAAACCAACAATAAAAATGACAATCTGATGTTTCAAATTTAATCTCTGACAGTTGCTTTCCCAAATACAACCCATGAAATTTATAAATCAAGAGGAATATCTGTTGATGTTTTCAAATCAAGGACAATATGATGACTCCACTTAATTCACATGAGGAGAAGTGTGACTGGAATTAGAGGAAGAGAGGCAAGGACCTAGGGAGAAGAGAAACATAAAGAGTGCATTTTATTTTGGCGAGACAAAATATATACCTGGGGGCAATCATGGAATTGTGTTTGTCCATAAAATTTGTCATGGTTATCTCAGAAACTTACCCAAGGTAATTCAATGATTCCTATGAGGCAGTCTAATCATTGCAGAACAAATTACAGGGCAGTTTTGTGATGCTATTGAGCCACTTTTGTACTATCTCTCTGTTTCCCTACTGGTTTTAAGCTGCCACTGAGTTACTTATTAAGCAAATACTTCACCTTGAACTAATTTCACTTTCATAATCTTTCCATCTCAGCATCCACTGATATATTCATTTAACAAAAACTTATGTAGCACCTATGATATTAAGGTGCTTTCTGGCAACTGATGATCCAAGACATATCATGCCTGGACCTAAAAATTATTCACTGAGGTAACTGTATACTTGCAATATTATTTAATTTCTCATTATATCAAGGGACCTTGTTTTATTGTTTGCCCCTCCTTAATGTCTGAAAGCGTTCAATTTTGTTTAGAGGCTCTATTTCACTGAGTATAGCTAGTCAGGAAGGTCTGCCAAGTCCTTCTCCATGCACCTTATGCCATTTCAAGTTTTGGCATAGAATGGGTGGGGATGGGTGTGGAGATGGAGGATGCAGACCTAGTAGCTGCTACCTATCATGCTGCCTTCTTCACTCACACCCTAGTGTTGGCACAGCCTCAACCTGGGGTCGTGCTTTCCACTGATCCATAACAACTGCACCTGACTTCTGGACTAGCTCACATCAGAGGCAAGCAGGAGGCATCAATGAATGAGTAGAAGAGTTCTTCACCACAAAGATATTTTGCCTTTGAATGCAGTGGAGACAGATTTCCAACCCACAGTATTAAAATATTAAATCTTCACTAAGTCAAATTTATTCTTATAATATAAGCATTGCTGTAAGAAGGAAATAATTATTCCAACTTTATAAGGTATTTGCCCAAGCTGGAAAAAAAAGGTTGAATCTTAGTCAAACCATGAGCACTTTAATAATTCCACTCTTTCATTTCTTCGCACATGCTGTTTTATTTGCTTAGAAATACCACTTCTGATTGCATAACCAGCTGACTTCCGGGTGAAGTTTCTCCCATCCTGAGGTAGAAAATAGTGCTCCCTCTTCTGCTCTTTCATTACATATCCTCAGTGAACACTCTTCCATTGGAACACTGGTTATTTGTTTTAATGTTCATTTCAACTCAGCTCTAAACTCCTTGAGAACAAAGACATCTTTATATCTGTTTCCTTCATGCCAGGCTAATAGCAGAGACTCAGTACTTGTTTGTGAAATAAGCATTGCCATAGTCACATGAAATAAGTGGCTAACATTAAGTGGACAAGGGACTGGAATCCATAACCATTTGTCCATGTCCCCAGTGACTGCCCCAGCTGTGAAAAGGTGAAAGTAACCATCACTATTTATGCCATTCATACTGATAATATCAATTCTGGATAAAACGGATGTCAAGGGCCGCCTTAAAGTGAAAAGGTATCTGTTCATTCAGAGAAGTATTCGGTAAACATTTGCTGATTAATCACTAGGTACCATGAAAGGCAAGATAAATGACACAGTCCCTGCTCTTAAGGAGACAAGAAAATAAATCTTCACAATACAGGACATTAAGTAAGCAAGACATCTAATAATCCACATTGGGTGAGGCAGGGAAGGATTCTCTGAGGGGCTTATACAGAATGCCCTTGAAAGATCAGTGAGACTTAAATGTGAAGAAAGTATAGAAAGCATTCTAGGTAAATGGGAAAGGCATGTGAATATTCAATGTTAGGGAGGAGTCTAGCATGTTTGTGGACTGGAAGTAGTTTGGTATAACTAGGTAATAAAAGAATAGGGAAAAGTAGAGTTCTACCTAGTTACAAGCTTGGAAAGTGAGGGAAAGGTGTGAATGCATATAATTGAGTATCTTCTTTATATGTTAATGTTAACAGATTTTGACTGCATACTTCAGTCAAGTTCCTCTAGCGCGGTGTTGCCCAAATCATAGTCTGAGATACCTAATCAAATAGGATTTCCCTGGGGAATTTCTTTTTGAAGGCTTAGGACAAATGTTTAAACATAATATTATAAACATTTCAGTTCAGAAAAATGATAAATAATTTACTGATTCTAACATATCAGCATAACTAGTTTGGAGAAAAATTTTGGTAAGTTTTTGGTATTTTGGTAAAATGGACTACATATTATAATTTTTGAGTACTTTATATTGACCAGATATGTCTATAATATAATGGAATTTCATCCTCATGGATGAATGATTAAGAATAAAATTAAAGTGTTCTTAAGGATCTTCCAAGGTAATTTCCTGGACTAAACTTAATCTGAATTCAACTATGTATAAGAAATGCTACATTTCTGCTAACTCTAATTCCAATCTTTGTCTTTTAATTCCTAAAGCAACATTATCTTCCTGTAGAGTACAGCTGTCATTTTACTAAATCCATATAAAGAAGACCTACTTGTTTTTCTAAGAAAATCATGGGACACAGGAATAGTCTTATTTCCAAAACAATAAGAGCAGAATATAGAATTTCCAAGAGATATAAAATTTTAAAGACAGAAAAGATCCACAAATCAATTTCAGTGGTAGGACAACCATCTATAATGTATGTTCATAAACAGACTTATAATCTGTGCTAGGATTTTCAAATGTCTTAAAACCATAATTGAAAACTCTTATTGGAACATTAAAGAAAGAAAATTATGTGAATTTGCTGAAATCACGTGAATTAAAAAGTTTTAAGCATCACCTACTGCAAAACTCTATTCTAGGTCTCTATTAGTATACCAAGATGACCCAAGCATAGTTCCAGTTTCCAAGGACCCTTCAGTGTATAAAAACTGATGGATCTCTCCCTCTCTGAATTTCCATGAATGTAAATCTCTTTATTATAAATGTAAAATGTTTGTGCACTGAGTAAGTACTTCCCCCTGCTCATGTCAACTTGCAAATACCTTAGGGCCTTTTGGAAAGACAACATGTAACTGGTGAACCAAGATTAAGATATGCTGACCAGTTGCTTCTGAAGTTCATTAGAATGTCTCTCAAGGATTTTCCTGACAGGCCAAAAAAAAGGAGAGAGGAAAAAAAAATTAACAGGTCTATCAGTACATAAAATTCGTTGGAAATACAAGAGAAGATAGTTTCTTTGTAAATCAGCAACATGAAGAAGCAATGCAGGAAAGGAAGAGGGAAGTACAAAAAAGAAAAGAATATTTTAAATTTTAAAATGTTTGATTGAAAGTCCTAGACTGATAAGTGCATGAAAAAATATTTTGAAGGGAGAACATATACATGTCTAGATCTCAAGATACTTCCGAGATATTAATTCTCACCACACATCTGAGATCAGTGTTCTCTTGGTGCAGAAAGGTGCCAAGTTGCCTAGGGCTATGCAGCTTGCCAAAGTGTGAACCAGAAAGAACGAAAATAGGACTCCTGGCTCTCTGGATTTCTGATATCCAACTCAGCAGACTTCAACTTTCCACTGATACTCTGCAAGTTAAACAGTTTTCATATTAGCTTGTGCCAATTGCTGAAATACCTGTCAACTCTTCAAGAGTTATGTATCAAGTGCCTAGGGATCTAGTATGTCCTTAAGGAAAAGCACCTACCTTGTTGTATTACTTGAATTTAGGCAATAGTAAGGGTTCAAGAAACCATCATTTCTTTAAGTACAGCATATTAAAGTGGTAATGTTAATATCTTATTAAAAGAAGAGTTGACTGGATAGAGGCTAAGGAACCCAAATTATTTCCTTAGAAAGGAAACCAAATTCCCAATGTTGATAAAGTGAATCAATATTTATATAATGTTAACACAGTATGTTAAAAAAAAAGGAAAAGAAGAAAAGTCAAATAATTTGAAGAGAGTAGGCATGTATGCATATGTGTGCTTATGCTGGAGCAGAATTTTTCTATATATGCCACATAACCGGTTTATTTTCCATAAGATTGACTGATTATTTGACATTGAATACAGAAAATGCACAAAAGTGCTTCATATTTAGGTGTTTTTGTTATTAAACAAAATCTCATTCTAAGAAATATGTTTCTTGTAGGCATGACTGAAAAATCTGGAAGTTAATAGAAGACTAAAAATTGAACACAAGGAAGGTGAATATAAGGAATGTAGAGGGGTGGGAGAAAGTGAAATAATGAAAAAGGTGAGGTTTATAGAAAAATATTATTCACTAACAAGTATTTATTGAGATACTGCTGTTCAGTCACTGAGCAAAATTTCATAAATCTGAAATGCTAGTGAGCAGAGAAGGAAAATGAATAGCCATCAAATGTATAGTTGTTAGGGAGGGATACAAGCTATGCTGATGCTGACAAATTAAGTAGAATTGGATTAAAAACTTAAATAATACTGGATTAAAATTAAAAACAGATTTTTAGGACAGCTTAAACTAGGAATTGTTTACCTATGGTCACATATCTATACAGCAGTATATAGTTCACTAGAAAGGATTTCCCCTAGATGTCCTTTTAAGCATCATGCCCTTGCATCCCAAGGAACAACCTAAAACAATGCCTCATTTATAATGAAACTGCTACCAAGATAACCCAGTGACTTTATAGGGAGACCTTTCTTTGTATAACCCTGAAGTAGTAACTGTGACCTTTCCTTCTCATCTGCAAATCCCCATGTTCAAAGCCTTGCTGCTTTGGGTCATCACAGATATCTTAAGAATGGGTCTAATTGGATAGGAACAGACTCTAGAATTAGTTTGATGGCTTTATATTTACTCCATAGAGCCCTGGGGCTGTGTGACTATTGGTTAAAGAGTTAGCAGGTAAAGGTAAGGAAATGACAACACAAAGGGGACCTCACCAGGGGAATCTGACATGCAACTCAGCAGACCATTAAATCACTTCTCTCAGTTTGTTCCAATCAGATACATACAGTTTTAGCCCACATGTTTTGTATTACTAACATGTGTTTCAAGCTCATCCATGGTTACTTTCTTTTTTTAATCTCCAACTTTGTTTAAAGACTGTCTTCAAGTGAAATAATGAGCATAGCAGAGTCTTTTGCATGATCATATCCTTTCATACTTTAAATGAAAACTTCATCAAAATTTACATAGCATTTAAAATCCCAATATTTGGATTGTCAGAACTCTTGCACATTCATTCCTTTGTTCATTCAATCATTCATTCAGTCATGTAGTCATATGTATTGAGACTTTGTAACAATATCAAGGCACTGTATTAATACATAGAGAGATATATAAAAGACCCATTCTCCCTAAAACTTGAAGGAAGATAGGAAAGTTTGAAGACAATTGTATCATAGTATAATTAAATGCTATTGTGGAAGTACACATAGAGTGAAGGATGTAAGATACAAAGTCATCCATGGTATGGGATACTGGGCAAGAACGCCTAGAAGAGATGACTCTTTTTCTTGAGTTTTGAAGACTAAGTCATGTGTGAACAGCCAGGAGTAGGGGAGAGGGAAGGACACCATAAGCACTTCTTGGTTTCCAAAGGAATTAAAGAACCTTGGTAGGAAACCTAGGCCCTGGGCTCCAGGTCAATCACACACAGTGATTTCTGAGTTACAAATTCTGCCTTTCTTTCCATGTCTAGGATCACCTGGTACTGGGTGTATTTATGTAGCATCAGAAGCACAGAAATGGCAACTTGGATATAGTCAGTGTAGGGAGCTAAAATGGGTTTTCCAGAAGAGAGCTGGGTTATGACCTTCCAGTCAAGGATCCAGGCCAACAGTTGTCTTTGACAGTATCAGCTGTTTGTTATTCTCTCATTGTGCAGCTTGATGGGGGAGGTCTCATGGATTTAGAGAACTTCTAACCAGCATTCCTCCAGGAGCAAAGAAAAGGTATGAAGCTGGATGGGTCAGATCAGCTCCTGGTTCTTCAGAGCCATCTGAGACCCCAGAGCATCCTGTTCTCTCCATGTAGAATGAGAAACTCGTGATCTGTCTTTCTGCTGGAATAAAGGACATCCTTCCATTCTAACTCTTTGTATAATGGAAGTCTAGGGTCTTGGAATGAGAGCAAGGTGGGATGGATTCCTACTCTGCTGAGGAGTAAAATGATTCTTTGAGGTGGATGCTATGTCTTCAGGTTCTGGTACCCATAGACAAAGTAGATTATTATGGTATAAGCCCACCTCATAGGGGGGTATTGGGTGGTCCCAGCCAATGTTCTCCAGTGCACAAAGTTCCTGTGCAATCTACTGAACTTCTCTGGGCCTTGCAGCCCATTACTAGAGCACTTCCAAATTCCTAGCACACAACACACACCATGCGGAGCCTAAAGTGCTATTTCAGGCTTGCCATTTGCTCACCCCCTGCTCCCACTGTTGCACTTTCCTGCACCAGAGTGTAAGTGGCCACTTGTGGAATTTCCCAGGTAACACAAGGAAGTATGCCACTAGCCAAGGCCCCTTCCTCCAGGGTAGTATGGGGAGCAGGAAAGAAAGGAATAGATAGTTTAGCTTCTCATAAATATGTATAGATGGTTCTATTCAAAGAGTGGAGGAAGGCAAGGGGACATGTTGCTGCTGTATTTAACCATACTGCCTCTGTTCAACTTTCATTTTAAGAGAAAGGGGGAGGCTTGCCACTTCCTCTTTTTATGGATCTTTGTTTATATATAATTCAATTATATATAATTCAATGACCAAGTCCAGCACTTGTTATATAGACAAAGAGCTTTGAAATTTAGACATCTCTTTCCTAATTCCATAAAGCTTGGATTTTTTCAAGATAATTTTCTTGCTATATTTGACAGTGATTTCTTTGTTTTGTGGGTACTTGTTGGTACCATCTCTGGAGAAAGGCATGTCATGGTTCAGCATTGGAGGTAGAAGGCAACAGGGGACCATGATATACAGGAGAAATAAAAATAGCTTAACATTTGCAAAATATTATCCCTGTATCATTGGAAAAGAATGAGACCCAAAGAATTCAAATGTAGAACAATTCAACAGGTAAATAAAAATAAGTCTAATATATGTGGGGTTTTAGATATAGAACTGCTTAATTCTCAAAGTTGGTTGGGAAAAGATGGTGGTGTGAGAAGTGAGACAGAAACCTCCTCCCAGAACCACATAAAACATGAAAACACAGCAAATACAACTAAACCTGAAAGAGCAGCCCAAAGCCACAGAACAGACTTCCTACATCTGGGGAAAAGAGAAGACCTTACAGAGAAGGGTAAAGTAGCAGAGCTACATTCTGGCATTCTGGTGGGATTCAAGCCATCCTCCAACTCTAGCTCAAGGGCATGATGAAGAGAAATGAATCAGGGAAGGAATAGAAGCACAGGACTACAAAACACCCAGCCTTGGAGATCTGTTCCAGGAGCACAAACCCACATTACATGGTGATCTGGAGATTAGTGGGGTTGGAAAGCAAAGACAGGTGGAATACTTGGAGACACTGAGATTCCAGCCATTTGTGGAGAACAGGTACACACAACTGGCCACTCTGGGACAAAAGAAAGGCAAGCACTTTGAAAGATTTCCCAACAGTGAGAGGACTGCTAAAGGAGCAAAGATTACACAGAGCTCACTGCTCAGGAGAAAGGGCAGCTGGACAAAATCATCCCAGCAGACTCAGCCCAACAGGTTGGGAACTTTCAGAGCTTCAGAAACTCCAGCACCCTGGCTGGCAAGAGAGCCCCAAAGCCCCCCACTGTGATGGCAGCCTGCTGCTCCTTCATCCTGACAGGCACTGGTCTGCACACCTGCTATGCTAGCCATAGTGCTAGGCCAGCCAGAGGGGAGCCCTGCCTATGGCAGCTACAGAGGCATAAAGCTCCTCCCTTCAGACATGGCCCACTGGCCCAGGCAGTGGAGGCAGGCCCTACAGTCAGGAAACAGGAAAGAGCTCTTTCCTCCTAGCAGGGACTGGTGCCACATGCCTGTGATCACCGCCATTGTTCCAGGGGCTGGATAGCTCCAGAGAGTAGAGCTTCTGTGCATTAGAAGGCACTGCCAAAACAGAGTTATTATTCCATAGGAATCACTAGAATGAAACAGCAAAAAAATTTTGCACAAACAAGAATTCAAACACCAGAAAGAGGGCTAAGTGAAACTGAAATCACCAATCTTCTGGATAAAGGTTTCAAAATACAAATCATAAACATGCTCACAGAGCTATAGAAAAATATTCAAGATCTCAGGGAGGACCTCAAGAAAGAGACAGAAATGTTGAAAAATATAGTATCTGAAATGAAACATACAATGGAGGGATTTAAAAGTAGATTAGATGATGCAGAGGAGACTGTAAATGAAATAGAAATTAGAGAATAAGAAAGCAAAGAAGCTGAGGCACAAAAAAAGAATCTCTAGGAATGAAAGAATAATAAGAGAATTATGTGACACATCCAAAAAATACAATATTCACATTACAGGGGTACTGGGAGAAGAGACAAAAAAAGGGACAGGAAGTCTCTTTGAAGAAATAATTGTTGAGAACTTCCCCAATCTTGGAAGGAAATAGTCTCTCAGATCATGGAAGTGCACAAATCTTCCAACACAAGGGACCCAAGGAAGACAACACCAAGACATATAATAATTAAAATGGCAAAGATCAAGGACAAGGACAGAGTACTGAAAGCAGCCAGAGAGAGAAAAAAAGATCATATACCAAGGAAAGCCCATCAGGCTATCATCAGATTTCTCAGCAGACACCTTACTGGCTAGAAGGGAGTGGCATGACATATTTAATGCCATGAAACAGAAGAGCCTAGAACCAAGAATACTCTACCTGGAAAAATTATTATTAAAATTTCAAACAGGGATTAAACAATTTCCAGATAAGTAAAAGTTGAGGGAATTTACCTCCCATAAACTGTCTCTACAGTGTATTTTAAAGGGACTGCTCTAGATGGAAGTGCCACTAAGGCTAAATAGCTGTCATCAGAAAAAATAAAACCACAGTAAAGGAAGTAGACCTTTAACTTGTTAAGCAAATTCAAATTTAAATAAACTATCTACAAAGTCACTCAAGGATACACAAAGAGCACAGAATATGACACCTAATATATAAAGAGAGGAGGAGGAAGAAGAAGAAGGGAGAAAAAAAAAGAACCTTTAGATTGTGTTGTAATAGCATACTAACTGAGTTAAGTTAGACTGTTAAGCAGTAAGGAAGCTGCCCTTGAGCCTTTGGTAACCACGAATCTAAAGCCTGCAATGGCAGTAAGTACCTGTCTATTGATAAACATCTAAATGTAAATGGACTGAATGCACCAATCAAAATACACAAAGTTACAGAATGGATAAAAAAACAAGACCCATCTATATGCTGTCTACAAGAAACTCACTTCAAACCCAAAGACATACACAGACTGAAAGTGAAGGGATGGAAAAAGATACTTCATGTAAATAATATGGAGAAAAATCAGGAGGGGCAGTACTTATATCAGACAAAATAGATGTCAAAACAAAGAAAGTAATAAGAGACAAAGAAGGAAATTACATAATGATAAAGGGGTCAGTCCAACAAGAGGATATAACCATTATAAATATCTATGCACCCAACATAGGAGCACCTAATTATGTGAAACAAATATTAACAGAATTACAGGGGGAAACAAAATGCAATGCATTCATTTTAGGAGACTTCAACACTCCAATCACTCTGAAGGACAAATCAACCAGACAGAAAAAAAGTAAGGAGACAGAGGCACTGAAATATGCATTAGAAGAGATGGAACTAACAGATATCTACAGAACACTCTACCCAAAAGCAGCAGGATACACATTCTTCTCAAGTGTAATTTACCTGAAGAAAATAAGATCCCTGATTCAAAAAGACATATGCACCCCTATGTTTATCCCAGCAATTTTTTACAATAGCCAAGGTACAGAAGCAACCTAAGTGTCCATCAGTAGGTGAATAGATAAAGAAGAGTTGGTACATATACACAATGGAATATTATTCAGCCATAAGAAGAAAACAGATCCTACCATTTGCAACAACATGGATGGAACTAGAGGATATTATGCTCAGTGAAATAAGTCAGGCAGAGAAAGACAATTACCAAATGATTTCACTCATATGAGGAGTATAACAACAAAGCAAAGCTGAAGGAACAAAACAGCAGCAGACTCCCACACTCCCAGAAGGGACTAGAGGTTACCAAAGTGGTGGAGTGGTGGAAGGTTGGTGGGAGGGAGGAAGAAGGGATTAGGGGGCATTATAATTAGCACACATAATCTAGGGGGGTCACAGGGAAGGCAGTATAGCACAGAGAAGACAAGTAGTGATTCCATAGCATCTTACTATGCTGATGGACAGTGACTGCAATGGGATGGGGTGGGGAGACTTGAAAGTATGGATGAATGTTGAAACCACAATGTTGCTCATGTGAAACCTTCATAAGATTGTATGACAATGACAACTCTATTTTTAAAAATGTGAAAAAAAAGAATTGCTGAATTTTCAGACTTAATAGGTCAGGTAGTCTTTGATGGGGTCTTGAGCAAGGATTCCAGCAGCGTAGAGAAGAACCAAGTATCACAAGGCTTTGGGAATTAATTTATCTATAAATAAGAAAAGGGCTCTCTGCAAAAGATGTGTAATTAATCATTGTGTTGTGAATGGGGTGCAACTTAGGCATCATCCTAGCAGTAGAGGACATATAAGATCAGTTGGATGCACAGAAAACCCTACTCCAACTTCAAAAAAAAGAAAGAAGGAAAGAAAAATAAGCAGGAGCTCAGTACATCATATGCTTTCTGACAGAAAAAGGTGAGTCTCCTTGGGTATTAATAAATCAGTTACCCAAAATTAAATGAAGGAAACAACTGCATGCATATCTAAATATACACTAAAATATCTATTTTTCACTTTTTATAATTTGGACTTTCTGTCAAATGCTTAATGGTTTCTTCCTATAACTCAAACAATCTGGGGATATTTGATTGTGATTAGAACTTAAATGCACTTTTCAGTTAGATGCGTGTTAGAACATTCAGGGATCACGAGAAAACTGAGTATAATGAAAAAAAGGGTATGGTCTCATTCTGGAAACTAACCATTTGTTACCAGAAGTGTTAGAACTTTTGAAATCAAAGGTACTGAATTAATCATAATGCCTCATAGCTTGAAGAACCCAGAACATATATTGATAGTGTTCGTGATTATCTTACTTTATAATGTAAGATTACAATCAAAGAACAGTAAAAATTTTGAAGTATGAAAATTATTATAGGCCTGATTTTTGCTTATACATTCAGTTTGGAAGAGATGTGGGAAAAGCAAAAGGCATACAAGGAATTTCTCACAAATACCACTTCTGCTACAACTGGTATTACTGTGCTTATTCTATACTCACCGTTATTCTATAAACACAGTATAAAACTTTCACATGTGTGCCCTTGCAGCAAACCTGAGAGGATCTTGTTTCTACCTCTTGTTTCTATTCTATAAACACAGTATAAAACTTTCATGTATATTTCTTTGTAGTAACCTTGAGGGAATTTGGTTTCTATCTTCAAATTTCTTCAAGTTGGAAGTTTGCCTCTTGGTCCTCCTTCCCTTAAACATGATTATCTATCTATCTATCTATCTATCTATCTATCTATCTATCTATCTATCTATCTATCTATCTATACTTTTTTTTGGAAAGGAGGAAGCTCCTTTGCTCCTACTTCTGACTAAGACATTTTTCCCTTATCCTTGAATCTCCTTCCTCTGGGCTTAGCCTCCAGCTCCCTGGATGTGTGGCTCCAGCTGGCCACAGCCCTCCCTGCAGGCAGCTGCTTATGTTGTGGGGAGGGAAAAGGAGGATGCAGGGGGCCACTATGAACTGAATGCTTGTGTACCCCAGAATTTAAATGTCAAAATTCTAATGCCCAGTGTGATAGAATTTGGAGTTGGGGGCCTTTGAGAGGTGATTTAAGACAAGGGTGGAACCCTTATGAATGGGATTAGTGCCCTTGTAAAAGAGACCTGAGAAAAGGCATTAGTATTCCAAGCCATGCTGTGGTATGTGCAGTGTTTATAGGAATAACAGGCGGGGAGAAAGGCCTCTACAAAAAGTAGCACATAGAGATCAAAGAGGGACAAGGAGAGACAAGGAGAGAGTAATATTATCTGGACAATAACTGCAAATTGTCAAATCTTCTCACCTCACTCTCTTTCCGCTCTTCTCTGCCTGATGTATCTCCTATGGGTTGTGTATTTGTAGGAGACATCACTTTTTCCTTTGTAACGTTGTACTGTCCAATGCACATGCATTAGACAGAATGTCAGATTAGGTCTACATACGTTGCTAAAAAAAATGAGAAAAGAAACACCATAGAAAATTAGTGATACATAGGTCATGCTTCTGTGTGTGTGTGTGTGTGTGTGTGTGTGTGTGTGTTTTCCCCTTTACTTTTTGGTCAGTAGAGTCATTTGGGTGTGCCTACCCTTTGGTATGAAAGCTTATTTTTGTGCCACATGAGTCACTGAGATGGGGATAATTTGTTTGAGCAGACATAGGAGTGCACTGCTTTGGAAGCAAGGTGTCTTGTACATGTCAGGGTACATCATTACCACAAAACAATGTGAAAATTTATGGACAACAGAAGGAATTTACATACTTGGGTTGATGAATAGAGATGGAAAATCAGGTGTCTGTTCCAAATCCCATGTGAAACATATTGAAAGAGAATGAAGTGGGGGAGAATAAATGTAAAGAAGGACCCGAAAGTCCTATTGTGAAGTGTGATGAGAATGAAGTATGGAGATCAGCCTCGGCACCAGTAGTCAGAGTGTAGGTGTGAGCTCCAGCATTAGCCACTGAGCCTTGAGTTGCCTGCCAGCAGCCAGAATCAACAGGCGACACTGGGTGAAAGATCCAGAGAAGATGAGGGGGACAGGCAGAAGGAAAAGGAGAGCTGAGATCCTTAAAAGACAGAGAAATACTGACAGTCTCAAAACGTACTATGAAAGATCATAGATCTGAATGGAAAAATCTCACAAAAGGATCCACATTAAAGAGGAAACCCATTTCATCATAAAACTTAACAGGTGGTGGAGTAGAGATTTCTGAAGCTTAGAAAGAATTCTTAAAAAATAAATCTTTATCTCTGAAAGGCAGAGGAACAGGTTTTATCAGTTTTTAAAAAATCTTTTTCTCTGTCCCTAAGCATATTTTTCTGTCAGCATCTGGTTGTACATAAAATAGTTGCTCACACGAGACTTTTGGATTGTAAATCATTTTACTGACGACCCTGCAGTTTGCTGCTCAGAACTAGGTTAACATGGTTACTAATCTGGTACTAGAAAGAATCAACATAAACAAAGGAACAAAATAACACTGTGCTCTGATAATCACGTTTTTGCCATAATTGCCTGGAGATGCCACTCTGTAGGCTTTCTGAGTGGTTTTCCAAATATTTTCAAGTATCTTTTCCCAGTTTACTTTAAAACTGGGAAGTAGTTGGGAAGACCATCATTGGAATCTTCAGATTCTCAGACGTTAGAAGTGCCCCTGTTTTACTTTGCATGGAGAAGTCACAGCTGTAGCAGTTCGGCCTGACCATGACTGATGAGGCCTGTCAGCCTCTGCTCTGCACATACTCAGGACTTGAAACCCAGGCAGCACATGTAGCCCGGGATACTCCTCAAAATCCTCTTTCTGCTTGTCTCCCCAGCTCCTGCTTCTAGGCCTTGCTGCCTGCCCCTTCTCTCTTCCTGGATTTTTATCCTAAATTAAAATTTTTTTTCCTCTGGAACCTCAGTTTGAGACACATTACCATATTGCTATATTCTTGGGCTTCTTGCTCAAATGTTGGTATGATACATTGATTTTAGAGTTCTGACAATTTTAGATTAAAGACACCTCTATCACTGGCCAAGCTGGTCTGAACCTGCAGTTTTGCAAGGGGTGAGGGATTGAGAAAGATTTAAACAAAAGTAGCACCAGTTTTCATAAACACATGTACTTTTAAGAGCACTTGCTAGGCTAATTAAAAGACAAATCAAACAAAAGAATTTTATCCAAAAACAAAGAGAGAATTTTACTTTTATGATCATAAAAATGCTTTTTAGAATGCCCTGCTAGTAATTAAATATGTGCCCTTTTCCTGTCAACAGCAAGAGAAATACCTTAGAATAAGTGCACGTAGCTCTCATCCTCCCCTAAAAAGGTAAGTCTAGAGCTCCTGAAACATATTGGCGACTTAGCCTAAGAAAGCAAATCACCCTATATCCATTGAAAATACTCTCAGAAGGTTGACAGGAGAGCTCCCAGAATGACTGCAGGTCCCTTACTTTAGGAGGAATTGAAAGGGGTTATTATTACAGACTTAGAGTTTTGAAGGTTTAAAAGGAAATTTGTCCTAGGTGAATTCCAA
This sequence comes from Manis javanica, assembly GCF_040802235.1. Classification (NCBI taxonomy): domain Eukaryota; kingdom Metazoa; phylum Chordata; class Mammalia; order Pholidota; family Manidae; genus Manis; species Manis javanica. The sequence continues at coordinate 53,609,835 of NC_133167.1, forward strand.
GGAAATATAGAATGATGGTGGTTTTAGGTTCCTGAGATGGAGATACTAGAATTGCCTACTCAGTGCTCCTGAAGCCGATTGGTGCCCATGAGAGTGACTGTGTATGAGAACCAAAGGAAGTGCAAGCTAAAGGTTGAAAATTTAGAAACCACAGCATTGGCTCAAGTAGTAAGCTGATTCCTTATGGAAGAGGCCTGTGCAGTTACCTGTACCATCAAGACATCACTGCGGCAGTCCACCAGCAGCACCAGGTTTGGGGACAAGACCGTGTGGCAGTGAACATCAATGGTACATAAATCAGACTCCCTTTTGTAGTTCCACTGGGTGTGCAAGTTAGATTGACCACCCTCTTCCCTTTGGACTTTAAAAGCCTCCATTTTAATAAGTGTGAAAATCTTTCTTAATTTTCAATAAAATATTTCAAACACATAGAAAATAACAGTGTAATTAATATCTCTTTACCCATCACCCAGCTTTATCAGACTTAAACATTAGCAACATTTTGAAGCAGTATTCTTTAAATAAATCTTTACTGAAATATTTCAAGACCCCTTTGTACCAACCCTTAATCCCATTCTCTTTTCCTCATGTTTATCATTTGCACACAGATTTTCATATTTTTACTGCACATGTATCTTCATAAACAATATATAGTTTGTTTTTAATGTGTTTAAAATATGTATTTTTGCTGGTAATACATTTACCTATGTTTATATCATTTTTCAAAAAAGTTTTTTTCTCACCCTTCTTTTTGAGATTTACCCATGTTAATATATGTATAGTTCTAGTAATTTTTAACATTTCATTTTTAGTAAAGAGTCTGACTTCATTTTTGAAACTTCACTGCTGACAGTTTTTAAGCCCAGCATTGTCCCGTACACTTCTGCTCCATATCTGAACAAGCTGGTGAGAATTTCCAGTTCTCAGTCCTTTGGCACTGGCAGGAAGTTCAAACTGCACAAGTTCCAGCTTTAGTTTATGCACAGAACTCCCCTCCCCTACCAACATGGATTAAGGATTATTATTCCTATTTGGTTGGGAGTTAACTATCACAGAAATCCCAACCCAATTTGCTATATTCGCAAGCTATTTTATTTTTATTTTGGTATCATTAATATACAATTACATGAGCAACATTATGCTTATTAGACTCCCCCCATCAAGTCCCCACCACATACCCCATTACAGTCACTGTCCATCAGCATAGTAAGATGTTGTAGAATCATTAGTTGTCTTCTCTGTGTTGTACAGCCCCCCTCACTGTACCCCCCACACACATTATGTGTGCTAATCATAATGCCCCTTTTTCTCCCTTATCCCTCCCTTCCCAGCCACCCTCCCCAGTCTCTTTCCTTTTGGTAACTGTTAGTCCATTCTTGGGTTCTCTGAGTCGGCTGCTGTTTTGTTCCTTCAGTTTTTTCTTTGTTCTTATACTTCACATATGAGTGAAATCATTTGATACTTGTCTTTCTCTGCCTGGCGTATTTCACAGAGCATAATACTCTCTAGCTCCATCCATGTTGTTGCAAATGGTAGGATTTGTTTTCTCCTTATGACTGAATAATATTCCATTGTGTATATGTACCACCTCTTCTTTATGCATTCATTTACTGATGGACACTTAGGTTGCTTCCATTTACTGGCTATTGTAAATAGTGCTGCGATGAACATGGGGTGCATATGTCTTTTTTAAACTGGGCTGCTGCATTCTTAGGGTAAATTTCTAGGGGTGGAATACTTGGGTCAAATGACATTTCTATTTTTTGTTTTTTGAGGAACCTCCATACTGCTTTCCACAATGGTTGAACAAATTTACATTCCCACCAGCAGTGTAGGAGGGTTCGCCTTTCTCCACATCCTCCCCAACATTTGTTGTTGTTTGTCTTTTGGATGGTGGCCATCCTTACTGGTGTGAGGTGATATCTCACTGTGGTTTTAATTTGCATTTCTCTGATGATTAGTGATGAGGAGCATCTTTTCATGTGTCTGTTGGCCATCTGAATTTCTTCTTTAGAGAAGTGTCTATTCAGCTCCTCTGCCCATTTTTTAATTGGATTGTTTGCTTTTTGTTTGTTGAGGCGTGTGAGCTCTTTGTACATTTTGGATGTCAATCCTTTAACAGATATGTCATGTATGAATATATTCTCCCATACTGTAGGATGTCTTTTTGTTCTATTGATGGTGTCCTTTGCTGTACAGAAGCTTTTCAGCTTGATATAGTTACATTTGTTCATTTTTGCTTTTATTTCCCTTGCCCGGAGAGATATGTTCATGAAGAAGTTGCTCATGTTCATGTCTAAGAGATTTTTGCCTATGTTTTTATCTAAGAGTTTTATGGTTTCATGACTTACATTAAGGTCTTTGATTCATTTCGAATTTACTTTTGTGTATGGGATTATACAATGATCCAGTTTCATTCTCTTACATGTAGCTGCCCAGTTTTGCCAACACCAGCTGTTGAAGAGGCTGTCATTTCCCCATTGTATATCCATGGCTCCTTTATCATATATTAATTGACCATCTATGTTTGGGTTAATATCTGGACTCTCTATTCTGTTCCACTGGTCTGTGGGTCTGTTCTTGTGTCAGTACCAAATTTTCTTGATTACTGTGTCTTTGTAGTAGAGCTTGAAGTTGGGAAGCGAGATCCCCCCTGCTTTATTCTTCCTTCTCAGTATTGCTTTAGATATTTGGGGTATTTTGTGGTTCCATATAAATTTTAGAACTGTTTGTTTCAGTTTGTTGAAGAATACTGTTGGTATTTTGATAGGAATTGCATTGAATCTGTAGATTGCTTTAGGCAGGATGGCCATTTTGACAATATTAATTGTTCCTACCCAAGAGGATGGGATGAGTTTCCATTTGTTAGTGTCATCTTTCATTTCTCTTAAGAGTGTCTTGTAGTTTTCAGGGTATAGGTCTTTCACTTCCTTGGTTAGGTTTATTCCTAGGTATTTTATTCTTTTTGATGCAATTGTGAATGGAATTGTTTTCCTGATTTCTCTTTCTGCTAGCTCATCATTAGTGTATAGGAAAGCAACAGATTTCTGTGTATTAATTTTGCATCCTGCAACTTTGCTGACTTCAGATATTAGTTCTAGTAGTTTTGGAGTAGAGTCTTTAGGTTTTTTTATGTACAATATCATGTCATCTACAAATAGTGACAGTTTGACTTCTTCTTTACCAATCTGGATGCCTTGTATTTCTTTGTTTTGTTTGATTACCATGGTTAGGACCTCCAGTACTAGTTGAATAACAGTAGGAAGAGTAGGCATCCCTGTCTTTTCCCCAATTTTAGGTGAAAAGCTTTCAGCTTCTCACTGTTTAGTATGATGTTGGCCATGGGTTTGTCATATATGGCCTTTATTATGTTGAGGTACTTGCCCTCCATACCCATTTTGTTGAGAGTTTTTATTATGAATGGATTTTGAATTTTTTTGAATGCTTTTTCAGCATCTATGGAGATTGTCATGTGGTTTTTGTCCTTCTTTTTGTTGATGTTGTGGATGGTGTTGATGGATTATTGAATGTTGTACCATTCTTGCATCCCTGGGATGAATCCCACGTGGTCATGGTGTATGATCCTCTTGATGTATTTTTGAATTCAGCTTGCTAATATTTTGTTGAGTATTTTTTCATCTATGAACATACTATGAACAGGGATATTGGTCTGTAATATTCTTTTTTAGTGGGGTCTTTTGGTGGTTTTGGTATTACAGTGATGCTGGCTTCATAGAATGAGTTTGGGAGTATTCCCTCCCCTTCTATTTTTTGGAAAACTTTAAGGAGAATGAGTATTATGTCTTCTCTATATGTCTGATAAAATTCAGTGGTGAATCCATCTGTCCTGGGGGTTTTGTTCTTGGGTAGTTTTTTGATTGCTGATTCAATTTCATTGCTGGTAATTGGTCTGTTTAAATTTTCTGTTTCTTCCTTGGTCAGTCTTGGAAGGTTGTATTTTTCTAGGAAGTTGTCCATTTCTTCTAGGTTTTCCAGCTTGTTAGCATATAGATTTTCATATTCTCTAATAATTTTTTGTATTTCTGTGGGGTCTGTCATGATTTTTCCTTTCTCATTTCTGATTCTGTTGATGTGTGTAGATTCTCTTTTTCTCTTAATAAGTCTGGCCAGGGGCTTATCTATTTTGTTTATTTTCTCAAAGAACCAGCTCTTGGTTTCATTGATTTTTTCTATTGTTTTATTCTTCTCAATTTTATTTATTTCTTCTCTGATCTTTATTACGTCCCTCCTTCTACTGACTGTGGACCTCATTTGTTCTTCTTTTTCCATTCTCAATAATTTTGACTTTAGACTATTCCTTTGGGATTGTTCTTCCTTCTTTAAATAGGCCTGGATTGCAATATACTTTCCTCTTAGAACTACCTTTGCTGCGTCCCACAGAAGTTGGTGCTTTGTGGTGTTGTTGTCATTTGTCTCCATATATTGCTTGAGCTCTGTTTTAATTTGGTCATTGATCCACTGAATATTTAGGAGCATGTTGTTAAGCCTCCATGTGTTTGTGAGCCTTTTTGTTTTCTTTGTACAATTTATTTCTAGTTTTATACCTTTGTGGTCTGAGAAGTTGTTTGGTAGAATTTCAATCTTTTTGAATTTACTGAGGCTCTTTTATGGCCTAGTATGTGATCTATTCTGGAGAATGTTCCATGTGCACTTGAGAAGAATGTGTATCCTGTTGCTTTTGGATGTAGAGTTCCATAAATGTCTATTAGGTCCATCTGTTCTAGTGTGTTGTTCAGTGCCTCTGTGTCCTTACTTATTTTCTGTCTGGTGGATCTGTCCTTTGGAGTGTTGTGTTGAAGTCTCCTAAGATGAATGCATTGCATTCTATTTCCTCCTTTAATTCTGTTATTATTTGTTTCACATATGTTGGTGCTCCTATGTTGGGTGCATATATATTTATAATGGTTATATCCTTTTGCTGGGCTGACCCCTTTATAATTATATAATGTCCTTCTTTATCTCTTGTTACTTTCTTTGTTTTGAAGTCTATTTTGTCTGATACAAGTACTGCAACACCTGCTTTTTCTCCCTATTGCTTGCATGAAATATCTTTTTCCATCTCTTCACTTTTAGTCTGTGTATGTCTTTGGGTTTGAGGTGAGTCTCTTGTAAGCAGCATATAGATGGGTCTTGTGTTTTTATCCATTCTATTACTCTGTGTCTTTTGATTGGGACATTCAGTACATTTACATTTAGTGTGATTATTGATAGATATATACTTATTGCCATTGCAGGCTTTGGATTCATGGTTACCAAAGGTTTAAGGGTAGCTTCTTTATTTCTAACCATCTAACTTAACTCTCATATTATGCTAGTATAAAAGCAGTCTGATAATTCTTTCTCTTCCTTCTTATTCTTCCTCCTCCATTATTTACATGTTAGGTGTTTTATTCTGTACTCTTTTGTGTTTCCTTTGACTACTTTTGTGGATAGTTGATTTTATTTTTTGCCTTTAGTTAGAATTTGGTTAGTCTGCTTTTTTTGCTGTGATTTTATTTTCTCTGGTGACAGCTATTTAGTCTTAGGAGTGCTTCCATCTAGAGCAGCCCCTTTAAAATATCCTGTAGAGGTGCTTTGTAGGAGGCAAATTCCCTCAACTTTTGCTTGTCTGGGAATTGTTTAATCCCTCCTTCAAATTTAAATGGTAATCATGTTGGATACACTATTCTTGGTTCAAGGACCTTCTGTTTCATTGCATTCAATATATCATGCCATTCTCTTCTGGCCTGTAAGGTGTCTGTTGAGAAGTCTGATGATAGCCTGATGGGTTTTCCTTTGTAGGTGATCTTTTTTCTCTCTCTGGCTGCCTTTAATACTCTGCCCTTGTCCTTGATCTTTGCCATTTTAATTATTATATGTCTTGGTGTTTTCCTCCTTGGCTCCCTAGTGTTGGGAGATCTGTGGGCTTCCATGGTTTGAGAGACTATTTCCTTCCCCAGCTTGGGGTAGTTTTCAGCAATTATTTCTTCAAATACACTTTCTATTCCTTTTTCTCTCTCTTTTTCTTCTGGTATCCCTATAATGCAAATATTGTCCCGTTTGTATTGGTCACACAGTTCTCTTAATATTCTTTCATTCTTAGAGATCCTTTTATCTCTCTCTGCCTCTGCTTCTCTGTGTTCCTGTTCTCTGATTTCTATTCCAGTAACAGTGTCTTTCGCCTCATTTAATCTGCTTCTAAAACTGTCTATCAATTGTTTCATGTCTATTATCTCCCTCTGGACTTCATCCCTTAGCCCTTGCATATTTCTCTGCAGGTCCATTAGCATGGTTATGACTTTTATTTTAAATTCTTTTTCAGGAAGATTGGTTATATCTATCTCACCAGGCCCTCTCTCTGCAGTTGTCTGAGTGATTTTTGACTAGACCAAATTCTTCTGCCTTTTCATGGTGATAGAAGTGGTTACAGGCAGGTGGCATGTGTGTTTCAACTGAGAGAACAAAGTCCCTTCTGTTTTTTGGTCACCTTGCCCTTCTCTGCTGCCTGTGCTGGCTACCTGCACATCGGGAGGCCATCTCTGGGATAATTTCATGAATTGCCGTGGGTGGGGCCATCCTCACAATAGCCTAGAGCACTGTGGGGAGTCACAGCCACACCACATGTGTTCTCCTGTGAGACCAGCACCCCTAAGTGCCTTCCAGACCTTGCTCTGGCTTCTGCTGCCTGTGTCTGTTACCTGCACACCACGAGCAGATTCTTGGACAATCTCCTGAGCTGCCATGGGTGGGGCCACCCTTGGGATAGCCCAGTGCACTGTGGAGTTTGGCAGACACACTGTGTGTGTTCTCCTGTGAGAATGGCACCCCTTCGTGCCTTCCGGACCTTGTTCTGGCTTCATCTGCCTGTCCTGTTTATCTGCCCACTGGGAGGAGACTCTGTGGGCAGTGTGGGCAGGGCTTTTCCCTAGCTGGTCCACAGCTGTGGCAGGTCAACCAGTTTGCTTGCAGCACCAGCCAGGGGGAATGAATGGCAGGCTGCTTATTGCCAAGAGGGGCTTCAGGGCTGCTTTACCTCCCAGTGAGTTAGGGGGCCTGAAGTTCCTCAAGATTCCCAGCCTTACAGTCTGACTGTGCTGGGACAATTTTGTCCAGCTGTTGAGCCCTTATTCCCCAAGACTTCCAAAAAGCGCCCACTTTTTTTTTGTCCCAGGTGAGCCATTTGTGGGGACCCGCTCACAGTTTCTGTCTCGGATTTTACTTTTCCCTGTCTCTAATATCCAGTACACCATGCAATGTGTGTCTGTGTTCCTGGTGCAGATTACTAGGGCTGGTTATTTAGTAGTCCTGGGCTTCCACTCCCTCCCCACTCTGACTTCTTTCCTCACTCTGGTGAGCTGGGTTTGGGGGGAGTGCTTGGGTCCCTCTGGGTCATGGCTTTGTATCTTACCCTCTTCATGAGATGCTGAGTTCTCACACATGTAGATGTAGCCTGGCTCTTGTAGTGTATCTTCTGGTCTCTCTTTTAGGAATAGTTGTATTGTTGTATTTTCAAAAATATATATGGTTTTGGGAGATTTCCACCAATCTACTCATGCTGCCATCTTGAGCCAGCCTCACAAGCTATTTTTAAACCAGTGTATGACTCTCTGCTGCTCTCCCCAGAAAGCCTCATGTGAATAATAGAGCTCTACATACCCTCTTGATGTGTGTGATGTTGTAGGACTAGACAGATAGACCAAATTTTGAGTTCATATTACTTCTTTCTGCAAGATGACTGCAACACTCATATAAATATATCTGTTTTGCTGTCCATTTTCTATCTAATGAGCAATAAATTTTCCCTAACGTTTATTTTCATGAACCACAATGCAGTAACAAATATATTTGTACATTTCACCTTATTATATAGAGCTAGAATTTCCTCCAGGGTTTATTCTGAGAAGTGGTATGACATCTTCAAATTTAGTAGGTACTAATTTTCCTAGATACTGCCAAATTGCTGTCCAAAGTGGCTGTGCCAATTTCCACTCTCTCTAGCAATTGTAAGAGGTCTTATTGTTTCATTCACATTTTTGTCATTCTTTAACTTTTGACAGATCTACTGGGTATGAAATACTTTTTGTGATTTTAATTCACATTTCTCTGATTACTTACAATGTTCAGTACTTTTTCATTAGTTGTGGGGCTTTGGCCCCTCCTGTCATATGCCTATTCATATTTTTGTTTTCCTATTGATTTTCTTTGGATCCTTCCTTTGGATTCAAAGTAACAACTTCAAAAAAGTGCTTATAAAGCAATTGAGAAAACTTGAACTCTGTATATTTGCCATTATTAAGAAATTGTTAACTGATTGAGTGAAAAGTTATTGGGAGTTATGCTTTTAATAGGATATCTTCACTTTTAAACATACATACTGAAATATTTATAGATTAAATAATGTGAGTCTCAGTTTGGGGACAGGAGGTAGTATAGGGTATAGAACATGAAACATGATTAGGAATGGATTGTTAATTGTTGAAGATAGGTGGTGGGTATATGAGGATTTATTATATTATTTTCTCTGCTTTTATATATACTTAAAATTTTTCATAATGGAAAATTAAATTTAGATTGAATAAAAAAGGTACAAATAAAAATTAGGAATGATAAAAGTATATGATAAATGATAAAGAATACATAAAACTAGAGATTAAAATAGTATTAGTGACTATTATAATGGTTACTATAATCCAATAAATTTGAAAGTTTAGGTAAAAGCAATATATATATATCATATCCAAATAATACTTATTTCTAAAATTGACTCAAGAAGAAATAAATAACTCTCTGAAATAATCATTAAGGAATGAATAAGGAATCAAAAGACTTCCCATCCCCTGTCAAGAGGAAGACTGACTCAGACAGGTTATATGTTAATTATATTATATATTCAAGACATTAATAATCCTTATGTAAAGTATTTCAGTGAATACACAATGAGAAAAAGCTCTCAGATTATTTTACAAGGTTTGTATAATCTTAATACCATGCTCAGACAAGGACAAATAAAGACAATTTTAAGCCAATCTCACTTCCTCCCTTCCATATCAAATTCAGTGTCTTTTAAAATATGTATCACAAGTGAGTAGATAACATTTAGGGAAGTTTTGCCACTTGAAAATCTATTTATGAATCAAAAGAGAAATCACCCATACGATTTTTTTCAATTGATTTAGAAAAAAAGCATTTAATAAAATTAAACATGCATTTGTGATAAAAAATAATAGCTAAGAATACAAAATTAATTTCTTCACCTAAGACCTATGGCACTAGGCACTTCTCAGTGTCTATGAGTCTACTGCTGTTTTATTCATTTTACTTTGCTTTATATTTATATTCCACAAATAAGTGAAATCATATGGTATTTGTCTTTATCCATCTGGCTTATTTCACTGAGCATAATATCCTCTAGATCTATCCATGTTGTTGCAAATGACAGGATTTTTTTTAATGGCTGAATCATATTCCATTATGCATATGTACCCATGTTCTTTATCCATTCATCTACTGATTGATACTTAGGTTGCTTCCACATCTTGGCTATTGTGAATTCTGTAGCAATAAACATAATGGTTACCATAGGAGGGCTTGAGGTGGATGAGGAGGGTGAGGAGGACAAAGGGGCATAAAAATTCTCAACCAAAATATAAGTTGGTCACGGGAATGGTAGTACAGCATGGAGAATATAGCCAATGATTCTATAACATCTTTCTATGTGGAAAGATAGTAACCGCACTAGTGGTGGTAAGGATTTAATAATATGGGTAACCGTTAAACCACAGTGTTAAGTGTTGTATATTTGAAAGCAATGTAAGATTTTGTATCAATCATACTTCAAAAACTGCTATAGCAAATATTGTTTATTAGAATGAGACAAGGAAGCTCACCATCCCTGAGTCTATTACATTGCACTTGAAATCGTAGTCAAGGTAAAACAAACATCAAATTTGCTGGCACAACATCAGTTTACATAAGTCAGTAGCATTCCCTTACATCAGTAATAACTAATTAGACAATGTAGAACAAAGATCATATTCACAATAGGAAGAAACATCTTTCCAGATATCTCTTTATGCCTACACATACATGCATCTATAATTAAATATAAATGGGAACTACTGTAATTTTTTTTCATTTATCAAGATAACAGAGATATTAACATGTTAGTGGATATAAATATAATCATCCTTTTTAATAATCACATAGTAAAGCTATCCAACAATCAAAGACCTATTAATTAATATTTGGTTGTGTCCAGATTCATCAACATTATAAACAACACTGTGTTGAATATCCATATATGGTAACTTTTTGGATTTCTCAGAAATCTCTTCAGAATAAATTTCTGGACTCATATGAACCATTTCAAAAGCTGTGGCCATCTGTCTTTAAATTTTCAAATCAATCTCTCTAAACCCCAATACTTTACTAAAAAGAAATCTCACTTTTCTATTTTGAGACTTTGCCCTCCTCTTTTTACATGTCTAAGAACCTGGAGCTTTGCTCAGTTTTCCTATGGATGCTAGGCTGAGAGGTAATTGGAATATCTGATATGACCATTAGCACCTTTGTTATCATTAGTTGCCTTTGGGCATTTAAGACTGATTCTGTCTTAAATCTCACTATGCTCTTCTTTCTTTGTGCACCCAGTCACTGGTCTTCCAGTGATTGGAACAAACTGTGAGCTCTCCTGCCACAGGGCATTTGGTGTTGCCTCAGTTTAGGTTGTTATTCTCCACCCAATCCATCTTTTAGCAGTTAACTCCTAGTAATTCTTCACATTTTCTGTCTTAAAAATACCCTTCTAAGGGAAGATTTCACACTCATTCCCTGTCCTTACTATGCTTGGACACAAACAAGAGGGCCTGTGCTCTGGCCTTTTACTTAGAAGAGCCCTTTACCTGAGCCATACACACACAGCACACACTCATGCACACACACACACACAAATATTTATTAAACTACCTGACCCCTCTGTTACTCAAAAGCTTGTCCTCCACTCAGCACTAGTATAAAATTAGTACTACTTATAATCATAAATATTAGGCCAGATTAACTGACACCAGACAAGACCCAAGAAATGATCCCTCTGTATGTCTTGCCCTATGTTCCTGAGGTGAAAGGTTTCATTCAAAATGCAAAGGTTAGTAGGTTATGCTGTCCTACACTGGAGATGAAAATGACTTGGAAATATGGGGAGAATCTGAGCCATTAATGGAAGTGCTCAGGTAGGAGAGAAGTCAGATTAATTAACTTATCAAATCATTCCTCTCAGATAGCATGAATGCAATACATTCTTGCATAATGAAGTATTATTTTCTGGTAGTGAATAGCATCTGTGTTATTTGTTTGTTTCTCTTTGTCTTCCAATTTATGGTTTAGAGGTAATCATGAATCAGCATTATATTTGCAAAAGTAGAAAATGGTGTCTGAGTAACACTTTGCAATGCTGAAAAATTCTCATTTTGCATAGATATGGATCTAGATATACAGAAAGTGTGGTACAGATTTCTTCATGTTGGTTATTACATTGACATTGAATATGAGAAATGCAAGTGTTTCATTTTTATAAATTATTTAATATGATTTAATTTAAAATTAAAATATTTCAGCTTTATTTAAATATTTGATATTTAATCACTTAAGAATATAGTTTAATAATTGGCAGGACTTGATATTAGATTGGGAAGGAAGATAAGATTGTATAAATAGACGGTGGTACTATTCTCTGAGCTAAGATGCTTATTTGGGAGGAAATACCAGTTTACTTTGAAATTTGTTGAATATGAAGTGATTTTGATAGTTCAAGAGAAGATGCCAAGTAGACAGTTGGATATATGGTTCTAGATTTCAGAGAAGAGAGTATTTGTGAAAGTTAGGAAAGAAGGTAATCTAGGATTGGGGGATTTTATAATTTAATGATCTGTTAAAATAGGATTATCCAGAGGAGAAATGGCCATCAGAGTAGAAGGAAAGTAGCTGATTATTGTTTCAAGGAAACAAAGGGAAGAAAGTGCTTCAAGTAGGACTAAGTGGTCAAGAGCATTCATGCTGCTGAAACATTCAAGAATGTAAGCTCCACAAGGGCCAGATCTTTGTTTTGTTTTCTGCTGTGTCCTAATTGTTTAGACTAAACATAGAAGATGCTCAAAAAATAATCATCAAATGGTGACTAAAGTAAGATGAAGACCAAATGTGCCCTTTGGATTAAACTGTCTAGAGGTTATCAGTTAATTTAGAGATTATGCTTTTGATGGAGTGACAAAGGAGTCAAATTGGAGTAGCTGAGGAGGGTTGTGGGTATGAGGAAATGATAAGAGTGAGTAATGTGAATTTAGAAAATTCTTCTAGGAAGGTTGGCCATGATGGGAGAAAAAGGAATATGGGGGTCAAAGGAAGGTTTTAGCTTTGCGCAAGTTTCATTTTTTAATAGGAGAATTTTCAAAAGCTTGAGAAGAAGGGTCAAATTGGGAGTGGGGGTTGGACATTCCAATATTGGGAAATCAATAGTATGGATTCTTGTAAAAGCAATAGTAGAGATCAAAGCATTGATAGAGACATTGGCTTTAGATGGCTGGAGGAACAATGTCCTTAAATGCAATAGGAGGAGAGGAAATAAAATAGATGCTGATATAGATTGTATGTTTGAAAACAAAGGAATGCCCATCAAGTGGCTCAATATTTTCTTAATAAAATAGGTGAGATTATTTGCTAAGATAATAAAGAAAGGTAAGGCAAAGAGAGGGGTTAGATGTTTGAGGAAAGGAAAATCAGTTTAAATAGCTGTTTTAAACAGTGAAAAAGGTGACTAGGATATTAGAGTAATTGAATGGTACTGAGGACCCATTTGAGGTTGGTTATTAATTTATAGAAATATATATTTGCTCTGTTTTGTCATGGTGAGGATGGGACCATCTTAAAAGTTTTTCCTTCACAGTTGGAGAAACAAAATGAATTAAATATCAGCTCTGGCATTTATGCTGGGCACAAACAGCAAAGCCTTATTTACCTACACTTCCTTAGTGACCTAGCAAAAATGGTAACTTGTTCAATTTGAAAATGAATTTTAAATGTTCTTAAAAGATTTTATTTGTTGTACATTAATATGTTTATTATCTTTGTGATATTTGGTAAATTATGTTTTTATTTAAACATATGTTTATGTGAGTTTAAATTCACTGATGCTTTTGTTCCTGTTAAAAAAGGCCACTCTAAATGTATAGTATACACTCTAATGTGTTAGAGTAAATGTGATTTGGCAAATTGACTTGTTAAAGATTACATTACTACTACAACCATATCTAGACATTTAACAAAATTTATAGCTCTAATGGACATAAAATCACAGGGTAGAACAAACTAGAGAAACTAAACACAGTATCATGCAAATGAGTTGGGTTCTTTAAAACTGATATTCATTATTCATTTTTTAATAGTGATAATCAGTTAAACTGGCATGCCATCTTTTCCTTTTAAACATGGTAAAATTTGACAATATTCAGCTCCACCTACAAAATCAAGGTAGTATGTAATATTTGGAATTCAGATTTTTATTATATTATTTATGCACTGTATTCTTTGCAGAAAACATGTGCTTGAGTACATGTACTATTTCAATTATACATCAAAATGAAAGATTGAAAAATATAACCATATAATAATAATTTTTTTTTACATAGTTGTTTTGGCATTTTCAAATTAGCAATTTGAATTCTTCACATATACAATGTTAAGAAATTGGTTATACTGTGTTTTAAAAAAAGAGAAATTACATAGAAACAATGTTCAGTAGTTTTGAAGGGAATGTCTCTTCTAGGAAATTTGTTTCCCAATGACAATTGAAGATAATTAAATATTTTTTAAAGATCAGTTTTGTGGATTTACATTTTCACTAATAATTTAGTTCATTATTAGATTTTTATGAGGACCTTCTAATTCCTATTTCTCCATGTTATAATTTTGGGAATTATAAGCACCATAGAATATAGAATATAAAGTTTAGGAAATATCCTAGGTAATTTAGCCCAATAAAAGTTTGGAAAAAGCTGTAATAAGCTATACTTACAGAGGCCTTGCATATAAAGCAATAGTCTGAAAGCCAATCATGATGAAACTTAATTTTAGAAAACACTGCACCACCAGAGAATGGTAGGAGAATATGAGGTGAACATTTAATAGATTCCACCGGAGAGTAACCAATGACCCATTCTGCTTCTTTGAGCTCCATTTATCAGGTAGGATGAGTCATTTTGAAGCAGAATGAAAAACAGTTTCTATAGCTGCCATTCCTCTTGTTTTTCTAATGCAGCTTGCTGTGTTTACATAGACAGATTTTTTGGTAAACACTCTAGTAATGACCGTAACTGTTTGAAAGAATTAGCTGTGCTGCCAGGGATGTAGATTCCACATATGTGGTAAGTGGCATGGTATTTGAGAACTCACTTACGAAAACAGGGCTGGAGCTGAAGGTTTACAAAGAGAAGAAATGGGTCACTACTTGAGGAAAAAGAAACGTAACATTAGTAATAACAATTAATGAACCTGGAGTTGTATCAGAAATTATTCTCTCCAATTTAAGGCCTGCATGGATCTGCCCATCACAGGACTATTCCGTTAGCATCCAGATCCTACCTCCTCACTACCAGTGCTGTTGTACCAGGAAGAATGCCCAGACTCCTACACCCATTATATAGAAATTTGTTTCTTCACAGAGAGTATTTTTCAACCTATGCATCTTTTTAAAAAAAATTCTTCAAAACACTCCAATGGACTTGATATTTTACAATTTTTCTCTCTGAAATGTTTGTCCTCACTCGCTTCATCTGTCATTGCCTTGCCCTAGGCTCCTTCCAAGTTCATGTCTTCCTACTTTCTTCTTCCTGTGCCTTTGCCCAGCATTTGTCTTGAGGTATCTTTACCACTTGGAAGAATTATGATACTCAGTAACTTCGATATGAGGCACGAATTCTATTTAAGGCTTGTAATTAGGAAGGAAGAAGAAAAGCTATAGGAGTAGCAGAAGGAAGATAACATGGGAAGATTGATTATTTCTTTGATATATCTTCTTGTAGAGTTACTTAAGCATGTATAGGTTTTAAAGTACTAATTAAATTGCGTACATACATTAACATAATAGGAATACAGTTACATAACCAAAGCAGACCTATAATTACCAGCCATCTCCAGTGAAACCAAGAAAACCAGTTAGGCACCCTAGGCATTTGTGAAAACTTATCTATGATATGGTGGATATTGTCCAACAGAACTTGAACAGTCTGAGAGAAATCAGACAAATTAAAAACAACCCATTCCTGGGGACTGTTCACATCCCATATGTTCTTTTAACAGTAGATAGTCTGTAGTTGTAAGATTTTGGAGTGCTACAATTTGCACTTCTCCTAATTCTTGGTTGAGTTCCAACAGTACAGATCCAGTCAAATTTGTTGTTTTACTGTATGTACAGGCCAGCTTAGATATCTCCTTCTTCATTCCAATGGCAAGTCCAGGAACTTGTGGGATGACTGCAGCTACAACTGCAACAGCACCAGGATCTTTGTTGACGTTTTTTGATGATCATCTTCTGGAATGACTCTTCCAGAGTATGTTGATGTTGGAACTTCTTCTTCATATCGTATCTTAGTTCATTTTCTGTGTAGCCAAATTAGGCTTTGATCCTCTGTATAAATACAAACAGACCCTTTGCCCACCCTTTGATATGCCCTTTATACCATTGTGAAGAACTTATTGGAGGTCACCACACGGCAACTGCTTTTTCTGTTTGTTTGTTTGTTTGTTTTGTTTTTTAAGAGAAAAGAATATTATCAGAAAAATGTACTTCCATAGCTAACCATCTGATACCCTTTAAATGATCAAAATTAAGGATATTTAAAGCATGCATTAATCATTGATTTAAAGTTAGTTTTATCCTATCAAGGAGTAATCCCCATTTCTTTTTTTTTTTGTTATCATTAACATACAATTACGTGAAGAATATTATGTTTACTAGGATCTCCCCTATACCAGGTCCCCCCAATAAACCCCTTTATAGTCACTGTCCATAAGCATAGAAAAATGCTGTAGAATCACTACTTGTCTTCTCTGTGTTGTACAGCCCTCCCCTTTCTCCCAACCCCTCCCTTTATGCATGCTAATCTTAATACCCCCTTCATCTTCTCCCCCCCTTATCCCTCCCTACCCACCCATTCTCCCCAGTCCCTTTCCCTTTGGTACCTGTTAGTCCATTCTTGGGTTCTCTGAGTCTGCTGCTGTTTTGTTCCTTCAGTTTTTCCTTTGTTCTTATACTCCACAGAAGAGTGAAATCATTTGGTATTTCTCTTTCTCTGCCTGGCTTATTTCACTGAGCATAATACCCTCTACCTCCATCTATGTTGTTGCAAATGGTAGGATTTGTTTTCTTCTTATGGCTGAGTAATATTCCATTGTGTATATGTACCACATCTTCTTTGTCCAATCATCTACTGATGGACACTTAGGTTGCTTCCAATTCTTGGCTATTGTAAATAGTGCTGCTATAAACAAAGCGGTGCATCTGTCTTTTTCAAACTTGAGTGCTGCATTTTTAGGGTAAATTCCAAGGAGTAGAATTCCTGGGTCAAATGGTAAGTTTATTTTGAGCATTTTGAGGAACCTCCATACTGCTTTCCACAATGGTTGAACTAATTTACATTCCCACCAGCAGTGTAGGAGGGTCCCCCTTTCTCCACAGCCTTGCCAACATTTGTTGTTGTTTGTCTTTTGGATGGTAGCCATCCTTACTACTGTGAGGTGATATCTCATTGTGGTTTTAATTTGCATTTCTCTGATAATTAGCGATGTGCAGAATCTTTTCATGTGTCTGTTGGCCATCTCTATTTCTTTTTTGGAGAACTGTCTGTTCAGTTACTCTGCCCATTTTTTAAGTGGATTGTTTGTTTTTTGTTTGTTGAGGTGGGTGAGCTCTTTATATATTTTGGACGTCAAGCCTTTGTCGGATCTGTCATTTTCAAATATATTCTCCCATACTATAGGGTTCCTTTTTGTTCTATTGATGGCGTCTTTTGCTGTACAGAAAATTTTCAGCTTAATATAGTCCCACTTGTTCATTTTTGCTGTTGTTTTCCTTGCCCATGGAGATATGTTCAAGAAGAGGTCACTCATGTTTATGTATAAAAGGTTTTTGCCTATGTTTTTTTCTATGAGTTTTATGGTTTCATGACTTACATTCAGGTCTTTGATCCATTTTGAATTTACTTTTGTGTATGGGGTTAGACAATGGTCCAGTTTCATTCTCCTACATGTAGCTGTCCAGTTTTGCCAGCACCATCTGTTGAAGAGACTGTCATTTTGCCATTGCATGTCCATGGCTCCTTTATCAAATATTAATTGACCATATATGTTTGGGTTAATTTCTGGAGTCTCTAATCTGTTCCACTGGTCTGTGGCTCTGTTCTTGTGCCAGTACCAAATTGTCTTGATTACTATGGCTTTGTAGTAGAGCTTGAAATTGGGGAGTGAGATCCCCCTTACTTTATTCTTCTTTCTCAGGATTGCTTTGGCTATTCGGGGTGTTTGGTGTTTCCATATGAATTTGTAAATTATTTGTTCCAGTTCATTGAAGAATGTTGCTGGTAATTTGATAGGGATTGCATTAAATCTGTATATTGCTTTGGGCAGGATGGCCATTTTGATGATATTAATTATTCCTAGCCATGAGCATGGGATAAGTTTCCATTTGTTAGTATCCCCTTTAATTTCTCTTAAGAGTGACTTGTAGTTTTCAGGGTATAGGTCTTTCACTTCTTTGGTTAGGTTTATTCCTAGGTATTTTATTCTTTTTGATGCAATTGTGAATGGAAATGTTTTCCTGATTTCTCTTTCTATTGGTTCATTGTTAGTGTAGAGGAAAGCTACAGATTTCTGTGTGTTAATTTTGTATCCTGCAACTTTGCTGTATTCCGATATCAGTTTTAGAAGTTTTGGAGTGGAGTCCTTAGGGTTTGTTTTTTTTGTTTTTTTTTTTTTTTGAGAGGGCATCTCTCATATTTATTGATCAAATGGTTGTTAACAACAATAAAATTCAGTATAGGGGGGTCAACCCTCAATGTACAATCATTAATCCATCTCAAGCCTAATTCTCGTCAGTCTCCAATCTTCTGAAGCATAACGAACAAGTTCTTACATGGTGAACGAATTCTTACATAGTGAATAAATTCTTACATGGTGAACAGTACAAGGGCAGTCATCACAGAAACTTTCGGTTTTGATCATGCAATATGACCTATAAACAATCAGGTCAAATATGAATATTCGTTTGATTTTTGTACTTGATTTATATGTTGATCCCACATTTCTCCTATTATTATTATTATATTTATTTTTAATAAAATGCTGAAGTGGTAGGTAGATGCAAGATAAAGGTAGAAAACATAGTTTAGTGCTGTAAGAAGGCAAATGTAGATGATCAGATGATCAGGAGTGTGCCTATGGACTAAGTATTAATCCAGGCTAGACAAGGGCAGCAAGACATCCACGGATGCAGAAGATTTCTCTCAAAGCAGGGGTGGGTGAGGTTCTGAGCCTCACCTCTGTTGATCCCCAAATTCTCACCTGATGGCCCCCCTGCGACTGTGCCTGTCTTAGGTTGTTCCTCCCTTGAGGAATCTTACCCGTCTCTGGCTAACCAGTCATCTTCCGGGGCCATACAGGGAAATGTAAAGTTGGTAAGTGAGAGAGAAGCCATATTGTTTGCAAAGGTTAGCTTTTTACTTCTTTGAAGATTTATGCCCTGTGGCTTCTATGCCCAGCACTTGTCTCGAGGTATCTTTACCACCTGGAGGAATTATGATACTCGGTAAATTCGATATGAGGCACAAATTCTATTGAAGGGTTGTAATTAGGAAGGAAGAAGGAAAGCTATAGAGGTAGCATATGGAAGAAAACATGGGAGGATTGATTATTTCTTTGACATATCTTCTTGTAGAGTACCTTAAGCATGTATAGGTTTTAAACTACTAACTAATTTGCACTCACATATTAACATAATAGGAATACGGTGACATAAACAAAGCAAGTCTATAATTACCATCCATCTCCAGTGAATCCAAGAAAACCATTTAGGCACCCTAGGCATTTGTGAAAATTTATCTATGATATGATGGATATTGTCCAACTGTACTTGAACCATCAGACAAATTAAAGCAGCCCATTTCTGGGATCTGTTCACATCCCATATGTTCTTTTAACCATAGATAGTCTATAGTCATGAGATTTTGGAGTGCTACACCTTGCACCCCTCCCAACTCCTGGTTGAGTTCCAACAGTACAGATACGGTCAAATTCATTGTCTCACTGTATGCACATGCCAGCCTAGACATCTCCCTCCTCCTTCTTATGGCAAGTCCAGGAGACGGTGGGCTGGATGCAGCCACAACCGCAGCATCGTCCGGATCCCTGTGGAAGCTTTTTGATGATCATCCCCCGGCACGAGTCCTCCAGAGAGTGCTGATGCCGGAAGCTCCTCCTCATATCGTATCTTAGTTCATTTTCTGGGTATCCAAGCTAGGCCTTGATCTTCTGCATAGAAACAAACAGACCCTTTGCCCACACTTTGACATGCCCTCTATACCACTGTGCAGAACTCATTGGAGGTCAGCACACAGTAACTACTTTTTTTTTTTTTTTTATATTAAGAGAAAGGAATATTATCAGAAAAGAGTACCTCCATAGCTGATCATCTGACACCCTTTAAGTGATCAACATTAAGGATATTTAAAGCATGTGTTGATCTTTGATTTACCAATAGTTTTATCCTGTTAAGGAGTAATCCCCCTTTTCTTTCTTTCTTTTTTTTTTTTAAATTTTTAACCTACACTTACATGAAGAATACTATGTTTACTATGCTCTCCCCTATATCAGGTCCCCCCTAACAACCACATTACGGTTACTGTCCATCAGCTTAGCAAAATGTTGTAGAGTCGCTACTTGTCCTCTCTGTGTTGTGC
The DNA here is from genome assembly GCF_040802235.1 of Manis javanica. Lineage (NCBI taxonomy): Eukaryota > Metazoa > Chordata > Mammalia > Pholidota > Manidae > Manis > Manis javanica. Next base: position 53,629,835 of record NC_133167.1, read on the forward strand.
AGCCCACCCTCCCCTTGCTCCCTCCCCCCCCATGCATGCTAATCTTAATACCCCCCTTCTTCTTCCCCCCCCTTATCCCTCCCTGCCCACCCATCCTCCCCAGTTCCTTTCCCTTTGGTACCTGTTAGTCCATTTTTGGGTTCTGTAATTCCACTGCTGTTTTGTTCCTTCAGCTTTTCCTTTGTTCCTATACTCCTCAGATGAGTGAAATCAATTGGTATTTCTCTTTCTCCGCTTGGCTTATTTCACTGAGCATAATACTCTCCAGCTCCATCCATGTTGCTGCAAATGGTTGGATTTTTCCACTTCTTATGGCTGAGTAGTATTCCATTGTGTATATGTACCACATCTTCTTTATCCATTCATCTACCGATGGACATTTAGGTTGCTTCCAATTCTTGGCTATTGTAAATAGTGCTGCGATAAACATAGGAGTACATCTGTCTTTCTCAAACTTGATCGCTGCGTTCTTAGGGTAAATTCCTAGGAGTGGAATTCCTGGGTCAAATGGTAGGTCTGTTTTGAGCATTTTGATGCACCTCCATACTGCTTTCCACAATGGTTGAACTAATTTACATTCCCACCAGCAGTGTAGGAGGGTTCCCCTTTCTCCGCAGCCTCGTCAACATTTGTTGTTGTTTGTCTTTTGGATGGCAGCTATCCTTACTGGTGTGAGGTGATACCTCATTGTAGTTTTAATTTGCATTTCTCTGATAATTAGCGATGTGGAGCATCTTTTCATGTGTCTCTTGGCCATCTGTATTTCTTTTTTGGAGAACTGTCTGTTCAGTTCCTCTGCCCATTTTTTAATTGGATTATTTGTTTTTTGTTTGTTGAGGCGTGTGAGCTCTTTATATATTCTGGACGTCAAGCCTTTATCGGATCTGTCATTTTCAAATATATTCTCCCATACTGTAGGGTTCCTTTTTGTTCTATTGATGGTGTCTTTCGCTGTACAGAAGCTTTTCAGCTTAATGTAGTCCCACTTGCTCATTTTTGCTGTTGTTTTCCTTGCCTGGGGAGATATGTTCAAGAAGAGATCACTCATGTTTATGTCTAAGAGGTTTTTGCCTATGTTTTTTTCCAAGAGTTTAATGGTTTCATGCCTTACATTCAGGTCTTTGATCCATTTTGAGTTTACCTTTGTATATGGGGTTAGACAATGGTCCAGTTTCATTCTCCTACATGTAGCTGTCCAGTTTTGCCAGCACCATCTGTTGAAGAGACTGTCATTTTGCCATTGTATGTCCATGGCTCCTTTATCAAATATTAATTGACCATATATGTTTGGGTTAATTTCTGGGGTCTCTAATCTGTTCCACTGGTCTGTGGCTCTGTTCTTGTGCCAGTACCAAATTGTCTTGATTACTATGGCTTTGTAGTAGAGCTTGAAGTTCGGGAGTGAGATCCCCCCTACTTTATTCTTCTTTTTCAGGATTGCTTTGGCTATTCGTGGTCTTTGGTGTTTCCATATGAATTTTTGAATTATTTGTTCCAATTCATTGAAGAATGTTGCTGGTAATTTGAGAGGGATTGCATCAAATCTGTATATTGCTTTGGGCAGGATGGCCATTTTGACGATATTAATTCTTCCTAGCCATGAGCAGGGGATGAGTTTCCATTTGTTAGTGTCCCCTTTAATTTCTCTTAAGAGTGACTTGTAGTTTTCAGAGTATAAGTCTTTCACTTCTTTGGTTAGGTTTATTCCTAGGTATTTTATTATTTTTGATGCAATGGTGAATGGAATTGTTTTCCTGATTTCTCTTTCTATTGATTCATTGTTAGTGTATAGGAAAGCTGCAGATTTCTGTGTGTTAATATTGTATCCTGCAACTTTGCTGTATTCCGATATCAGTTCTAGTAGTTTTGGAGTGGAGTCTTTAGGGTTTTTTATGTACAGTATCATATCATCTGCAAATAGTGACAGTTTAACTTCTTCTTACCAATCTGGATTCCTTGTATTTCTTTGTTTTGTCTGATTGCCGTGGCTAGGACCTCCAGTACTATGTTAAATAACAGTGGGGAGAGTGGGCATCCCTGTCTGGTTCCCGATCTCAGTGGAAATGCTTTCAGCTTCTCGCTGTTCAGTATAATGCTGGCTGTGGGTTTATCATATATGGCCTTTATTATGTTGAGGTACTTGCCCTCTATTCCCATTTTGCTGAGAGTTTTTATCATGAATGGATGTTGAATTTTGTCAAATGCTTTTTCAGCATCTATGGAGATGATCATGTGGTTTTTGTCTTTCTTTTTGTTGATGTGGTGGATGATGTTGATGGATTTTCGAATGTTGTACCATCCTTGCATCCCTGGGATGAATCCCACTTGGTCATGGTGTATGATCCTTTTGATATACTGTTGAATTCTGTTTGCTAATATTTTATTGAGTATTTTTGCATCTACATTCATCAGGGATATTGGTCTGTAATTTTCTTTTTTGGTGGGGTCTTTTCCTGGTTTTGGTATTAGGGTGATGTTGGCTTCATAGAATGAGTTTGGGAGTATTCCCTCTTCTTCTATTTTGTGGAACACTTTAAGAAGAATGGGTATTATGTCTTCTCTGTGTGTCTGATAAAATTCCGAGGTAAATCCGTCCGGCCCCGGGGTTTTGTTCTTGGGTAGTTTTTTGATTACTGTTTCAATTTCTTTGCTTGTAATTGGTTTGTTTAACTTTTGTGTTTCTTCCTTGGTCAGTCTTGGGAGGTTGTATTTTTCTAGGAAGTTGTCCATTTCTTCTAGGTTTTCCAGCTTGTTGGCATATAGGTTTTCATAGTAGTCTTTAATAATTCTTTGTATTTCTGTGGAGTCTGTCGTGATTTTTCCATTCTCATTTCTGATTATGTTGATTTGTGTTGACTCTCTTTTTCTCTTGATAAGTTGGGCTAGAGGCTTATCTATTTTGTTTATTTTCTCAAAGAACCAGCTCTTGGTTTCGTTGATTTTTGCTATTGTTTTATTCTTCTGAATTTTGTTTATTTCTTCTCTGATCTTTATTATGTCCCTCCTTCTGCTGACTTTAGGCCTCCTTTGTTCTTCTTTTTCCAGTTTTAATAATTGTGATGTTAGACTATTCATTTGGGATTGTTCTTCCTTCTTCAAGTGTGCCTGGATTGCTATATACTTTCCTCTTAAGACTGCTTTCGCTGCATCCCACAGAAGTTGGGGCTTAGTGTTGTTGTTGTCGTTTGTTTCTATATATTCCTTGATCTCTATTTTGATTTGTTCATTGATCCATTGATTATTTAGTAGCATGTTGTTAAGCCTCCATGTGTTTGTGAGCCTTTTTGTTTTCTTTGTAGAATTTATTTCTACTTTCATACCTTTGTGGTCTGAAAAATTGGTTGGTAGAATTTCAATATTTTGGAATTTACTGAGGCTCTTTTTGTGAGCTAGTATGTGGTCTATTCTGGAGAATGTTCCATGTGCACTTGAGAAGAATGTATATCCTGTTGCTTTTGGATGTAGAGTTCTATAGATGTCTATTAGGTCCATCTGTTCTAGTGTGTTGTTCAGTGCCTGTGTGTCTTTACTTATTTTCTGCCCGGTGGATCTATCCTTCAGGGTGAGTGGTGTGTTGAAGTCTCCTGAAATGAATGCATTGCAGTCTATTTTCCTCTTTAGTTCTGCTGGTATTTGTTTCACATATGCTGGTGCTCCTGTATTGGGTGCATATATATTTAGAATGGTTATATCCTCTTGTTGGACTGAGCCCTTTATCATTATGTAGTGTCCTTCTTTATCTCTTGTTACTTTCTTTGTTTTGAAGTCTATTTTATCTGATATTAGTACTGCAACCCCTGCTTTCTTCTCACTGTTGTTTGCCTGAAATATGTTTTTCCATCCCTTGACTTTTAGTCTATGCTTATCTTTGGGTTTAAGGTGAGTTTCTTGTAAGCAGCATATAGATGGGTCTTGCTTTTTTATCCATTCTATTACTCTATGTCTTTTTATTGGTGCATTAAGTCCATTTACATTTAGGGTGACTATTGAGAGATATGTACTTATTGCCATTGCAGGCTTTAGATTCGTGGTTACCAAAGGTTCAAGGTTAGCTTCTTTAGTATCTTACTGCCTAACTTAGCTCGCTTATTGAGCTGTTATATACACTGTCTGGAGATTCTTTTCTTCTCTCCCTTCTTATTCCTCCTCCTCCATTTTTCATATGTTGTGTGTTTTGTTCTGTGCTCTTTTTAGGGGTGCTCCCATCTAGAGCAGTCCCTATAGGATGCCCTGTAGAGGTGGTTTGTGGGAAGCAAATTCCCTCAGCTTTTGCTTGTCTGGGAATTGTTTGATCCCACCATCATATTTAAATGATAGTCGTGCTGGATACAGTATCCTTGGTTCAAGGCCCTTCTGTTTCATTGTATTAAATATATCATGCCATTCTCTTCTGGCCTGTAGGGTTTCTGTTGAGAAGTCTGATGTTAGCCTGATTGGTTTTCCTTTATAGGTGACCTTTTTCTCTCTAGCTGCCTTTAAAACTCTTTCCTTGTCCTTGATCCTTGCCATTTTAATTATTATGTGTCTTGGTGTTGTCCTCCTTGGATCCTTTCTGTTGGGGGTTCTGTGTAATTCCATGGTCTGTTCGATTATTTCCTCCCCCAGTTTGGGGAAGTTTTCAGAAATTATTTCTTCAAAGACACTTTCTATCCCTTTTCCTCTTTCTTCCTCTTCTGGTATCCCTATAATACGAATGTTTTTCCTTTTGTATTGGTCACATATTTCTCTTAGTGTTGTTTCATTCCTGGAGATCCTTTTATCTCTCTCTATGTCAGCTTCTATACGTTCCTGTTCTCTGGCTTCTATTCCTTCAATGGCCTCTTGCATCTTATCCATTCTGCTTATAAATCCTTCCAGGGATTGTTTCACTTCTGTGATCTCTTTCCTGACATCTGTGATCTCCTTCCGGACTTCATCCCACTGCTCTTGCATTTTTCTCTGCATCTCATCCCACTGCTCTTGCATTTTTCTCTGCATCTCATCCCATTGCTCTTGCATTTTTCTCTGCATCTCTGTCAGCATGTTCATGATTTTTATTTTGAATTCTTTTTCAGGAGGACTAGTTAGGTCTGTCTCCTTCTCAGGTGTTGTCTCTGTGATCTTTGTCTGCCTGTAGTTTTGCCTTTTCATGGTGATAGAGATAGTTTGCAGAGCTGGTACAAGTGACCGCTGGAAGAGCTTCTCTTCTTGTTGGTTTGTAGCCTTTTCCTGGGAGAATAGCGACCTCTAGTTGCTTGTGCTGGGCAGCTGTGCGCAGACAGGGCTTCTGCTTCCTGCCCAGTTGCTTTGGGGTTTATCTCCGCTGTGGCTGTGGGCTTGGCCTGGCTGTGGCTGTTCCTCCAAAATGGTGGAGCCCCGTTGGAGGGGGAGCGGCCAGGAGGCTATTTATCTCCGTAAGGGGCCTCTGTGCTCCCTGCTGCCCAGGGGGTTAGAGTGCCCAGAGATCCCCAGATTCCCTGCCTCTGGTCTAAGTGACCTGTCCTGCCCCTTTAAGATTTCCAAAAAGCACTCTCCAAACCAAAACAACAACAGCAACAATGAGAGAGGGAACAGAAAGAAAGAGAAAAAAAAAAAAGAAAAAAAAGGAAAAAACAAGCGATTTTTTTTTTTTTTTCCTCAGGTGCCGGTCCCAGGCACCTGCTTACTGGTCCTGCTGCCCTGTCTCCCTAGCACCAGGGTCCCTGTCCTTTCAAGGCTTCCAAAAAGCACCCACCCACCGGTCCCGCAGGGAAGGAACGCTCGATATTCTTTGTCCTCAGGCACTGGTCCCAGGCACCCGCTCACCAGTCCCGCCGCCCTGCCTCCCTAGCACCGGGGTCCCTGTCCCTTCAAGGCTTCCAAAAAGCACTCACAAAAAGAGAGAAAAAAAGGGGAAAAACGCGCGATTTCTTCCGTCCTCAGGTGCAGGTCTCAGGCACCCACCCACCGGTCCCACAGGGAAAAATGCGGGATATTCTTTGTCCTCAGGTGCCGGTCCCAGGCACCCGCTCACCAGTCCCGCCGCCCTGCCTCCCTAGCACCGGGGTCCCTGTCCCTTTTAGGCTTCCAAAAAGCACTCGCAGAAAAGAGAAAAAAAAAAGGGGAAAAACGTGCGATTTCCTCTGTCCTCAAGCGCCGGTCTCAGGCACCCGCCCACCGGTCCCGCAGGGAAAAACGGGGGATATTCTTTGTCCTCAGGCGCCGGTCCCAGCCACCCGCTCACCAGTCCCGCCACCCTGCCTCCCTACCACTGGGGTCCCCGTCCCTTCAAGGCTTCCAAAAAGCGCTCGCCAAAAAGAGAAAAAAAAAAAAGGGGGAAAAACGCGCGACCTCCTCCGTCCTCAGGCACCGGTCTCAGGCACCCGCCCGCCGGTCTCGCAGGGAGAAACGCGGGATAGTCTTTGTCCTCCGGCGCCGTTCCCAGGCACCTCCTCACCGGTCCCGCCACCCTGCCTCCCCAGCAACGGGGGCCCGTCCCTCTAAGGCTTCCAAAAAGCGCTCGCCAAAAAAAAAAAACCGCTCCGGTTTCTCTCCACCCACCGGGAGCCGGGGGGAGGGGCGCTCGGGTCCCGCCGGGCTGGGGCTTGTATCTTACCCCCTTCACAAGGCGCTGGGTTCTTGCAGGTGTGGATGTGGTCTGGATGTTGTCCTGTGTCCTGTGGTCTCTATTTTAGGAAGATTTTTCTTTGTTATATTTTCATAGCTCTATGTGTTTTTGGAAGGAGATTTCCACTGCTCTACTCACGCCGCCATCCTGGCTCCGCCCCCCCTTAGGGTTTTTTATGTACAATATCATGTCATCTGCAAATAGTGACAGTTTAACTTCTTCTTTACCAATATGGATTCCTTGTATTCCTTTGTTTTGTCTGATTGCCATGGCTAGGACCTCTAGTACTATGTTGGATAACAGTGGGGAGAGTGGGCATCCCTGTCTAGTTCCTGATCTCAGAGGAAAAGCTTTCAGCTTCTTGCTCTTCAGTATAGTGTTGGCTGTGGGTTTATCATATATGGTCTTTATTATGTGGAGGTACTTGTCCTCTGTTCCCAATTTGCTGAGAGTTTTTATCATGAATGGCTGTTATATGGAGCTTATTGAGCTGTTATATACACTGTCTGGAGATTCTTTTCTTCTATCCCTTCTTATTCCTCTTCCTCCATTCTTCATATGTTGGGTGTTTTCTTTCTGTGCTCTTTTTAGAAGTGCTCCCATCTAGAGCAGTCCCTGTAAGGTGCCCTGTAGAGGTGGTTTGTGGGAAGCAAATTCCCTCAGCTTTTGCTTGTCTGGGAATTGTTTAATCCCGCCATCATATTTAAATGATAGTTGTGCTGGATACAGTATCCTTGGTTCAAGGCCCTTCTGTTTCATTTCATTAAATATGTCATGCCATTCTCTTCTGGCCTGTAGGGTTTCTGTCGAGAAGTCTGATGATAGCCTGATGGGTTTTCCTTTATAGGTGACCTTTTTCTCTCTAGCTGCTTTTAAAACTTTGTCCTTGTCCTTGATCTTTGCCATTTTAATTATTATGCATCTTGTTGTTGTCCTCCTTGGATCCTTTCTGTTGGGGGTTCTGTGTATTTCCATGGTCTGTTCGATTATTTCCTCCCCCAGTTTGTGGAAGTTTTCAGCAAGTATTTCTTCAAAGACACTTTCTATCCCTTTTCCTCTCTCTTCTTCTTCTGGTACCCCTATAATATGGATATTGTTCCTTTTGGATTGGTCACACAGTTCTCTTAATATTGTTTCATTCCTGGAGATCCTTTTATCTCTCTCTATGTCAGCTTCTATGCATTCCTATTCTCTGGTTTCTATTCCTTCAATGGCCTATTGCATCTTATCCATTCTGCTTATAAATCCTTCCAGAGTTTGTTTCACTTCTGTAGTCTCCTTTCTGGCATCTGTGATCTCCCTCTGGACTTCATCCCATTGCTCTTGCATTTTTGTCTCCATCTCCATCAGCATGTTTATGATTTTTATTTTGAATTCTTTGTCAGGAAGACTGGTTAGGTCTGTCTCATTCTCTGGTGTTGCCTCTGTGATCTTGGTTTGCCTGTAATTTTGCCTTTTCATGGTGATAGAAATAGTTTGCAGAGCTGGAATGAGTGACAGCTGGAAGAACTTCCCTTCTTATTGGTTTGTGGCCTTCCTCTCCTGGGAGAACAGCGACCTCTAGTGGCTTGTGTTGGGAAGCTGTGTACAGATAGGGCTTCTGCTTCCTGCCCAGCTGCTATGGAGTTTATCTCTGCTGTTGCTGTGGGTGTGGCCTGGCTCAGGCTGCTGCTCCAAAATGGTGGAGCCCTGTTGGAGGTGGAGCAGCTGGGAGGCTATTTTTCTCTGTAAGGGGCTTCCGTGTTCCCCGCTGCCCAGGGGGTTAGAGTGCCCAGAGATCCCCAGATTCCCTACCTCTGGACTAAGTGTCCTGCCATGCCCCTTTAAGACTTCCAAAAAGCACTCGCCAAACAAAACAACAACCAAAAGAAAAGAAAAAATTTAAATAAATAATTAAAAAAATAAAGAAGCAAAAAAAAAAAAACCGCTCGCTTTTCTTTGTCCTCAGGCACTAGCCTCAGGCATCCACTCACCGTTCTTGCTGCCGTGTTTTCCTAGTATTGGGGTCCCTGTCCCTTTAAGACTTCCAAAACGCACTCGCCAAAAAAAAAAAATGGCCGCTTCTGTTTCTTTGCTCTCCGGCCTTGGCCTCAGGCACCTGCTCCCCGGTCCTGCCGCCCTGTTTCCCTAGTATCCAGGACCCCATGCATACACTGTGTCTGCACTCTGATCCGGATGGCTGGGGCTGGGTGTTCAGCAGTCCTGGTCTCCTTCTCCCTCCCACTCAGACCTCTCTCCTTGAGCCGGGAGCTGGGGGGAGGGGGGCTCGGGTCCCGTGGGGCTGGGGCTTGTATCTTACCCCCTTTTGCGAGGCTCTGGGTTTTTGCAGGTGTGGATGTGGTCTGGATGTTGTCCTGTGTCCTCTGGTCTCTATTCTAGGAAGAGTTGTCTTTGTTATATTTTCATAGATATATTTGGTTTTGGGAGGAGATTTCCGCTGCTCCACTCATGCCACCATCTTGATATATTTTCAATACTTTTATCATTTTTGTTTCTTAGTCTTCTTAAGAACTTCATATTTGGTCAATGGCCATTTCAGTAAAAGTATCATTAGAGAATTGTATAATCATCACCATTACCACTTGGTGAAAACAAGTTCAAAACTCTGACCATTATAGCTACAACTTCAGTTTTCTGTGACTCAGAACTCCAAGAAGAATGAAAGCCTAGTGAATTAATAGAGATAATGTGACATAATGCTGCTCCTAGAATTATGAAATACCCGTAAAAAGCAAGATTCAAGGGAGGTTTTTTTTTTTTTGGCTAATGGGGTACACACACATAGGAAAGAATGGTTTAATTATTTTATTCCTAGGTTGTAATGATTTGGGTGTTATTTAAGTGTTATTGTTTTTAAAATTTCTAATTTTTATTTGTTGCAGGCATATAAAATACATTGATTTGCTAGGGCTGCTATATCAAAATTGTACTGATTGGGCAGGCTTAAACATATTTTCTCACAATTCTGGAGGCTATAAGTATGAGATCAAAGTGTCACAGGGTTGGTTGTAGGCCTGTCTACTTGGCTGGCAGAGGGCTGACTTTTCGTATGGTCTGCACATGGTCTTCCCTCTGTGTGTCTCTGTCCTAATCTCGTCTTCTTGTAGGATACCACTCACGTCGGATTAGGACTCACTCTAATGACCTCAGTTTAACTTAACTACCTCTTTAAAGACTCAATCTCCAAATATAGTCACATTCTATGGTATTGGGGATTAACACATCTCATATGAATTTGGGGGGACACAATTCACCCCACAATATAGGAATTTATTGATAAACCTTGTATCCAATAAACTTGCTAATTGTACTAATAATTTCTAACTCCATTCTGCCTTTCAGTGGTGTTCTGCTTCGTTTCTTAGCCACTTTCTCTGAGAGGCTTGAAAATAGGGCAAATGTCTAGAGGAGAAAAGAGCTGAGAATTGGAATTGTTCCTCTATGCCTCCCATCTCACGGGGATCTTGGCTGCTTTAAGCACAAGACCCTGACCTCCCAACATACATCTCTCTAGCCTTGTGAAACTGCTCTGTTGTCATCTCTACCTCTTCACCATGGCCTTCCTCCTAGATTCACAGTCTTTGAATCACAGCCAAGATGTTCATGGGGATAAAATAACTCATAATATTGGTTTACCTTTCTGCTGTTCTCTTTCCTCTGGGATCTCAGGTTTTCAAGTCTTGGTTGCCTCAGTGGCCCTGTGATGGTTCAAATATATTTATTTATAGATAGATAAATAAGATATTCTGGTGATTTGTGGAACACGTATTGTCTGCCCTAAACTAGTCTATTCCAGCTTGAAGCAGAAGTCAGCCATGAGTGAAATCAAATGACTCTGGAAATTTGCCACCATGGAAAATATCAACTCTCAGTTAACCTAAAACGTCAACTTCCCAATGTAAATCGGACATAAAACTAAGATAATTTCCTTAATTGCCAAATTAAATGTCAGTTCAATTATGTTACTGTTAAGAGATTTAGTTGCTAGCACTAATATATGTCATATGAATATTTTATTCTATTTAAAAGGAAATCAAAAGTTTCTGTGGTTTTTTCAATCAATTAAGCAATCTGGCTTTTCTTACATACACTAAGAAAGAAAAGGAAGTAAAATAAGGGTGTTTTTTTTTTTGTACAAATAGGAAAATGTCTAAAATACAACTAAACAACTTCTCTTGACTAATGTCCATACTATAAGTGCCATAAAGTTTTTAGAACAGGATATTTACTCCATCCAGGACATACTGCTATAAATATCAGACCTTTTATCATTATATTGGGTGAAATTGGATTAAAAACTATGTATATTATGACTAAAATAGTTTTTGCAATTTAATGTTTAACATAATCTCTTCTTGAGTAATAGAAAATAACAATTTGTTTACTTATTAATAGAAGTCACCAATTTTATTCCCCTTGCCATTGTCGACATTAATTTATGACTGTTATTAACACAATTGAATTTGTATGTGCAACTAATTTTCCATGGATCATTTAGGACCTTGACCAGTCATGTCCCATAACTCTGATATTAACCAGTTATATTTATATTAGTAAATTACTACACATGAATAGTATTATTTTTCTCTTAGGAATGGACTAGTCTACATAAAGAATGCTAAGTCCTTTTTAACTTTCCTCTTTAAAAAAATAGTTTCCATTCAATTCATTTTATGTTCATTCTACTTTCTTCAGTTTGTTGCTGTTTTAAGATATGTTAGAATATTATTATAAAGCTTTAACAAAGATAATTCATAAAGAAATGAAACTGCTTGCTTATATTAGGGTTAAGCACGCAAGTTCTGGAATTAGAATCCTGCATTTGTATCCTGGTTTTACAATTTATTAGATGTCTGACTTGTGCAAGTTACTTAACCTGTCTATCTCAGTTACCTGATCTATGAACTGGAGATATAAATGCTATACAATATTACTCAAGGGGTTGCTGGAATTGATACATTCTGGGCACTTAGAGCAGTGCCTAGTGCACAGTAAGCACTAAATAAATATTAGCCACTATCATTTTTTTTCAGGCGAAATTAAATTAAACTAGACTGAGATAGTCTAGAAAGGTAAATCAATTCTCAAAAGGGTAAATTAGTATTGAGGAGTTGGATATAGAAGTGAGTTCCACCTATTTTGATTTGGTGATAATTTGACCAAATATTTGCATTCCGTAGTCAGTTTATTGAGTTACTGTATTTTCAGCAATTTTTTCTGTGTTCTCTTCTTGTCTCTCCTTCCCTGTATTGTACTGCTGTCATCTTCTATCCCTACTTCTCTACATACCTTTTCTGACTTAGTCTTCTCTTAAAATTAAACTGACCTAACAAGGGCATTCCTAGTAACATCTTAGACAGTCTCCTTCATTCTGTTTTTAACTACCAAACTTCTTGAAAATGTTGGCCACACTGGTTAATCTCTCTCTCTCTCTCTCACACACACACACACACATACAAACACACTTACTCATACTTGCTAACGAGGTTACAGTGAAAAACTTTAACCTAGAAAGACAGAAAGTATGTGAAATTACAGTAGAGATAGGTGTGATTTATGGAGCATCAATTTTACACAGTGGCATGTAATTAACACAGTGATAGTGGTACTCTATTCTGTCCACTTCTGCCTGCCCTCTGGGGGTTGAATATAACAAAAAGATACAGGGTTTTCAAAAGTCTATGTTTAGATTCTTTCTTACTCTCCCTATTATCAGCTCAGTGCCTTATCCCTGATATCTGTTGTGTATGGTGTTACTGAGTCAAGAGTTTCTGGTTTAGTTTCTCTAGATAATACCTCTCTGGCTTCATCTTGCAGAGAGCTTTCATCATTGGGTAGGTCAATGTGTATGGGGTAGAGAAGAAGTATTTGGGTTGTCCAACAATTTTTGTACAGACTTTCAAATGATCCCCCTATTTTCAGCCCTTTACCTCACACTGCTTCCATGATACTTGATCCCTCCAAATCCTGAGACTTTCTGGATTTTTCCAGGTACAATTTAGCCTATCTTTCTTTTATATTCCTCTCAAAGATTTTTTAAATGACAGTAATCCCTGCTTCACTAAAACAGATTCTACTCATTCAATTCACTTTCATTCTCCAATGAAGTGGTTTAACTCTCTAACCTACTACTGATTCATGTCTATTCTCTTTGTTCATGTGTGTTAATACATTTTGGATAAGAAGTTGGGGACTGAGGAAGAGTGAAATGTATATGTTTTTCACTATGTTAAACCATAAATCCATCTTCATATTATTTAACTTTATTTCTCACCATTGAACTGTATGTGAGGAGATAAAAAGATCACAAAGGAAAAATACTAGTGGTGATAGTTTCTTAGCGGAGTGGTATTTTAAATGAGCTCTGATAAATAAGTAGAAGTTAAATCAATTGCAAGTAAGGCAGTGGACATGGTAAAAAGCACTCCAGGCCAGGGAGAAGCATTTGCAATAATCCACAAAGCAGGAGAGAGAATCGCATGTATGAAAAACCTGAATGAATCCTCATTTCATCCAAGTGAAGAGAGTTCACTTTGAGAGTAGACTGGAGAAGTAGACAAGGTTCAGATCATGAAAGACCTTCAACACTAGTTTAGAAATGTGGTCTTAATTCTGGTGGCCTTGGAAAGGTTAAGCAAGTACGTTATAGGATAAGATTCAGTTTACAAAAATCATTTCAGCTGTAGTACGGAGAATCAATTGGAAGGAGACAAAAACTGATGCAGGAAAACAGTGTATTACCATGGTCCATATGAAACAAAATGGTAATGAGGACCAGAGTATTGTAAGGAAACATGAGGAGAATTGGATACATTTAAGAGTTTTTAACAGTAAAGTTGGATTATTGGGATTGACTGGTAAATTTATTGTGGCATATAATGAGAAGTAGGCAGTCAGGATGATTCCTGTGCTTCAGATTTGCATAAGTGGATAGACACTAATGCCGTCTACAGAGACAGGAAAACGCAGGGGGAAGGTCAGGTTCGGGGAAAGATCACAGATTCTGCTTTAGATAGCTTTAGTTTGGTGAGTGAGGTACCAAGTAGGCAACTGAAATAAGGTCTGAAACTCTGAAGAGAGTTCTAGTTTGAAGAAACAAATTTACAAGCTATGTGAATGGTAATAAAAGTCACAGATAGGGATTGAATCACTTCAGGCAAGAGGAGACAGTGAAGAAGAAAATGCCTATACCCTTCAAAAAAAGTCTCGCCAGTGCAAAACTTATGATTCAGTAAAGATTAGCTCTATATAAAGATAAACTGCTTTATAAACTTCCAGTCTTTAATATAGAGCCTGGGACATAGTAAAAACATACATGACTAAACGGAACAACAATAAAGACAGTGATTAATTGTAAAGCTCTCTAAACTCATCGTTCTCACTTGATTTGCAAAGAATTACCTTCATCAACCTTCTTCTTCCATCTAGACTTTATCCACTGTACATGATCATCAGAGAACATAATTGTTATAAAATCTCCTGATATACCATTTCCAAGAATTAGTTACTTCCTCCTTGAAATCATAGCATTTTATTGGTATCTCTGTCACGATACTTTTCTTTTTATATTAGTGATTTAGGTACAGGTCTTCTCTCTTCTTCTGTAAGTTCCTTGAGGTCAAGAGCTAAGTCTTTTCAATTTTGTATTCTGCACATCTAACACAATGGCTGACATGGAGTAGGTGGTCAATAAGCATTTACCCAACAAATGCAGGAATTCATCATTATGCTCAGGCTTTAGTCATGCAACTCAGTTGCAAAATCCCAGGTCCCAGGAAAATAGCCTTGTCATATCCTAGAAGCAGTGAAGACATTCTTTTGAGAAATCGCACATTCTTTTGGATTTCTGTGTTGTTACATATAGCCTATCACATTTCTTACCGAGAAGAAGGTAGGCTCATGCGATTGTATTTCAAAATGGATTTATCCCCAAATAAATACAGTATAAGTCAAAATTAGATTTTTACGTCTTTAAATTATTAAGCAACACTATAAGGGAAAGACACATTTAGAACTATTAATCATGTTTGGGTCTCCAGATAGTCATATATATATATATATATATATATGAATCCACAAAGCAGGAGACAGAATGGCACATATGCAAACGTGTGAAGTCTTCATCCAAGACAGTGAGGAGAGTCCACTCTAAGAGCAGACTGGAGAATTAGACAGGGGTCAGATCATGAGGGCCCAACACTGGTTTAGAAATATAGTTTAATTTGGGGGCTTTTGAAAAGTTTAAGCAGGAAGTTACATGATAAGATTCAGTTTACAAAAATCATTTCAGCTGTAATAGAAATCATTTCAGTAAGTATATATGTCCTATTTTAAAAGATACCTAGAGCTAGTTTCCTAGCTTTCTGCAGATTATTTAGCACCAACCATCTTTATGCTAAATTCCTTATGTTAAACTATTTTTTAATGTAATTTTGCTCAAATCCAGGATGAATATTCAAAACTTCAATTATTCAATTATTTGAAAGACAGTTATTTGTCCCTACTTAATGTGGAGTTTGCATAGCTTCAAATTTTCTCATTATGTGTACCTTATTTTCCATCTTATTATTTAATAAAGTCCACTATTGAACATTTCCAGTATTGACATGTCTTTCTTAATATATTTTAGGAATGTTTTTTATAACGCATCAAGTAATTATCCAGTACCAGTATTATCTTATAATTTCTTTTCAAATTTTCTAGGAATATTTAATAATTAACATAATTAATTTGTAAATTTTAAAGAGAACATTTTCTTCACTAAAATGACTTTCAAATTCCTTTGTATCTCTATTTCTAAACCAAAATACACAAAAAGGAATAGACAGAAGAGGGCCATACTATGTATCTTGTAAGAAATATATTTTGAATAAAAAAAATACCTTCAAACACCAATCCATACTGAAGGTTAATTAAAACTGCATTATTTTTCCCTTAGCTATCCACCACTAATTTTGGCATAGATTATTGGATTTATAATTAGATGTAATTTGACTTAATTAGTTGGCTATAGCTCTTAATTGTGGTATAGCTTTTCCCATTACGGCCACTGTTAACAGTAGCCTAGGATAAACACTGATGATCCCCTTTGCCGATGGGACTAGCTCGATCCCTTGGGCTATTTGTGTGATAATGAGAATGAGATTTCAGGAACATGACAGGAAGTCTAGGCATGAAATACCATTTTAGCACTGCTCCCTGTAGTACCTTTTGAAAATGACAGCTTATTCTACCTACCAAAAAAAAACAAGTTTCACGTGGATTATTAGTGTTTTGGTATGGTTTTCTACTAGTGTCAAAGGAAGACTAAGGCCAACATTAACAAAATTCAGAAAGCCAAGTCATTGTTAGAAATTTCCTGAGATCTAAAATATTAAGATGTATTACTTAAATTTGCTTTGCTGAAATGAAACAAGTCACCTGTTTACTTTGAAACCTTTTGGATTCATGCTGTTTCAGCCTTATCCCCAAAATCTGTTCTTAAAAGGGAAACTATGAAAGAATGTAGTATACCAGCAAGCTAAAAGAAAGTCATTTTGTCTAATTTTTTCATTGAATAAAGTTGAAGCAATACCAATTGTCAAAGAAAACATTTTCAAAGAGGCTAGAGAAGAATGGTCCTTAGCTGTTGCATACTCAAAAAATAGTTTGGTGTTGCAAATAGAAAATACCCACACAGATTATATGGTAATTTCGTACCACTTCTCTTATTTGCACACCAAATCATTCTTAGTCCATTTCATAATAGCCAATTACAGTTACTTAAGGGACATGGATCATGCAAATCAGCTCATATTTCACCAAGAGTTTCTCATGTGTTTTGAGCTATTATCTTCATTACAGTGTGGCACATGAATCCAACTCATCTGTACTGTAATTGCTATAAATCAAGCATTTGTTTGCCATTATTTATTGCCTACCATAAAGAGCTTTAATAATATTTAGAGGGCACCGCAATAAAAGCAATCATTTATTGTGTCTGCTTACAGGGTCACTCAAGGTTTTCAACAGAAGCCAATGTCATTTCCTAATCTTTTAATATTCATAAGGTAACATCACTGCAAATGGTACACTGTGATTTATAAACATTTCCTGGCTAGGAACATAAAAGCATCATTATAATTCCTTCCCAGGAAAAGCAGTCAGATTCTGTGGGGCAAATAGCCACATGGGGTACCAGAGCCCAGTGTTCTTAACTGGATCCTGTCTCTCATTGTCCACTGCTTTTGATTATAACCCTTACACTCATTCTAAGCAATAAATTACAGAGAGTTTGTCAGAATCCTTCTGCAAGGGAGGATCTGCATTAGTATTTAAAAAGGAGATGTGTTTTCCTCTTTCATTTCAGTAGGAACAGTGCAGTAGAAGCTCTGGCGGAGAAGGCACAAATACCTGGGTTCAAGCCCTACTTACATCACTTAATGTACTGCAATCTTTGAGAAACAAGTTAACCTGTATAAGCATCTGTCTTTCATGTAAAATGGGAATACCTGGTCTACCTATTCAAAAGATTATCTGAAAACTACTTGTATGGTATAAGGCAATCCAAGTATTAGTTGTGAACCAAGCCTCCCTGTGAGAAAGGTAGAGGTAATTTTCTAATAGGACACTGCAAAATTACAAGGGACTGCAGGAATATATTACTTGACACTTATCTAGAAAAATCATTTAATCTCAGTTCTCAGGCACTTACATCAACCATACATATCATTGTTAAGTTTTCTCTACCCATCTCCCAGACTTTGCTTGGGCACCTCCAATGTTGGGCAACTCTTTGCTCCTGAATGTAACATACTAAATCAGATAGCTCTAATTCAGTGCTAAAATGTTTAATTTGGGACAGACACAGTAAACCCAATGACTCTCTTCTTTGTCAATCTTTCTGATATTTGAAGACAAGTGCATGTCCTCCTCAAGTCTTGTTATTTTCATACGAATATTTCCAATCCTCCCAAAAATTCTTTTTGAAACATGATTTCAATGTATTCTGAATAATAATTCAGTTTGATTAAACTTATTTCAACTCTGTTAAGAAGTACTGAATATTTCGTATGTGCCAGGTATGGGATAGGTGCCAGAGATATAAGTAAAGCTGAATAAGGAGCAATGAGTTCCCTCAAGAGGCTCCTCCAACCTTCAGATTTATGGTTATCTCTAGGACTGTACACTGAAGTGAACACATACTCTATGCCAACCTTTGTGCCATGGGCTGGGAATTCAGTAGATGGATTCTGGTCTCATAGGGCTTTAATTTTTGTGGGGAATAAAGACAGTAAAGAGTCACTTATAAGTAAGTTTATGAAGTGAGGGAGGAAGGAATGTTTTAGAAAGGAAGAAGAGTGTGCCTGAAGGCTGAGGCCATTTCGATCTTATTCTCTTGTCAATCCCCAGTACCTAGCAAAGTACTCAGCACACAGTGTATCTGCAAATACCTTGAATAATGAAAGGAACAGCAAGCAGGTAAGAATTCTTAGAACATGAAACATAAGAAAGAAGGGAGGAGTAAAACAAAGATATGGATCATACCCTGATTTCCTGACAAGTTCTCCCAACTTGGTGACTGGGATGTACTGAGTATTCTGGAGGCACCTGGAGCTTGTCCTGGGACTTCTGAACAGCCCCATGTACATGAACTGAGATGGCATATGGGCTACAAGGATATGCAAGCTACCCTGGATACTGATGGCTGAGGAGGAAGATAAGTCTGGATACCAATACAGTGAGTATCCTAGACACATGGACAGACACAACCTGACAGCTCCAGAGCTTCCTAACAAGCTGGTCAGAATCATAACTCCCAACATACCAAATCCCTTAAAGAGACACACTATTCCAGGGCTTCCCTTCTGGATGGCAACAGACCTCTATGGACTGTGGATGACCCAGTGCCACCCACCACTGCCAGTATTCCAGGCATTCTAGGGAGGTCAAGATGAGATCATTTTTAGGGCCCAAAGTGTTTTCTTCTGTCTAGCTATAAAACATGCTTCTCTATCTTCTAAGTACTGGTTCTCTAAAGAACAGAATACTATTTCCAAGTTATAACTCCAGCCAATGAATGTACCAGCATCTAATGATTATGTGACCATTATCCACCCTTAATTTATAACTAATGGTGATAACCCAAGACATTTTTATTGTGTCTGTTTATGAGAATATTATGTATTTCATATGATTTCTTCACTTACTCTTTCTGAAATTAATCTCAGCATGAAAATAGGTGTATCATTTAAAAATATTCTCTATTTCTAACTTACCACACTTATCTGTAAGAATTCTAATTGTTTCTAGGACTGTCACAAAAACTTTTTAACAGAATCAGTTTTTACTTTCTGATATTTGTGTTTAGTTGTGGTCAACTAGAAGTTGTTTTCTTAAGAGTAAGATCACTGGATTTCTTTTTTTTTTTGGTGTTTTTTTAAATTTTGGTATCATTAATATACAATTACATGAGCAACATTGTGGTTACTAGATTCCCCCCATTATCAAGTCCCCACCACATACCCCATTACAGTCACTGTCCATCAGCATAGTAAGATGCTATAGAGTCACTACTTGTCTTCTCTGTGCTATGCTGCCTTCCCCGTGCTACCCCACATTATATGTACTAATCGTAATGCCCCTTTTTCTCCTTATCCCTCCCTTCCCACCCATCCTCCCCAGTCCCTTTCCCTTCGGTAAGTGTTAGTCCATTCTTTGGTTCTGTGAGTCTGCTGCTGTTTTGTTCCTTCAGTTTTTTTTTTTTGTTCTTATACTCCACAGGTGAGTGAAATCATTTGGTACTTGTCTTTCTCCATCTGGCTTATTTCACTGAGCATAATACCCTCTAGCTCCATCCATGTTGTTGAAAATGGTAGGATTTGTTAAGTGTCAAATGTAAGAACATTCTTCATCAACTAAAATGAAATATATAAATATATATGAATAAATATCCATATGTTCTAGGTGTTAGGAAAAAGTTATGCAACATCAGGTATGGCTATGAGATATAATCTTCACCAAAATATTTGACAAATGTTTATAACTTAATAACATATAGCCCTACCCAGGGTTTGAGTGAAACACAATTTTTATAGCTATGAACTCACCCACCAATGCCACATTTATAAATTTATACTAAAAATTATAAAGATATATGCAATGATTTGGCTACAAGAGTGTTTATAATATTCTGGCTTATAGTGTCAAAAAATGGAAAAAACAAATATTTAGTTATATAGATAGATAAAATTAATGTTGGGGTCTCTATCAACATTTTTGTTAGCTGGTAAGAATGATATTATTGATGAATATTTATTGATATTAGAAAACAATTTATTGTTTATTTCTTTAGAACAGGCTATAAGAAAGTACATAAAGTGACTTTAAATTTTTATAAAATTAAATACATGTAGCCATATACAAGATATAGTTGAAGGGCAGACATCAAAAGAGTAACATGCTTATCTTTATGTGATAGACATTATGAGTAATTTTCTTATCTTTATTTCTCACTTTCTTTTTTTACAATAATGGTCAAACTAGAAAAATAGCTAAAGTACAGATTATAAAGGGTCTTTAATACCCTATTGTGGATAAAATGAGAGTTCCTGTGGTCAGGATTCTCACCTGGCCATGGTTGACTAGCTAGTTCACTGCACACCTGTGGGTAATACATGGCTGTTGACTCTATATAAAGAGCTCCAGCCAGTGCTCTGGGCACAACACAGTGTCAGGGCTGCAAGGCTGCAGGAGAGCAGAGGCTGGAGTGGTGGCAGCACGGAGGACAGAGCTGTGTGGGACGACTGGACAGACAGGGGGCCCGAGGCAGAGACCGGCTTGCTGCATGCAGACTCGCTCTGAGTGAATAGGATTCTAGTGACTGACCTGCCACCTGGAAATAAAGTTGGTTATAACCCTTTCACCACAAGAACATTTTGCTGTGGATTTCTTTGGTCACACTGAATTCAAAGTGAACCTGCCCGGGGCTGAAACCCATTGGCAAGACACCTATGAAGGTGTTAAAATTTCATCCTGGAGGCAACAGGAAAATATTCCAGGTTTTAAAGCATGGAAACAAAACGGTCAGATGAATAGCTGGGAGAGTATAACAGTTGATAGCAAAGTTTTTCTTGTGTAAGAAACTGTATTTCTTTTCCTTTCTTTTTTTTTGTATAAATAAATATTTGGATAACCATTTGAAAGTGGCAGATGAGGTCCTAAAGATACAGTCTGAAAAAGGATAACTAAGCCACATAGAAGCAAAACCATTCTGCATTAAGAAAGTATCAGGAATGTAAAGATGAGGGAGATCACAGAAGAGAGTAGGGATAGTCAGAACAGAGGAGAGACAAAGAGGAGGGGAGGAAAGGAGGGAGGGAGAGAGAGAAATATTAGACAATATGGCAGAAGGCCAGGATTGCATAAAATCATGCCCTCTGAGAAGTTTCCAGTGGTGAGGAGGCTGCAGTAATTTTGAGCACAGATGTATCAAATACTGCATTCTTAGTTGGTTGCAACGCTGTGACGTAAACTGGCTCCATCACCTCATACCTTCAGGAGAGTCCAATAGTCCATATAGCTAAGTATGGAGGTGCTTAGATCATAAAGTGTTGGAGCCCTAAAGGCCAGAGGATCTGATTCCAATAAACCTGAATCATTGCTCCTTTTTTCTACTTCTATGAGAACTTGAGCAAATTTCTGAACCAGCTGCAGTTTTATAACTTAACAATTGATAACTGCTTTAAAAAAAACTGCTAGCGATTGTTATTTATTAACTGCTAACCATATGCCATGCAGTATTCAAAGGCATTTTACAGGTATCTATTCATTTAATCCTCAGGATAATCTTATGAAGGTATAAACTATTTTACTTATAACTTCAGTGTGCCTCTGCTGAGAAAACTAAAGCACACTGAAAGAAATAACTTGTTGGAGGTCACACAGATTGCCAGTGAGGGAGTGGGACTCTAAATCACGTATGCTAGTTCCAGAGCATGTATTTTCATCACCCATGTTCTACTGCTCCTCAAGTTGGCTCCAAAGCTGGGAGAACTAAACCATAATGTATGTTAACACTGAGCGCTGGGACTGACACATTGATTGATGCTCAACAAATTTTAGTTATATTTCTTTTTTCTTGAATTCTCTGTGTTTATAAAACTTTTTCTCCAAGAGGTCAAAAGAGACTCTGTCAAATGTCTTTAGGCTTAGATACAATATTACTTTTTATATTTTCCTGAGAAATAAAAGAATCCCATGAAGCAAGAAAAAGAGTTTGTACATCTTATTCTCTAAATAAACTCTTTCATGCTCCATTCTTCAATTTTAGATGGACATCAACCTCATTTGTTTATAGCCTGTTGAGTTTTAATTCATACAGTTATCAAAATAGAGTAACATACCTTATTTCACTTGCTTTTCATAGAAAAATCTACAAGACAAACATTCTTAATTTATGTGAATGAGGAACTGAGACTCAGAGAAGTAAATGCCTTGGTCAGGAGCATGTGTGCAGCAAAGGAAGGAATTGCATTGAAAGTGGGGATAACTCGTTTTAGTCCAAGGGTTAACTGTCTCTTTTTTTTTAACCAATTTTCAAGGTCAGCTAGCTTTATATACAGAAAGAGAGATGGAGACAAAATACAATATGCAAATATTTTTGCTCTAGATGAACAATATATGTGTATAAAAATCAGGCAAGTTTTATAAATAATATATATTGAAATGAAATATCTTCAGATTATTTTTTTTAGTTATATCAATGTTACTCTTCCATTCACTAGGATACATAATTAAGAAAGATTGCATTTAGAGTTTCCCACATATAATAATAAATTTCTACAGCTAAAAGAACTTCATTTTAATGCAGAAGGAAAACCAAAAAATCAAAGGCCTAGACAACCCATTAAATTTAATCACAGTAATTTTTTTTCTCCTAACCTCTATTACTTCTTCTGTTGAGCTGAAATCTGAAGATTTTTAAATTCTTACTTGAATATAGTTAAAACCATGAACAAATCTCTGTAGCAAATAGACTTTGCATGTCTGCAGAGTCAGTTAATAGCTGACAAATAGTTTCAATTAGGCCCTATCTTAATTGGTACTTGAACTTTTTGCCTTAAGCTGATTTGGCTTCTGTAATCCTTCCTGTTTTATCAAATGAAATGGCCAACTCCCTTAAAGCTTACTATGCTATGCACATGCTTCACATGTTTATATTTTGGGTTTGTTGGACATTTCCTCTTATTCTTGATTGTGGTATTGAGGGTGTGATTTGTCACAAATGAATTGGCTATGAAACCTCCATGTACCCAGATGTCTAGTTTCTTCAGTCTTAAAATCCACCTAATTTTATAAAATTCAACCCACACATTTCACAGCCTGACAACTAACCAACCAGAGTATGGTACTTAAATGTAAAATCATCTTATTATAGCAGATGCTGGTAGTTAGAGAATAATCATCTATCAGCTCTCAAAATTAAACATTCATTTTACTCAGGCTGCAGTAAAAATATGGTGACTTGTAGTCCTTTGCCTTCCCAAGCATCTCCAGCTGGTAAATTACTTAGGTTTATGAAGTAGGATGCTTTGGGCTGAGAGCCATTAACTACCTCCAGGATTGTTACCACCCCCTCCTTACTTCACCCTGACCACCTCTGTCTCCCCTGCTCAGTGCAATCAGTCCAGCTCTCCTTTCCTGTCTTCTGTTGGGCTGAACGACAGCTTCTGATTTTCCTTGCTGGGTAGGCATCCATTAATGCATCCATTATCTCTTCTGACATATTTACACACTGTGTGTGCTCAGCTGATGGAGCCTTTGCCAACAGTTCACAAGGCAGTGGGTCCCTAACTTACAGTCGGGGATTGTGGTGAAATCTCAGGCTGAGTATGTGGGAAGCACATGTGAGAACTGTTAAAAAGATTGGGTACCACGGTCCACATCACATTAAGCTGGCTGCCAGGCAAACCTTAGACTCCTAGGTTGTCACTTTATGAACCACACTTCTCAGAACTGGCCAATTTAGCCAATTCACCTCAGCTTGGAAGAAAAGCAAAGGGCTACTGATTTTTTTTTCTTTCAGTCTGTATGGAAGGAAAATGTTTAGCTGACTGGATGAATCTACTCACTTAAAAACATACTCAATTTATTGAAATATCATTACATTTTAAGTCATTAAAATATCATTGTATACAGTTATATATGTATGAATATACACAGACACATAAAAATATACATATATATATATTTCTATATATTATATACTCATCTATAATTTATAGGAATTCTTCAGTTTTTAAAATAGTTTAATTTTTCTCATTATGGGAATTCTATGTTCAAAAATTACATTAAAGATATAAAAATCTAAGGCTTCTCTAACTTCAGGTTCAACAAAAAATGAAACTTTGACTTACCTTATTTTTTTAAGTGCTAAAAACAATAGCAATATAGATCATTTAATACTAAAGTAGAATCAGGTGACTTTTCTAAAATAGACTATGTTTATGTATTTGTATATATTTTTCAATAAATAAATTTAACAATAATAATAAATTTAATAATAAAACTACTTAATGTAGTTCTAGTACATCAAGTGAAAATATACTTAAATGAGTAAAATAATCCAATGAAACCTGTAGTGAGCCTGTGTGAAGTGTATTTATTTTTCAAGTTCATTTTGTATTCTGTACTCACCAACATTTATAATACATGACTTGCCCATGCTACAATAATTTAATAATAACTTACTCCTTGCTTGAAAAACAAAAGAAATATTATCAGGCAGTATTACAATAAGCTAAACCAATTACCTTCTAAAATGATTTTAATGCAGGCAAAACACAAGAGTCATCATTTTAGCATAGTGAGATTTATTAAGACCACAATTCAAAGCAATAAACTAGCTTCTTATATGCTACATCGCTTCCTATTAATTAGTTTCAATTAATATTTTGAAAGTTTGCATTTTATACTGTGAAATTTTTTAATGTCATAGTCTAGCAGATTTTATGTAAAGAAACTAATAATATCTGATAAGCCATTTGGTTGTAGCTGTCATATAAATACTTTCAAATTCAAGGCATACACGGCAAATGCTATCCTAGAAGTGACCGACCCACCAAATAGTTTAACAAATTGCTCCCCTGTCCATCATTCAAACGAGGTGAGGACAAAGTTAAAGAAAAACTAATATGAACCCCAGACCTCTTGATAAGTCCTGACTCTCCAGTTATTAATATGCTATGCAAAGGCTTGCCAGCATTACGCTAGACATTCTCCTGAGGAGATAAGTACATATTGTAAATCAGAAAATTTTTCTCCCTCAAGAATAAGAATAGGTCCTGTCCTTAAATTTTGCACACAAAAACCCACTGCAATAAAATTGTTATTTTTCTCTTTTCATTACCTGGCTTATATATTAGCATTAGGTACATTATTATATCTGAGGAATAAAAGAGAAAGCATGTATTTCTTCATCAACTACTTCTATCTCCTTAGAGTGGAGTTAGAATTTTTTCATTTCTTACTATAATTTTGAAATTAAGTACTTTTTTTTTAAGGAAAATCTCAAAGAACTAGAAAAAGATGTTCTTTTAAATTAATAAGCCTAAACAGTATCTTTTAAAAATTACCTTTCTTTCTTACCCATGTGCTCATTTAGCTATGTTTTCCAAGTGTTCTAGACAACATACAACATAATAAGTTGGTTGAAAAAGAAAAATGCATCATTGTGCTAGAACACAGAGTAAAATACATTATCAATGGATTAATGATCATTCAGTAATAAGTGATTACTTAATAACAAGCACTAAGAAACACCTACAATTGAACAATTCAGTGAGATTTATTTTTTGGCTATAAAATTATAAGGCTTTTTCTTCTTGGCCTGTTGCATATTATCACTACAGTGCATGAGGGCTATTTTCCATATTTTCACAATTGTTATTGGATAGTTTCATATTGTATAGAAATCACTGCTCTCAGGAAAATTAATATTGTAGCACCAAACACAGAATGGCAGAGCCAAGATGTCACTCACAGATGGAAGATAACCATGTGGTCTACAATGAGATGGTATGAGTTCTGCACCTTTTGATTACCCTCCCCATCACTGCAAAAGTTCTTTTCTATTACATGCAGTCTCATTTAATCCCCAGAAAACATCATTAAATACTACTACTAATTCATTTTGTATGAGGAACCTGAAAAATTCATTTATGACATGCACTAAGTCACATCCTTAATTACAAAGCAGTGATCTAAACTTTATTTTGCCCCTTTCTCCTTACTATATATCGTAAGCAAACTGGGACATGTGCTGCAGTACCTGTAAGGGGCAATAGACGCAGTGACCGAGATCATAGGTTCTAGAGCCAGGCTGCCTGAGTTCATAGCCTAGCTCTGCTGCTTAAATGCTGGTAGTGCCCTCATCCTCCCTTAGGCAAAATAACAGTCCCTATCTCAGCAGGTTATAGCAAAGATTGGGTGACACAATACATAAAGTGCTTAAAATACTGCCTGGCATATTAGATGTCCTCAGCCAACTAGGTGATGGCAAATATATTCATTCCCCAATCATTTACGAACCTTTCAGTATGTGCAAAGTACTTGCAGGTTGGGAAAATGAGTGACAGTCTATGTTCTCAAAGAAATTAGAATCTAACAGGGAGATCTGTACATCACTAAGTAATGTCAATAATGGTTACTGATCTATTGTTAAAGAAGCTTAAAGAACAAAAACATATATGAGAGTAGACAAGAGGATGCTTCACGGATGAGGTATGAGTCTAAGGACATAACTTGGAAGAATGGATAGATTTTGGAGAGGCAGAAGAAAGGTGGTGGAAGTTATCTGTTGACCTAGGTAATGAACAGTAAGATAATCTTAAAATCTTAAAAAAAAATCTAGTCTTTCACTTTTCTACAGTAGGTGCACTGCCCATTCTCTGGATAAATGCAAAGTGTTTTTCTAGTCATAAAAGAAAACTCTTCTTAAGGATGAAAATTGAGGTCAGGCATTTCAATGTTCTAATCTTCCACAAATAGCAGCTTGTACATTTAATTTTTTATGAAGTAATAAAACTATGGTTTCATTTCTTAATAAGAGAAGTCTTTTGGTGTTCTGAGACCAATTCTAAAGTGTTTGGGGAGGGAAGAGGGGCTTTCCCAAACAACACCAAGCAATTTTTGGACAAGCAGAGTATCCAAACAGTCAACTCAATTCTGACACTATCTGCCCAGGGGATAGCGTCAGATTCTACTAAGGGCTCAGTCCTACAGTACTGTCCCCCACCACCTTTATCCATCAGTCTAGAGCCAGGGTATCACCTAGTCTTCTGACTGACCAGTGTTCCAAAGAAAGACACAACCCAACATGGTGTCATATCTGCTAGGCCAAGTCACCAATCCTGAGCCTAATATCTAACCTAAACATAGTTTCAGCCTCTCCCAGAAATGTGGTTACTCAGGAATTTCCTGGTCAGAATTGATAAGATAATGTCATGTGTCCTCTCCAACCCCAGAGAGGAAGATGAGGTCATCCACCTAATGAGACCCTTATCCTTGCCTTCTCCCACATACACAGAGAGCGTCAGAACGTGTATAGCATGATCCTTTAAGGCACTAATTAGGTGTATCCATGCTGCAGTGCTTAATGTATTAATAAATGTAACCTCTTTCCTGCACATATCCTGTGCTGTAAAGAAAATGTTTAAGATGTGTCCAAAAGAAGGGACTTTAGAGCAGTTTATCAAAACACACTGACAGGCTTCTCTCGGATCAGGGTCTTCATTAAGATTATAAATAAACTCACCCTTTCTTAAATATAACAGCTTTCTTGATTTTAGTTGACACTGGCTATAAGTTGGGGGTTCCAAGACCCCCTTTTTGGGCTTCAAACACCAATCACAACTCCAGGTTGTTACCTGTATTTCTGACTAGCTGGTTTTAAGTCAGATTTCCCATGATGCCCTCCTACAGTTTGGTTAATTTTCTAGAGTGGCTCATAGACCTCAGAGAAACATTTCACTTACTAGATCAACAATTTATTATAAAGGATGTAACTCAGGAACAGCCAGATGATAGTGATGTATAAGGAAAGGTATGGGAAAGGGACAAAGAGCTTCCATTCTCTGAGTACACCACTCTCCCCACTATCTGGTTGCTAACTCACCAGAAGCTGACCAAACCTGTCCTTTGTGGTTTTTAAAGAACGCTTCATCACAAAGGCATGATTAAAGCACTGACCACTGGTGATTGAATGCCATCTCCAGCCCCTCTCCCTCCCTGGAGGTCTGGGGTGGGACTGAGAATTTCAGATCTCTGATCACCTGCTTGACTCCACTGAGGACCAGCTCCGAGACTGAAGAGTTGTCCAACAGCAGCTCGTTACCATAAGCAAAAGACACCTTAATCACTTTTAACACAGACGAAACTCCATGGGGTTTAGGAGCTCTGTGCCAGAAACAGGAACAAAGACAAATATATACTGCTTTTATAAAACACAACAGGAAGGAAGAAAACCAATAGCTACAATCTGAAATTGGCCTGTACAGAACTTTGTGCAAACAGGACTAGTCTTATCTAGAGAGAAAGAGTTTGAATGTCATGGATCTTTACATCTTATCTTTAGCATGTCATGTCTCCCCTCCTCTTCCTGGCCCCTCGTTGCACTTCAGCTTGTATTTTAGTTCAGCAATCTAGAGAGAATAATGGATAGACTGCCAAATTTAGTTTGTCCAAAACATATCATCCTCCCCACAAACTGGCTGCTCACTCACTCTCCTAGTCCTCACAGTGGCCAGATGAGAAACTTCAGTGTCAACAACATTTATCTACTTGCTTGTCTCAATGATCTGGGCTTTGAGATTAAAATTCCAAAATGTCACTAAGATTGGCGACTTCAGCCCTTTTTATTTTACCACTGGACTGTTAAAATTACTTTGCAATTGGACTGCTTATTTCCTGTACATTTCCCTTACAATTCACCCTAGATGTTTTGCCAGAAAAAACAAACAAAAAAAAGGCTGAAGAATAATAGTTTCTCTGCTGAAATAATTTCAAAGTCTTCCTATCTTCCAAAAAATAAGGTTTAGACTCAGCTTGCCTCTCAAGGCTTTCTTGAACCAGATCCTGGTTTGCCTCCTCTCTCCCACCCTTGTCCTCTTTCTGCTCTTTTTTTGGAAACTTCAACCTAAAAACAAAATGAAGAGTCATTCTGTTAGGAAGAAAGAGACATGAGCAGCCAAGGAAGGGGAAGGTAAGGTTCAAGGGGATAAACCACCCAGTAGAGGGTCCCACTTGAAGACAACAAAGACTTTGTAGGGAGAGAACTTCCTTGCCTATCAGGACCAGACCAAACCCATCCCAACCAGGTCCCAACGCAGGCGCAACTGAACAAAACTGGAACCACCACCCCTCATCATAATCTCATGAAAATAAAATTGTGGTTTTGCATTCCTCATACCCAGCTTTTCTGTGTGCATTTTGGAAAAAGACATGCGCACCAAGAGGAATGGATGTGGGACTAGAACTGTCAATCAGACTTTACCTGTCAATAAAAGAAGCTCCTCCCCACTAGGTCATGACTCTACTTTCCTCTGTAAGTTCGAAGCCTTTGTCTGCTTCCAAGTTCTTCAGCTTATAAATTCTTAAGCTTGAGGCTAGCCTGCTCCTCCCTTGGAGTGCATTCAAATAAAACTTTCGCTCTGCTTTGCTATTATGTCTCTGTCTTTGAACTCTTTGTTTAGGTGGAGACAAGAAGTGAGGGGAACAAACTCGACCCATAACAATTCTTTTTAAAATGGTGCCCTCTCTCAAATGTCTTCCTTGAAATCCTACACATTTTGAAAACCAACCTCAATAACTACATCTTTAAATCTCACCACGACATAGGCAGCGCAGTTCAGGAAAAGAGCCAGGCCCTGGGTGAGTCAAGAAAAGCTTGAGCCCAGTTCGTGTGGCCAGCTGGCAGGACAGGTCCAATGAAAACAGGCTAATGATTTTAGGAAAATCAGTGATGGCAAAACAGAATGCAGTTTCTGACCTGTTCAAACCAACTAGATCCGGGATAGGGAAGAAAATAACCTACAGTTGCCCCAAAGCTCATGACACACATTCACTAGCATACTAAACATCACACCCTTTGGCACCGCCACAGTTCCAAGCAGACCATGTCAGGACAAAAAGAGCGCATGGCCCCTCTGTCCTGAATCCCCTCCTATTCTGAGAAAACCCCAGCTATCTCGAGGAATATTCTACCCTGCTTAACTCCAGCTATAACATAGACAAGCCAACCAGAACCTCGCTGTGCTGCTCGTCTCTGGGGCATGCCCACATTCCCGTCTTGAGCTTTCAATAAACTGCTGCTCACCTCCCGAGAACGGCCGCATGCCTTCCTGGAGTGTGTACTTTTGCTTTGTTAAATTACTCTTTGCTTGTACCCGCTTGACCTGCTTATGAATTCTTCCTCTATCAGAGTCAGGAATCCTCTCCCAGTTGAGGCCTCACCTAGCCAGCAGGGAGCCTTCCCCAGATAGGACTGCCTGGCAACACCAGGTGTTCCTTTTTTCTCTAAATTCCCATATCGCTTTGTATATACCTGATGAGGAAAACATTCTGAGAAGTCCTAAAACTACGTGACACAGGGCCAGAGAATGGAGGAGAGAGATAGGGAACTTAGTCAATAACTGAGGGCCACAGCCAACCAGTGACTCCATATTCCTGAATGAAATCAGTTCAGCAGTTATCTAGAAGGCCCCCAGAACATCCATCCCTCTTACACACGAACAGGAGTAATAAGCCTTCTCTGTGGACTGACCACCTATTACTGGGCTCTCCCTGCTTTGCATTAGCCCACCTTCTCTGCATACAGCCAACATAAATTTAAACAACTTACTTTCCTTGAGATTCCTTATAAATGTTCCTTGTTTCTTGGGTCTGGTAACATGTTCCATTTGTGAACAGGCCTTGCTGCTGATGAAGCAGAAACTTCCTGTTCTGATACTCAGTCATTTTTCTGGCTAGCATCCGTAATAGCTCAATAATCCCTTATATATCAGAGATTTCTGGGTTTCTAGAGTTTTTGATTTGTCATATCTTTTGGGACATTCAGCACATTCTAAATTGTGTTGTAACCATACATGCAATATTTTTAGGGAGGAGGCACTTATATTTTTTTAAAAATGCACTCCACAGCACCTAGCTTAGAGTCTTAAATAAAAAGCTCACTATATGTTTGTCAGGTGAATGAACTACTGAATAAACCATGTGCAAGGATGAGAATGAGACAGAGAGAAACTTTTCAGCTGGCAAAACTAGATTACCAAAGAGTTTCACTTACTGCAGACCTGAACTTGGTCTTCGGATAATTAAACAGAAAGACTGTGTAACAGGAGTGGAACAAGTAAGTGAACTTTTGGTAAAGCAGAGGAATCCAGTAATCAAAATTTTCAGATAAAATACTCTTTGGGTCTTTGGGTATTGTTAATATATAATTCAACATTATTAAGCTTATCTACCAAGATAAAAGTAATAGTTCCATGTTGAAGAAGTCCAAAATTTATAATGTAAGGTACCTTGGTAGTAGGTTGTAAAGGACACAAAAAGACAGATGTGAGGATCTTTTTAAAGTTATACAGCTTATAAAGAATGCTTGGCCTATCTATGGAGAGGTACTTATAACTGTGCCCAGCAATTAGATAAGGATGTGAAAACCTTCATAAGAGTGTATATCAATGATACCTTAATAAAAGAAAAAACAGATTCTGTGGACTCTAGTGCTTCCAAGTTCTTCAGCTTATAAACTTCAAAGTCACCCTTGAACTTGAATATGCTGTATAAATTTGAAAGAAAAATAATACAGGAATCATACCATTCTTATACTAACACACTGTTTATGACCCAATGCCACATACCTACTAGATTCTAAGGTTATTGAAGGGAAGGGATTAAGATTTAGAATTAGATCATTCATTCCATTTTAACTGTGGCATAAGCTAAAAGCATCACTTGGGATTTAAATCAAAACCAGTTTAATGAACTAAACCAACTGTGGGTGAAAATGCTTCATTTCACATCAAATCTCAAAGCTGATTATGCATGTATGCTATTTGCAAAGGTGAAACTCAGTGGGCTCACACAGTGAAAGCTGTGTTGGAAGTTAGTATTACAGCCACTTACATCTCAAATGACATGAGGATTAGTTTGGTCCGATAAAGTAAACAAGCCATGGTGAAAAGATCACTACCATAACAACTTTTTGCTAACAAGGTTTGGGGGTGACTTAGTTTTACTCTTTATATACTTATTGGATTCAGGATTCAGACTTTGAAAGACAAAGGGAGCTGTGCTTTAAAGTAACAGGGCAAAGAAATCCCTGCCTTTTCCCAGGCGATTCAGCTAGATCATGACCTACAAGGTCCTGCATGATCTGGCCCCAGCCTCCCTGTCAAGCCTCGCCTGGACCTCTCCCCCTCTTCCTCCCTCTGCTTACGCCCTGTGGAGTACAAAGCCCTTTCTCCACTCAGCCTTTGCGCTGAGCTCTCCTTAGAGGCTCATGCTTATCCTGTGGATTTGTTCTGTGCAAGTACAGGAGCCACCAGCCACCTGTGCTATCAAGAACTTCAAACGGGGCTAGTGTGATTTAAGCTGTACTGTGTTAATGCACATCAGATTTTGAAAATTCAGTCTATAAAAAGAGAACGACTTCATGAATAATTTTTCGTATCAGCTACATGTTGAAGTGATTATATTTTAGATATTTGGGTTAAATAAGACATACTCTTAAAAGTAATTTTACCTGTTTCTTTTCACAATGTAGCTAATAGAAAATTTAAAATTACACATAGTTTGCATTCATGGCTTGCATTGTATTTCAGATGGACCACACTGCTCTCTACATTAATTCACATGTCACCATAGTGCGTTAAATTTATCAGAAGTCCTTTGTTTATTTTCCCTATTTTATACATTGCTGTATCCAAACCACCTAGACACATGGGAAGCACAAAATAAATACTTTTGGAATGACTGAATGCATTGCACATGCAGTAATTAAGAGCTTGGGCTCTGGAATCAAGCTGCCTGGATTTCAATCCAAGTTCTGCTATTTAGTAACTGTACGAGCGGGGACAAAGGCTTATTCTCTCACAGGGTGGTTGTTAAGATGAAATGAATTCTTATATCTATAGTGCTTAAATAAGTACCTGATAGTAAATGCTCAATAAATAGTAGCTATGGATAAGTATTATTATTCCATCTTGTAGATAGGAACATAAGATACAGTAATGCTAATTCTTTGGTTACTAAGAGGGTAAATGGCAGAGCCATGATTTAACTCTTAAACCCCATGACTCCAAGGCATGTTTTCTATAACATGCATGTGAATCAATAGTTGATATCAATAAAAACTTGAAGTATATTTTAAGTTACTTCAGTAATGTAGACATATGATTCATATCTGGCCATCTTTAATGATAACAGACTTTGGACTCAAATTGAGTATTATTTGTTGAAAAATGTTGCATGTGATAATAATGATTATATCAGCTAATATTTACTTAGTTTTATTAGTAGGAAGCACTCTTCTTACATTTATTATAGGTAATAAAATATTCAGTTCATATACCAACTCTAAACATGGACACTGTTCACCATCATCTCTAGTTTCCAGATGAGCAGACTGAGGTACAGAGAGGTCAAGCACCTTGCCAAAGTCACACAGCTAAGAAGTGAAGGAGTTGGAACTGTGACTCAGCTGGCACTAACTTCTGGCATTTACCAGTCACAGTACATGTTCTAAGAAAAAGTGTTTTTCTGACTCAAACTGTGGAATGGAGCATCTAAAAATAAAATTTCCTTCCAAAAGACATCTTTGTAATCCATATAAACCTATGCCATCAAAACCTCTGCTATCCTGGGGATTGTTTCCCCTTCACTGGATTTAAAGCAAGAATAAATTACCCTGCACATCATACCACATCATGCCCAATCAAGCTCAGGAAGTGACTATTTGCTTCTCTCTTCAGAGGCCCAGCACAATAGATCCTATGCTGATGACACTTACAATATTTAAATAAAACCAGACTAAGTTTATGATTGAAGAAGCCATCATCTTTCATTAGAATGAGGAAATAAATTTTCAATAATAGGCTACTAACATGTTTGAATGGCTCAATTCATTTTCTAGCAGGTCATGGCAGATATCTACTCCAGAGCAACCTTGTTGAAAACAGTCCTCTTAAAGAATCTGCTTTGTCTTGATGACAATGAGAGAGGTGTGTGTGTGTTCTTCCCCTGACAAGAAATGGAAAAAAAACCCAAAAAACAAAAAACCCTAAATCCTCTGAAGTTTTTATGTTTCAGTGATTTGGTTGTGTGACATTCTATCCTGTAGGAGGGGGAAAATGAAGCAAAGGATAAGGAAAGGACAGATCATTGTCAGAAAGCACTCTCAAGCATGTGGCGGAAGCCACTGAAATCTGAAAAGCAGAGCATCCAGAGGTATCCCGGCGTAGAGGTGGCAGCAAACGGGAGTCCGAGACCGGGTTCCGCTTCAGCTCTGTCTCTCACTGTCACTGGTATTTGAGCATCTCAAAGACATTTTTCCAGTAATTCTTTATAAAGTGAGATGGTTCGATTAGGTCCCAAGATCATTTTCAGTGTGTACAAGATCTTTCTTAATCTGTACATAGAGAATTCCAGTGCCCAAAATCTTGTTAGATACTTTCAGCTGTACCCCAATGTATCCCTCTGGTGCTCACAAGAACACAAGTGCTGCATGCAAATTTCTGGCACCAAGGAAAGATTCTAACTATCTTTCCTATAAGACTGAGAATGTAAGTGTGAATGTGGGTGTGTGTATGTGACTTTTATGCTTTGATTTATACATCTGCACCTCCGTTCATCAGCACAAAACCCCATTTCCAATTCAGAGCAGCTTGGCAGTAACGAGCATCAAAGGTAATCATTTCATATGAGGAAACAGAGGGTTATTCAGCTATTAGCACTCAGGAAAAATCGCCCCCCTGGCCTCCTGCTTCCTGACTGACATTGATTCAATTGGAAAACTGCAAAGATGTGGCTCTTTCACCTCCACTAAAAGTAATTAGAATTACTGAGAGAATGTCTTATTGTCATACCTATTGCTGGTTTCGCATTTACTATGAACTTCTGGGAAGAGATAAAGGGGAAACCCATACTGACCTCCAGCAGTCCAGATTATGTGAGCAATCAACCACTGGGCTCACAGGATACCACTTCCAGTAAGTTTTTCTCATGTGTTTTTCCATAAAATTATGATTCAGTTCATTATCTTCACATGAATCTATAACTCTGGTTTGTAGGAAAATGTATAAGATCTGTAATCAGAAAACTCCGCAGAAGTATTCACAGTAGTATGTACCCATCAACTTGCTCTGAATTGAAAAGGTAACCCAAAAGCCAGGGCATGCATCCTTCACAGAAGAAACTTCAACATCACTGGATATAGGAAGCCACAGCACTGTTTTAATGAAATCCCAGGGTCCACCCTCTCTCACTGCCATGGCTGTATGTGTCTGGCAGACTTTGAGAAATGGAAAGTCCTTCATGCCCCCCATTTGATGCTATTTAATAACCTCCTAAGCTTTTTATAACCTTTGCTTCAAGCAATTTTTGCCTAGCTGTGTGTGTGTCTGTCATTCTTAATGCCATGTCGTTGGTGCCTGGTGCAGGGGCCACGGAGCTGGGATGGGGTGTGGGCTTGTGGGAGACAGCAGATTAACATGTTAACATTGTGTCTTGTGTCCAAGTGATGAGATTACAGGTGATTTTTATCTACTTTTTGCCTTTATTTTATGAATTTTCTAAAAGTACTTGAGTAATTTTAAAGTTATTGAAAGGCAGCTTTAAAACAGCATGGCTAGAAGGACCTTGAGTTTAATTTGGCATCTGTATATACCATATATAAACCAATTTAGCTGTGGTTAAAGTCTTTGGTGAGATTATATTTTTTCTACATATTTAAAAATTAATAATGCCAATAATTAATTGTAAAGAGTGTCCTCATACTTGGAAAGGTTAGGAATCTAGGCTCCAAAGAGCAGATCACACATGAGCAGTGCTGACATCACCCGGGAAGTGTAAACACTCACGGTCCACCTCAGATCTAGTCCTCAGTAGCTGGCTTTTAGTAAGAGCTCAGGTTATTTCTATGAACATTGAAGTTTCACCAGTGGTTGGCAATTCACTACTCAGAGATTTTTTTCTTCATCCATGTGATCAAGACTCTTTAGTTCCTCTCTTAAATATTCTGATTAGCTATAAAACTTTGCTGTAATTGAAAGAGATTATACTCTAATGTTGGACATTTGGTCACTACAGGGAGCTTTGTACTGCATTTATTCTCTGTGATATTTTGATTAAAAGTATGCATATTTTAGAAGATTGTAAGTGGCCTATTTGGAAGATGGAGTAGACAGAGGGAAGCAGGGATGGGTGTGAGGAGGAAGAACTTTTGGCTATCATTAACCCTCAGTAGTGTGGAGACAGGAGGACTCAGAGATAGGAAAGTCACCATGGGCGGGTCAAGAGGTAGATGTGTTTTTCCTAATCAGGTCAGTTTTCTCTGCCACTAATTATCTGATTATGAAAGAGCTTATTAATAACATAGCTATATGTAGTTTTAGATTTTATAAAGAATTTTACAGCTATTATCTAATTTTATCTTTACCACTACCCAATGGGATAAACATTTTAAGTAAAAGCAGTGTTTAAGTGCTAAATATTGGAGAGCAAATCAGTGATGGGACTATGGGTCAAAGCTTCTTTCTGCACCAATAATATTAAACAAGGAAGAACCATTCTCCTGACATTCCCTCCAGGGTTTCTGGCTCTGGTTCCAATCCCATTCACTCCACCACGTATCCTCCTCATTTATCTATGCACAGGACTGCATGGGATTCTAGGCAGAAAGCAAGCAAAGAAATATGACATGTGCCCACCAACAAGGAGTGTTCAATTTGGGCTGACTGTCCTTATATTTATTTCAATATGCCAAGCACTCATGTTTTCACTCTTATGAACATGACATACCCCATACTGGGTGAGGGCTCATTCTGGGAATCACTTTACCTTAAACTCCAGCTCAGAAGCTGATTGTGTGACAGGCCCAGAGCCTTACCCCATATGTGAACCAGTATTTGTATATTAAAATAAGTGAGTCAGTTTTCATCAGAACACTTTTTCCCTTTTCTCTGTAATATTAACACTCACCCACAGCAAGCAGGAATAATGTTTCCCAGACTAACAAGCTCAAACCGTTTCACCATTCCAAATGGGAATCCCTCCCGATCCTGCGGGTTGTCTCTCTTTCGGAGGGCTGCGCCCCAGAGAGCAGGGAGCAGCATCAGTCTGCCAGCGCTGCTATTTCCAGGGAGAAATGACTGCTCAGCATTGCCACCGAAGCAGCAGGTTGTTCTGCCCTGCCACTTGGTCACTGGACTCGTTAAGATCATTGAAAGGTTTCAGGTAAGACAAAAAAAAACAAATGAGACAGTGCCTTCAATAATGAATGCTTTAGTGAAAATAACTGCTTTAGTTTTGATAAACACTAACTGGAAAGTGTTATCAAAAATTTGCCTTAGAACTGAGCACTCTACACACACAGAAGCTTTTCTAATCTTATCCTGGTTGGTGGCCCCAGGTATGAGCCTTAAAGGCAGCAAAGCAGTGTGGTTAGAGTGGGGAGTCTGAGCAGGATTCTGGACCCTTTTTTCTGAGTTTGATTTGAGATTGTGCCGAGGATTAGCTGTGCTCTCTCAGGCAAGTTGCTTAACCTCCCTGTGATTCAGCTCACTCATCCGTAATGTAGGAATAATGATAGGATCTTAGTGTTGCCATGAGTACTAAATGAGACCATACATCCGTGGGGAGCAAGACAGTGCCTAGCATATACTTAGTAGCATTTTTGCAGTAGCTATTGTTGAACTGTGCCTTTTCTGGAACTGGAGTCCAACCATCTTCCATCAGTAGGAGTAAAAGACTTCTGTACTATCCGTATGACAGTACAAGTCTTCACTTCTACAGACAAGGATGACATCGTAGAAACTGAACGAGGAATGAGGAGATGTGTTGGTAGTTCTAATTCTCTTAATTAGCCTGAGGTTCTGGGGTAAATTTCTTAGTCTTTCTGAGATACAGTTCCTTGTTTGGAAAATAGGAGCATTTCTCAAAAAAGAGTTGCTAATCTGTAAGATAAATTCTAACCGAAGTAAGCAGGCAAAGAGAGGCAACAAAGGGCCAGGTAATTTATTTAAATACCCCTGGGTGAGGTTCTGTGGCCTTCTTGTCACAGGCCAGAGAAGTCACACCCGGTTGGGGAGGTGGGGGCTTATAAGGGATTAGGAGGGGGAGGAGTGGGCAAGCTATCCTAGGGGGCATGGAGAGGTATGATTGGCTAAAGGTGACATAATAGTCAACTAGAAACTCTTTTTCCTTCCAAGAGGGAGTAGGCTGACATCCGGGTTTTAGTTGACACATCAGAAGGATGGAATTCAGGGAGAGCTGTCCCCTTTCCATATAAGGCACGGACCTTGGGGTCTGGTCTGTTCTCCCCCTATGGCATCTCTCTGTTCTGTTTGCATGTCCTTGTTTTTCCTTTCTCCAGCCTAACAATCTCAAAATTCCCTTTCACTTTAATTTTCAGTGATTTTAAGTTTTTGTTTATAATTACAGTTAGTATGAGAGCGGGATGGTTGGTTTGACTCATAATAGCTAATAATTCCAGGTATAATACTTCATATTTGAAGCTGAAAGAAAAAACGTTTTCAACTGACTTAGCCAACAGCTACAAGCTATTCTTTACCAAAGTCTATTCCAATTGTTTGGTGCTTATATCACTGGACACAGTCTATAGATTACAGCTAACTGGATCTCTTGTAAAACTCACTCCAGGGAATAGATATCATTGTGCTGAACCACATTTCCAGGAATATGTCTAAAATAACTCTAGGAATCTGATCCTGAAACGGCGGGCTAGCACTGTAACAATTTCACAGGCCTGGGGGACAGTGGAAGGCTGCCAGCAGTCCAGCCATGGGAGGCTGAATCTTGGCCAACTGCTCATTATCCTGCTGGAGGAGAAGGGCTGGAACAGGGATGATGTGCTGCTCAGGAGTCTTAGAAGACACAGTGAGTCTCTGCATGACATTCAGCAGATGTTTTGGTTGGTGTGACAGTGGTTGTATATGTGACTCTAATATAATCACTTCTGACTTGTAGTCGAACAGAAAGTCTTACAACTGCCATCCACAATTTTCAATAATAATGGAAGGTGAAAAGTCATATCCAGACTAACTCTGAAATGTGAGATTGTGGTGGTGATGTGGGTCCTGGCTCTCCTGGTGCATTCATCCTGGGATACTATCTATCTGGAACTTTCTTAGCCTGTGATATTTGTATAGGGGATAGCCTGTTTACATCTAAGGCAAAACTACCAGGGTTTATAATTCTCACACAAGCACTCTACCTCTAACCCCACATAATCCCACATAAAACAAACAGTGGAAAAATAAACCCCTGTTGAGATGTGTGCTGACTGACCAGTCCTACAATGCAAAATTACAAATGCAACCTGTGGGTATTCTTGAAAAAGGAAGAACTGTGAATGCTAAATGTCCATCATTTAATTTGTTTAACATATTTTGCTAATGGTAGAAAAAAATTA
The DNA here is from genome assembly GCF_040802235.1 of Manis javanica. Classification (NCBI taxonomy): domain Eukaryota; kingdom Metazoa; phylum Chordata; class Mammalia; order Pholidota; family Manidae; genus Manis; species Manis javanica. The sequence continues at coordinate 53,669,107 of NC_133167.1, forward strand.
TGAGAGTAGCTGGGAAAGGTCCATAGATCTGCACTGTCCAACAGAACTTTCTGCAAAAATTGAAAGATTTTAGATCTGTGTCATGTACAATATGGTAGCCACTGTATTTTGAATTTTACTTACTTTCAATTAATTTAAATGTGGCTAGTGGTTACCGTTTTGGACACTGCAGCTATAGATGTTGGAAAAGTCAGGAAACTTGAGTTGTTACCATTTAGTAAATAACTCTAACCCAAGCCCTCTACCATTATTTCCCCTGACTTTTCTCAAAACTTGAGAAGGAAATTTACATTCTAATTTCCAAATCTGGTATTGAGAAGTCTCATGAAAATCTAGCTCCAAAGAAAACTACAAGGTAGATGATAGCTGTGTTTTTCTCCTATGGCTTTTCTTACCATTGATCTACTTTGATGCCTCTTACCTTTTTCTAACCATCAAGTACTATCCCAAGTCACACCCCCCTATGTTTTGCTCTACTGATAATAAACTATATTAGCTTATAATGTCCCCAAGGGGAATTTTCATTATAGTAAGTGACTACTGAGGACCAAACTATGTCTTTGAATCCCAGTGAGTGGTTTTCAAAGCATGGTCTGAGAACACTCGGTGTTAGTGTCATCTGGGAGCTTGGGGAAGGGTATATTGAGAATTTGCCTCCCACCTCAGAAAGGGTGATTGCGCAATCTCCAGGAAAGGGAACAAGGAGACCGGCAGAGTGGGTGAGAGGACAGATTCTGGAACCAGGATGCTTCAGTGTGGATTCTAGTTCCAGCCCTAAGTGTTAAACCTTGGGCAAGTGGCAATATCTCTTTGTAGTTCCATGTTCTTTCCTGTGAAGTAGCATATTTGTAATACTAAACTCAGGGATTTTGTGAGGGGAAAACCAGTTAATATACGTAAAATGCTTAAAAGAGTGCCAGACCTACATTAGGTGCCATATTAACCATCACTCCTATTACTTTTAGCAAGCGACTTGGATGAGTCTTATACATAAGTTTGAGAACTCCATTCCAGGGAAAATAGTGAAAACAGTAGAAAGATGGGGAGCCCAGGCTGTGTGGTGGTAGCTCCTATCTCGTGTCTCTATTTTCAGCTGTGAAATATGATGGTGATGTTTGTTCAGAATTAGAGGTAGAAAGCAAATGTGAAAGTTTCTACAGTTTTTTTTTTTTGTTGTTGTTGTTGTTAGGAGAGCAAGATACAGGCTTTTATTTAGAGATAAAGTGAAAGGACAGAGCTCCCGGCTCACGCCAGGAGGGGACAAGAGAGTCCCGCTTTCTACAGTTTATGTAAAGGTTTACTGTGGTTTACACATGAGAATACCAGATTGGGGTTTTTAATAGAATGAGATGCTTAGGGGCTATTAAACAGAGTCACACTTGGAACTATGCAAAGGAAGAATCAAACCCAGGCATAAGGAGGGAGGAGTGGTTCCCCAGGTGAGTACAATTTAGAAATGGCTGTGCTTCTAACATACAAAGACTTTCAGTGTAACCACTGTATGTGCCAGGTTATAAAGCCTTCTATTTCACAAATCACATACACCTGCCAGTTGGGACAGACACTTTTCCCTCGTTGGCGAGCTAGAGTGAAAGCTTTGCTGATCATCATCCTGCCAGCTAGAAAATGTATCTCACCCGATTTATTCTGGAAGTGAGAAGCTCCTTGCCTCCAGGAGATATTATAAGATGGAGTCATTTTACTCCTGACACTCAGTCAGGTACTCCTTGTGGGACAGCTCAAGATCCACGTTTTGTGCCTTTGGCAGGAAAACATTTTCTACAACCTGCTGGTTAACACCTCACAGAGTTTTATTTCAGGTCTGTGTGGGACCAGAAACCCAAAACCAATAAATTGACACTTTCAAGAGAACAAAAAATATCTCAGGACTGAAACTGGCAGACTGTTTTTTCTTACTTTCAGTATTATAAATCACTATTGTTTAAATGGATGATTGAATTCTGAATATAGCATATAGTAAATTTTGACATTTTCTATCCTTGCATTTCTGAAATAGATATGTAGACTAGCTCACCCCTCATTTTACTTAGATAGCATCCTGTACTCTCTTTGTATTAAAGAAGCCATACATGCTGCCCTCCTCTGATAAGACATACATTTCTAACAGTCCTACTTGTCTATCATACAAGCACTTTTCTATGAAATGTTTGTGCTGTACCACTTACTGCGGAAGTGCAAAGGTTGATCTAATTGCCCAGTGTATTTATTTGTTTCCAGAGGCCAATTCAGTTCAAGCTTCCCTTGAACATGGATCATCTAGCTGCTTTAAGAAGGGATTTGGGAAAAAATCAAACCAGAGTTACCCCTGGCACAGGCCCTGAGAGCTCTGGTCAGCTCTAACGCTGAGCCAAGTTGAGCCTCTGACATCTTGGGAAGATTGTTATCAGAGCCTTAGCACATAGTATTTCATTAGCTGGAAAGAGTTGTCAGAATTTTTTTCAACAGGCCTCACCCTCCTAAGAACCTATGAATGAAAAACCCACCAGATTCTGAGTAGAGTGAATAGGGTCAGTTGGGCACTCAGGGTCAAACTGACAGCTCCTGGTGCTGGTATTTGACTGCACAGGCCTTAGGGCACACGGAAAGCCGGCCCCTGAACATACTGCTATTTATCTATTCTTCTTCATACCCGGTTGCTGTTGAGGCTTGATTTTTTTTCTCAATTCATAGTTAACTTCCATTGTATGAGCATTAAAATTAATGAATTGTACAGCTGTGAGAGAACCTTTTTAACCCCCTTTTCTCTGCCTTCATCATATTTTCAGTTACTTGTTCTCCATTGCTCCAGGAAAAGATATACCAGCACCAAAAGTGAAGAGAAATAAAATATATTAGTTCTTGGTTTTTTGAGCTTTCCAGTGGCCAGTCTAGATAATAATAGGGTCATTTAAATAAGTTTCAGAGGTAAATTACCATGCATCATTTTCTGCAGTACTAGCTTGCTTTAGCACCTAAGCTTCCACGTAAGTTCTGACTTCTTTTAAAGTGGCTCTTCACCTTGTGGGAAGTCATAGACAACTTTGAGGAGCTAATGGAAGCAGTGAACTCAATCCCAGGTAAAAATACCTTGGATTTATCCAAACAAAATTTGGACTCAGTTTTAGAATGTTCTTGGATATGAAGTCCATCTTCCCAGAACAGACCTAATTTAAACCAAAACAGTATATTACAATATAACCTAAAGGAAATAGACTTTGGAACCTGACAGCCTAAATTTGCACCTTGGCTCTGTTATTGGCTGTGTGAAGTCCTTTCTCTAGACTTTAGTTCCCTCAGCTGTAAAATGGGGATGATAAAAGCACTATTTCCAAAAGGGTCTGTGAGGATCAGATGACATAATACATATAAAAACACTTGGCACAGGCAGAGCACACAGAAATTCAGTTGAAGTTGGTACTATTTTAATATCCATCATTTGAAAACAAATATGAATGGGATTCAACAACACTGAGAATTAGCTTAATGTTAGCACTCTCCTTTCATCTCATCCCAGATACTGTCCCAGGGGTAAAAAAGTGGAGGTGAAAGACAAAAAAAAAAAAAAAAATAGACAAAGATTAAGAGAAAATGCTTGAAAATGGAGATGTGGCTGAAGAACAAGTTACCATGGTGGGGAAATAAGATAGGGAGAGCTGTTAAGCTGTATTTCTTTTTATTGTTCTGATCACATGATAGTTCAAGGGACAGAAAAACAGCACTGCCTCTCCAATGCCACAGGGTCAGCAGATAACACGCAGGCTGCAGAGAGCCGGACAAGGGCTAGGAGAGATAACCAAAGGGCCCAGTGATTATGGCAAACCCAATAGCATCGCCAAAACTGTCCCCAGCATTAACCAACTACAACTAAGGAGTAAAGACCATCTGGTAGGGGGAAAATAAAGAGGGGTGGTCAGGTCCAGACTGGGGCATGGTGGGCCTAGGGTCACCCTCCTGCCCACCTTCAGTCCTCAGAGCACCTAGAACCTGGGCTTCCCTATTTACAAAACCATCCAGAGAGAAATAAGTTTAAAGGAAAAAATAACTAAATAACTGAGAAGCGTAACTGCTACAAAACAAAGTAAACACCCCAACTGCACATACTGGGTGAACCAGCTCTTATTTTTTATTTATTTGCTTGCTTATTTATTTATAATCTTATGTATTAGTCAAAATAAAACTAAAAAAGTTCTGGAAGACTTAAGAGAAAATAGTGGGAATATGAAGCAGAAACAAGCATTTATAAATAAGACCCAGGTAGGCATACTTGGTATGAAAAATATGAGTTTAAATAAATTATTAATGCATTGGATAAATAACAAAATGAAACAGCCATAATGAAACAGGGTACTTAAAAAGTAGGCTAGAATATTTTCCCAAAAACATGTGGAAAGAAGAGACATGGACTCAACAAGAGAAATACCAAAAAAAAAAAACCACACACAAAAGAAATGCCATTTAAAGAGAAAAAATGTATATAGACATAGAAAAGTTACTATTTCAATAAATGAAATCCAAGAATTTCCCCAACTGAAAGAGGGTGGAATTCTTCAGATTGAAAGGGCTCAGAGTAAAAAAAAGACAAAAAACAGAGAATGAGAAATTCAAACCTAGAAACATTCGTAACATGTATGACTACTGAAGACACAGAAAAAAATTGAAAATTTCTGGAGGGACAGACCACCCGTAAAGGAAAACGAGTCAAAACAGGCATCAGACTTCAAAAAAGCACACTTGAGTCTATAAAACAGTAACATTTTTTAAAGGTCTAAGGAAATAGCTTCCTGATTTAAGTAACAATCAAAATATAGCAATATGTTGCTATATATGTTCATTAAGAGACATATTTCAAAGCAGATTTTTTTGGAAGAACTTAGAAAACTCACACTAAAATTTATATTAAAGAATGAAAGTCCATTAATTAAAAGTCCATTAATAAGCTTTGGAAAAGAAAATAAAAGATACATGAAGAGGTTACAAGGGAGGGACTTTCTCTACGAGATATTAAGACAGAACCAAAAGCTGTAGTGATAAAAATCAGTACAGTGTTAACTCTGGAATAGAAAAGCAAACAACAGACAGAAATAGTCTGAAAGTAGAATATAGTATCACAAAGCAATGGATAGAAGAAGTGTTTATAAGTGCTATTCAGAAAAAAGGCTCACAATATGAAGAAAAGTAATGCTAAACTTGGACATTATCATAGCATAGATGACAGATTAAAAACATATGTGTTAAAGATAAAACTATTTTTTTTAATGTGGAAAAAGTTTTTGCAGCCTTAGCATTGTAAAAACTTCTTAAATAAAACCCAAAACATACAAACTATTAGGCAAAAAATGAAATAAAATAAAAAATGGATTTTATTACATCAAAACTAAAGATTTCTATCTAATAAAGGGCAATATGAATGGTACTCTAAGAAAGATATTTATAAATCAATAACAAAAAGACAAGAATATCAACAAAAAAATGGACAAAATAGATGAACTAGCAATTTACAGAAAGAGAAGATACAATGGCTAAAAATAACATGTGAAAGGATGCTTAATGATACTATTGATCAGATAAAAGTAAAATTAGACAATAATGAGATAGCATTTTACATCAGTCAGAATGGCAAAAATAAGGAAAGCATTTAATAATGAATGTTGATAAAGAGAAGAAGAAAGGGAAACTCTCATATAGTGCTGGCAGGAACATAAATCAGTATAGATATTTCTGAAAGCAAAGTGGTATTTCATTCCCTGTAATAAATTATCCATTTGCCTTATAACCCAAGAATTTGAATCCTGGCTATACATCCAGAGAAGTTCTCACACAGCTTTCTAAGGGAACATATACAGCAATGTTCACTGCATCATTGTTGTGATGGCAGGAAACTAGCAGGTGGATGGAAGCAACCTGGGCTGTTGCTGACCAAGGATATATAAAATATGTACCATGCAGATAATGGAAAAACCATGTATAAGAAAAAAAAGAAAGTGAAGTTATATACCACAGAATAGAGAGATTTCATATGCTTTAAGTAAGAAAAGTAGAAAATATACATGCTTAACAGCAAAGTATCCTATATATAAATTTAAAAATACCTGCCAATTAAACAATACTCACAGGGATATGTGAGTTTTTAAGAAATGCAGTGTGTTGCCTATGAGTATGAGGGTAATGGGAGAAAGTATTGGGAAGAAGAGAAAAATACAATAGACAAGTCTGAACCTGTGAATTGACCAATGATGACAATCTGCAAAGAGCTGAGGAGTAAGATTAACTCAGCTTCGTACTTGAGATAAACTTAAGAGCACAAAGACTCATGCCTTTAAGACAATGCAAACTAGCAAATAAGAACAGGAGGACTAAATAGAAAATATTAAAGAAACCAAGCTGAAATTTTAATTTGTATAGATTTAAATATCTTTGTAAGGAAGAAAATGTTAAGAAATAATTTTCTAAACCTCCCATAATATAATATAATGTTCTATTTTAGGGATCTTTTCCTTAAATATATCTTGCTTATTCTTCCTTAAATCTGGTGAGCAGATAACATATCTGGTGTGATATTAAAATTGTAACTCAAAAGATGATAGAATCAGTCATACCTAAAAAAGATAAAACTGCAAAAAGTGTTGAGAAGTCACCTAATATTGAGTAATGATGATATAAATAATGTCATTGATGTCTTGAACTGATATACCTTCAAATAGCCTAGGTGCTCAAAGAACTGTGACTGCAGCTCAAATATTTGACACAAATATTACACTGTCATCATTTCTCATAGGTTATTACATCAGTTCAATGCAATGAAACCTGATGATGTATCATCTTTTCAGTAACCATCATCAGAAGGACTTGTGGTTACGTTCTTATAATGAAGAGTAAGTCTGGACTATTAGAACTAGCCTAAGGCAGTTATGCTGATAATGGAGACGAGTCACGGAACAAGAGAGGGAGACTGACAAGAAATGACTAAACACATCAGGATGGGAATAGTTTCAGAAACTGGAGAAAGTACCTTTGGAATCTCTATATTCAGTGTCAGTGATAGGTATTTTTGTTGCCCCTTATAATTCCAGGGAAAAATAGGTTCCCAGACAGGGGCAAGTAAACCTTTGAAGCTGAAATCAGTCAAAGGGAGAAATCAAGTAGGAGAAACTCATTTACTGCTGACAAGCAGTTGTCTACTCCTGCTCACTCGAGTCTCTCATGACCCAACTGCAAAAAGTCCCCACCAAACCTCTCCAGTCCAGGTGTGTGCTCGCTCCCCACCCCTTTGTAATCACCTATTGATATGGAGATGAACTACTTCACTGGACCCCTTGGAGACACCTATTGATATAGAGATGCAGTAAGGCCAGGCAAGAGATTCTGGAAATACTGCAATTTTACTCACACCCCTCTATACTTTCTACACACTGGTCACCTACACTTAATGTACCCATACCCGTCACTACCACACTAACTATTTCTATGATACAAAATCCCTGTCCTTTCCCAGAGCCAAGCCTAATTTGGTAAACTACATCAATTATACTGTTTGACTGTGACTCGTGTGAACTAGTATTATAAAATATTGACATTTTACTGATCTCCTCCAGAGACTCTATCCTATTAATCTCCATTCTATGCTTAGAAACACTTTTTTACACATTTCTCTATATACCTTCCTCTATATTTACGCAGTGACACTTTTTATTAATGTACTCTTTATTCTTTCTCTAAAGAATGCTGACCATATGTCTTAATTGCTGAATATGGAAATTTTTAGTGACGTTCTGAATTGAATTCTTATCTTTCTAATGCTTAAAATTAGTTCTATATGGTGACTTCAGTTCCTTAAATATGTCAACCATTGCTATAGTTACCTATAGACAACTGAAAATTGAACAGTAGTACTACATTACTTGCTGACCCATGTTGACCATCTTATAAGCAAACACCAAAATTTTCTGGATACAGTGATTCACAAAGATTATTTTTCCTCTAAAAGGAAATGTCTCCCAGAAAAACTTGAAATGAATAGGTTGGGCATTGTAATCAATCATATTATCATTAAAACAAAATATTATATGTAAGGAACAAAATTTAAAAGTATCAATTATCCAGAACTCTCTCTATTAATTTCAGCTAAGAATTAAGAGGAAATTTTAGTAGTTCCATGACAGGGCTACAAATTATATATGATTCAGATCTTAGGTCCAGGAAGAAAAAGCCTCAGAGCTTATAAAATAGTTTATACTGTTGAATGAGTGTTATTTTGTCATTAGATCAAAACATCTTTGAAGTCTTTGAAACAATGAATGAAGAGGGACTCCTTTATACACAGAATATCAAAAATTCCTTCCCTGAGGGAAAATAATAAAATAATCTTACGATGTTATTATTAACAAATATAACCTTTCATTCCTCAGCCAATTTATCTAGTTCTGGCAAATATATGCCATCATTAGTGTATTCTCTGCTGCCTTATGATTTTTGCTTAATAATAAAGTATAGTGTGCTCTCATAAACCACAGATGTTTATGCAGAGGTTTATTACTTTCCTTCATATAAAGTTAAGTGTATTTGCTGAATTTCTTCTCCTTCATTCTGCCATTTTCCTAATTAACAATTTTCAGCCTCCCCAGGCTGGACTGCATTTGCTTTGTAGCTGAAATATCAAATACTTAATTTGAACTGAATAAATCAGTAAGGAAATAGAGTACCAAGGAAAGTGCTCCACTCCCTCTTGAAACTTCTTGGCAGAGATGTTTACCTTGTAACAGAAATATCCCTCAGGAGTCTGTAATGGGTGTGGTGGGGGGTGGGTAGGAGAAAGAGGAATAGAGAGGACAGGAAGCACTGATGTGATTAGATCTTTACTCGTCTCAGATATTTAATCTAACAATTTACTAATTATTATTTGTTGATATGACTAGTCCTTAAAATCACTATCCCTTTATTTTATAACTTTGCCTTATTAGAACCACCTGTTTTTTTAGAAGCCTCCGGATTCAGTTACAGTAGTATCATGCACCAGGAAAAACAAATTGGTGCTCACTTCAAGAGCTGATGTATGAAATATTCATGTTCATAATTTACATGCATTTCACCTTTTTAAAATGTAAAGTGCAGTGATTTTTAGTTGATTCACAAAGTTGTGCACTATGACCTCTATCTGTGTCCAGAACATTTCCACCAGTTCAGAAAGAAACTCCATGTGTACCAATAGTCACTTTGCCTCCTACCAGGCCCTGGAAACCACTAACCTACTTTCTGTCTCTCTGGATTTGCCTACTCTGCGTAATTCATATTAAGTGGAACCATTTAATACCTGTCCTTTTGTGTACGGCTTCTTTCACTTAGTATAAGGTTTTCAAAATTCATCCATGTTGTAATATGAATTGATATTTCATCTTTTTATGGTTGAATATTCCATTACTTTAGATATGACTTATTTTGTGTATGCACCCATCCGTTGATGGACACTTGGGCTGTTTCCACTATTTGGCTATTATGAACATGTGTTGGCTGCTATGAACATTCATGTACATGTTCTTACATGGATGTATGTTTACAGTTTTTTTGAGCACATACCTGGGAGTGGAATTTCTGGTTCATATGGTAACTCTGTGTCTAACTTTTTGAAGAAAGTGCCAAACTGTTTTCCAAAGCAGCTATACCAGTTTATATTAAAAAATGTTCCAACTTCTGCCAATCCCCACCAAAACTTGTTTATTGTCTTTCTTATAGCCATCCTAATATGTGTAAAGTGATCAAGTCACTGAGTTTTAAAGAAATTCATATTAAATAAATCTTTCACCACAGGCTTTCTTTATGTGATGAATTCTCTAGTTCATTTATATTCATTATAAAAATCAACTTTGGCAAACCTGTAAAGGTTTCTTCACTATAAGAAGTTAATCCTCTGAATGTACTTCTTAACTGAAATGATGTGGTAACTAAGAAAAAGTCTTCAAGTATGAGGGGGAGTGCTAAAATGTCACATCACTGATACTTCATTCTAGTAACTTATATACCTGGCATCATTGGGGAATCTGATTGTCTCTTCAGTGGGACTGTTGGGTACATCATCATTTTAAGTTCTAATACTAAGTCGCTTTTGGTGGAACCCTTTCTATAGTACTTTTTTAGATAGAAATTCCAAAGATAACTTAGCCACTTGATAACTCAGGGAATGTTTTGTGAACATCTATCATACACTCTATTTAAATCCCATTAAATAATGATGCACTTCTCACATGAGATATATAGAGCCGTCTGCTACTGCAATAAATTCCCATGCATTTTGAAGTCCTGTGATTCTTTTATAGATTTGTTCTTCTCTTTTATGTTTCTTTTGCTAATAGGCTACCTTTCTTGATACTGTCACTAAGAATGCTTCTGAATACTTTCTCTTAATTCTCATCATCTTGATTGTGATTTTTAACTAGAATGAAACATCAATTTTTTCCAGAGCATTTCTTAATCTCTTGAATTTCTACATAAAATTTGTATTTACACACATATATGTATTTCCTGGAGATATTTTTCTTTTTTAAGTCAGAAATCAAGAAAAGAATCCATGTTGCCAAAAGTTAATGATCTCTGTTCTAGATAAACTACAGTATCACTGTTTGTTAAAACTAATCACTGGCAAATTCTGGATGAATATGATACTAATAACTACTTATTCCCTTATCAATATTATTAAACCATACATCTTTATTTTGAAGCCTATGGGCAGGGTAGATACTTAGTAGATCATTTCCCTCCAAATCACCACAATTTTGACATGATTCAATTTGAGTGTAATAGCAGGCCCTGCTATTTTAGACACTAATCCTAAAAGATCTTTTAGTCTTACATTGGTTATGCCTGAGAAATACATATGCCTGAGAAATGCACTTAGCTCCCCCTTTTCATTTTACCTCTTTTAAAACTAACTCGTCCAAAACTTATTTTCAAACCAGTTATTTTAAATGCTGTAAGAACTGCTTAGTTCTATACATACTTACACTATATACAGACAAACTTTATTTAGAGAGCCCTTAGTTGGGAACTAAATATCTAGGTATGTCTCATTCCTAAACCATATCTTCCTTCCCTAAATCGGCTAGAGAATTTATTCTCTCACCATTGCCATAGACTTCCATCAATAAGCCCAACTGAAACCCTATTCTCTATTTCAGGAAAATTAAACTCTTAACACTAGTTACATAAATTAAGTTCCATTCACATGATGGAATATTATGCTGCCATTAAAAATATGAATTGTAAGGCACTTTAATGACAGTAGGAAATTTATAATATGCTGTTAAATTAACAAGAGATGCACAAGTAAATCTATAAATGATATATATATTTTTATGCACAAAATATAAAAAATATTAGAAGGAAAATTATTAAACATATTTGCCCCTGGAGTTTGAGATAATGTATGATTCATGGTAAGATATTTGGATTTCATTGTACTTAGAATTTAAAAAATTAATATTTTTAAGCAGGGAGTGGCACCATTTGATTTATGATTAAAAAACATTTTGGTTGACATATTGATCATTATTAAGGGGTAAAAAAGTCACTAAGACTCTACTGCTAGAGAGCAGACATAAGTTTTAAGAGACTCAAACCAAGGTGATGGTATTGAGGTAATGAGAAGCTATGTTTACAACATAATTTAAAGCTAAGTATGACAGGACCTAGGGTTCTGAACTAATCAACTGCATAGATATTAGAGATATTTACTGAGAGGAGCAGTATTTGAGGATGAATAGATTTAGGGCAGAGCATGAAGTGATGAATGTTACATACTTTATTTTTACCATATTAAATTTTAGATTGCTATTAGTCAAAGTTTAAGGTAAACTGAGTCTAAGTACCTGGAGCTCAGTAGGCTGGAATTAGACATTTGGGAGCTTCCAGGATAGACACTATTTAAAGCCACACGTTGCATATGATTGCCATGGAAGAACATGTTGACAGAGTAGATAAATGACAAAGACTAAGCTTGAAACATTCTAATGTAGAAGAAGCGCTGGTTACTAAGAAGTGGCAAGGATTGTGAAAGGGCTGAGATTTTTGCCTTTCTTGCAAGCTATGTTGCTAAAATTTCATGAATCCTAGCAGAAGACGTCATGCTCCTGGATCAAAAAGGCAAAGGACTTCAGTACTCACAGTACAACAGGCAGCACGGAGTCAGCATGTTTGGATCCATATCCCTTGCTCCCAAATTCCATGGTGCATGACACAAAAGGGTCCATGTAGATGCTCTGCATGCAGTGGGTTTGTGCCATAACTGAAGATCAGTAAACTTAGGAAATCTTTTTAATAGATAGTAATTCTTTTCCAGTTTTGCCCCAGAGGCAGACATTATTTCATTATACTGGGCAGTAAACAAGCCTACCCTTTGTACTGGGAAGAGACACTACACGCTAAGCAAAAAATCCTTAAAAGACAGTAGGGAACAAAGATAGTCAGTGCCTCTGCTTGCAGATGTACAGAACAGCAAGAAACCATGGATAAAGTTTCCCAACAGAATATAAATAATGGAAGTAAATTAGAAGAACTGACCATAGAAGAAGTGAGTATTACTGAGTGTAGTGGAAGAAAATCCTATACAATATAGTTTGGAGAATAAAGGAGAAGTCAACCATGTCCACAGCTGCTAAGATGACCTTTATTTCAGTGGTGGGTTCAAAAGTGGGTTAAAGAGAGTTGAAAAGAGAATTGACAATGAGTAAGTGGAGGCAGCAAGTGTAGGGTGTAGTTGGAAGCAGACCTTCCTGGCATCTAGAGGAAGTTTTTAAGTCATCTTTATATATTGATAGGGATGATTGAGGTCAGAGTGAGAAATTGATGCAGGAAATAATGGGGAGATTTACAGGAACAAAAACCTTGAGAAAAGATAAAAATGATTAACATTTATAAAGTACTTGCTATGCCCAGCTCAAAGTAGACCTAGTTCCTCCTCCCTCAGTTTGAGTGAGGTACTATTACCATCCCCAGATTACGGATGAGAAAAACTAAAGCACACAGGTTAAGTAACTTGGCTTCACTGTTAATGACTGTATGTCACTACCTCAGAGAATTGAATGGAGGTTAATCCAGAAAAGTGGAGGATTAACATTAGAAAGAAAAAAGACAGTTCTATTTCAGTGGAAATGTGGGTGTAGATATAGAGTAGTTGGTGGATTTGGTTTATGAGAAGAAAAAGTACGTCTCAGCTGATAGCATCAATTCTCTGAGTATGAGACAGTAATGGGATGAGATAGATGTGCAGACGAGTGTTAGAAACAAAGAAGAGCAGGTCTGAAGTATTCATTCCAGAGAGCAGGGAGACAGTTTATATTAGAGAGGTGAAGTATGAATGGCCATTAAGATTCATGAGTGTGGGTAAAGAGTAAGAGCATTTGGGGATTTACAGGGAGACAAAGGTATGGAGGGAAAGGGTATGTTCATTCTGAAAGTATAGTGAGTGGACTGAAGATCCTCATGTAATCAAAGAGTTATTGGAATACTAATACCAAATAACTGCATTGAAAAGATTGGAGGTCAGAGAGGACGATTTTTTAAACTGTTGTTTTTCAAGGTAGTATTAGTGAAGAAGGAGAGACCTTTTGAGGAAGGCAGGCCAAGAAACTGAGATACCAGGTGTGGGATGGTTCTTTGTTGTAGACAATAAATCACTAGACTGAAGAAGATTACAATCAAAGCCACACATCAAAGTAACTAGCAATTATGGGATCCAGGTGGGGAGGACAGTTGTCAAGAGCTGCTAGATGACAGCAGAAAAGGAAGAAGAAAGGCTGATAAAATGTACTTCGAAGAAGCAGGTGTTGCTGAAGGAGAAAAGGTTAAGAAGTGAAAATGGAAAAAAAAGGAGGATACCTACTCAATGTAACTAAAAATAATTCTGCCTCCTATGAACAGTTTAAGTTTACTGAAATCCATGCATTTCTATCATGAAATAAGGTATGGACCTATAGAAACCAGTGGTATGTTTGTATAAACTGATAGTAAATCAAGTGTAACAGCTTTGATAGCACTAAAAGGGAAATGGCTGTCTAAATATAACATGGTTCTCAAGTATAACAAAATCTGAACTATTTCATATATAATTCTTAGGAATGACTCTGCCTGTAAGGAATAATTGATGAAAATGTGAGCGAATTAATTCAATTAACCAATGAGCTCCTACACAGGAACACATTTAATGTGAAATTGGCAAAATAACATGGAGTGAGTGCATTCAACTTTAAGTAACTAATATTTATTCTAAGCTGTTTTGTTTTTAAGCTTATATTTACACTGGAAATAAATATAATGAACAGTCACATAGGTTGGGCAGCATTTAAACGGTAAATCATCTAATTAACTCATCACTTCAAAGTGAAAAGGCAAATTTGAGTCTGTTGTTTAACTGCCACATTTCAAGAACACATTTTAGCTGGCTGCATCTAAAAAGAAATAATAATAAGAGATCATGAAAGCATTTCATAGTAATGAGCAGGCTCTGGTTTCTATTTATTGCATATACAAAGGATACTGACAATATTTTTGGAAAAATGAGTAAAGCTTTCAGAATAGCTAGCACAGAGATAGGAAACACTGGTGTGAAACAGATCATTTCTAATACTGTCTCCTGGGAAGAAGACAGACTTTCTTAAAGCTATAAAGGAAAGAATATGTGCCTCAGAATTATATGGTTTTAAATATTACTTTTGGACCAAATCTAGTTCTAGTTCTAGCCACATACATTCACAGGAGGCTAAATACATTGGCTTACTAAAGACTCATCTATTATATCAACAATTACTGTGTCCATATTCTAACTGCCACTCAGAGGGGGTCTTCCTTACACATGATGGAAGTAGGTTCTAATGTCTGAAATTCTTTCTTTGCAGTGTTTAATGTGTGTTAAACATTGCTTCTTCCACATCCAAAATAAAAAAGAGTCAGTGAAAAAAATTAAGTATCAAGTCCCTAATAATTTAAGGTATATGAATATTAAGTTTTTTTACCCTCTAGGGATCTGTATGTGCTAATGGGGATGGGAAAGGATAAATCAAAATAAGTTGTGAGCAAGAAGAGGGATTCCAAAAGTAGAATCTAGTTTGTATCCTTCTCTGTTTCCTTTTTTCACAGAGGGTTGGTTACACTCCATTATTGGTCAGGCTAACAACACTTGGGGAATTATTTTCTCTCATCCTGTCATATACCTGATGTAAAAGAGGATGTAATGATATGGAAAATGTTTCTGATATGATGGTTAGTGGGAAAAAATAAGCAACATGAATACAAGATAATTATACAACTCAAGGGTTGGAAGCCTTACAGTGGTTCACAGTGTCCTACCCTGACCCTTCCCCCATCAACTCACTTCACCCCCCACTCATCTCCCCTACTCCCAGCACTCTAGCCTTACTGGCCTCCAGTCATGTTCCTGATTAGGGAACTGTATCTTCTTTATTTCCCCCATATCTTCTCTATTTCTTAAAGTATTTATCACCCTCTAATAGTAATATAAACTTAGTTCTTTTTTATTGTCTGTCTTCAGACTCCTAGAATTTGATCTTCATGAAAACAGATGTTTTTCCCTGATATATTCCAAACTCCTAAAGTGATATTGATACTTTATATTTGGTGAATGAATGAATGAATGATTTTGTTGCTATGCTTACTATTATGTTAAATATTTTATACACATATTATCAAGGCTTCAAAAGGACAATGGAAAACTTAAAAATCTGATTTGTCAAGGTGAAGGACTGTGAAGAAACACTGTTCTTTAATTTGTTTAATTATAATTTCTAAAATGTTTACATAATAACAAAAATGAAAGTAAATTAAAGTTTGTGGAGAGAGTTTTTTTTGCTCTCATGCAAAGCAGGAATGCTATATAGAGATATGATGTTCAAATCAGGTGTGTACTGTAAAATAGAGAGATGGCCCAGTTCAAACAAGTTAATATTAAATGTACAGACCTGTCTTAGAGTAGATTTCAGGCTGCAACAATGAAAACAAATAGCATAGAGATCTTCAGGCATGAGGACACATAAATTCTTTTAGAAGTACATTTTAACTCTAAATTCATATAGTGATTTATTACTCCAAATGTGTGAATCAAATGAAATTCTGTATAGAGTTTTGCCTTATTTTCAAAAATGCTTCTTTATCTATTTCAATGTGCTGTATCACCTGAGATATTTTTTCCATTAAAGCTAGATGATGAATAAGTCACGAGGCAACTCATTAAAATAATGCTAAATATTAGAGCATTGACACTTAAAAGATAAAACCAGCATTTCTCACTTCTTTCTAATTCAAGGTAATGAGTTTTATAGTAGAATATGACTTATTGTGTGAGATAAGTAATTTATCAAGGTACTGAATGAAAAAAAAGGAATTCAAAGTCCCTGTGTCATTTCTGATACTTTTACTCCTACTTCTTTCCATACAATGGCATGCTAATTGCCAAGAGCATTTTATAGGAAAGTTTTATTATCCAAATTTTGAAATGATGGCTACAGTAAGGCTTTTCCTTACCCAAAACAGAATGAGAACGAAACATCATTTACTTCACTGTGAATTTCTGAAATAGTTTTTGAAACAAGAAAAATGATATTGTTTATGTCCATGATTTTATCTACTTGCTTACAGATTTGTCATGAAACTAAAAAGAGGAATTCCTCAGGACAGAAAATGGGTCAGGAAAAAAGAAAAAGTAGGAAAAGGTTTCTCAAATAATACTTTAACTGGGCCTTTAAAGTAGTGTTTTATGTTAATGAAAAAACATTTACTGGGAAAAAAAATCAGTATATTGCACACAACTCACAATCTATTTCAAAGAAAATGGTGTATCCAGATAGTAGCCCTTAAATAGTGTCACTAATATAGCAAATATCCAATAAATATTTGAGGAAATAAATTTGTTCTTTACTTATTTCACTTGAACGTAGAGTGACATTCACTGTAGGATAGGATTCACTGAGGCATAATTTACATGCAGCAACATTCACCTTTCCTAGTGCATAGAGCTACAAGTTTTGACAAATGTATACAGTCAGGTAACTGCCTCAGTCATCAAGATATGCAACAGTTTCATTCCTACCAAAGATTCTTGCAGGCCCCTTTGTAGGGGCCTCAACTTTAGCTCAGCCTCTGGCAAACACTGATTTTCTACCAGTATAGCTTTGCCTGGTTTTCCATCAAAATAGTTTTGCCTTTTTGATTCACTTTGAAATACTTAGCCAGCCTTGCATTCCTGGGGTCAATCTGGCTTGGCCCTGTCACCTTAATGTATATACATATACATATATTCATGAAACCTGTTCTGTAGTTTTCTTATACTGTCTCTATTTGATGTTGATATCAGGATAATACTGGCCTCATAAAACAAGTTGGGAATATTCTTTTAACTTCTATTTCCTTGAGAAGTTTTTATAGCATCATCATAATTTCTTCCTTAAATGATAGAATTCCCAAGTGAGGGCATCTAGGTCTGAAGTCTTCTTTATTAGAAGCTTAACAACAAATTCAATTTCTTTAATAGGTATCAGACTATTTAGGTTATCTATTTCTTTTTCAGTGTGCCTTAGTAGTTGTGTCTTTTAAGGAATTTGTTCATTTCTTCTAACTTGTCAAATTTAAGGACATAAAACTGGGGACATACATTTGTGGCTTGTTACTTGGCACCTGGTGACCTTACGGGAGCAGGGGCAATGGGCTCCTCTGCTGTCCTGCCCCAGCCTCCGTCTCAGGCAGGCCTTGCGTTCCCTGGCCTTGGAATTGGAGTTTTGTCAGTGATCCTGCCCCTCCTGTTTTCCTTTTTTATTTCAAAAATAAATTTATATCTTAGTGGCTTTAAAAAATATAATTCTTTAGAATGATTCCTGTTTTCTGGACAATTGGGTCTTTCATAGGTCTGGTAATTTTCTTAAACTTTAAAAGGGAGCTCAATCTTAGTGCTATTTCCAATGGCATTTTCTCCTGGGACTCTAAGAATACCATTTTCTAAGCTCTTCTATCACAAGGCTAGTCATCTATGAACTATACACCCAAGACTCACTCTCCTGCAGGGAACTGCAGGCTGGAGTCTAGAACAGACTGGCAGCATTTTTATATATATAAAAGTTTGTCTATAACTGATTTTGTGCTACAGTGGCAGAGCTAAGTATTTTCAACAGAGACTATATAGCATGCAAGGCCTATATATTTACTATTTAACCCTTTATAGAAAAAAAATAAAAGTTTGCTTATCTTGGTCTAGAAACTGTAGGAATTATAGGGCTCAGGGTCTAGAAAGGAAGGTCTGAAGTAGCAATTTGGAGACATCTAGCCCAAAAGCAACACAGAGTAAATTGCTGCACATTCTTCTTAGATTTATTTTCTTCTAATAATGTTTTCTCCCATTTATTTATTCATTTGTCTTATGGTATGGTTCCCACCACGTCAATCATCAGAACCTGGAAGGCCATTATAAAATATGGCTTCAAATTTAATAGTTCCAGTTATATACTTCATTAAAATATATACAATAGTTTAAAAACCTGGCCTACATTTTCCTTACATATCTACTTTAAATGAAGAAGGCTGGGTAGAGTCTGATCAAAATTTCCAGGTCTGAAATAATGTCACAAATTTTTCCCTATCCATGTTGGAAAGAGGCAAGCAAGTAGAGTTCCTGGTTCTGCCTAAAATCCTTCATTCCACTGTAGTTCAATTTGCTTTCCAGACAACTGGCAGGTAACTTCTCTGTGAATTTTCTTTTATTGAATCAATGTCCAACAAAGCCATCAACAGATTGAGATTTTAAACAACAATCTCTTTTAATAAACAGAAGTTAACACAATTTTTAAAAACTGATTGGAAATATGTATGGTAATTCCCTTTTTCTTTCATCAGTTAAAAAGAACTCAAGGTTTTTGCCAAAGCAGGTTTTCAAGCATAACTTACATTTACATTCCTCTTAGTTCCACCCTTTGAGCAATTGCACGTGAAAAACTGCTTCAAGTAACAGCTTCTCTGAGCTGAAGCCTTAGTTCTTCCTTGATAACTTATATATACCAGATGCACATATGTATCAGTATGCATGTATAGGTCTACATTTTATATGCAAACATAGTTTTTCTATCACTTTAAATCACAGATTACCTATATACACATATGTATCAATATGTATGTATAGGTCTATATTTTATATGAAAACAATTTTTCTCTCTTTAAATCACAGATGGTATTAGAAATCATAAGTTAATGTTTTAAATGTGGACTAATCCAGGTGAAAAATTTAAGAATAATCTTGTAGTGTATATTTAGTATATATGTTAAATATGTGTTTGTATTTACCCATCTAAGGATGGAAGAGTGGATGTAATGACAGTTTAATTTCATATCTAGCTCTAAGTTTTACAAAGGATTTTGCTAGTATCGAATGCCCTCCCATAGAGCTCTACTACTCTCACACCAACTCAGAAGGTGATACTAAAATCAACGTCAGGTTTCAAAACCACAGACAGGAACTTAAAAGAGTCAGCTTGCAAAACCAAGAAGAGGAACATTAAAGTCCAGAGTCAAGAGAAACATTGAAGGAAAACAGATAATTATGACATGTTAGAGGAATTAAAATATTAATTTTTACAATTATTTAAGAATAGGTTTGATGCTGACATTGTTTTATTAGCATATATGATAGGCAGAAAGTTCCCCTCCCCTCCAGGGATGTCCATGCTCTGATTCCTGGATCCTGTGAATGTATTACCTTACATGGCAAAAGGCACTTTGTATTTAGATGTAGTTAAATTAAGGAATTTGAGATGGCAAGATTTTCCTGGATTATCCTGGTGGGCCCTATCTAATCCCAAGGGGCCTTATGAAAGAGGGGGCGAAGAGATAGAGGGAGATGCGACTATAGAGAAATAGCCAAAGAAATGCATCAGTGCTGGCTCTGAAGGTGAAGGAAGGAGGCCATGAATGAAAGAATGTTGACAGCCTCTTTGAAGCTGGAAAAGGCAAGGAAATGGCTTCTCCCCTAGAGCCTCCCGAAAGGAGTGCAGCCCCGCTGACACCTCAACATTAGCCCAGTGAGACGCAGGCCATACTTCTGAGCTGTAGAATTGTAAGATCATACATTTGTATCGTTTAAGCCACTAAGTTTGTGATTTGTTATTGCAATGGAAAATCAATGCACCATAGTTGTCACTATTATTTATGTTCCCTGATTTTGTTGTTTACTAATAATTTTCTTGATACCATTATTTCCGTTCTTATGTTTTCTACTTTGATACAATCTTAGTTTAAGGCACTAATTATCTGAGGTTGTTTTTTTTTGTTAGGAAGGGCACATATGTAGGATTTTCTAGATTCTTTCATCTATGAGCAAAACTTTCAGTTGCCCTTAATCATAAACAGCAATCTGACAGCATAGAATTCTTGATCCACAATCCTTTATTCCCTTCACCCTTTAGATTTTTATTAATCTTTTCCTCTAGCTGGTCTCTCAGTCTTTTTCTGTCTCTGCTGGACTATACTTTTTCTTTTTGGTAGGAAATCTTTGCTTCCTATCTATAACTTTTCTATCTGTTTAGATCTCTTTGTATTTCTCCTATTTCTAGCTCTTTTGCCTTGAAGACACAATTTTTTTTTTCAGGAAGTATTTCATATTATTTATTTTTGTTATCTCTATCTACTCCTTGGGTTCCTATTATTAGAATTTTGCATCTCCAAGATCTGTTTATCATGTCTCTTATTTTTTCTCTCATTGTTTTACTTCTTTTCACAAATTTTGGGAGAATTCTTAAGCTTATTTTCTATATTACTGATTAAATTTTTTTCAGTCTATTGTGTCCTGCCTCCATTATACTTTTTAATTTAGCAATCTTTTTCTTTCTTTTAAAGTAAAAGGCCTTTTATGTCTTGGATCATTCTCCTTTCATGTTTGCCACCTCTAACATTTATAAGCAAAGTATCCTTTAGAGAACAGGGGTTAGAGATTTTCCAAATTAATTTTTTTTATTCTCTCATTTGCTCTGAGAGTAGGTACAACCTCTTGAATTCAGTGGTATTTCTTTGTTTTTTTAATTCTAAATTCAAATCCTAACTCTGCTTCTCTGTACATAGATGAGTTTGGGCAAGTTGGCAGTTCTCTCTATGCTCAGATTTCTCATTTATAAAATATTGCTAATACATAATGACACTTACCTTATTAGAACTCGGTTATGATTAACTGATATAATGCGAGAAAGAGCTTAGCAGTATCCTGTGCATGGTAATTGCTCAATGAATGGTAGTTGCCATTAAAATCATTGTTCTCGTCACCATTATAATCATCATCATTACCATCACTATCATCATCTAGGCAGGAGCAGAGGTTGGTTTTGTAAAAGCGCTTGAATTCCAACTCTAATCTGACAGATCTGGATACAGGAGAAAAAGAAAATTAGGACTACTAGAGTGTTGCTATGCTAGCTTAGAACTCCGCTCCTCCGGGTCCAGCTGGATGGCACCTGGCACCGAGGCAGCTGCAGCAGGGAGCTTTATTTCTCGTCGTGGGTGCTTTCCCTTCCTTGATACAACAGCCAGAAATCTGCTGGGTGTTCTCCTCTAGCCTTCACTTCTCTCATGTGCTTGTCTGCCTACTTCCTCTGGATGAAAGGCGACCAGCGCCAGATGCCAACTCTTTGCTGACCTGGTAGCCCACAGTAAGAGTAATTGTATGGAGAGGTAGGGGAGTGAGCAATCTCCAAGGTTCCCCAACTAGTGGACAGTCTCAAGGATGCTTGCCTCCAGCTTTCACCCCTATGAATTAGGGGTAAGAGTGTGGCAGTGGGGCAGCGTGGGGATAGAAGGATTTTGGAGTCTCTTGTATTTGCTTCCTCTGCAAACCATGACTTCTCAGGCAGGGATTCACAAATTGTCCTTCCCTTAGAATTATTCCTGTGTGCACTTAGCTTGCAGGAATTTCTCAGGGTTTTTGCATGAGTATCTCATTCTCCTAAATTCCACTTTACGTGGCTTTCCCCATTTTTATGTTCTATTTTCCACTTCACTAGTCAACTGGGAGGGAGGGAGTTAGACGTGAATGTTCATATTAATGTTAGAGAAAAATCAACTATTACTCTTGAAATAAGTTTTCTTTGTCAAGCTCATCTTCTACTCAATAAAGGGTTTATTGTTTAAAAATCATAATAAGGCAAAATTTCTTCTAATGCTTTCACATTATGACAAAGCTGTAAATGTGAATCTTTTTTCCATTTTTAAAAAAGTTCTCAAATCTTATTTCTACTGCTTTAGAATCTACTTAAGGTCCAGTAATTTCTAAAAATACTTTGCTCTATTAGCCTAAAATGACGTAGCATTACCCTATTACAATAGCAATGAAAACTAAGCCCAGTTTTTATATCTATTGAATTTCTTGTGTTCAGTTATAGCTCAGTCCCCGTGTAAAACTGCTCAGCACTTTAAATAGGTAGTTACATATAGTGGAAATGGAGTCCTTCAATACTATAAAACAATCAAGAATGCATAAAAAATTCTTTCAAGGAGCTCTCCTTCCAATTGAGGTTAAATAGATGCTGAGTATGTTTTGTGCTTTAAACACTGTCAGTGTGGTATGTTCAACTTTTTCCCACCTCAATGAGAATAAAATAGAAGACCTAGATTTTCTCTTTTAAATACTGGAGATAATTTTGTGATGTGGAATTTTTATTTTAGATCCTTCAGTCATTTATAAGATTCATTCATTTTTCACATTTCTTAGTTCTTCCTATGAACTTCCACTTAAATACAAAAGATTCTTAAATAACCTTTAGTTCCAATTTCTTGTTAAAATAAATTATGTTTAGAATATCTAGAACAATATTACAAAACCATTTTACAATTACAAATACAAAGGCAGTAAAAGCTTATGGAAGGGCTGGGTTGGGTCCTATTCATAGCTGTAACAATATTGGGGAAAATCTCCAAGATTTACTTAAAAAGTTAGTAAACATGTTCTGAGGTCTCCTAGAAATATAAGTTTTGCGTATAGAAACAGACTTATGTAAAGAAATAGGCATTCACCCAGTAATTGGGATGTAAGGCTTCCTGAGAGGAATTACCTTACACACAAAAATATCTCTTCTACTGACCCACTGATGAGTCTCTAAATCCTAGCACTACTTGTTTACTTATTTGTCCTGTGGGCAGATCTTTCCTCCCTCCCTTCTATTCTCTAGTGTATGGATATAATTGTAAGAGCAAATAGCATTTAGCAAGGCATTAAACGTACTGAATAAACACATACTGAATGGATTGTTTTGTTTTGTTTTCCTCTCTTAAATTACTCCTGGGAGAGTTGAAGATGTTAAATCTGGCATAGTGGTTACCAAAATTAACTGGCATAAAAATCATCCTGGATGCTTATTAATCTGCAGATGTCCAGGTACCACCCCTTTGAGATTTTGGTGCAGGTAATCCTGATCCACATTGTCTGAAATCACTCTGCAACACCTTAGTATGAACTTGTTTTTTTACTCGTCTCTGGGAAAAGTTGAGAGTTCCTGGATGAAACCACGAAAGAAGAGGTTAGGCAAGAATGTGAGTTAAACTACTGCCTTTTCCTACCAGTCTCATTATTTCAGGGAGTTGGCTAACGGTGAATTTTAAAGTGGGTGTTAAAGCAGCTTCCTTTTGCTTCTGTGATTATGCACAAGATAACCAACCACATAGTTTTAGTAAGGTGGCCTTCTCTATACAGTCACAAGTTCTCTGCTTTTCCTTACTTAGTGATTCTACAGTCTTTTCTTTCCCTATCTCCATGCCACTGTGTCTGTTTTTGTTTATGGTTATAGCATTTGCTGCTAGACTATCACAATGGGGTGACTTGGTGGTGGTCTTGGTCTACCTTCCACCTCCAATACTCTCCCAAATTTCATGAAAGAAGATCTGATTAACTCATTTTGCTGCTGTGATTCCTTCCAAGGCTCTTCACTAATTTCAGGAGAAAATTCAAATGTCTCAGCCATTTGTGGTGCAGCACTTGTCTACTGCTCCCTACACTGACCTCTGGGCACAATGAACTCAGTCCACATCCTGCACAAAACTTCCTCCTCCATATCCACAGACTGGCTTCCTGCCCTTCTCTTTGCCTGAAGCTCCAAACACTCACCAGAGAGCCTGACTAACATCTACATATCCCCTAGAGTTGTAATTTGGCATCTAGATTAATAACACCTAGACATCAAGGAAATTTCTGCATGAATAACACCTGTGAACTTAAGCAACCCTGAAACCTTCATATACTTCTGTGACCAGAACAGCAAAGACATATTGCGGCCTTTAGAAAATTTTTAGTGGCTACAAAATATTAACTCAGTGTACTCTCAGTCCTGGGACTACAAATCATGATTTATTCTGCATGCTTTTCTGTATGTCCTGTTTTATGACCCAGGCATTTACTAATTTTTTAATGGAAAGAACAATTCTTATAAATTCTTGATGAATGACTCATAGCAGAAAATTGTCATTAAGGAGTAACAAGTTCAGAGTCTTCACTTATTTGTAATTTGACATGTTTCTCAGCTAGGTTGGAGACTGACTTATTCTCACTTCATAGGCACAAAGAGAATCTTGCAAATAATATTTCAGGGAACCAGTGATAGAACCATCTTAGGAATGTCTGATCATTATCCTCTCAGAAGAAACCACTGGAAAAGGTTCTAGAAACCAAGTTTCTACTATTTATTAGGCAACCAAGTGGCACAAGTCTGTATTGGGTTATCCAGGGCTAAAGAGGCCTTTTCAAACAGCAGCCACAGTGCCTACCCATCCCCATCACCGAGCAGGGACACCACGACACCACACTGAAAGTGATGGAACACACTGAAAGTATACTGGCCAAATAAAAGAAACTGGCTAAATTGAGCAGAAAAGGAATACATTGGAAAGATCTTACACAGCTCACAGAACTCATGCAAAGTCTGAAGAATCAAGCTCTGTAAAGACAACACAGCCAGATTCAGACTACAGGCATGACGATGTGTTCAGGACTCTAACTGCAAGTCCTACCGCTGCCACTTCACCGCCCTCTGCCTGCTCCCATCTCTGCAGCAGGACCGAGTGCTCAGTGTTTGCACTCCTCCAAGAGTCTAAATACCCTGAAATTGCAGCTCATATGCTCACCAGCTCAGTGACAAGGGATCCAGCAATTCTCCTGAAACAGGAAACTTATCCCAGCACTAGGTAGAACCAAAAGAAAATAATGCTTGTCCCCCGAACCCCCACCCCCAGGTACCAAGCTTAACCAACAGAGACAGGTGTGCACAGACACCGACGGTGAGCAGCCCTGAGTCCTGGGGAGTCCCTAGGATCCGGGTCTTCCCTCTGGGATTGCTCATCTGTTTAGAGAAGAGAAGATGGAGAGGCCTGTGAAAGTGTCCTGAAGGGGAGAGGAGTGATAATATAAAAGAAGAGGAGGAAGGAGAGAAGGAAATCTGAATCAGAGGAGAAAAACTGAAATAGTGGGAGAAGTGACCCAGGGTGGATTATAAAGAACTGAGATGTAGGAAAGAAGGCAAGGTATTGAAGGAGGCCGTGTGAAAACAAATGGTCAATCAGAACAAACTACAAAAAAAGCATGGATCTTTGCTCTCTATAGCCACAGTATTATTAAGTTAATTAATGAAGATCCTAAGATTAGAGAATTAGTAGTCCTCAGCACATATTAGGTAGGCACTCAGCAATGCACGTTAGTATGGGGTAATTCATAAATACCAGTTATGTAAACACTTTATCCACTAAATCATAACAAATTGTGGGAGTGCTACAGCAGCCACAGGTACAAAGTGGGGATTTTAAAGACAGGCCAAAGGAAAATACTGTACTCTTGGCTTTTAACCCTCCCTACCTTTAAGGTTTTCAGAGTGTATAGCTTTTTTTACCTACCGTTTTTATAATAATGATTGTAAGTAGCTTTATGAAATGTTCTGTGTATTCAAGTACTGAAAATTTATTTTTATCTACAAGTCAGTAGATTTGCTCATCTTATTCTTTCTCTCACAGACACCTATAATTTGTGTTCTTTGTAAGCAATACTTGATTTTATTGCTTATGTCTGCTCATCCTAAACAGAACATATATTCTCTTACCATTTAATAATGAACTCCATAGTTGAAACTAATTTGTTGTTTTTCTTAGCCAAGAATAGGGTTGGTAAGAACAGAGTGGGGTGGAAATGAGGATGGGACTAATCCATGTGAAATTTCAGTGAAACAAACCAACTTATTGGTAAATGGACCACAATTACGTATTCAATCCTCATTATTTATTGGTAAATGGACCAAAATTACATATTCAATCCTCATTATTTTATTGGAGTTTTGATATGCACATCATTCAAGGTAAATCTGTAAAGTCATAATAGGCAAACTATTTATGCATTCCTCTAAATTGCAATGAGACAGAAGGCAAGTATATTAATACAGGCCTTAGGATACTGAATCAGAAAAAAAGATAGAAGCAAGGTTATAGTAAGAGATTTACCACAAGATTACACACTTGTGGAGGCTAGCTAGGTAACTCTGACATTCAAAGGCCAGTAGGGATGGAGCTGACACTGCAGCCAGGAGGCATTTCTCCTTCCTCAGGGAAACCTCAGTTTTACTTGTAAGGCTTTTCAACTGTTTGGATGAGGACCACCCAGATTATGGAGCATGATCTCCTTTATTTAAAGTCAACTGATTGTGCATGTTAATCACCTCTAAAGAAATACGTTCACACAACTAGATTAACATGTGACTGAAAAAGTAGCCAAGTTGACACATAAAACTCACTATCACAGATATCCAGTGAGCGAAAAAAAAAAAGCCCTAGCATAGCTCGAATAATAAGTCAGCAAGATGTACACCAAGGCTTCTGCAGAGTGGAATAGATTTTTCTGGACATCCAATGTAATTTTGAGAATGGCACATCTACCTTGGGATTGATTAAAAAACAGAGTTGTGTTTGAGAATCTCATAAATCATATCTCTGGTGAGGGACTGACAACAGAACCCCCACTGACTAGCTTCTCATCGTCCCACACCCACACTAAGCACACCCTTGTTTCATCTCTCAGCACCCTAGGGTTGATGTGATGAATGCTTCCTTACACAGCTGAGGAAACTGAGGTTTAGAGGGGTCGGGTCTTGTCTAGTAAACTGCCTTTGTTAAGTACCTATAATACGGTGGACACATTTACATTTAGTTTACTTTATATTACTTAATCTTGTCATCTACTTTTACATCTAGAATTATTTCCCCTGTTTTACACCTGAGAACACTGAGGGCCAAAGAGTTTAAATAGCATATTCTGCACTCATTATTCAGTAAGGAGTAGATGCAACATATGGGCTTTTCCATTCAAGGCCCGTGTCTGTCACACTGCTTAGTAGAATACCAACAATCATTTTTCACTTAGAAGGCTCCTGACAGAAAAGAGAAAGAATAATACCAAGTGATGATAGGAGGGGAAGGGAAATTGTTTACTTATATTTGGCTAAACAAGAGAGAGAGTGGGTCACTGTGACAGCTTTCAGGTACCAAAAACAAGCAGAGAACTAAGGAGTGTGTGGTGCATCCCCAAGGGGAGATTAAGGTAATGAAAAAGCATGTACATTTGTATAATATTTGTACAAATGTATATTTGAGAAGTTATTGCTTATGTGAACAGTAAGGCATTCATTCATATTATTATTACTTGACTAGATAGCTAATATATTATGGAGGATTAATATATTACAGAGGATTAATAATATACATTAATATATCACAGAGGGTTAATAACAACAAAAATAATAATAATAGAGGAAGAGTTCTTACCCATATTACCACAATACTTAGGCTTTTCATACTCTTTCATAAAATGTATTTTAAGTACTATTAATAATAAAATGTTAGAGCTTGTGCATAATTTATTTTTCTCCCTAAATAAAAGAAGACATAAAATTATACCTATATCACTCCCTCTGGGTTCTGTCAGTCTGTTTGATCAGGAAAACAGAGCCCCTGCAGTTATTCTAGGAATAAAGAATTCAATAAAGAAATTAGGGTTTGCACAAATGTTGCAGGAGCTAGAGGACTATAGGCACTGGTTTGAAGAGAAACAATAATTTCACTTCACAGCCCTGGAATGGCAGGGAAAGTTGAGCTGTGTTCAGTCTGAAAATATGCCATGTCTGGCCACTTGGCCTGCAAAATGGGAGCTGGAGCCCAAGTCTACTGCTGGTGTATCTGGTGGCCTCCCAGGAATAATGGCTTTCTCTTTCCTTTGCTTGTCAAATCTTCCACAAGTGCCTCTCCTTGGCAGACTAGCCTGAAACCAGATAGGAAAGGGGGATCTGAAAACAAGTCCCCACTGTTGGAAGGGAGTAGGGGTGGTATGAGTTGGTAGCCCACTTGGGTCCTGATATACTTTTCCTCTTTAAGAGGGAGAGAAAGTGTGAGACACCAAGAACTGCATACAGAGGTGTATCACAGAGGTGTATGAATGTGTCCGTACAAAAAAGAAAAAAAAAGACTGAGACATCTGTACATTTCTGAGAAAACATATGCCTTAGTGGCCTATAACTATGCTGTATAACAAAAGGCTGACGGGCTGTTAAAAGTCTGATAAAGAGCCTTTGGAAATACAGCATGATCGTCTCTTTTAATAGAGTGAAAGCACTGTTTTAGTGTTTGTTTCATGCTGGAACCAGGGATGGGGGAGAGGAGGGAGACCAGGTCGATCTACACCTTCTAGGCGCAGACATCCATCAGAGGAGAATAAGCTGCCGCTGCCGGGGTGTCCACACCGCCGCAGGGCAGCAGGCTGCTATCCTGCCGGGCCGTGTGTGTAAGCATTCTGGCTACGCTGACTGCTGGGCGGGAAGGTGCCTTGTCCACCACTGCTCTGATGTGACACTGAAAACCTGGGCAGTTTTGCTCACTTTTAAAAGTAGAACCATAAAGCAAATAATTTAAAAATAGGTCTATAATTTGCATAGATGAAAAATTAACACCTTTTAAAATGAAGCAGTATTTACTTTTAAAGTGAGTCAAAAGTGCCTTCTTTTTATGTAATATTTGATGAAGGTCGCCAGTGTGCTGGGTGTTGGGTATCACCCTGCACAGTTGTGTGTATATATAGGAGCCGGGAATCCAATAATAGGGTCATGTGGCCTATAGGAGAATTGACCATACTCCAAAAAGGTCAGATCAACAACATTAACCATAACTGGTTTATATACTTTATTTCCACCAACAGACGTTTCATCTTTCTTGATATATTAACATTTAAAGTATACTTCACTATTTTGGGGGATTTATTGAAAATTTTGACTGCTTGTAAAGGACTTATACTCTGTCCAATTGTAAATGGCCTTAAACAAAACTGTCTTTTTTTGATGTGTGAAATACTCTTTCTATTAGGTTTGTGAGTTGCTGGTGTGGAGTAATCCATTTTAAAGAGAGAAAGTAGCTGTATTAGACACAATATTTGTCAAAAAAAATTATTTTCAGTTGAAAAAATTCTTTAAAAATGAAAGAAACTAAAAAAATTATGTGCTAGAAATTGTGCTTTGAACCATTTCAGATGATTTCTCTAGCAAAGATAGTTTTTCTGTCATAGGAAAACTATATTAAAGAAAAAAATCATAGTTTTGAATAATGAAAATCAGCTTTGCAAAGAGAAAAAGTATTAGGAGGAAAGGATTAAGAAATGGGGCACACTGTAATCAAGTAGGCTTTATTCCAGGAATGCAAAGATGGTACAATATTAGAAAATCCATCCACCTCATCCACCACATCAACAAACAGAAGGACACAAAACACATTATCATCTCCATAGATGCCAAAAAAGCACTTGACAAAATTCAACATCCATTCATTATAAAAACTCTCAACAAAATGGGTATAGAGGGCAAGTACCTCAACATAATAAAGGCTATATATGACAAACCCACAGCCAACATCATACTTAACAGCAAGAAGCTGAAAGCCTTTCCTTTAAGATCAGGAACAAGACAAGGATGCCTATTCTCTCCATTTTTATTCAACATAGTTCTGGAAATCCTCACCACAGCAATCAGACAATACAAAGAAATAAAGCGTATCCAGATTGGAAAGGAAGAAGTTAAACTGTCACTGTTTGCAGATGATATGATATTTTACATAAAAAACCCTAAAGAATCCACTCCAAAACTACTAGACCTAGTATCTGAATTCAGCAAAGTTGCAGGACACAAAATTAATACACAGATATCTGTTGCATTCCTATACACTAATGATGAACTAGACTGGCAGAAAGGGAAATTAAAAAATTCACAATTGCATCAAAAAGAATAAAATACCTAAGAATAAACCTAACCAAGGAAGTAAAAGATCTATAGTCTGAAAACTGCAAGACACTCATGAGAGAAATTAAAGAAGATACGAATAAATGGAAACACATCCTGTGCTCATGGATAGGAAGAATTAATATTGTCAAAATGGCCATCCTGCCTAAAGCAATCTCCAGATTCAATGCAATTCCTATCAAAATACCAACAGCATTTTTCAATGAACTAGAGCAAATCATTCTAAAATTAATATGGAACCATAAAACACCCCAAATATCCAAAGCAATCCTGAGAAGGAAGAATAAAGCTGGGGGGGATTATGCTTCCTGACTTCAAGCTCTACTACAAAGCCACAATAATCAAGACAATTTGGTACTGGCACAAGAACAGAACAATAGACCAATGGAACAGACTAGAGAGTCCAGATATAAATCCAAGCATAAATGATCAATTAATATACGATAAAGGACCTATGGACATACAATGGGGAAATGACAGCCTCTTCAACAACTGGTATTGGCAAAACTGAACAGCTACATGCAAAAGAATGAAATTGGATTATTGTTTAACCCCATACACAAAAGTAAACTTGAAATTGATCAAAGACCTGAATGTAAGTCATGAAACTATAAAACTCTTAGAACACAACATAGGTAAAAATCTCCTGAATATAAACATGAACAACTTCTTCCTGAAAGCGTCTCCTTGAGCAAGGGAAACAAAAGCAAAAATGAACACATGGGTCGACATCAAATGAAAAAGCTTCTATACGGCAAAGGACACCATCAGCAGAACAAAAAGGCATCCTACAGTATGGGTGAATATATTTGTGAATGACATATCTGACAAGGGGTTAACATCCAAATATATAAAGAATTCACATGCATCAACACCCAAAAAGCAAATAACCTGATTAAAAAATGGGCGGAGGATACAAAGAAGAAATTCAGATAGCCAACAGACACATGAAAAGATGCTCCACATCACTAATCATCAGGGAAATGCAAATTAAAACCACAAAGAGATATCACCTCACACCAGTTAGGATGGCCAACATTGAAAAGACTAAGAACAACAAATGCTGGCGAGGATGCAGAGTAAGGGGAACCCTCCTACACAGCTGGTGGGAATGTAAGCTAGTTCAACCATTGTGGAAAGCAATATGGAGGTTCCTCAAAAAACTAAAAATAGAAATACCATTTGACCTGGGAATCCCACTCCTAGGAATTTAGCCAAAGAATGCAAGTTCTCAGATTCAAAAAGACATATGCACCCCTATGTTTATTGCAGTACTAATTACAATAGCTAAGATGTGGAAGCAACCTAAGTGTCCATCAGTAGATGAATAAAGAAGATGTGGTACATATATATAATGGAATACTACTCAGCCATAAGAAAGAAACAAATCCTACCATTTGTAACAACATGGATGGAGCTGGAGTACATTATGCCCAGTGAAATAAGCCAGGCAGAGAAAGACAAGTACCAAATGATTTCCCTCATTTGTGGAGTATAACAATGAAGTAAAACTGAAGGAACAAAACAGCAGTGGATTTCTTCCCCAACACTGAAGTCAGTATCACAAAGTGGTTGGTAATAAGTGGGAGGAAACAATCTGTGGTTGAATCTCAGTTCTGCCATTTAATGGCTTTCTCCCAAGAAGGGACTAGTGGTTAACAAAGGGAAGGGGTGTGGGAGAGTGGGTGGGGACAGAGGGAGAAGGGGATTGAGAGGTATTATGTTTAGTGTAAGATAAATTCTAGCTGAAATAAGCAGGTGACAAAAGGCAACAAAGGGCCAGGCAGTTTATTTGAGCGCAATTCCCAGGTGGTGTTCCCCGGTCTGGGTATTACAGGCCAGGGAAGTCACACCCGGTCAGGGAGGTGGGGGCTTATAAGGGATTAGGAGGGGGAGGAGTGGGCAAGCTATCCTAGGGGGGGTGGAGAGGTATGATTGGCTAAAGGTGACATAATATAATAGACAACTAGAAACTTTTTTTCCTTCCAAGAGGGAGGAGGCTGACATCTGGGTCTTAGTTGGCACATCAGAAGGATGGAATTCAGGAAGAGCTGTCCCCTTTCCATATAAGGCATGGACCTTGGGGTCTGATCTGTTCTCCCCGTATGGCATCTCTCTGTTCTGTTTGCATGTCCTTGTTTTTCCTTCCTCCAGCCTAACATTCTAGCCTTTCGGTCATAATGGGCAATGACTCGATCTGGCTACTTCTGACTGACAAGGGGTGTTGTGGGGGTTTGAGGCTGGTATTAGGCTGAAGGAGGGGGTTCAGTGGGAAGAGGTGCATAACGGTGAAATAACATCTGGTTGGTGGTGACCCAGGTCATCTGGGTTAACCACTGTTGGAAGAACCTGAGGACATAAGGGGCAACTAAGAGTAAACCACAAACTGTTATTAAGGGGCCCAGTAGGGGCATTAGCCAGGCCATTATGGGGGACTGGAATTCTGGATTGAGTTTACATTTAGTACACATGATTTGGGGGATCATGGGGAAGACAGTGTAGCACAGAGAAGGCAAATCGTGACTCTGTGGCATATTACTACATTGATGGGCAGTGACTGCAATGGGTAGGGGTGGGGACTTGATAGTGTGGTGACTGTAGTAACCGCATTGTTTTTCATGTGGAATGTTCATAAGAATGTATATCAACAATACCTTAATAAAAATAATGAAAAAATAAATAAACAAGAAATGAGGCACAAATGTACCAAAAAGCTCTTTGTAAATGAAAAGGAGTTCCTCTTAACAGTTGTTCTTATGCCAGTCCATGGGAAAATTAGTTTTGTGTTAGGAAAACAGTAACAAAAAATCTCAGTTCATCAGTTCTGGTGCCTAACTTCTAAAAGTTCTTAGAAAAACAATCTAATCTGTAATAAAGATGGTTGAATTTTTCTAATTTAAGGTACATATGAGAGCTATCAAACTCAGGTACTTGTAGATTTTTTGCAGTACATTTTCCCATGTACTAATTGATTCACAAGACGTTTCTATTACTTCCATAGCTGGGGCTAGATATAAGCAAGAAGAACTGTGGCACCCAGAAATAAAAGTTAATGGAACTTCTGCTGAGCCACAAAGAGAATTTTCAGTGTCCGCCTAAGGATTCAAATGTACACTTGAGAACTTTCTAGTCAGTCCTGATTTTTGCTGGTCTGTACTATTAATACTTCAAGGAAGTATCAAAAATCTGAACCAAACTGACAGGAGCAATGTCTTTTAGGCAAGAAATATAACTGCCAAAGAGGGCAAACGAGGATTTTACAGAAGCATAGAGCCAACCGGGTATCCGGAGACATCACATTTCATTGCTCTTTTCTGTTTATTACAGTGTATGAAAAGCATCGTTGGCCACTAAAGGGATGCTTCATGAATAGAATGTTATAATCCATAACTGAATACAATGGCTTTAGGGAATTAAATGACCTTTCAGGAAGATTTTTTTTCCAAACTGATCCTAGAATTCTAGTAGTCATCCAATAGGTAAAGTTACCTGTTTAAGACGCTTCTACTGGTCCTTTTTGGCCTGATCAAAGAATTTTAGGAGCTCTCTTCCCTTTGTTTGCCAGAGAAGTTCTACTTAAAATTTAGTGACAACAAACTATTATAAAAGAAACAATTCCATTGGTTTTCTTCTCCCCCTCTTCCCCTCCCTTCCGTTCACAAACAGATTCCCTATTCTTTCGTGAATTTCCCCATATGAGTTCTTTATTTTGGTTCATCTTTCAGTTGTCTCAGTGAAGGTCAGTTGACAGGTGTAGAGAAACTTGCCACATAAAAGGGTTGGTAGCTGAGAAAGATGAAGATCAGGGAAGCTGTGGAAAGCCACTAAAGGGTAGCTCTGAGATTCAACCACAAATTGTTTCCTCCCACTTACTACCAACCACTTTGTGATACTGACTTCAGTGTTGGGGAAGTAGGGGGCATGAAAAACAATGTGGTTGCTACATCCACCCATACTATCAAGTCCCCACCCATACCCCATTGCAGTCACTGTCCACACTTCATGTACTAACCATTATTTAATGATTTTCAAAGATACCTTTGTGAATGATCCCAAAAGGTATTGGGAAGACAATTATTAACTACTTTTCCTATAATGTACTCTACGTTTTATCATCAACATTAAAAGGAATTCTATTCAACACAAGCTGTCTTATTAGTTGTAATGAATACTAACAGTGTTTTTAGTTCTTTGTAAAGGTTTTAGAAGAAATGCATTAAAACCATTTATTTGCTTAGGAAATACTGAATGTCTGCTGTATAACAAACACTGTTCTAGATGCTAGGATACAACTGGTAAACAAAGAGCCCAAATCCCTGCCTTGGGAAACAGCCCTGCAGACTACAAAAGCTAAACATACAAAGGCAATAGTAAATTCTTGGTGGGATTAGAGAAGGTAAACATATTTGAAAGCCAAAACTATGTGTTATTATGGTTACTTATCCCCTAGAGCCTCAATTAAGAGCCATCTTTGGTTTCAAAAATTGTTTTAAAGATATGACTGTCAAACATATCCCAAAGTAGCAAGCTTAAGGCCAAATGTAAAAACTGGGAGAAAATGATGTCAAATGGTTTAGACCATATATCCAGTCTAAGTTGACTGAAATATCTCAGGAATTCACTAAGAAATGTAAAGAAGCTCCCAGAAGTTTCTATCACTCTGTCATGGCTGTGCTATGATGACATGTGAAACCATGTGCTATACTGATATGCACAAATATTCCTGGTTCTTCTAGATTCCTCTCCTGCTAGAGTCTGTACCCCAAAACACCTCCAGTGTCTATCCTCACTGCCTCTGATTTCTCTAGCTGACAGCAAAAAAACATACAAAAAAGATTTGTCTCATTTCCAAAGGAATCCAGACCAGCAAATATAGTTTGTAATACCACAAAGTAAATACTGTCCTAATGTTTAATATTTAGCCATAGAATAAACTTTCACATCTCCAAAATGTCAAAGATTTAAAATGCTTAACTAGTTTTTAGGGTTACTATGAAAATTCATTAATGGAGAGCCTTGAGGAAGAACATTTATAACACATATGAAAAGGATAATTACAATGACAGGCACATTTAGCAGGCATGTAGAATATGGTTTAGTTTCCTTTGGTTAGAAATCTCATCACTGTACATAAAAACCCAGATTTTTCATGAATGGATAAGCCAGTTAGAAGAACTCTTGACAGTCGGTTCTGCACGATATTATATTTAGCAATTAATTTCATAATAACTGGTTCACACATATAAAGCAGTCCATTTGCATAAAAAATTACTGCTTAAATTACAAATCAATTATTGCACACAAAGTCAATTATTATATACTTGTTTAAAACTGAATATCATAATTAAAATTTGAGTAATTTGCTGTTTTTCCTATTGCAGTGCAGTACAGTAATTAGTATTCTAGCTCTGTGAGATTAAGTGTCTTCATTAAGTCATTAAAATAAAAATCCCTAAATCTAATGCACAGTACATGCAAGATAATTGTAGTATATCAAAGAAGGTTTTGTTTCTTTTTTTCCTTAAGAATGATCATTTGAGCCTCTGTCTCCCTTTCTAAACCTCAGGACAGAGTCCACATAGTTATTGGCTATCACTCTTTTTCTAATAACAGTGGTTGGGGTGAAAACTGAGAACTGAGAATGCAAAACAAGATAAATTCACCTATGTAAAATAACTGTAAATCTTTTAAAAGGCATCTAAAAGAGATTTATTGGTGGGTTTCTAAGTGGAACACATAATTCCCAGAAAACAAAAGATAAGTACTTAAGTTGTTTAATTCCTCAGAAACATTGCAAGTAA
The DNA here is from genome assembly GCF_040802235.1 of Manis javanica. NCBI lineage: Eukaryota > Metazoa > Chordata > Mammalia > Pholidota > Manidae > Manis > Manis javanica. The sequence goes on from NC_133167.1 coordinate 53,705,231, forward strand.
AAAACATTCAAATGGTAGCAGAACCATCATGGGTGCATAAAAGTCTATGAGGAGCTACTGAATAAATCTTCCCTTTGAGGAGGGCCACATGGCCATATGGATCAGGCAAGTTGTAGCTATTCACAAATATGCTTCTTCCTATTCGTTTCCTATGAACAAAGCACACCATCAATGACAGTCATAGCTTCTGATTTCATCCAAAATCTGATCCCTTTACACCTGTTGCCCCCCACTTCCGTTGTCCAAACTGCCATCATCTCCCACTTGGATTGCTGTAATAGCTTCCTCCTACCCTGCCCCTTCAGCTAACTCAACAGAACAGCCAACAAAGTCCTTTCAGAGTGTAACTCAGATGAAGTTATGAGCAGAGAAGCAGGTAACTCTGCTCAAGAGCCCCTGATGGCTCTCATCTTACTCACAGTGCATGTCATGCCTTTGCCATGGCAGACGAGGCTCCTCCTAACCCTCCCGGTAGAGGTAAGAACTACAAAGAAAGCTGAAGCGAGAAAAGAGGTGGTGGAATTTCCAGGGTGCCATTTGAGAAGAGCTGTTGAGGTAGCCCTTTCTGAGGAGAGGGCGCTAGAGTAGAGCCCTGAAGGAAGTGTGAGAGCAAGCCAAGAGGCTGTCTGAGGAGGAGCAGCCTGCCGAGGGGGCCAAGGGTGGGATGCTGGGGGCAAGGAGGCCAGGGAGATGGGGGCAGAGGCCCGGGGAGGGGGAAGGTAAGTGGTAACCAATGAATGTGGACAAATAGCTGGGGTCAGGTTTTGTAAGGCTCCTGGATACAATTCTCCGTGTGCTTGGAAGTACCTGGAGACTTTTCAGCAGGGAAGTGCTGAGATTAATGAAATTCCTAAATCCCTCGGACTCGCTGGACCATGACCATCAAGGTGTAGTGTTTACATTTTTGACCCAGTTATGATTAGAAGCCTCTACTGATCTGAAATTCTGTGTAGTACCACCTTCTGCAGATGCTCCTGATTGTTTCTAGAAGGGCTTTTTATTCTCCTTGACTGACTGGAATACTTACTTTCAGGAACTATTCCATGTGGATTAGAATAAAAAAAGTTTAGCACAGCAATTAGAAGTTCAGGCTCTGAGTTCAGACGGCCTGGATTGGAATTCTAACATTGCCACTTACTGGCTACCTGGCACCAGGCAAGGTACTTAAACTGTGTATCACACAGTTTCCTGATTTCTCAAACTGGGATAATACTAACCTCATGCCTCCTAATAATCACACCACCACCCCCTCTGCCCCACACATAGTAATGTTATGGGGAATAAATGAGGTATCGGTAACACATTTAGAACAATCTCTGACATCTACTAACTGACTATAATACACAGTAGCTATTATGATGATGTCTTGGAGAGGGAAGCTGTTTTTATCCTGACTACTGCTCCTGATGAGGGTGCCCATTTTGAGAATGGCACTGTCTGGGCCAAACGTCCTGTATCCAGGTGGCCAATGCTGCCTTCCTTAGTGTTGAGTTCTGGACAGAGGCAAGAAGATTTACTATCTCTTTCCAAATCTTGGTTAGGTTTTATTTCTGTGGCCCCAGACAGAGCTACCTGGGTCCATCACCTTGTCAAGCTTCTAGTCTATGGGTTCTCATATTTTCTGGTTTTTTCTTTTTCATTTATAAGGGTTCAAATCTAGACCTTGTGCCTAGGGAAGGAGCAAACCTCATGCTATCCTCTAGATTTTCTTATTGGACCCTGCTTCAGGCCAAACTCTTCTGTCTTACCTTAGTTACCAAACAAATGCTCCCATACATATCATCAAAAATATGCAAAAGGAATGGAGGAAAGGAGAATTTTCTCCACCGTTTATGTCTGCTTCTTGTTTAGCCAGCCAAACATGCTCTACTGTATATGTTGGAGTTTTATCTACCTGGTGGGGTCAAATCTAGATGGCCCATGGTTACTTGTTAAAAGGCATAGTGTATTAGTTAAGTAAGCTGTATACAGACTTAAAAACATAGGGACCAAGTACACATGACTCAAATGCAATTAAAATCTTATTTCTTATTCATGTAACAGTTCGAGGTGGATGGAACTGTTGGGCAGCTCTCCTCCACTTGGCATTTTAAGGAGTGACCCAGATTCCTTTCCTTTTGGAACTCTGGATATTGTTTTCATCTGTATCTAGCTCTCTAATGAAAAAGAGCATACAGGAGGCACGCCTGCCTCTAAAAAGCCTTGGTACTGAAGAGCACACATCTTTTCCATTCACTGGCCATTGTAAGTTAGTTACGTTGTCGCACACAGCTGCAAATGCACTCCCTGGCAAGGCCGTCACTTCCTAGCTACACCTGTATGTTAGGGAAAAATATCTTTTGGTGGGCAGCTAGCCATCTCTACACATGAAGAAAACAACTTCATATTATCACAGTCAAATAACCAAAATGCAGTAACAGTTCATTCAACTGCAAAACTGATTTATTCCAGATCAAAATTAAACCTCATGAGTAAATTATTATCAGGTGAAACTACACTGTTTAAAAAAAAAATAGAACTTTAATAAGTATATCGATGGCTCCTGCCACATTCTCTGAAAGGAATTTTGGTTAAACAAGAGAAAATATTTACTGGCAAAGATTATTCAATTAAGTCTTCATTCTATAAATCACTTCCAGTAAAATTTATCTTGGTTGAAGAAGAATAGCAAAGAAGTAAAAACTGGGAGTTTTTACCCTCCTTTTAGTTTCTTCCTTTTCCATTGTCCCACTGAAGATTCCCACTAAGTTTCTGGCAAGTATGGAGAAGGTAATAGGAACTTCATGGTACTCATTAGCGATATTTTAAAAGACTATTTTTAACCTTAATAACATAATATTCATGCTCAGGAAGTTGCCAAAATTACTGAATTTCAACGTGCTAAACAAATACTCCTACTCAGTCAGAATCTTCTTTTTACATTACTAATGCATTATACATAAGCTTTCCTAATATTGGTGCCACTGTGCAAACAGTACTGTCACTTAGAGCCATGTTCACCTTTTGTAAACAAATGATTTAATTAATAAGCCTCACCAGGGAATAGGAGTTTTGACTTAAAGGTTGCCTTTCTAAGATAGCTTTATAAAACAGTCTTCACTTTCCTGGAGCTTATGACCTACGTGCATTCAGGATTTGCTAATGAACTGCTTAGCTGCTAAGTTGAGTAAATAGAAAAGGCCATTTCTCTTTGCTCTTTTCACACCTTTTAATTGGAAGAAGTATGTTTTGGTCTGATTCATACTTTTATTTTATGTGTTAGGAACTTGTCTGGATAAGAATTTGGTTGAAATTCTGCAGGCCATGCTTTTTAACATAGGCAGTTGGTTGCTTTAATTCTATAGGACAAGGATTAATGGATCATGAGTGACATGATGGATTGGTTTGAAAATTACATTCCAACCTGAGTGAGTTTTAACTCTCATAATGTGTCTGTCCATGTTTCTAAAGCAATTATTTTCTAAGTAGAATGCACGAAGTGGCCAAAGGGGGTTGAGAAGATTGTATTAGCCGAGACTCTTTCTGGTTGCAAGTGACAGAAACACTTCTCAAAATGGATTAAGCAAAAAATGGAATGTTCATCCTCATGTATGCGAAATGTCTAGAGTTGAGCTGATTACAGGCAAGGTGGGTGTATCACTGAGTGCCTCAACAGGAAATAGCTGGTGCACTTATATGAGCATAAGGAGAACAATTTATTGACACAAAGACAATTATGAGGGTGGGGAGTAGTGAGTGAAAATGAGCTAGCACAGCAACCCAGGGATATGAAGGGAGGGAGAAGTTAACAGAATTTGGAAGGAGTCTTAACAAACCAGCAGAAGGCAATCCTGCAGAGAGACCCAGAGCATAAGACTGCCTCACCTCTCTATGCTGGGGATCCCCAGTACCTTACCCCATCTGGAAGCCAGAGGCACTCTTAAATAGTATCCACAAGTCAGGCACCTGGGGTAGAGCCTATGGAGAATAGTAGGGAGCGGATCTAAAAAGCAAACATAAATTTCCACACAGCTAGAGACAATTCCCTCAGGACCAGCTCTCCATCTCCTAGACCTTTTTTCTCTACTGTCCTTACTGTTAGACATGCTTTCCTCTCATGGTAGCAAAAAGGCCACGCGTAATTCCTATCAGCCTAGCCACCTCAAGAGCTTTTTATCCTGAGAGTTGAACCTAAGATCCTTCCTTAAACCAATCACAGTAGGCAGGAGATAGAATACACTGATAAGCCAGCATTAGATAATGTGCCAGAGTGGAGCTCAGATGGATTTGGCATACCTGACCCAAGAACTGAGTTAGAGAAGACTGCATCCCCAAAGGGAGAGGCATGATGTAATTATCAGAAGCAAGGGAAACTGATGCTGAACAGGTAGATATTCACTGACTAGATATCCATTTCAGGGACCATAGTTAGAACCACTGTGTGAGCAAATCCACAAACTACAATCTTCAAGCACATTATCAATTACCTTTTGTTTCTTTAGCCAAAATGTGTCCTGACAAATGTGACTTTTTTTTCTTTGTATGCATCCATTAAAAAACCTGAAGACCTAGTATTTTTTCATCTCTTCTGAGATTCTGATTCTATTAGTATTCTTTTCCTTGAATGGAAAACAACCTTAGTTTCTCCTGAGAGGCACATAAATGAGAAGGGTGATAGATTCTTTTGGAATTTTTATAAGGGTCTTCAGAATCCTAGGAAGTTTTCTTATAGGCTTTAAGGTTCTTATGGACATCTGTAATTATATATAAAATACATTATTTTTATCTTTCTAAGAGGGAGAGTCCATAGCTTTTCTTAGAGTCTCAGGAGGGTGATCCTAGAATAGTTAATAGCCTCTGACAACTTACCCTCTTTCATGTACAATATCCTTTCTCATAGCTCCTACAGAGAGTAGGTATAAGAATGCTTCATCAAGATCTGAGTTGAAGAGAATACAGACAGTTATTTCTTCTGGCTTTTAAGGTGTAAGCAGATAGGCCTACTTCATAAGGAGAAAACCACAGTCTATAAAAAGAGAAGAAAATGTTTAATTAAAAATATCAAAATAACTAAGTCAGATACCTAATAATGATGTCTTTAAAAGTGATGATGGTTCTAGCAATTAGCTATATAGTTAAAAGAAGTTCATTTAGTTGAGTCCATTTTAAAAACTCAATTTTTTCCCTTCCATGTTAATTTTATGTCTATAAATACTATATTAACATATTAGAAGTACTGAAGAATCCTATAACCAAACAATATTTTTGCTCGTGCTTGAATAAGAGTTTTCCAAACTTATGTGATCATGTAAACCAGTTTTTTCACTAACTCCTATTTGTCCTCTTGTAGAGCTAGGGCTGTGTGCTCCACATTTTAGGAAACAACAAAGGCAAGCATTTTCCAGAACCCTCTTCTAGATCCAAAATTTGTTGCCTCTCAGGAAAAGAGGAAGGAACAGAGAGCTTGGAGAAGTGAAATGATAACTAAATAATTGAGTTTCTTTTCTGCTATTTTTAGTCAAGGGATCTGAGCCCAGCTCTGTGTTTCTAGAAGGTAAGCCACACATGGAAGACTCATAGTTTAGGCAAGACCCTCACTTTTAGATGAAAGACTTTATTAAAAATATTGTATTACTCATGGCTAGGAATCTCAGAGTGAAAGGGACCAAGTGTCCACCATCAGGATGCTAAGCAAACACACAAATAACTCTGATGGAACATGAAACAAAGTTTCATTAGAAAAGTACATGACTTGGTTTGGCGGTACAAAGTGAGGACAAACGACATCTTGGCCTCAAATGTACATGTGTTTGACCCTTAGCATAACTCTCTGAAGTCAGTGTTATTATTCCAGTTCCACAAATGATTTTCAAAGTCCCTATACCAGTTAGCAACAGAGCTGGGATGGGGATCCAGCTCTCTGGGCCCCAACATTCTACATCATCACCACCACACACTGATCTGAAAAGATCCCTAGGAAAGAGAAGGGTTTTGGAACATGGGCAAAGTCTGTCAAGAAGAGTGAGGAAAGCATGGATTACTCAAAAGGTCCTCTGCTACTGTGTAACTTGTTTCATGACTTTCAGTGGGAATTTGTTGTCAGTGTTGCTATTAGTGCTGTTATTTCTGATAAGCCTGAATAAAATAGAAACTACAAAAATAACCTTCTCAGACCTAAGATTATCCTGAACGAAGAGAGTCCCTGAATTCTGCAATCTGCAAGCAGATTTGTAGAGTTGTGCTAACTGACAAGAAAAAAAGGATAAATTAATTAAAAAAATCATATCCCTGGGGACAGATCCAAATGTAGATCTGTATTTTGGTTGTGTCTGATATTCAAGATGCCTGCTATGTCTTTGACATGCCCTTAATGCTGCAGCAGTTTCCCTGAATCTCGTTAATGTCACCAACCTACCAAAATAGGCATAAAATGAGACCATCCGGGATTGCCAAGGGGATCTTGAAGCACTCAGTTTAAAACAGCCAATGTGGTTGTATACCTCTACCCCGTGGGGGATACATAATAAACATACAACAGCAGGAGTCCATTTGGCAGCTGAAGAGCAGGTTGAACAGCCTTCTAGAGAAACTGCAGCCCAATGTCAAGTGCATAGCAGAGCTGGGAATGAACTGGAAGCATCACTGATAGAACAATGCATCATGAAGTACCAAGATGGGGCGACTTTTTGACTAAAGGTTTCATACAGATTGTGAGGAAATGAAACAGATTCTTAGATGGTGGCTGTAGATGAAAACGAAAGGGCAGGTTTTGTGTCTGATGCATGGAGAACACAGCTTAGTTTTTTCAGCACCAGCAATGCGTATACATCCAGATTGCTGACAGGTAGACATTTTAAGTTTTCGAAAAAAAACTTTAAAGAATATTGAGCATTCCAATATTGTGATTTACTGCGGGCATTTTGTTTCGGAGTAGACCGGCTTCCAATACATAGTCTGTATCATGCTATTTATTGTATTAATCATTTTTATCTCCAAATCTCATGGACTTTTCTCTCAACCAGAATAAGACAAATGGCGTAATATGGGGGAAGGGGCAGAAGTGTATCAAAATATTACATAAAAGTGTTTTTAAAAAAGAAAGTAGAAGGGGTTAGCTAAAAAAGTAAATTAAATAATTTGTTGAAGAACACTGAACCAAAATGGAGACATAAGAGTCTTTAAATATTTAAAAGATTATCCTGTAGAAGAGGGATTAGATTTTTCTGAAAGGAAAGAAACTACAAACAAACAGATTTTTAGTTCAGTGGAATAAAGAACTTACCAATTATATTTCAGTCTTACAAAAGACTAGATTGCACTGAGATAGCCACTTAGCAGTGGTCAGTGGCTGGAGAGCCATTGTTTAGGGTCACATAGAATAATCACATTACATAGTGAAAGGTTAAAATAAACCTAATTAATGCTTTTTTGTTTGTCTCTTATTCCTCCTACTGTGTGGTAAACTCCTTGAGGACAGGAATTAGACGTTTTTTTTTAAACATTTCTGATCTCCGCAAAGCCTGAGAACCTTGTACATAGTTTCTCAAAATAAATGATTAATTTCACAGCTTATTCCATGTTGAGACTGCTCTGACAGAAAGAATTCAAAAGTAACCACTCAATTCCATTCAGCTAATTCAGTCCAAAACTAATCAATTCAAGTTTTATACTAACTATATTTTCTAAGACGACGTTATTGTTTGTCACTAAAGTGCTTAAAATCAGTATACATTATGTGTATTGAGAAGGAGAATGTTAGCTGACTATACTTTCCACTTTCCAACATTATGTTCTCAATAGGATATGACTATTTAGATGAGAAAATGAGTTTTATGCTTTTAGGGGATGCGTACCAGTAAAGTAAAAGTAAAATCAGATAATTGTCAATACTTTCTAAACTTCAGCCATTCTTGCATATCTGATTTTTAAAAATTCAGATGTAACAAATTATCATGAGATTTCAGCTATATTCTTTTAAAACCTAATGTTTGAATGACCCACTTCAAAATATTATGGTAACCTTGGAACTCCTGCACTTGAGTCCATCTTTAAAAGTATGGCACTGACATTTTGGTCTTAATAGATGTTTCATTAAGGTCACTGCCACATTTGCTGCAATAAATACAGGAGATGTAAGAGCTCATCAGCACAGACATAATACACATTGAGTAGATTGAATTATGTGCTTAAGGACATGAACTAATGATTACTGGCAAACTGCTAAGAAAACTGCTGCCGTAAAAAATATTTCAGAGAAAAGGTTTCCATGAGGATGTTTCCTCCTCTAACATATTTTCATTTTGATAAAATATGCCCATAAATTAGAGTTATCTTTTAAAGATTCATACTTTGGCTCTGTGATTTAACTGCCCTTTAATGAGCTTGCAGGGATCCCTGTCACAGCTGCGATTTCGAGGTATACTCTGTGAAGACCTGTCATGGAGTGCTCACTGAAAATATGAGCTGTTCTTTCGACCCAGGGGAGTAATCAAATTGCTCTTTGGCTAAAAAAAAAAAAAGACACTGAAAAAATATTAAAATAATGAGGAAATATGCTATGTGTGTAATAGGGAGGTATACTCAGAGCTATTTAAAATATCCTTTGTGTAAAATGAGACATCAATCTAATTCCAAGTGTGGAGACAAAGCATGGCAAATCCAATGTAGCTGCAAGGCAGTTTACACTGCATCTTACCAATGTTCAATTTAAGAAAAGATTGAAGAACATCAGGCTGCTATAAAAACAATTTGCGCAGAATAAATTTGGTCCTTGTCACCCGTTTCCCACAGAAAGCAGCTTTCCAGCAGAGCCAGGACGCCATGCAACGTGGGTTAATTGGTACTCAAGCAGAATGACTATTAGGCATAAAATTAGTTCAAGAAATAGATTTACAAAAGTATTAAATGTTTGAAATAAGAGCAATATCTGCCATCTAAACGGTATTTAAATTTTGTTAACTGAGAATAGGTACAAAGTGAAAGATGCTTCCCACTGCAACTTATATGTTCTTTTCTGTCAGATTTCTGCTATAGCTGCCTACAAAATAAAGGGTTAAGGAAAGACAGTCAACATCGATAAATTCAGCTTGTCTACACTCTATGCAATGTGTTATGTACTATTCAGGGACAGGTGGAGGGTCAGGAAGGAGAGGGAAGCCTGAGGTGAGGATGGGGATACAAACAAGTAAATGGCCTGCCCCCAAATGCTAGAATGGATTGTACCACTTAAAGAGGTGCAAATTCAGAGAAAATTTGTTATAGGGAATTAAAAGAATCATTTTGTGGAGAATGTAGGGTTTAGAGTAAATCTTTGAAGAAGTACAGAGATCAATAAAAGTGCTGAAAGGAAAGTGCACTTCATTGACAGGGAAATTTAGGCATTTAGAGCCAGGAGGATGGGGTCTTCAATTCTGTCACTTAAATTTGTGTCCTTCTATAAGCAAGTTACTTTGCCTCTTTGTGCCTTCATTTTCTCATCTGTAAAATGGGACTAATGTAAGTATCTGCCTCTGAATTAAAGTATTAAATAAGGTAGAACATGTGAATGTAAATGACATCATGCATGGAAAGCTTTTAGTGCCTGGCATTTAATAGATACTCAATACAATTAGCTATTGCTCTTAATAATAGTATTAATATCACTTGCTTGAAATTCCTATTATTAGTTCTCTTTAACTTCACTTTTACCTCTAGAAATATAACTTCATGTACATTTCTTTTCACTAAGAGTAAACTAAAGGATCTCAGTTTCTTGGGAAATAAACATAGCCTTTTAAAAATGCAGTTGCTTTTTTAAAAAAAACTATTATGCCAAATTCCTCTTTTCTTTCCCTGGACCTATGAACAGAATCCAAAGTTTGCCTGCTCCTTTTAATTAATAAGAAGTCCAATCTAGGTCAAAAATCAAATCTCACATATAATTCAAAGCTCTTCACTTCCCCAACTATGGTTCACACTTTTGTTTGGAGAGTGTTGGACTGGACAATCAAGCGCGGTTGCTCTTAATTCATCTCTCCTCCTTTGTTTTCTAACTTGTCTAGTGTTGGGGGGTTACTGGTATGGAGAGGAGGACAACTTCTCCTTCTCAGCTGAATAAGGCCACTGCCTTCTGCTCAGAGGTTCTTGCCCCTGCTTTGGCTAACACTGACTGACCACCTATGTCTTCTGGGTAGCTAGTTTCAAAACACTGATTCCCTTATGAGGCACATGTCTCAGTTCTTTGGAGAGCCCAAAGCCTCGCTCTGTTGCAAAACTCGGTGTCATGAGGGGTCCCTTGATGGCTGAACCTCTTTCACCTCCACTTCCATCTATGTTCTTGCCCTCGGTGGTCAGTCCCACAGCCTTGGACCTTCTGGATGCTCAGGCCTGAGAAACAGCCTTTCTGGGTAAGCTATCTGCTCTGGCAGCTTCTTGATGAAAGGGAAATTCACACAGCCAAATATGGGAGAGCAGACTGTTTCTTAGCATTTCTCGAAACTCTACCAGCTCTTTCTAATTTTCTTTAGGATTACACAAACTGGAGAGATGTTATATAACAGTACAAACTCGCAGTTAGCAGATGAATAAGTCCTAGAGATCTAATAACACACCACAGTGATTATAGTCAACAATACTATATTATAAACTTCAACGATGATAAGAAACTTGATCTTAATTGTTCTTATGACAAAAATAATCATGTAATATGATAGAGGTGTTAGCTAATGCTACTGTGGTAATTGTACGCAATATATAAATGTATCAAATTAATACATTGTACACCTTAATGTTATATGATAATGTTATATAACAATTATCGCGTCCCGCCATCTAGGGCGACGGCAGGAGAACGATCACCGAAGGCCTGGTTCATTAGGAATCTTTATTATGGGCGTCCGAGCATCCATCTAGCGAAAGGCAAAAGCAAAATACAACAACCACTTCCTCTAGGGCAGCAGCTTATATAGCATAACCCAACCAATCAGCTGACTGATCACGCGCCAGGTTCAGTCTTATTGGAAGCATGTGAAAAGCATGCTATGAGCACGAGCACAGAAATGGGGACAAGCCAATCATGGAGACTTCCTTATGCGCTGCGCTGTAGGGCCAGGAAGGGTGGTGTCTAGGAAGCAGGCACCATCTTTAGGGCGTTGTCCAGCTACAGTGGGGCTCAGCCTTGGCCATAGGCCAGGCCCCCACATCTCCCCCTTTATTGTTTTATAACCAAAGGGCTGTCGGGATCATGCCTGTCTTAGGTCGCCCGGAGTCTGCGGAATTCTTACCTGTCCTCAGGCAACAGACAGCTTAGGTCTGCGCCCTGTCTTAGATTGATATGCGCAGCTCTCAATCTTACCCATCCTTGACTACTGATCCAGCATATTAAGCCATACTCTAGGGGAGATGCCTTCCTCTAGCGCTGCCATGGCCTGCAACAGGACCTTCTGTTCTCCCCGTTGCTGTTTTTGTAACAGACTTTCCTCCCAAGCAGGAGGAGGCCCACAATTAGCAATATTCCTATGACACCTACACCTGACCAGGCTTTGGTGGCGTTTAACATACCAGTAATACACCCCTGTATAAGAATGGACGCAGCCCACAGACAAAACCTCCCCCAAGAGGTCCAACTGTTCTTAAAGAAGGTTCATGGGTTGGTTGACCAAGGCCATCCCATTCTTAAAATGGCCGTTGATGACGTTCTGCGTTGTCATTGCCGAGGCAGTGGCCTGGGACAGACCATTCAGCGTCTCTGCCGTAGGAATGGTGATAGTCAGCGCGGCGGTGGCTGCAGCTGCAGCTCGGCTCCGCCATCGCCTGCTGTAGGATCCATGGCAGGAGCAGAAGCAGTGCGATCATCTTGTACCTCCGCTCCGGGGTTTTCCACTCTGCATATCAGACGTTCAGGCACCCAAACGGGGTTCTGCTGGTCCTGTGGAAAAAACACAAACCAAGCCTCGGGTCCAGATTATCACTGGGTCCGGGCCTTTCCATGTTCCTTCCAACACATCCTTCCACAAAACTTTAGGCATGTGTTTTGGATTGGATTGTTGGCCGTGCTGCTCTGCTGCACTGCGGCCATTTTTGTCCAGTGTTAAAAAGTTTAAAATGAATAATATGAGGTTTAATTTGTCTCTGGGGGATCTAAAGTCTTCTCCTATTCCCCCTTTTTGTTTATATAAGGTATTCTTGAGGGTGAGGTGGGTGGTTCCACCATAACCTGACCCTGAGGGTTGTCTCTAGCTCCCTGCTGCTCTCATGACACAAAAGGATGTCATCCATATAATGATAGATGCCTTAGGCAGGGCCATGGGCAGTGGCAAACCCAGTTGTATTGAGCCCATAAGCACCATCTGCTTATTTACAGCTCTAAGGTCATGTAAAAGCCTCCACTTCAGACAAAGGAATGGGCTTTTCTCGACTCGACAAGTTCTTCTCAAGTCCACCTGTCTCAGGGTAGCCCTGTCTTTTCAGCAAATGACCCATTTGTTTGCAGTAGAAATAGGCCCCAGGAGGGGTTGACCTGCCACGAGCATCTCTCAATACCTGAGTTATGGCTGTGGCCATAACCTGTCCTTGCACCACGCTGTCATTAATGTCCCTACAAACCTTAATATAAGTACTCAGATCTTTGTTCTTCCAGGGTCTTATGGCCTCCCTACACCATTTGTTGGCCTGCTCATAGGCCAGCTGCTTCACAGGGGGCATAGCAGTATCAACATCACCAAATATGCGACCGGCTGTTTGCATCAGTCTGGCTAGAAAGTCTGCATATGGCTCTTTAGATCCTTGCAACACCTTTGACAGCTGACCCTGTAGGTCACCTGTGCCTTGCAGCATCTTCCAGGCCCTCACTGCTGCCACGGCTATTTGCATATATACCGCTGGGGGGAATCCTACCTGATTCTGTTGACCCAAATATGGACCCGTGCCCATCAACATGTCTAAGTTCTATTGATGATTACCTGCTGCGGCATTACGCCGAGCCGTGTCCTGTGAAAATTCTTGCCAGGCTGTCTTAAATGTCAGGTGCTGACCTCCAGAGAGGGCTGCTCTTGCTACATTGGCCCAATCATCCGGTGTCAGATTAAGAGAAGCTACTGACTCCACTAAAGAAACAGTGAAAGCTGCCTGAGGGCCATACGTTGTGGATGCTTCCTTCAGACTTTTAATGACCTTGAAATCTAGGGCTTGATGATACGTCTGTTGTGTATTAGGGTCTTCAAATACAGGGAAAGCGGCACTTCCTTGTTCTCTCAGCCACTCCCTCCACCCCCCTCTTTCTAGTCCTTGATTGCAATCACACGTACGACGACAGGGCTGTATGTGATACAGGGGTGGTTCTGCAAATGAAGCCAGAGGAAGAGGGGGGGCTGACGGCACCATTTTCAAGGACGGTTTCAGGGTTGTTGAGAGGGGGGTGTCCTCTGACTCCTCTTCCTCTTTCTGTTGCCTCAGCTGCGTTAGGGAGGGATAACTGCGGGGGATAGGGCGTTCCTTCCTCTGGGCGATTCTAAGTCTCCTTATATGCTTTTCTAATTCCTCCCCCGATAGCTCCCCTTCCTCATCTGTAGATCCTCCTCGCTCGGACCCCCTCTCTGAGGTCTTAGTGGAGGATCTTTCCTCCTGGACATCTTCCAGGACTTCCTCCCCCTCTCCATAGTGCCTGGAGTGGTTCCTCCGCCCGCATAACCCATAGTGCGGAGGAAAGGAGGTTGACTCTATTCTAAGTTGAGGTTACGTGCGCCCGCGCTCGTACCCCTAAATTGAGTCTCCTTACAGCCTGAGAGACCTCGCTAACTGGTTTTCGTCGCTTCCCGTGAACTTTAGTCTACGTCGCTTTACCTGAGAACTTTCCACAGCGCTCTTATTCTTTCATGAGGAAATGCAGAAACATATACAGACTAAGACAGAACAAGACAAGGAACACAAAGGCTAAACACACACACCACAATAGCTTGCATTCGCACAACCTGATGTTGCTTTCACTTTGTCCTTGACCGTACTCACCACTCTCCAAAATGTCAGTCACTCGTGTAACTCTTCCAAAGGGTGTCCACTCGGATCGCCGCAGGGTGAGAAGTTCCACTCCGTCCTCGGATGCCAGGTTTTCGTCCCGGGTTTCGGCACCAGCTATCGCATCCCGCCATCTAGGGCGATGGGAGGAGAATGATCACCGAAGGCCTGGTTCGTTAGGAATCTTTATTATGGGCGTCTGAGCATCCATCTAGCGAAAGGCAAAAGCAAAATACAACAACCACTTCCTCTAGGGCAGCAGCTTATATAGCATATCCCAACCAATCAGCTGACTGATCACGCGCCAGGTTCAGTCTTATTGGAAGCATGTGAAAAGCATGCTATGAGCACGAGCACAGAAATGGGGACAAGCCAATCATGGAGACTTCCTTATGCGCTGAGCTGTAGGGCCAGGAAGGGTGGTGTCTAGGAAGCAGGTGCCATCTTTAGGGTATTGTCCAGCTAGAGTGGGGCTCAGCCTTGGCCATAAGCCGGGCCCCACAACAATTACATCAGTTAAAAAAAAATAGAGGAGCAAATCTGGAAATCTGCTGCCTCAGCAGACATCCAACAAAGAGATGAGAAGCCAAATGCCCCTTCTTGCAAGAATGATTCTCAGAGTGATTCTCTTGGAAGCCATTGCCTCACATATCTCACTCTTCACTCCCAACCAAGAACTCCCCTTTATCTTCACAATCCTCTGCTTGTACGTAACCTGTAAAGGAAGAAAGGTAGGGAGTGATCGTGAAGGTAGATGGATGGCTCTGCTACTTCTCTGTAAGCTTTTCAGAGAAGTATTTCTTTGGTGAACCTCAGAATATGGGGTTCTTGCTCTCACTTTGGGCCTTACCTGCAATTCTGGGATAATATGAAAAGTGTCCTGTGGGGTATCCTGTTAACACAGAACAAGTATTTACTATCTGTGGTTAATATAATAAAAACTTTATGTCTGTTTTGCTAAACTCACATTTCAAATTCCAGTTCAAATGGCACCTGTTCAAAAATGCAATCCTGACTCACTGTGATAGGCAAAATAATCTCTTATTTAAATTCTTATGGTCCTTTATTCACAATACTATGGTATGCATTATATATTCCTATATTTTATAATTATTATTTTCATGCCTTTATCATTTTTAGGTGATAAGATCCTTGGAAATAAAGCTTATGCATGAATCATACTAAAGCTCTTACAATGAAATAAAATGTGTAACTGAGGAAACTACTTGGAAAGGAAACTAAACTCTCTACTAATCTAATATCTTATAGTGCCTAAATAGGAGTTACCTTTAAACAAACAGTAGGGAAATTTGGTTACCAGCTTGAATGGTAGAATTCTTCAAAAACATAGTAAACTCCTCCTCTAGAAATATATCATGAAGAAATAATTCAAGCAGAACAGAAGTACCTGAAGATGCCTGCTTTAACGCCATACTAATGAGAATCTGAAAACAATGTAATGTCCAACAGAAGGTGAGTAGTTGCGATTTTAACACGTTAATCAGATCAAAACTGTGCAACCATTACAAATATTTACTCCCCAAAATGTAAAACTAAGATGTGGAAGATATTTGTCAAATATAATTGGAGAAAGAATATAAACTTGAGTAAACATGTCTGAAATTATTAAAAGGCATAAATGTGAATAAAAATGAGATGGAAGAATTAATTTAGTGGGGAAGAACTCTGTTATTTCTATGCTTTAAACTTAAATTTAGTTTAAAACTTAATATATATTTAAAACATTCATGAATAAAAGAACTTGATGCATAGGATTACAGGAGAAAAAAAGTTTCTTTCTCTGCATTAAGAATGAGACTGTGACTTGTTTTGCAGTGGCTGAAAAGTCTTCATATCTTTTCCAAGTGATATTGTACTCCCTAGCTCAGTATCTTCTGCCATAAGGAGGTATTACTTTTTTTTTGGATTTTATTGTCATTTTTTCTTGGCTCTCTGTTTACCTCTTCATCTACAGCAGAGGTGTTAAGTGACCTTGACGAGTTGTCTCTAAGAACTTGGCTAACAGAGAATGCTGCTCAATTCTGTCAATGCCTATTACACACCAATGGCTGCCATAGTATCAATTTGAATATTTTTTCTTCTTTATGTGCTCCCCACCCCTCTCACTCATCTAAAATTGTAAATTCCCTCAAAAAGCCAGAGTTGATAAACTTAAAAGTTGGACTGGTTGATATCTAGTCAACTGTCCAATAAATTAAAGCAGCAAAAAATGTTAAAAACAAATTGTTAAGTGGCCAGGCACCTCTATTGCCATTCAGTTTAGTAATTTCTTAAACATACACCTTTTTTTCATTTTGTCTAAAATACTAAAGTCACAATAATGGAAATAGGGGTATATACAGACACCTTCCTCATGTAGCTAATTGTGCTGACCTATGGAAACCAAAACATTACAATATTTTCATATGTCAAACCTTCATGCTTTTAGTTATTTGTGTTGATAGGTTCTTCTAGACCACTTTGTGATCATGGGCTTATGTGTCTGAGATCACTCATTTGGAGGAGAACAGATTGTTGTCATAAATCAGTAACCAATCAAGACATCTGCCTGGAAATCAAATATGTGTCCCTGTCCTTAATCTAGAGTAAACTAACAAGCTACAACCACTAAAATTCAATGTTTGTTCTCACAACAATACCAACAGTTGTAGTACTGCTATGGAAAATTACCTCTTGTTAGTAAGGAATTATAACTTCAGTTGTATTCCTCCTTACTGAAAGAATTAATATCACACTATGCCCTCAATGTCATGTCACTCTCATGTCACTGTTGTTTTGGACAATTTATTATGCTTGTGAATTTACTTTTGCAAAATAAACCCACACTGGGATATCATATCATTAACAACTCCATCTTCAATTAACCTTTCTAGTGGCTAAATTAACACAAATTAGATAGGATGTCATTCCAAGCAGTATAACCTTAGTGTTATAACTAGTGGACCATCTCATAAAAGCAGGACCTCTGTTAGAAAAAAAATCATTTTGAATGCATTACTGCAGACAGATTTCGTTTATCTCTTGGTCCTTATTATATAGTGATATTCCTGGAAATCAGTCACTACATAACGTCAGCTCATTTTGTTTTTGTTTCCTCCTCATAAACAAATGTTCTAACATAGACAGAAAAGCATTAGGTCTTCCAATTTACATTTGTTAGTCATGCGGGAAGCTAATCATCTGACTATAAATGAAAGCTTGTACCAGTTTCAGTAAGGCAATATTTATTTTCTTTTTATCCAAAGAGATAGAAAGCCTACTTGATACAGGAAACTAAGATTGACAAGCCTTAAGATGATCTGGTTTCTAAGCAAAATATTTTCCATTGTGATTTCTCAGAGCATGAAGTCCAATAGTTTTGTTAGACAGAAAAATAGATATGAGTGGAAAAGAGAGAGAATAAGGCCAGTAAAGCCCACTACAAGGGACTCAAAGAGTTAGCCAGATAAAACTAGAGAGCCAGAAAAGACTCAGAGTTAATGAGTTAATCAACTGAAGCTCCAAAGGCCAGGAGTAATTTGGAATGTCCAGATATCCTCCAGATAAAGAAAAGTATCCCAGCACAGCCCATGTCTTCATTGTGTCAATTAGATCATGCTGTTTTAAGATTTACTTTAGCCTGCTAAAAGACAGCTTTTTCTTTAACTGAACCTATATGCTCTTTTTTCCCTCCTCCAGCCCCTAATCAAGTAATTTGCAACCTGGGCATGAGACAAGCATCATGGTTAACTTTTCCTGCCTCTGATGAAAGAAACCCAGAGACAAACAGCATAGTAAGAACAGGAAGGATTCCATCTTTAAGTAAAGGTTCCATTTTAAAAGCCAGGAAGTTGGAAGTAAGATTCCTAACATATTATTTAGCAAACAAACAATCACTCAGCCCACCTTGGGAGCA
Source organism: Manis javanica (assembly GCF_040802235.1). Classification (NCBI taxonomy): domain Eukaryota; kingdom Metazoa; phylum Chordata; class Mammalia; order Pholidota; family Manidae; genus Manis; species Manis javanica. The sequence continues at coordinate 53,723,115 of NC_133167.1, forward strand.
GGGCAAGCAGTCTTGACTGGTCTGTTCCCAGAGGGAAGCTGCTATCCTGGGAAGGAACCAGATCAATAAATTTCCTGTGTTAATTTTGCAGAATTACTAGAGGACTGACAATAGAAGAAAAGAGACTTAGATGACTCTCACCAAAGATAAACATCTTGAGACCACTTAGCAAGTTTATACTCCCTGGCCTTTTGAAAAAATCCTTAAAAGGGGAACCCCAAACCTTTCAGGGTGCTCCATTTCTGAGGATGCCTGCACTTTCTCTTTAAGTATGTAACTTTAAATAAAACTTTTATTCTATTTTACCAGTCTGTCTCTGCCCTTCAGTTCTTTGTTGCAGTAGGGTAAGAAGAGAGGAAAATAAACAACTGCCACCTAACAGTTTTAAGATGAGGAGGGAGTGAATGTACTCCTCAGTTACAACTTGGTGAATTGGGAGGAGATAAATGGTCCATAAGTGAGAAGTAGAGAAGCAGAATTTCACACCTCACTTTCATACTCAAGGTAATAATCACAAGCCTCTCTTTGCAGTTTGGAGAGATGTGAGGGTAGCATGAGAGTCACAGTTTTGATTACCTTCCATTCCTGGAACCCTAATTTGAAATTCTGGAAATCCCTGAGTAAAGAAGATTGACAACCACTGTTAACTAGAAAATGACTGCCTGGCTTCCTTACTGAGCTGTAGATTGAACCCGTGGAGTAGGTGTACTAAGTATTACTTGTAAGTCACTGAACCAAAACGCCAATCAAGAGATCCAAACCCTATGGCAATGAATTGGAAAACTGTTAGGCAATCAGATTTTTAAAATTAATTTATAGATTAAGAAATACTACAATTTAACACCATACTTTTCTAGTAGCAAAGGGTATTAAATAGGATAAAAATGATTAGTGACAATAGTAGTGAACAGACTGTATGGAAGGTTTCCCATTCTACAATGGCTGACTAAGCATAAACCTTTACCTTACTTCTTTTGATAAAGCCCATTCAAATGAAAGAAGGAATATACACAAAAGAAAAACATATGATATCTTAGAAATGCTACTGTCAATATACCTGAAATTGAAGAAATTTTAGAAGATAGAGCAGAGTTGGGAAGAGACCACCCACATCATACAAGAGAAGGAAAAGATCACTGAAAAAAATAAATCAGCCCAAAAGAACCAACGAACAGCAGCAAGATCAAGAATGGGTCTTGGATCAGCAGTGAGCTGTCTAGTAGTAGACACGGTAATTCATTTAAAGGCAGGGGAATATTCGTCCCAGTCTTTCCACCAACAGCACATTCTGTGATCATTCCTTGCCAGAGGAAGAGTTTCCCCCTGGTGTCTGTTAGGGAGACCCCATCTAGTTAGTAGCATTGTAAATATGAATATACTGAAGATTAACAAGCATTAGAGGAAAATCAACGCCATTCTGAACAAATTTCATATGAAAATGCTGATACACAAGGTAGAAGAGAACTTTAAAATGAGTAATATTATTATCCTCAGAGAAATTCAAAGGGCTATCATGGCAATCCAATAAAAACAGACTGCTCTGAAAAAAAGAAGTAATTAAGTGTTTGAAATGAAAATCATCATGGTGAAAATTCAAAAAAATGTAAATAGCAAATAGCAGGACTGAATGACAGAATGTTTCTCTGCCTTTTCCTTTCATATTGACTAAAGCTTCATCTTCAGATTCCAAAGGGTGACCCTTCCACCAGCCCCAGGCTAACCCCTCAAGGCCAAAAATTAACTGCAGCTGCAACAGCTCTCAGATTATTTCAAAAACCAACCAGCATCAGACAGAGATCTCTTCTGGTAGCTGCTGAATGAGCCCCAGGAGTCACTCACTCCCACAGGCCTGAGCCATCTGGGACCCATGGTCTAACTGTAGTTAACAGGCATAGGGCCTATCACCAAACCACCTGAAGGGCAACGGGAGTGAGGTGAATTCTACATGGAAAAGTAACTGGCAAGAAAAGTTGGAATGGATGCTGCAGAGCCAATCAACTACAACAAATCAAATATGTCAATAAATAAGAATGTAGAGGATCTGAGTAATTTATTTAACATGGTTAGCAGTTACTTGTTTGTATGTGTAGTACTACATATTGTGAGTAATACATAGCTCAATGTATTTCAATCTGTAGAATTTATATAGGTGAGTTAAAATTTTTTTTCAATTATTATTTTACCCAGTTACTAATGCTCAATATTGACAACAAAAATATAGAAAAGAATATAACCATTGAAAATGTAACAGCATTCCTTTAAAAAATGTCTTGGGTTAAAGAGAAATGCAAAATGGAAATCATAAATTATTCAGACTACATGATGGGAAGAAAATAACTACGTTTTAAAAATATCCTAATAATTATCTATCCATCTATTTACCTACCTATTTCATAAATATATATTGCTACAGATAAAGATATATATGTGTATATCTGTGTGTGTGCATGTACATATACAGCATATGTGTGTATATTTTACTATTATTATTTTCAAAAAATTTTATACTGTTGATCCTGAAGACACCAGTTGTCATAGCTTCTAAAGTTATATACAATAGCCATAACCAGGGTTTTATTCTCTGTGTGCTTATATTATGGCAAGAATATTTTTTCTCAGACACACAAAACATACCCCATTACTTGGAGTGGTGTGGACAGAGCACAAACAACAAGCTTCTTGCCACTTATTTTTTGAAAAAATGCAGGCAAATCAACTTCACGAATATGTATCAGTATACACAGAAATCTGCTCACTTATTTCAAAGTAGAGAAATTTCACTCCAAAATTCTCCAAAGTAATTTTCTTGAAACTATCTTTAATACACCAAAAACGTCTCTGGAAAATCTATTGGCAACAATTAAACACTGCTAAACAATTATATTTCATTCCTCCAATAGACTAGTTTTTTTTTTTTTTTTTCTTTTTTTTTCTTTTTTTTTTTTTTTGAGAGGGCATCTCTCATATTTATTGATCAAATGGTTGTTAACAACAATAAAATTCAGTATAGGGGGGTCAATGCTCAATGTACAATCATTAATCCATGTCAAGCCTAATTCTCGTCAGTCTCCAATCTTCTGAAGCATAACGAACAAGTTCTTACATGGTGAACGAATTCTTACAGAGTGAATAAATTCTTACATGGTGAACAGTACAAGGGCATTCATCACAGAGACTTTCGGTTTTGATCATGCAATATGACCTATAAACCATCAGGTCAAATATGAATATTCATTTGATTTTTGTACTTGATTTATATGTTGATCCCACATTTCTCCTATTATTATTATTATTTTTATTTTTAATAAAATGCTGAAGTGGTAGGTAGATGCAAGATAAAGGTAGAAAACATAGTTTAGTGCTGTAAGAAGGCAAATGTAGATGATCAGATGATCAGGTGTGTGCCTATGGACTAAGTATTAATCCAGGCTAGACAAGGGCAGCAAGACATCCACGGATGCAGAAGATTTCTCTCAAAGCAGGGGGGGTGAGGTTCTGAGCCTCACCTCTGTTGATCCCCAAATTCTCACCTGATGGCCCCCCTGCGACTGTGCCTGTCTTAGGTTGTTCCTCCCTTGAGGAATCTTACCCGTCTCTGGCTAACCAGTCATCTTCCGGGGCCATACAGGGAAATGTAAAGTTGGTAAGTGAGAGAGAAGCCATATTGTTTGCAAAGGTTAGCTTTTTACTTCTTTGCAGATTTATGCCCTGTGGCTTCTATGCCCAGCACTTGTCTCGAGGTATCTTTACCACCTGGAGGAATTATGATACTTGGTAAATTCGATATGAGGCACGAATTCTATTTAAGGTTTGTAATTAGGAAGGAAGAAGAAAAGCTATAGATGTAGCATATGGAAGGAAACATGGGAGGATTGATTATTTCTTTGACATATCTTCTTGTAGAGTACCTTAAGTATGTATAGGTTTTAAACTACTAACTAATTTGCACACACATATTAACATAATAGGAATACGGTGACATAAACAAAGCAAATCTATAATTACCAGCCATCTCCAGTGAAGCCAAGAAAACCATTTAGGCACCCTAGGCATTTGTGAAAATTTATCTATGATATGATGGATATTTTCCAACTGTACTTGAACCATCAGACAAATTAAAGCAGCCCATTTCTGGGATCTGTTCACATCCCATATGTTCTTTTAACCATAGATAGTCTATAGTCATGAGATTTTGGGGTGCTACAACTTGCACCCCTCCCAACTCCTGGTTGAGTTCCAACAGTACAGATCCGGTCAAATTCGTTCTCTCACTGTATGCACATGCCAGCCTAGACATCTCCCTCCTCCTTCTTATGGCAAGTCCAGGAGACGGTGGGCTGGATGCAGCCACAACCGCAGCATCGTCCGGATCCATGTGGAGGCTTTTTGATGATCATCCCCCGGCACGAGTCCTCCAGAGAGTGCTGATGCCGGAAGCTCCTCCTCATATCGTATCTTAGTTCATTTTCTGGGTATCCAAGCTAGGCCTTGATCTTCTGCGTAGAAACAAACAGACCCTTTGCCCACACTTTGACATGCCCTCTATACCACTGTGCAGAACTCATTGGAGGTCAGCACACAGGAACTGCTTTTTTTTTTTTTTTTTTTAATTAAGAGAAAGGAATATTATCAGCAAAGAGTACCTCCATAGCTGATCATCTGACACCCTTTAAGTGATCAACATTAAGGATATTTAAAGCATGCGTTGATCTTTGATTTACCAATAGTTTTATCCTGTTAAGGAGTAATCCCCCTTTTCTTTCTTTCTTTCTTTTTTTTTTTTTTTTTAAATTTTTAATCTACACTTACCTGAAGAATACTATGTTTACTATGCTCTCCCCTATATCAGGTCCCCCCTAACAACCACATTACGGTTACTGTCCATCAGCTTAGCAAAATGTGGTAGACTCACTACTTGTCCTCTCTGTGTTGTGCAGCCCACCCTCCCCTTTCTCCTCCCCCCCATGCATGCTAATCTTAATACCCCCCTTCTTCTTCCCCCCCCTTATCCCTCCCTGCCCACCCATCCTCCCCAGTTCCTTTCCCTTTGGTACCTGTTAGTCCATTTTTGGGTTCTGTAATTCTGCTGCTGTTTTGTTCCTTCAGTTTTTCCTTTGTTCCTATACTCCTCAGATGAGTGAAATCATTTGGTATTTCTCTTTCTCTGCTTGGCTTATTTCACTGAGCATAATACTCTCCAGCTCCATCCATGTTGCTGCAAATGGTTGGATTTTTCCACTTCTTATGGCTGAGTAGTATTCCATTGTGTATATGTACCACATCTTCTTTATCCATTCATCTACAGATGGACATTTAGGTTGCTTCCAATTCTTGGCTATTGTAAATAGTGCTGCGATAAACATAGGAGTGCATCTGTCTTTCTCAAACTTGATTGCTGCGTTCTTAGGGTAAATTCCTAGGAGTGGAATTCCTGGGTCAAATGGTAGGTCTGTTTTGAGCATTTTGATGCACCTCCATACTGCTTTCCACAATGGTTGAACTAATTTACATTCCCACCAGCAGTGTAGGAGGGTTCCCCTTTCTCCACAGCCTCGCCAACATTTGTTGTTGTTTGTCTTTTGGATGGCAGCTATCCTTACTGGTGTGAGGTGATACCTCATTGTAGTTTTAATTTGCATTTCTCTGATAATTAGCGATGTGGAGCATCTTTTCATGTGTCTCTTGGCCATCTGTATTTCTTTTTTGGAGAACTGTCTGTTCAGTTCCTCTGCCCATTTTTTAATTGGGTTATTTGTTTTTTGTTTGTTGAGGCGTGTGAGCTCTTTATATTTTCTGGACGTCAAGCCTTTATCAGATATGTCATTTTCAAATATATTCTCCCATACTGTAGGGTTCCTTTTTGTTCTATTGATGGTGTCTTTCGCTGTACAGAAGCTTTTCAGCTTAATGTAGTCCCACTTGCTCATTTTTGCTGTTGTTTTCCTTGCCCGGGGAGATATGTTCAAGAGGAGATCACTCATGTTTATGTCTAAGAGGTTTTTGCCTATGTTTTTTTCCAAGAGTTTAATGGTTTCGTGACTTACATTCAGGTCTTTGATCCATTTTGAGTTTACCTTTGTATATGGGGTTAGACAATGGTCCAATTTCATTCTCCTACATGTAGCTGTCCAGTTTTGCCAGCACCATCTGTTGAAGAGACTGTCATTTTGCCATTGTATGTCCATGGCTCCTTTATCAAATATTAATTGACCATATATGTTTGGGTTAATTTCTGGGGTCTCTAATCTGTTCCACTGGTCTGTGGCTCTGTTCTTGTGCCAGTACCAAATTGTCTTGATTACTATGGCTTTGTAGTAGAGCTTGAAGTTGGGGAGTGAGATCCCCCCTACTTTATTCTTCTTTTTCAGGATTGCTTTGGCTATTCGGGGTCTTTGGTGTTTCCATATGAATTTTTGAATTATTTGTTCCAATTCATTGAAGAATGTTGCTGGTAATTTGAGAGGGATTGCATCAAATTTGTATATTGCTTTCGGCAGGATGGCCATTTTGACGATATTAATTCTTCCTAGCCATGAGCATGGGATGAGTTTCCATTTATTAGTGTCCCCTTTAATTTCTCTTAAGAGTGACTTGTAGTTTTCAGAGTATAAGTCTTTCACTTCCTTGGTTAGGTTTATTCCTAGGTATTTTATTCTTTTTGATGCAATGGTGAATGGAATTGTTTTCCTGATTTCTCTTTCCATTGATTCATTGTTAGTGTATAGGAAAGCTACAGATTTCTGTGTGTTGATTTTGTATCCTGCAACTTTGCTGTATTCCGATATCAGTTCTAGTAGTTTTGGAGTGGAGTCTTTAGGGTTTTTTATGTACAGTATCATATCATCTGCAAATAGTGACAGTTTAACTTCTTCTTTACCAATCTGGATTCCTTGTATTTCTTTGTTTTGTCTGATTGCCGTGGCTAGGACCTCCAGTACTATGTTAAATAACAGTGGGGAGAGTGGGCATCCCTGTCTGGTTCCCGATCTCAGTGGAAATGCTTTCAGCTTCTCGCTGTTCAGTATAATGCTGGCTGTGGGTTTATCATATATGGCCTTTATTATGTTGAGGTACTTGCCCTCTATTCCCATTTTGCTGAGAGTTTTTATCATGAATGGATGTTGAATTTTGTCAAATGCTTTTTCAGCATCTATGGAGATGATCATGTGGTTTTTGTCTTTCTTTTTGTTGATGTGGTGGATGATGTTGATGGATTTTCGAATGTTGTACCATCCTTGCATCCCTGGGATGAACCCCACTTGGTCATGGTGTATGATCCTTTTGATATACTGTTGAATTCTGTTTGCTAGTATTTTATTGAGTATTTTTGCATCTACATTCATCAGGGATATTGGTCTGTAATTTTCTTTTTTGGTGGGGTCTTTTCCTGGTTTTGGTATTAGGGTGATGTTGGCTTCATAGAATGAGTTTGGGAGTATTCCCTCTTCTTCTATTTTGTGGAACACTTTAAGGAGAATGGGTATTATGTCTTCTCTGTGTGTCTGATAAAATTCCGAGGTAAATCCGTCCGGCCCCGGGGTTTTGTTCTTGGGTAGTTTTTTGATTACTGTTTCAATTTCTTTGCTTGTAATTGGTTTGTTTAACTTTTGTGTTTCTTCCTTGGTCAGTCTTGGGAGGTTGTATTTTTCTAGGAAGTTGTCCATTTCTTCTAGGTTTTCCAGCTTGTTGGCATACAGGTTTTCATAGTAGTCTTTAATAATTCTTTGTATTTCTGTGGAGTCTGTCGTGATTTTTCCATTCTCATTTCTGATTATGTTGATTTGTGTTGACTCTCTTTTTCTCTTAATAAGTTGGGCTAGAGGCTTATCTATTTTGTTTATTTTCTCAAAGAACCAGCTCTTGGTTTCGTTGATTTTTGCTATTGTTTTATTCTTCTCAATTTTGTTTATTTCTTCTCTGATCTTTATTATGTCCCTCCTTCTGCTGACTTTAGGCCTCATTTGTTCTTCTTTTTCCAGTTTTAATAGTTGTGATGTTAGACTATTCATTTGGGATTGTTCTTCCTTCTTCAAGTGTGCCTGGATTGCTATATACTTTCCTCTTAAGACTGCTTTCGCTGCATCCCACAGAAGTTGGGGCTTAGTGTTGTTGTTGTCATTTGTTTCTATATATTCCTTGATCTCTATTTTGATTTGTTCATTGATCCATTGATTATTTAGTAGCATGTTGTTAAGCCTCCATGTGTTTGTGAGCCTTTTTGTTTTCTTTGTAGAATTTATTTCTACTTTCATACCTTTGTGGTCTGAAAAATTGGTTGGTAGAATTTCAATATTGTGGAATTTACTGAGGCTCTTTTTGTGAGCTAGTATGTGGTCTATTCTGGAGAATGTTCCATGTGCGCTTGAGAAGAATGTATATCCTGTTGCTTTTGGATGTAGAGTTCTATAGATGTCTATTAGGTCCATCTGTTCTAGTGTGTTGTTCAGTGCCTGTGTGTCTTTACTTATTTTCTGCCCGGTGGATCTATCCTTTGGGGTGAGTGGTGTGTTGAAGTCTCCTACAATGAATGCATTGCAGTCTATTTCCCTCTTTAGTTCTGTTAGTATTTGCTTCACATATGCTGGTACTCCTGTATTGGGTGCATATATATTTAGAATGGTTATATCCTCTTGTTGGACTGAGACCTTTATCATTATGTAGTGGCCTTCTTTATCTCTTGTTACTTTCTTTGTTTTGAAGTCTATTTTGTCTGATATTAGTACTGCAACCCCTGCTTTCTTCTCACTGTTGTTTGCCTGAAATATGTTTTTCCATCCCTTGACTTTTAGTCTATGCTTATCTTTGGGTTTAAGGTGAGTTTCTTGTAAGCAGCATATAGATGGGTCTTGCTTTTTTATCCATTCTATTACTCTATGTCTTTTGATTGGTGCATTAAGTCCATTTACATTTAGGGTGACTATTGAAAGATATGTACTTATTGCCATTGCAGGCTTTAGATTCGTGGTTACCAAAGGTTCAAGGTTAGCTTCTTTAGTATCTTACTGCCTAACTTAGCTCGCTTATTGAGCTGTTATATACACTGTCTGGAGATTCTTTTCTTCTCTCCCTTCTTATTCCTCCTCCTCCATTCTTCATATGTTGTGTGTTTTGTTCTGTGCTCTTTTTAGGGGTGCTCCCATCTAGAGCAGTCCCTGTAGGATGCCCTGTAAAGGTGGTTTGTGGGAAGCAAATTCCCTCAGCTTTTGCTTGTCTGGGAATTGTTTGATCCCACCATCATATTTAAATGATAGTCGTGCTGGATACAGTATCCTTGGTTCAAGGCCCTTCTGTTTCATTGCATTAAGTATATCATGCCATTCTCTTCTGGCCTGTAGGGTTTCTGTTGAGAAGTCTGATGTTAGCCTGATTGGTTTTCCTTTATAGGTGACCTTTTTCTCTCTAGCTGCCTTTAAAACTCTTTCCTTGTCCTTGATCCTTGCCATTTTAATTATTATGTGTCTTGGTGTTGTCCTCCTTGGATCCTTTCTGTTGGGGGTTCTGTATAATTCCATGGTCTGTTCGATTATTTCCTCCCCCAGTTTGGGGAAGTTTTCAGCAATTATTTCTTCAAAGACACTTTCTATCCCTTTTCCTCTTTCTTCCTCTTCTGGTATCCCTATAATACGAATGTTTTTCCTTTTGTATTGGTCACATATTTCTCTTAGTGTTGTTTCATTCCTGGAGATCCTTTTATCTCTCTCTATGTCAGCTTCTATACGTTCCTGTTCTCTGGCTTCTATTCCTTCAATGGCCTCTTGCATCTTATCCATTCTGCTTATAAATCCTTCCAGGGATTGTTTCACTTCTGTGATCTCTTTCCTGACATCTGTGATCTCCTTCCGGACTTCATCCCACTGCTCTTGCATTTTTCTCTGCATCTCATCCCATTGCTCTTGCATTTTTTTCTGCATCTCTGTCAGCATGTTCATGATTTTTATTTTGAATTCTTTTTCAGGGGGACTAGTTAGGTCTGTCTCCTTCTCAGGTGTTGTCTCTGTGATCTTTGTCTGCCTGTAGTTTTGCCTTTTCATGGTGATAGAGATAGTTTGCAGAGCTGGTACAAGTGACCGCTGGAAGAGCTTCCCTTCTTGTTGGTTTGTAGCCTTTTCCTGGGAGAATAGCGACCTCTAGTGGCTTGTGCTGGGCAGCTGTGCGCAGACAGGGCTTCTGCTTCCCGCCCAGTTGCTTTGGGGTTTATCTCCGCTGTTGCTGTGGGCTTGGCCTGGCTGGGGCTGTTCCTCCAAAATGGTGGAGCCCCGTTGGAGGGGGAGCAGCCAGGAGACTATTTATCTCCGTAAGGGGTCTCTGTGCTCCCTGCTGCCCAGGGGGTTAGAGTGCCCAGAGATCCCCAGATTCCCTGCTTCTGGTCTAAGTGACCTGTCCTGCCCCTTTAAGATTTCCAAAAAGCACTCTCCAAACCAAAACAACAGCAGCAACAATGAGAGAGGGAACAGAAAGAAAGAGAAAAAAAAAGGAAAAAAAAGGAAAAAACAAGCGATTTTTTTTTTTTTTTTTTTTTTGTCCTCAGGTGCCGGTCCCAGGCACCCGCTCACTGGTCCTGCTGCCCTGTCTCCCTAGCACCAGGGTCCCGGTCCTTTCAAGGCTTCCAAAAAGCACCCACCCACCGGTCCCGCAGGGAAGGAACGCTCAATATTCTTTGTCCTCAGGCACTGGTCCCACGCACCCGCTCACCAGTCCCGCCGCCCTGCCTCCCTAGCACCGGGGTCCCTGTCCTTTCAAGGCTTCCAAAAAGCACTCGGCAAAAAGAGAGAAAAAAAAAGGGGAAAAACGCGCGATTTCTTCCGTCCTCAGGTGCTGGTCTCAGGCACCCACCCACCGGTCCCACAGGGAAAAATGCGGGATATTCTTTGTCCTCAGGTGCCGGTCCCAGGCACCCGCTCACCAGTCCCGCCGCCCTGCCTCCCTAGCACCGGGGTCCCTGTCCCTTTTAGGCTTCCAAAAAGCACTCGCAGAAAAGAGAAAAAAAAAAGGGGAAAAACGCGCGATTTCCTCTGTCCTCAAGTGCCGGTCTCAGGCACCCTCCCACCGGTCCCGCAGGGAAAAACGGGGGATATTCTTTGTCCTCAGGCGCCGGTCCCAGCCACCCACTCACCAGTCCCGCCACCGTGCCTCCCTAGCACTGGGGTCCCTGTCCCTTCAAGGCTTCCAAAAAGCGCTCGACAAAAAGAGAAAAAAAAAAAGGGGAAAAACGCGCGACCTCCTCCGTCCTCAGGCACCGGTCTCAGGCACCCGCCCCCAGGTCTCGCAGGGAGAAACGCGGGATATTCTTTGTCCTCCTGCGCCGTTCCCAGGCACCTCCTCACCGGTCCCGCCACCCTGCCTCCCCAGCAACGGGGGCCCGTCCCTCTAAGGCTTCCAAAAAGCGCTCGCCAAAAAAAAAAAAAAAAAACAAAACCGCTCCGGTTTCTCTCCACCCGCCGGGAGCCGGGGGGAGGGGCGCTCGGGTCCCGCCGGGCTGGGGCTTGTATCTTACCCCCTTCACAAGGCGCTGGGTTCTTGCAGGTGTGGATGTGGTCTGGATGTTGTCCTGTGTCCTGTGGTCTCTATTTTAGGAAGATTTTTCTTTGTTATATTTTCATAGCTCTATGTGTTTTTGGGAGGAGATTTCCACTGCTCTACTCACGCCGCCATCTTGGCTCCCTGCTCAACTTCATACTTCTTTTATGGGAGAGAATGCCTTTGGTGTGAACGTTAAGAAAAATGTGTACTTATCTCCGTTGCCTTCAAAGATTCATAAAGTACAACGCAGCCTGAACCTCTCTGGGCACTTCTGCAGCGAGAGGCAGCAGTCCTGACTGCGCTTTATGCTGTGACGCCATAGACTAGTTTTTTTTTTATGAAATTATGTTCAAGACTGGTTCTTGAGAACCTGATCAATTTGAAAATTTTTAAATGCAATTTTATCACTAAACTATAGTATTCAAAATTATATTTTATTATAATTATTTGTTGTATATTATGAAGAATAATGCTAGAGTCAGCCCTATGGAAACTCAGTATCTTCAAAACCTCAAATCTATTTGCTAAATACGCTAATAGTCACTGATATTTTTCATTTTTGAAGATTTGGAAATTTATGTTATCCCTTCTCTACTAAAATTGGGAAAAGTACAAATATTGGTGCTTAAATATTACAGAGTATCATTTCCTTTTATAAGCAACAATACTCAGTATGAATCAAAAGGGCTTCATGACCAGCATTCACATCTGTGCAATGCAAAGAAAATGATCTGATATTTAACAAACAGTTTTTGCAATTTGAGTTACTTGAGGATGAGGTAAAGGCCATTTCATAGATAAGTAAACATAGTTTTGAAGATCAATGATTGGAGGTGAACAATTAGTGCATCCCCTAAAACATAAAACAGTTGCTGGACCAATATTATGTTGCTTCTAATCACTGCCTATCCTATCCCTTGCTGCAGCCATATTACAGCACAACCACAAGGAACAGAGAAGATCTCCAAGTGTTAAGAAAACAGCATTTTTCTTCCTCATGACAGTTTAAGGCACAACTGAGCATAAGTAAAGGTTAAGCATAAATTTCCTTCAAGACAGCCAATAGAAAATGAAGACACTAAATTGATCTTTGGGAAACTGGGAATTTAATGTACTTAAGTCTTTTGTTCACCTTTGGATATATGTATTTGGATAAGGAAATATTCTGAAATATTTCAATTTACCCTCCTTGTAATGTTTCAGCAAAGTACTCAGAATGCAAGTTGTCACAAGAATTTCTCAAATGGTGTGATTTTTTTCTTCTTTAATGATTAAGAGGACTATTTAAAACAAATGTTCACAGCCTTTAGAGGTTGCTGGTATGTATGGTTACCATTTAATCTCATGTACTTCAGTGAATTACAGCTTTTGAAAAAAATCAGAAAAGTAATTTAAAATGTTTTTTAATGAGTTTTTTATTCAAATAAGGCCACATGAATCACTGCTCAGTGTTTATAAACATAACATAAGCAATTTTGACTCCATCTTTTATAATGCATATGAATCTAGATTTGAATAAAACAGCATTTTGGGGGTAAAGAGCTTCAAATCTGTCACTGGATCACTTGCAGTTCAATAAAATATGTGTGTTAACTGGTGGGTGTGGAATGTTCTAGACACCCAGGTATGTCTGAGACTCGAAAACTGAAATTTAATTTCTATATATAGCTACATCTGCACCCTAATTACTTACTTGTTTTATGATCCTAGAGGACACTTTCAAATGGCCCAAATTTGACAGCACCTTCGTTTTCATAATGCTTATACATGATAACTCAAGTTACAGATGAAGCATAAGATAGAAAATAATGGACTTCTAGGATCAATGTTAGTTATCAGAAAATCAAAGTTTACTTTTTACATTAAAAGTATAACTTAGATATAGTGAAAAGGCCAGGTCTAATTTAAAGTTTAATCAGTTCTGACAAATGTATACACTAGTGCAACCCAACCCAAATCAAAACATAAAACATTTCCATCACGGCAGAAAGTTCCCATGTGTCCCTTCCCCATCTCCTCTCCCCTGCTACCAGAAGCAACGATTGTTTTGTTCTCTATCACTATAGATTAAGTTTGCTTGCTTTAAAATTTCATATGAATGTATGTAATCATTTATATTTGACTTCATTCACTGAGCATAATTTTGCTTGAAATCCATCCATTTTCCCATGTGTCACTAGTTTCTTTCTTTTTGTTGGTGAGTTGTATTCAAGTGTATGAACATACAGTTTTTTATCCATCTCTTGCTGATGGAACATAGATTGTTTTCAGTTTGGGACTATTAAGAATAATGATGCTATGTTAGAATATATATGCTATATATCTAAAATTTTTTTGTGGACATATGTTTTCATTGCTCTTTAACAAATACTTAGATGCTGAACTGATTGACAAGGAAGATGCTTAACCTCTTTTTATGAACTTCAAAATGTTTTCCGAAAGATTACCCTATTTTTTTGCCATCAAGAATATAAGAGAATTATAGTCAATATCCTTGCCAACACTTTACTCTGGTAAATCTTTTTCATTTCAGCCATTCTAGCGAATGCGCAGTGGTATCTCATTGTGATTTTAATTTGCATTTCTGATGACTAATGTTATTGAGCACATTCCCATCTGTTATCTGCTATACATACATCTTTATTTAGTTATCTTCTTAAGTTATTCAAGTCTCTTGACCATTTTTAATTGAGTTGCTTGTCTTATTTTTTGGTTTGTTTTAAGATTTTTTTTTTTAAAGAGCAGTTTTAGGTTTACAACAAAATTGAGAGGTAGGGCGATTTCCCATATAACCTCTGCTTCCACACAGGCATCATTTCTCCCATTATCAACTCCACTCTCCAGATGGTCATTTTTTACCAGTAATGAATCTACACTGACACTTCAAAATCACTGAAAGTCCATAGTTCACCTTAGGATTCACTCTTGCTGTTGTATATTCTTTGGATTTTGATAAATATATAATGACATATATCCATCACTTGCTATCTGTATATCTTCTTTGGTGAAGTGTCTTTGGCCCATTTTTAGTTGTGTTGTTCTCTTGTTGAATTTTAAGAGTTCTTTGAATTTTTGGATAACAGTCCCTGATCAAATGTGTCTTTTGCAGATATTTTCTCCCAGCCTGGAGGAAGGGTGTGGCTCATGTTGTAATTCTCTTCTACTGCATTTTGCAGAATAGATTTTAACTTTAATGGTCTAGCTTATGAATGATTTATTTTGCAGACTGTGTCTTTGGTATTTTATTTAAAAAGGCATTGCCATACTCAAGAGCATCTATCATTACCCTATTAATTTTCATGGAATCTATACAGTGATGGTATTTCATTTCTTTAGTCATTTGTGTTTTTTCTGTTTTTTCCTTAGTTAGCTTGATCAGAGGTTTAATGATTTTATTGAGCTTGTCAAAAAAACTAGATTTGATTTTGTTGATATTTGCCCTGTTAACTTCCTGCTTTCAGTTTCACTGGGGCTCCCAGGACTGCCTGACCAATTGGGCTGAGGAAGGTCTGAGGAAGCATAGTCCACTGTCCTTTCTCCTGCAAAGAGGGTTCTATCCAACCCTCACCCCTCTTGCACCCTGCCTGCTGCTGGTACATCTTTCAAACTTCCACCTCTGTGTTAGATCTCAGCAGGCCTGTCACAGTGTGTCTGTCCTGCACAAGTGGCTACTGTCTTAGCCTCCCAGAGTGTTCCAACTCTCCCTGGTGTCCAGCCCTACTAATCACCAAAACCCACTGCAATGTGAACTCATGTTCCCAGAGCAGATTTCTAGGATCAAGCGTGTGGAGTTCCTGAACTTTTATCCCATCTCTGCTCCATTCCTCTTCTTTTTATGGGCTGGGGTCCTGGTTGATTGTAGCTGTGTGCCTTTACACTCCTCTGTGTGGTATTTTCTTCTTCCCCAGGAGTAGGTGGTCTGTTCTGCAGGCTTCAGGTTCATTTTCTGGGTTAGCTGTATTTACTGTGGTTGCTTCCTTGGTGTGTGTGTGGGAGGAGACTTTTGCCTTATCTTCCTGCTCTGTCATCCCGTACCCCCCAGGTTTATGGTGTCTTATTCTTGAATAGCTTTTAGTTATTATTCTTGTGATGGGGAACTAAGTCAGGAGTGACCTATGTCACCATTTTGGTGCCATCACTCCCTAGTCACATTTCTTTTTAACCACAATTTAGCTACTTCAATGATCTGTGTCAGGGAAGAGCACTTAACAATTTCCAAATAATAGAATGCTATCAGGTACTCTATTACTTTATTTACATTTTACCAATATGCCATTATGTAGAAAATAAAAGAGAAGATGCAGTGGTGAATTATTTATGGGATCTAGTTATGTGCAATATGTTACTCTACATTCACCTTTTTAATAGGAAATCATTTATCTAAATTGGAAAATTCTTTTTGTGTCTAAAAATTGATCAGAATCTATGTCAACACACTTGTTCACGATTCATTTTAAATCAAAACAAATAAGAAACAGAATATAATGTTGAGATAGCAAAATCCCTTAACTTTTTAGATTTTCCAGGTGACATATTTCAATGTATTATACATTATTTTAGAATTCAAATACTAACCTGTCATGTTATTTAAGTTTTTTGTTGTTTCGTCCTTATAACCTACCTAATTTTGAAAATAATTTGTATATACTGCCAATTTGAGAAAGAACAACATTTAAAGACAGTAGTAATCATGATGAAAATTTGGCTGTTCCCACCCTGAGAACTTATTCTGAAATGTTGTAAACACATGGACATCAAGCCATATAAGCCATATTGCTTTCAGTAACCTATATGATGAACACAATTGATAGAGTAGAAATTCACAGCTTCATTTCTATTTGCAAATCATGAAATATACCATATTTGGCAGACTATATCTTGTAGAGTTAATCAAAAGATAGTAACTAAGATATTTATTACTCCTGTTAAGAGGTGTTCTCAGATGTAATTTTGACTAGAAGGAAGTCTAGTCAAGTTTTATGTATACCTATAGCAAATAGGGCTAAAATATACAAATTGTACACACAGGTGCATTCATGCACAATTAACTATACTTAATTTTTAAATGCATATATAATTGTTGACAGACTCATAAATAAATATTTCTCTACAAGTCACAAATCAGTTTTTTTTAGGAAACAAGACAACTAAGTTACAGCGAGCCGTAATAACTTGGTAATTTGTTAGGAAGAAAGGCTGTGATAGAAGGATTGGTCACATTACATGATCACTGATCTTCACTATGTTACTGAAGTACTTGGAAAAAATGTGCCATTTTTTCCTAGAATGAAATAAAAAAAATAATAAACTATTTTAAGGGTTTCCTAAAAATCTATATTAGAACTAGAAAAAATGTATATCGTGAATACAGATGATGAGAGGATCATATCTTGATTCTCTCAATCCTATATTGTATATTGACAAGAATCATTGGTCCAGTTTATATTACTAAAGACACATTTTTATAAAGCTGGATTCAGAATAATTTTTTCAATATTAATATAACTGAGAGGGTATGCACTAAAAACATAAAGCTTAATATTCAGATGGCAGTGGCATCCACAATCCTAGCTGTTTTCTCCCTCTACCTCTAAAATTAATTGCTTTCTGAGTAATATTAACTTTTAGAAATATAGAATATTCAGATATTTGGGCCCAGGAGGCACATTCATCTTATGTGCCTCCACAGGTATATATACCTCTCATACTAGGTTGTAATTGACATTTTATTTGTATAACCATCTGTCCCCACAACTTACTGCAAGTTCTAAAGTCATAGATCATAAGTCTTTTAATCACTACTGATCACTATTACAGTGCTGATATAGAACTAGTGATCAGTATAATTCTATTGAAGTTTTATTCATTCATGAAACAAATACTTATTAAATCCCTTGTATGGTCACTGTGATGGGCAATAAAGATTTTGACATGAATATGACTAAGAAGCTCATTGTGTAATAGGAGAAATTAATAAAATACAGTGTGACAAGGGCAACAGTAGAAGGATACATCATTTGTAAAAGTATCAAAGACGAAGGAGGACTTAATTCTCTCTGTTGAAGTCTATAAAGGATTCCTGAAGGAGGTGACACCTGAGCTGTATTTTCAAAAAGACAAATGAGCTTTTGTCAGGCAGATCATGGAGGGAAATGGGACAAAATTCTAAATAAATGATACAGTATTTGAAAAGGTACATTAGACATAGTGATTAAAATTGACATAACCCATATCCTTAAAACATAAAATAAATCAGTTCTTAGAATATATGGCTGTTCTCACACCCAAAGAGTGGATTCTCACTTCAAAAATCCCTTCAACATCTCCTTGACAAATCTACTGCTTGATCCTAGTCTTTCATAATATTGCCATTATTAGGATTCCACTCTAATTTAATCAGTATATCCCACTTACCTGCATGACAAAATTAAGTCACATTTCTTTTACTCAAATTTTTTGAGATTCCATTTCATTTTTTCAGAATCTTCTCATTAATGATTGTGCTGAGACCCTCAGGGATAATTTCTTAATCCAACAGGTCCACTTTAGTTACTATCACATCAGGGAGAGGATCGAGGGGCACATACTCTGTCAGAGGAAAGGCCTTTACTGCCACCTGCTAGGCTGTGGCTGCTTACATGGGACTGCTGATGTAACCTGGCCAGTCAGCCCAAGCAAATGCAGTCCAGGAAGGTAAAGTATGTCATGGGGACAATGTACAGTGGCTTGGGCACACACTGACCCCAATGTTTGGTGAGCCAGCATCTAGGCACAACTCCTGCTTTACTGAATAAAGTGTTTCCTGCCTCCATGCCTGGCACTGGATGAATCTTCTGTACATAAACAAGGTAGTTTCATGTTTAGGTCTCATGGCTCCATGCCACCTTCTACTTGGGCTCCTAGTACAAGAGGATTTAATGACACAAATCTTTCTATTTATATAAACATACCACACAATCTTTTTCTTTTATAAACCCAAACAAGCCCAAATCTAGAGGGATTTCCTATTTCAGCCACACACTATGCCATGAACTACCTTTTTGCACAGTTTGCAGAAAAGAACTATGCAAAAGTGTACCTCCTACAGGCACACTGCTAATCACCATTTCCTATCCTTAGGTGAATGATATTTCTATCTGTGAAAATTCTGCATCTACTCCATCCTCTATAATGCTTCCCAACTAAACTTCCTAAAGTATATAACTCTTATTATGTCAGTTAAAACTTTTTATTGATTCTCACTGCATATAAAGCTGTGGCAACACTTATTTGCCTAACATTCAAGGTTTTCCATGTCCTAGTTTCATGTCTTTCCATTCATAGCACACTTAATTAAACCATAGATTTGGATATTCCTTTAGCCATAAGGAATCCGATAGCATCTACTTTTAATTCAACCATTTTATTTTACTGGTGAGGGAGCAGAAATGGAATTTCAAAGTTCTGTCAACTACTTAGCATGTTTGCCACTATATATTCAATGTTGAAAAGAATGCCTGGCATATAGGAAGTGTGCATTAAATGTTTGTTACATTCATCATCAAAGTTCAGAAACATTAATTTTTCAGTTTACTTTTAAGGCATACTTCAAAATATATATATAGAACCTAACTGTTTCACAATCTTCATAATGAATATCAAAGCAAATTGAAATAAAAATTATACATCTAACTACCTTCACCCACCAAGTATGAAAGAGCATAAATTCAGAACTGTAGTTACCATATTACTTCTATTTTAAAAATAACAATAAATACTTATTGAACACTTTATCATGTGCCTGACATTGTTCCAATACTTTATATATGTTGGCTAATTTAATCTTCAAAATAACCCAATACTACAGATACTATTATTATGCCAATTTTACAAATGAGAAAACTGAGGCCCAAATAAATTAAATAGTAAATACATTGAGAGAAGAATATAAGAAATGGTTGTCTGTATCTCATGTAGGAGAAGAAAGTATCACAGGTAACTCCAAGTTGTCTGGTATAAGTATCTGATTAGATGGAAATGCCAATATAAAGATAGTAGACATTGGATGAACAATTGGATTTGAACGTGTGCCTGTGCACTTCAAGTGTTTGGTTTGGATTATTTTATGTTAGAGGACCTCTAGACATCCCAAAAGAGGTATTAGGATGGAAACTAGCTTTGGAGTCATAAGGCAAGTCCTGAGTGGGGATATAAATCTGAGATTCATTGATATAGAAATTATATACCGATCATGTAAGACATACAAATATTTATGTATGTATGTGTGTATGTACATATATGCTCACATGATCATACACCTGTTCAGATACTAATATACAGTACTATATCAAACTATTATTTAGCCCATCTTCTAAATTCAGAATATACTCTTTTTTGTGTACACCATACACAAAAATAAAATCAAAATGGATTAAAGACCTAAATTTAAGATCTGAAGCCATAAAACTAGAAGAAAACAGAGACAGTAAACTTTTAAACACTGGCATTAGTAATTTTTTTCCAGATATGTCTCACCAGGCAAGGCAAACAAAAGCAAAATGAACAAGTGTAACTACATCAAAAAACTCCTGCCCAGTGAAGGAAACCATGAACAATTGTATGGGAGCATATATTTGCAAACGATATATCAACTAAGGGGCTAGTATTGAAAATATATACACAATTTATACAACTAAACAAAAAACAACAATCATCTGACTGAAAAAGGGGCAGAGGACTTGAACTGACAGTTTTCAAAAAAAATACAGACAGTTAATAGACATATGAAAAGGTGATCAATGTCACTAATCATTGGGGAAATGGAAATCAAAACTACAATGAAATAGATATCACCTAACACCAGTCAGAATGGCTAATAACAACAAGAAAAGAAATAGGAAATGTTGGCAAAGATGTGGAGAAAAGAGAACTGTAGGGCTCTGCTCTTGG
Organism: Manis javanica; assembly: GCF_040802235.1. Taxonomy (NCBI): domain Eukaryota; kingdom Metazoa; phylum Chordata; class Mammalia; order Pholidota; family Manidae; genus Manis; species Manis javanica. Next base: position 53,743,563 of record NC_133167.1, read on the forward strand.
GATGGTAGATTGCTATAACCGCAATGTAAAGCAGCATGGAGGTCTCTCAAAAAACTAAAAATAGAAAAACCACATCAACCATCCATTCCACTTCTGGGAATTTACCCAAAGAAAAGAAAATCATTAGTTTAAAAAGATATATGCACCCCTATGTTCACTGCATCATTATTACAATAGCCAAAATATGGAAGCAACCTGAATGTCCACCAGTAGATGAATGGATGAAAAAGATGTGGTACATATATACCATGGAATATTACTCAGCCAGAAGAAAGAATAAAATCTTTCCGTTTGCAATAACACAGATGGACTGAGAGGTTATTATGCCAAGTGAAATAAGTCAGAGAAAGACAAATACCATATGATATTGCTTATATATGGAATGCAAAAAAAAACAAATGCACAAAAAAATAAAACAGAAATAGACTAATAGACTTAGAGACATGGAGAACATATTGGTGGTTTTCAAAGGGGAGGGGAGTGGAGAGATGGGGGAAAAAAAGGAAGCTCAGACTCAAAAGGAAATACAACTAAGCAACAGTTACAAATTACAAAGCTGTGATAAATATGAACAGTGGGAAATATGTACATGGGGAAAGGGAGAAGAAAGTGCCTAATGATATCACCCGGGCAGCCTACACTTGGGGCCAGAGACAGATTTCAGAAGTCACAGCTCTAAAGCATAGATCAGGAATTCCTGCAGCCACAGCCAGTTAAAACATCTATGGAAACAGATTTATAATTATCACATTAGTCAAGAAGCAATATCAAGGCGCAGTAGGAATGCAAACAATATGGGCTAACAGTAGACATATAATTAATATCTGCTCCCTGATTTGGTGAGCAAATACTGTGATAAATGGTTGCTTCTACATTGTGAATCATCAAATACTATGTGCAATATAAGGATGTTCAATGGCTTTGGTATGTTAATATAAAACTACCTTTAAGGAAACTCTTCACTATATGCTTCAAAATAATTCCATAAAGAAAATCAAATGGCAATGATAAAGTATGAGAAATATGAAGGCAGAGAAGCTGCTGCACTGATCCTAACTCAACCTACATAATCTGAATGTACAGCTGCCAATTACTGACCAAGAGAGACCAGTAAACCAGGCTGCAGAAGTCTTACTACTAAAAATTAATTAATTAAAAAAAAGAATATACTGTCTTTTGATACTAAAGCTTAGGTATCTGTATCAGTTAGGATTAAGTTTAGCATCTTATAATAGAAACCAGATTATGAACAGTACTTAGGTAACAAGTCTGGAGGTAGGTATTTTAGTGCTACTTTAGGGTCAGTGGGTTAAGGAATCCATTAAGAATTCAGGTTTCTTAAAGCTTCTTACTCATCCATCCTAATGGTGGCATTTGCATTCATTGTGCTGTGCAGTGTTCTAGGCAGAAAGAAGGAGGAAGCAAGGAAGGAGGAAGGGTAGTATTTGTATCACGAAAATAAAACATTCCATTTTGTTTCCACTAGCTGGAGTGCATCACGTGGCCATTATAAAAAAGGCAGCTGGGAAATCAAGTTTTATCTCAGTATATCATAACCCCAAATAAAGCTGAGATTCTGTTTTGTTAAGAAGGGAAGGGTGAATATAGGATAGACAATTGTCATATCTGCCAGGAGGCTGTAGGGTTTCTGTTTTACTAGAACTTGAAACTGCCTTTATTTTTTAGATGGAAAAACTAAAGTGATTTGCTCCAAGTTTTATTGCAAGCAGGCAGAGCTGATAGTAAGTGAGGCTGGTAAGAAGAGAACCTAGGTGTCCTGGATCTGTGTTCAGTGGTGCATCCATCACCACTGCTCTAGACAGTTTATCAACCACCTGAAAGTTTATCACCCTTGTCTAATCTTATCCCAGAGCCTTCCATTTTCTATTCAATTCTTACAGTTCTCTGCGCAAATGACCATTATCATACCACATTCTAATGCAATTATTTGTTTGTGTGTCTATTTGACCTCTAAATTGGAAACAACCCCTGAAGCAGGTACTGTGACTTATTCATGTTTATCTCCCTCCCCCTTGTCCCCAGGGTCTCAGAGAACACTCAGTATATTATAGATAGTGAATAGCTTCTTGTTAAATGAATTAACCTCACACAGAAAAATACAACCTCAGGATGATATTTTAGTGATCTCTGATGGAAGGACACTAAGCATTCTTATGATATTCAATTTTACCTCAATGGCTCCTGAGCCACTGGTTAAAATTATTACAATATTATAATCATAGATCTTAGAGCTGATAAGAATCATCTGATTAGTCCCACAGTTCTTCTTGTATCCGAGTCAACTAAGGACCAAGGCTGTCACACTGCCTGAGTTTACTGGATCAATAGGTGGAAGGGAGAAAAAGCCAGGAGCCCTTAGGGCATTTAGTGTCATTTTTCTTATTTTTCAATACATCACATTGCCAAATTTAACATAAAGATAAACTTCACTTTTATATTTTATATATCCAAAGTCTAAAATGATCTATGCTATTTGAGACCACTGACCCTTTGATGTAGCTCCAGGGAAAGACGCAAAGGTTTTCACCTGTGTGATATTATAAATGGACAATAGCAAGAGAGAACCAAAATTTACTGTCCACATTAAACTTGAGCTTTTCCACTTCTAGGAATTGATACTTGGTAATACACTCCTCGAGGGCACCTTAGATATCCTACTTTTTATTTGTAACTGGGAAAATAGAGGTTAAGATAAAGGCCAACCAACTGTCAGAAAGCATTAGTTTTGCTACTCTGTAAATATCCCTTTGCTTAAATTACACTGGCCCTTAGCATCCACACTTCTGCAAGGTGCTCAGCACTCTTTTTAGCACTTTACTCATTTGAATATGAGACAGGCATTTTATATGATTAAATAAATTAGACCAGCTAGGATTTGATACCTAGTCCTTGTACCTAAGACCTAAATGAAATCAGGGAGGCCTCTTAAGACCTAGAAATTAGGCATAAAGACCATCAGGTACAGAACTACACATGAGCTCATATATTTTTATATATATCCCATATCATATATATCAAACACATCATATATTAATAGAAATCTTCATATTTTTGTTACATGTGGTCATGTGAGCTCTATTTCCCTGGAACATAGATTTCAATTAATATAAATTTATTGAGTGGAAGTGATTATGTTTCTTATTCAAGGCAACGTGACTTACTGAGGGAGGGAAAAATTTGGAAGTTGTTTGAACAATGAAAGATAGCTGGGTAAGTCAAACTGGATCAGACGCATTTACACGTCATGTTTATGGCCCCTAATACAGCCAAAAGGTTAGAACCCAGGCTTCTGTTTGCAAAATATATTCTCATCTTCATACTTGACCACATTCTATCCTTTCTGAAACATCAATGTACAAAAGAGTGAGTTTTCTTATTCCTAGACGAGGAAAATGAGGCTCAGAGAAGTTGTACAGCCTGCCCAGATTCTGATAATGACTAAGTCCCAGAATTGGGAGTCGGAGCTCTAGATCCAGGGAGTTCTGCCTCTCACCTCTGAGCTACTTCTACTTCACCATCTTCTTCCTCTGTTAGAAATGGAGCGGCCTAGAGAACCGCTGGAGAACCAATGCACATTACAGGAGCTAACTGATGTTTCATAGATTTGTTTTGAAAATTATTTTTTAATCTAGTTTAATTACTAAACAACTACACTCAAGACAGTTAATCATTTGAAATTCAATCATTTGAAAAAAGTATGAAATACCTTAACAGTAATTAATTCTGCTGCATACTTGCCTTGATGTGCTACCTTTAATAATTATTATGTTTTTTCATTCATAATTGTCTAACATCTACCTACCCCTTGATATGGGACAAAGAGAGTCTTTTCTGTGACATGTGTGCCTTGTAATCCTGTCTTTATATTGCTCTGTGAAAGCTGATTAGGAGTAGAACTCATTAAGGTCTATATTAAAGGAACTGTGGGAAAATAATGAATCAGAGAACCTACACAGGGAGTCAAATGGAAAATAAATCCTTTAACACCTGTTCATTCTTTTTAAAATGTATGCATTTCCCTTCCAGGAAAGTTTTAGAATTCAGTTAAAAACTTATTTCAAAAAAAGATTTACTGTAATTCAGAACCTTCTTCCACATAGCACTGTTTTCTTGTAAACAACCTGTCCTCCAAATACCAATATTATATATACTACAACTGTCTTTTATATTTGTATTTAATGCTTTATACTAAAAAAGAAAATTTTCACATATTTTATCTCTGATCTCTTTATGTCAGTTTGTGCATACTCTTCCTTTGACGTACTACATTTCTCCAATCATCTTCCCTTTTGTCTAAAATGTTAGCTCAGAATTTATTCTTGTATCATAATATCAAGATATATGTGGGTGTTCAGTTTTCAGAATATAGAGTGAGTGTTAAGATCTTTAACAAAGCAAGAAGATAAATGTTCTGAACACTGTGCAACAGATTTCATGATAAAGTATTTCATAGATCATACAGAAGCTTCTTGTTTTCCTGGAGCATAGAGACTTGAGAATTTCAGAAAGGTAGTGATGTTGTCGTCATCCTTTGATATTCAAAGATGATTTCTGTGACCTCTATCCTCATCTTTATCTGATCTTGTACCTGAAAAATGCTTGAGACTCTCAGCCCTTTCCACACAGATCAGGTCCCAGTACTGTTAATGGCTGTCATTGAAGGATCTGGCTTATATGCAACTCAAATTCTCATGCCAAAAGTTTTGCTTAAATTTTTGAACTCTGTATGCCAGGTTAGGTGATCTGCTCTATTCTGTAGTTCAGTTCTTCTATTTGAAATTATGTAATCTCGTAATGTTTGTTACACCCATCCATACTGCTTAATCCTTCTTAGGTTTCTGTCCAACATCATAATTCTTTCCTATGTCTAAACTAAGACCATATATATAGGGAGCCCGGGCAAGGAAGCTGGATGAAGCTTGACTTTGGGTGTCTCATCCTCTTCAACTTGCACGTTTTCTCTCATCCCAGTACTTGTGACTCCCCTAACCACTCCTCTAATCACAATCTACTCTGAAGCAAAAGTACTAAAATATTATTAAAATTCTTTTGTAAATTTGACTTACCTTAACTGAAAAGTTTTAATATTTGACACTAATTCTATTTCTGGAAGGAAAGACTAGTAAAGCTACTTTAGGCATCAAATGAGGAAGAAAAAAATCCTAGGAAGGTTGTGATGAGAACAATAAAGGGTAGAGAGTTTGTTTCTGGAATATAAAGCTGGCTGATTCTTTATCTGAATCAAAATTAGACTCTGTGACCCTAAGAGTAGTTTTCTCTACTCTGTTTCTCTGACAGACATTCTAGAAAGATTAAGGATGAGATCAGTGACGTTTTAATTTAAAATCAAAAAGCAATATTTGGGTTAATAAGAATATGTCAAACTCAGTGCTACAAGTAAAGCATTTCAACTCTTTTATTTCATTTAATACTTGAAAATATTCCTGAGAAGGGCATAATATTCTTGGAAAGAAAGTGTTGAGAATGGAGACATTCTTGGGAAAACAGGCAATATAACTGTTTAAGGACCTAATTAGTAATGACTCAAAAAACCCGAATCTTTACCCCTATCATTTGCCTAACTCCTAAAATGAGATCTTGTAATTTTTATTGTACTTGGAACAAATATTAGACATATTATTAAAGCATCAGCCTTGAGATGAAAATGGGTCAAAGATATCACCTTGATTTTTGCCATTTTATACCTTTAATAATCTTAGTAATAGGCTACAGAAATGACAGGTACATGTATATATCTCTTCTTTGGCAGAGTATATTTTTCCGAAGTGGCTGCACCAATGTATATCCCATCTTACAACGTAATGTCAACACTTAGATCAAGAGGAGAGGTCTGTATTTCCTCCCTCTCAGCCTCTCTCACCCAACCCTCTCTGCCTCCAGTCACTGTGGGAACTCGGGCACGGTGCATAGGATCTCTCTATGTGGGCCCTACTAACCCACATGGAGAGATCCTATGGAGTTCCACGCAGATGAAAACAGCCTGCTAGCCAACAGCTAGTGACAACTGCAGCTGACAGTGAGCCTTCAGATGGTTTCAGCCTCCAGGCTTTGTATACCACTTGAGGCCCAGGCACTGTGGGGCAGAGATAAGCTGTGCCTTTGGTGCCCTGTCTAAACTCTCAACACCCATGATCCATGCACAGAAATGGTTGTTTTACTCAATATCATTTGCATAATCTATTACATAGCCATAGTAACTAAAACATCATTATATTCGAAATATGCACCTCATACTTTTGTTTTCTACTCTTGGTTTCTGTCATCAGTGCAGTTGTTGATTGTTAAAAGAAACTATGAGACACAGTGCTGCATCATCCACTCCATCCTAGCTTCCTCCAAACCTTCTATGCAGGTTCACCTCCCAGAGGTAGGACACGGCATAACCATATGTCAAGACTAAATTAGCAATTTAGGAGCCACATGATAACAACATATTCTTTGGCACTCTCTGTGTGGTCATACCTACATAGAGAGATAACTTATTTCAACAGATATTTATTTAGTATCTGTATGTGCAAAAGGAGAAAAAGAAAGAGGGAGTTAAAGCTTACTAAGTAATTTGTACATGGAAGGTGCTATTCCTTAACAACAATATTCTTTTAATATCTACAGTCACAGATAAGACCCAGAGGGTTAAATAACTTCTCAAATCTGCCAGTGGGTGACAGGGTCAAGATTCAAATTTATGTCTACATTATGACAAATTTATGTCTTTTGCATCTTGACTTAATTTTACAATAGGGTGATAATAGTAACAACTCCAATGGTTGTCATACAAATTGAGTAGGACAGTTTGTGGAAATTGCCTAGAATATACTAAACAATAAATATTAAATATTATTACTATTGTTATTATGCCATTTTTCTTACCTTTCAAGTTAGTGCTAAATACTATAAAAACACAAAAATGAGTAAGATAGTCTTCATCCCCCTTCAATAATTTTACATTACTGTTTCGGGGGTGCTGAACTGGAGCTGTAGTGATTTAAGTATTGAGGTAAATACACAAAAAACTATAATGTGAAATAAGGTTTAATAAATGACCCAAGAAAGGTACAGGAAAGTGATTACTTCCAGTTGATATATCAAGAGAGGTTTCATGAATACAATGATGCTGAGCATGGACCTTTACAGTTAAGATTTTATGTGATACATAGGAGGGTAGATAATTACTTGTAGAAGCAATTGCATAGCAAAGGAATATGAAAGCACTAGGAACTATTCAAAAATTCTAAGAAGTTCAGTATTCCTGGAGAAGAGAACTTATAAATTTATTTAAGATGGAAAAATTGGATATGTTTATAGGCTTAGGGAAGGGGTCAAAAGATTTAAGAATACATGTAAAGAGATGATGGCTGTCCTGAAAGATGTGAGAATGGATTGAGGAAGGTGGGAATGGAGTTGGCCCTGAACAGCAAGTGGAGGACTTCATTTTCTGAGAGTGGAGGGAACTTTGGCCAAAGTTAGGCAACTGTGCATGAAAGGATAGGGGTGGAGGAAGGATGCACACGGCAGCCTCAGGTCCTCAGTTGGATGGGAAATGAGCTTATATGGTGGGCAGGCATGAAAAGAGGCCTTGAAAAAGACAGGGAAGGTTTAGAATGGTCTTAGAAGGGAATGGAAGAAGCAAATGAATAAGGACAAATCCAAGGATTTCTAATAGTGTTGCTCCCACAATACATATTTATTGTTCACCTTTCATGTGATAGAAAAGTTGAGAATAAAATAATAAACGAAGTAGACACTGATTCTGCCTTTAAGACAGGAACTGGATAAATAAAAGGGAAATTACTGTTCAGTTTGATAAAGCCAAACAGAAGTTTATTGCATAGACTTCTGTAGGGACACAGCTCCTCAAATTCATGAGGCACAGGAACACCTGCCAAAGCACACGACATCTAGACTGAAGACAGCAACAATAACAAGGCAGTAGATGTGAGCCAAGCAAAGGGAGGGAGGGGAAGGGGGGAGGAATGTTGTCACACATGGCCTAGTGGGTACAAAGACCCATGATTATGGAAGTCTAGTGTATTTTTCACTGAAAATAGTACCTTCTTTCTTTATATTTTACACGAGCAACTGTGAACTAAATCCTCAAGGTATTAGAAAAGCACTTTGTGGTTTTACATAGGAGAAAAATCAACTCAAATCTACATTTTGGAAAGATGTCTAGTCAAAGCTCTTAGTGGCAAAACCCGAATCCCACTTGAGCAGCCTTAAGCAAAAAGGAGAAAATTATTAGTTATATATTATAGTACTTTCCAGCCTTTTCACTATCCTAGCACAGATGGAAAATAATATTTATACACACCCTGGAGAAAACAGGCGGAGGCTGCTTGTGGCAGGAGGCAATCAGCCTGGGGGCTCCAGCTGCCCTAAGGGCTGGAGGGGGCGATACTGAAGTACCTATCTTTAGCACATTGGTTGGGATGCTCAGATCCATTATATGCATTTATAGACTCAGGGATAAATCATTAACCTGAATGACTAGCTGAGCCTCATGAGAATCAAACCTGCCTCTGTCACTTTTTGGGGCAATGGGGTCTTTCCTCTACTCCTTTCTGTACATACACTTCCTTTGTTCTCTTTGAACGAGATTCTTTGCTTCCTTGTGCACACGAGAGAAGATGCTACCTTGTAACTTTCACATGTGCAAATTCTTCCAATTAAAATATATTTAATAAAGATAAAGTAATTGTTCTTAGTGTTAACCCCAAGAAAATGCATCTGATTGGCTCAGATGTTGTCAGTAAGAAGTAATAAACATGGGGCTAAAGAGGCCCACCATCATGTGGTTGGAGGAGAATATTTCCTGTGAAGGGGCTACAGAAGCTAGCAGAATCCAGAAAGTTACTCTGGTGGCAATATGAAATATCCAGAAGGGAAGGCAATATGGGAATCATGGAGATGAGCTGAGAGGGTACTAATAGTAAGCCAAGAAAGGGTCCAGAATGCCCACTGCAGGAGTAAGAGCAATAGTCTAGAGGTACAGAGCTCTGAGCAATAGTGTAAAGGCAGAACTAATAAGCCCTGGTTTTGATTGCATCTGAGTGTATAACAAAAAGGGAGCCAGATTTCTTGCTTGAATAGTCAGGTGAAGAGCATGATATTTTTCACTGACAAAGGACAAAAAAGAAAGAAGAAGAGATGGAAGACTTCATTATTGGATGTAAAGTTTCCATGGGAAATCAAAGTGAATATATACAACAGTGAGCTGATTAGGAGAGACTGGAGCTCAGAGGAGCTATCCATGAAGAATATAGATTTGGGAGACTTTTATATAATGACTGAAGTTTAGGGATAAAAGTGTTCAGTGAGAGAGTGTAGGGTGAGAAGATAAGTTAAGTGATCTAACAGTGGAAAAAGCTCTAACAAAAGCCAAATTCTGATAGATGGTCAGAGTCAGAGAGGAGAGTCCAAAAGAAATGGACAAAGAAAACAAAAATAAGTTGTGGGGAAGTGAAAGACAAAAGACTTGTTCCTTTTACAAGTAGTAAGTAGCCAATCTTGCTAAATGCTGCCAAAAAGTAAAACAGAATATGAAATAAAAATGACTCAGTGGATTTAGCAATATGGACCTTGGCAAGAAAGCACTTTAAGTAGAGAAGTGAGTACAAAGGCCAAATTAGAAAGCATTTAAGGGTAAATCAGAAGCAAGGAAGTAGAACATGAACAAGAGTTCAAGAAGTTTGGTTATGAAAGAGCAGAGAGATATGCCAATAACTGGAGAGGGTTGTGGGTTGAGGGATCTTTTTTCATTCTGTTCTTAAATACATCACATTAATTCCACACAATGGTGTAGCTGGCTGGTATCCCCAAGCTAGAATGGAACTTGAAACGGTATCGGTGGTTCAAAAGGAGTGCTGAATCTTTGCTCCATGTGCCTAAAAATACAGAACATAATGCTGAACCTCAGAATTAAGAATTGAATTCTCTAGTCATTGTGTATATTAGGTGAATAAAGCCTCTGAGACACCAACAGAGATCATGGTCATATCACACATTTGAGAGCAGCCCCAACACATGAAACAAACACCTACTGAAAGGAAAAGGCTGTACTGAAGCCAAAAAATGAGGCCACCTAGAAGAAAAGATAATTCAAGAGAGATAAGAAGGAAAATTTATGGCTATAAAATATCATACAAAGCATGCAAGTAAAAGAAGAATAAAAGAGAGGTAAGTTGATAACTAAAGGAGAACATAAGATGAAGGAAAGGTGTGTGATTTGTATTGTTTTCATACTCAGGAAGAGATGTACTGAGTATCATTTCCAGCACATAATAGATGCTCAATAAATATAGTCACAAAGGAAGAAGGGAGAGAGGGAGGGGGAGGAAGACAGGAAGGAAATGGATAGGTAAAGAAAGGGGAAAGAGAGGGAGGGAAAGAGCGTGTAGTTTCAGTAGGCAGATTCCCTGAGAGTTGGTGTCACTGATGATATAGAAGAAATAATAAACAATGATAGCCCAAAATTCTAGTGAAAAGGGTGAAAAGAAAGGCTACTAGTTCCCACTAGCTTTTTTAAAATTGACTAAATGGTTTTATAAGTAAAGGGTTTATAAAGAGAAATAAAGAGGAGATTAAAGATGGTGGTGTGTGAGGTGAGACAGAAGCCTCCTCCCAAAACCACATATAATAAGAAAATATAATTAATATAACTAATCCTGAAAGAGCAGCAGGAAGGAAGGCTGTGCCAGACTGCACACACCTAGAGGAAAGAACAGACCTCACAGAACAGGGTAACATGCCAAAACCCTGATCTGGTAGGACTCAAGCCCTTCCCCTAACCCAGTTCACTGGAGGGAGGAAGAGTAATGGAGCAGGGAGGTGGTGGAGGCCTGGGACTGCTGAACACCCAGCCCTGGATCTGCACTGGGTGCAGGAACCTACATTACATGGTGCTCTGGAGATTCGTGGGGTTGGAAAGCTAAAAAACAGGCAGAATACTTGGAGAGACTAAGATTCCAGCCACTGGTGGAGAATGGGAACCCACAACCAGCTACCCTGGGACAAAAGAAAGGTGGGCAGTCTGAGAGACTTCCCAACAAACAGTAAGAGGGCTGCTAAATGGGCAAGGATTGCACAGAGCTTGCTGCTCAGGAGAAAGGTCAGGTGGACAAATTGTCCCAGCACACTCAACCAAGCAGGTTAATAACTTTCAGGAGTTTAAGGGGCTCCATTCCTGAGCTGGCAACTCAACTATGAGGTCCCCCACTGTTATACTCAGTCTGTAGCTCCTTTCTCCCAGCCAGCACAGGCTCAAAACCAGCTGACCCCACCATTACACCAGGCAAGCCACAGGGTGGACCTGCCTATGGCAGCTACAAGTGCATAGCAAAGAGGTTCCTCGCTGCATGCTTGGCCCAAAGCCCTGGCAGTGGAGGCAGGCACTGCAGCTAGGAAGAAGAAAAGAGCTCTTTCCTCCAGGCAGGGACCAGTGCTGCTGACTGGTGACCCCACCATTGCTCCAGAGGCTGAGCAGCTCCAGAGAGTAGAGCTTCTGGGCACTAGAGGGTGCCAACTACAAATATGAAACATCAAAGACACTTGGTTCAAACAAAAATCCCACAAACACCAGAAAAGGACCAAGTAAAACTGAACTCACCTGTCTTCTGGAAAGAGAGTTCAAAATAGAAATAATAAATATGCTCATGGAGGTACAGAAAAATATTCAAGAACTTAGAGAAGAATTCTGGATGGAGATTCAATCATTATGGAATAGAGTATCAGAAATGATACATACAATGGAGGGATTTAAAAGCAGATTAGACATAGTGGAGGAGATGGTAAACGGAACAGAAATTAGAGAAGAGAAATACAAAGAAGCTGAGGCACAAAGAGAAAAAAGGATCTCTAGGAATTAAAGAATATTAAAAGAACTGTGAGACCAATCCAAATAGAACAATATTTGCATTATAGGGGTACCAGAAGAAGAGAGAGAAAAAGGGATAGAAAGTGTCTTTAAGGAGGTAATTGCTGAAAACTTCCCCAATCTGTGGAAGGAAATAGTCTCTCAGGTCATGGAGGTACACAGATCTCCCAACACAAGGGACAAAGGAAGACAACAACAAGACATATAATAATTAAAATGGCTAAAATCAAGGATAAGGACAGACTACTAAAAGCAGCCAGAGAGAAAAAATAAGATCACATACAAAGAAAACCCATCAGGCTATCATCAGACTTCTCAACAGAAACCTTACAGGCCAGAAAGGAGTGGCTTAACATATTTAATGCAATGAAGCAGAAGGGCCTTGAGACAAGAATACTCTACCTGGCAATGTTATCATTTCAATTTGAAGGAGGGATTAAACAATTTCCTGATAAGCAAAACTGAGAGAATTTACCTCCCGCAAACTGTCTCTACAGTGCATTTTGGAGGGACCACTATAGATGGAAGCATTTCTAAGGCTAAAGAGCTGTCACCTGAGGAAAAAAACCACAACAAAGGAAGTAAACAGTTAATTGCTAAGCAGATGGAAAATTAAATCAACTATATCCAAAGTCAATCAGGGGATAGACAACAAGTACAGATTATAACACCTAATATATGAAGAATGGATGAGGAAGGAAAATGAGGGGGAAAAAAGAACCTTTATATTGTGTTTTTAATAGCATACTAAGTGAGTTAAGTTAGAATGTTAGATAGAAACGAAGTTACCCTTGAACATTTGGTAATCATGAATCTAAAGCCTGCAATGGCAATATGTACATACCTATCGACAATCACCCTAAATGTAAATGGTCTGAATGTACCAATCAAAAAATATAGTCACTGAATGGATAAAAAAACAAGAGAAGTCTATGTGCTGCCTACAAGTGACTCGCTTCAAACCATAATACATACATAGACTGAAAATGAAGGAATGGAAAAAGATATCTCATGAAACTAATAGGGAGAAAAAAGCAGAAGTTGCAGCACTTGTATCAGACAAAATAGACTTCAAAACAAAGTCACAAGAGACAAAGGACATTACATAATGATAAAGGGGTCAGTCCAACAAGAGGATATAACCATTAGAAATATCTATGCACCCAACACAGGAGCACCTACATATGTGAAACAAATAACAAAAGAATTAAAGGGGGGGAACAGAATGCAATGCTTTCATTTTAGGAGACTTAAACACACCACTCAACTCCAAAGGACAGATCAACCAGACAGAAAATAAGGAGACAGAGGTACTGAACAACACATTACAACAGATGGACCTAACAGACATTTATAGAAACTCCACCCAAAAGCAGCAGGATACACATTCTTCTCAAGTGCACATGGGACATTCTCCAGAATAGACCACATACTAGGCAACAAAAAGAGCCACAGCAAATTCAAAAAGACTGAAATTCTACCCACCAATGTCTCAGATCACAAAGGTATAAAACTAGAAATAAACTGTACAAAGAAAACAAAAGGGCTCACAAACACATGGACGCCTAACAACATGCTCCTAAATAATCAAAGCATCAGTGACCAAATAAAAACAGAGGTCAAGCAATATATACAGACAAATGACAAAAACAATACAACACCACAAAAATCTGTGGGACAGCAAAGGCTATTCTAAGAGAGAACTATATTGTAATACAGGCCTACCTCATTCCATATGAACAGTCTAAACTCACAATTAATGAAACTAGAAAAAGAAGAACAAATGAGGCCCAAAATCAGTAGAAGAAGGAACATAATAAAGATTAGGGCAGAAATAGATAAAATCGAGAAGAATAAAACAACAGAAAGAAACAATGCAAGCAGGAGTTGCTTCTTTAGAGAATAAACAAAATAGGTAAACCCCTAAACAGACTTATCAAGAAAAACAGTCTCCACACATTAACAGAATCAGAAATGAGAAAGGAAAAATCATTATGGACACCACAGAAATACAAAGAATTAAGAGAAAACACTATGAAAAATTATATGCTAAAAACTGGGTAACCTAGAAGAAATGGACAATTTTCTAGAAAAGTACAACCTTCCAAGGCTGATATAGGAAGAAAGAGAAAATCTAAACAAACCAATTAATAGCAATAAAATTGAATTGGTACTCAAAAAATTATGTAACAACAAAATCCCTGGATCAGATGGTTTCACCACTGAATTTTATCAAAGATATAGTGAAGACCTATTGCCCATTATCCATAAAGTTTTCCAAAAAGTAGAAGAGGAGGGAATACTTCCAAACTCATTCTTTAAGCCATCATCATTCTAATATGATAACTAGGCAAAGACACCACAAAAAAAGAACATAGATGCAAAAATACTCAACAGAATATTAACAAACTGAATTCAAAAATACAACTAAAAGACCACCCACCATGATCAAGTAGGATTTTTTTCAGGGATGCAAGGATGGTACAATATTAGAAAATGCATCAACATTATCCAACATATCAACAAACAGAAGGACAAAAAACACATGATTATCTCCATAGATGCCGAAAAAGCATTCAGGAAAATTCAACATCTATTCATGATAAAAACTCTCAACAAAATGGGTATATAGAGCAAGTACCTCAAAATAATAAAGGCCATATAAGACAAACCCACAGTCAATATTATACTTAACAGCGAGAGGCTGAAAGCTTTTACTTTAAGACTGGGAAAAAGACAAGGATGCCCACTCTCCCAACTTTCATTCAACATAGTACTGGAGTCTTTGCCACAGTAATCAGAGAACACAAAGAAGTAAAAGGCAGCCAGACTGGCAAAGAAGAAGTTAAACTGTTACTGTTTACAGACGACATGATATTGTACATAAAAAAAACCCTAAAGAATCCACTCCAAAACTACTAGATCTAATATCTGAATTCAGCAAAGTTGCAGGATACAAAATTAATACACAGAAACCTGTTGCTTTCCTATACACTAATGATGAACTAGCAGAAAAAGAAATCAGGAAAACAATTCCATTCACAATTGCATCAAAAAGAATAAAATACCTAGGAATAAACCTAACCAAGGAAGTGAAAGACCTATACCCTGAAAACTACAAGACACCCTTAAGAAAAGTTAAAAAGGACACTAATAAATGGAAATTCATCCCATGCTCTTGGGTAGGAAGAATTAATATTGTCAAAATGGCCATCCTGCCTAAAGCAATCTTCAAATTCAATGCAATCCCAACAAAGTACAAACAGCATTCTTTAAGGAACAAGAGCAAATAGTTCTAAAATTTATATGGAACCACAAAAGACCCCGAATAGCCAAAGCAATCCTGAGAAAGAATAAAGTGGGAGATTATGCTGCCCAACTTCAAGCTCTACTACAAAGCCACAGTAATCAAGACAATTTGGTACCGGCACAAGAACAGAACCATAGACCAATGGAAAAGACTAGAGAGCCCAGATATAAACACAAGGATATATGGTCAATTAATATATGATAAAGGAGCCATGAACATACAACGGAGAAATGACAGCCTTTCAACAGCTGGTGTTGGCAAAACTGGACAGTTACATGTAAGAGAATGAAACTGGATTATTGTCTAACCCAAAATACAAAAGTAAACTCAAAATGGATCAAAGACCTGAACATAAGTCATGAAACCATAAAACTCTTAGAAGACAACATAGTCAAAAATCTCTTGAAAATAAACATAAGGAACTTTTCCCTGAATGCATCTCCTTGGGTAAGGGAAACAAAATTAAAAATGAACACATGGGATGACATCAAGCTAAAAAGTTTCTGTACAGCAAAGGACACCATCAGCAGAACAAAAAGGCATCCTACAGTATGGGAGAATATATTTGTAAATGACATATGCAACAAGGGGTTAACATCCAAAATATATAAAGAACTCACACACCTCCATGACAAAAAAGTAAATAATCCAATTAAAAAATGTGCAGAGGATCTGAACTGACAATTCTCCAAAGAAGAAATTCAGATGGCCAACAGGCATATGAAAAGATGCTCCATACTGCTATTTATCAGGGAAATGCAAATTAAAACCACAATGAGATATCACCTCACACCAGTTAGGATGGCCAACTTCAAAAAAACTAAAAACAACAAAAGCTGGTGAGGATGCAGGGTAGGGGAATCCTCCTACACTGTTGAATGGAATGTAAACTAGCTTAACCATTGTAGAAAGCAATATGGAGGTTCCTCCAAAAACTAAAAATAGAAATAGCATTTGACCTAGGAATTCCACTTCTTGGAATTTACTCCAAGAATACAAGTTCACAGATTCAAAAAGACATATGCACCCCTATGTTTATTGCAGCACTGTTTACAATAGCCAAGATATGGATGCAACCTAGGTGTCCATCAGTAGATGAATGGATAAAGAAGAGGTGGCATATATACACAATGGAATACTATTCAGCCATAAGAGAGAAATAAATCCTACCATTTGCAACAGCATGGATATAGCTGGAGGGCATTATGCTTAGTGAAATAATCCAGGCAGAGAAAGACAAGTACCAAATGATTTTCCTCATTTGCGGAATATAACAACAAAGTAAAACTGAAGGAACAAATTAGCAGCAGACTCATAGACTCCAAGAAGGGACTAGCAGTTACCAAAGGTGGGGGGACATGGAGGGCTGTTGGGGAGGGAAGGAGAGGAGGATTGAGTAATATTATCATCTTTGCCACATATAGAGACAAATGACAAAAACAATACAACACCACAAAATGTGTGGGACACAGCGAAGGCTATGCTAAGAGAGAAGTATATTGTAATACAGGCCTTTTTTTAGGTGTGGGGGGGATCATGGGGAAGACAGTGTAGCACAGAGAAGTAAGTAGTGACTCTGTGGCATCTTACTACACTGATGGACAGTGACTGCAATGGGGGGACTCAATAATATGGGTGAATGTAGTAACCACATTGTTTTTCATGTGAAACCTTCATAAGAATGTATATCAATAATACCTTAATAAAAAATTGTAATAAAAAAAGAAATAATAAAAGTAAGGAGGATAGAAATACTGAAAGAGTAGAACAAATTCCAGAACACAAGGATGTTAACAACAAAGGTGACTGTTGTATGGGGTCTTACAGTGCTTATGGGGTGAGCTGAGCAACTCTTCCTTGACTTTTATGAACAACAAATAAGATAAACATAAACCCTAGAATTTGTTGATTATTTATACAAGAAGCCAAACTCTAATCTCTAATGAGAATCAGATATAACAAGATGTTGAAATGGACTGAAGTCCCAAAGTAATAAATATCACATTCTAATTGAGCTTTAAAATAAACATGTAGTTCAAGGAGGTTGTCAAGAACCAATTTTGTGATTATTAGTCTCTTGCCCACATTTAATGCATGAAATGTCTGGAGTTTGAGAGGAAGTCTGGAGGACAAAGAACTTCTGTAGAAAGCTGAGGTTCTCAAGAGATTTCTGCCCAAGTGGGGAGAAGTCAGAACTGCCCCTTCCTCACTTCATTCCTAGGAAATGGGGCTTCTCAGGCACCACTCGGGGGATCTGATGGAGCCTGGGGAGACACGGTGGGTTGGTTACCTGCCTCACACCTAAGGCATTAATATTCACAGAACTGGGGCTGGTCAAGTGCCAGGAACGGAGCGAGGAGAACGTAGCTGGGATGGGCCACCCTCCGTGTTCCTCAAGGTGAAGGGGCTGAGCTTTTTCTGCAGACAAATGTAGGCTTCTTATATCAGGGAAAACACGAGCCTGTTTAAAGCCCTGCCTTGCAGGATAACCAAAGTTGAGCAGAAAGGAGTTGAAGGTACTCTGCTGGGGTCTCAAAGACAATATAAGGAAAGGAGTTTGAGAAAAATGTGTTACCTCTGTCAAGGCCACTGACGATAAGAGATTCCCAAAGGTGAGATTTCTCCCGGGAGCTCACAAAAGTAATAGGATAGAAATGATTGCAAGGGCCAGAGAGCACTGACACCAAATCTTGAATGTTTCCTTCAAGTAAAACTTTCCTGCCTTTCTTAATTTTACCTCCTCTGAAGCCATCCATACTCCAGCCATGGGAGGGTCAAAACTGTTAGAAAGATGAAAAAGGAGGTAGAATTTTGAGATTGGGAGAGAGGGAGAATCTTGCTAAGCCTGTCCCCTCATTTCCCACTACAGGAGGTCAGCCTGGGTAGGTCCAAGGAGGGAGATGATTAACTTAAAAGTAAATTTGGAGTGTTAATTATTATACCAGATTAGATACATTAATTATGGAAATGAGGCTGTGAGCTGGGCCTTGCAGTGGCTGAGGGAATTTTCATTATCTGTCAGTGACTGGGGAAGGCATGGATTTGCCCAAGATTTCAAGGGGCAGGATAAACACTAAATTCATGGAATGGATTTGAGCTGTGAAAAAAATCAAGTTGTTTTCTGATTGTCCAGCAGAGACTTTTTGTTCATCAAGATGTTTATACAGGTATTCATAAACCTCCACTACTTGCTGTCTTTGTTCAGACAATAGAAAAACAGACATTTTAGTATCGTGAACTTTTTACCTGTGTTGCAACTTGAAATTGTAAAAAAGAATAAGGGCATGGAAAAATCAGATGGAATCTAACATTATTTCATAAAGAAAATGTTGAAACATAGTTTGTTTTTTTCCAGCTGCTTGATTTGAAAGTCCAAATGACGATTTCACATCACGGTTCCCTTCTTGCACAGCTGTCTTACTAGGCCTGGAATCACCACAACAACTGAAAAGGCAGCCATGGAAACCATAGTTTTTAAAGCGATGTACCCAGCAGTCCTGTGCCCTCTAGAGTCCACAGCATCTTTGAGTGAAGCTCCATCTGACAATAGGAGGATGGGTCCAGGGAGACTCACTATCATTTTCTCTTTATCAGTGGCCCCTCACTGTGTCTGGATGAGGCAGGGAAAGTCACAGAACACAGTGGGGAGTCATGAGAGAGTTGATTGCAGACCAGAATGCTGCAGTGGAAGTAGACCAGGCTGGAGAGCACGTGGGCCTCTGAAACGGAGGCAAAGGTCTTCACATCAAACCTCATAGTGATTAGGATTGGTCACACAGGAGCCGACTGGATGGAAGGTGGTTCTGTGCTTGTTCAGGTTGTATTCACAGCCATCCATGACAATATTCCAATGAGGGAGAAAGGCTGGGTCCATGGTGGCTGTTGCCCAGCAATCACTTAAGACCAGCTTGATGTTGGGGTCAGTCCTATTCAGGACTCTCAATTCCAAGTAAATTGGTTGGTGGAGGTATCTCACCACAGGGTACTCCTTATCTCCATTAGGTTGAAGGTAAGAGTTATCTGGATAGGTCTGTGGAGTCAAGGCAAGGGGACCCGGCTTCACTGAGGCCACTGAAAGAAGAAGACTTTTGACATAGGTATTTTATTTTTTGGTATCATTAATATACAATCACATGAGCAACACTGTGGTTACTAGATTCCCCCCATTATCAAGTCCCTGCCACATACCCCATTACAGTCACTGTCCATCAGCATAGTAAGATGCTATAGAGTGACTACTTGTCTTCTCGGTACTATACTGCCTTCCCCATGCCTCCCTCATGGAATGTGTGTTAATCGTAATGCCCCTTGTCCCACTTCTCCCTCCCTTCCAACCCACCCTCCCCAATCCCTTTCCCTTTGGTAACTGTTAGTCCACTCTTGGGTTCTGTGAGTCTGTTGCTATTTTGTTCCTTCAGTTTTTGCTTTGTTCGTATGCTCCACAAAAGAGTGAAATCATTTGGTATTTGCCTTCCTCTGCCTGGCTTATTTCACTGAGCATAATACCCTTTAGCTCCATCCATGTTGTTGCAAATGGTAGGATTTGTTTTCTTCTTATGGCTGAATAATATTCCATTGTGTATATGTACATCTTCTTTATCCTTTCATCTACTGATGGACACTTACGTTGATTTAATATCTTGGCTATTGTGAATATGTGCTGCAATAAACATAGGGGTGCATATGTCTTTTTGAAACTGGGATCCTGCATTCTTAGGGTAAATTCCTAGGAGTGCAATTCCTGGGTCAAATGTTATTTAAATTTTAGGTTTTTGGAGGAACCTCCATATTGCTTTCACAATTGTTGAACTAGTTTACATTCCCACCAGCCACATACGAAGGCTCACCTTTCTCCACATCCTTGCCAGAATTTATTGTTCCTAGTCTTTTCTATGCTGGCCATCCTAACTGCTGTGAGGTGATACCTCATTGTGGTTTTAATTTGCATTTCCCTGATGATTAGTGATGTAGAGCATCTTTTCATGTGCCTGTTAGCCATCTGAATTTCTTTGGAGAAGTGTCTGTTTATGTCCTCTGCCCATTTTTTAACCAGGTTATTTGCTTTTTGGGTGTTGATGCATGTGAGTTCTTTATATATTTTGGATGTTAACACCTTGTTGGAAATGTCATTTACAAATATATTCGCCCATACTGTAGGATGCCTTTTTGTTCTGCTGATGGTGTCCTTTATTGTACAGAAGCTTTTTAGCATGATGTAGTCTCATTTGTTCATTTTTTATTTTGTTTCCTTCACCCAAGGAGATGCCTTCAGGAAAAAGTTGCTAATGTTTATACTCAAGAGATTTTTGCCTGTTTTCTTCTAAGAGTTTTATTGTTTCATGAATTACATTCAGGTCTTTGATCCATTTTGAGTTTACTTTTGTGTATGGGGTAAGACAATAATTCAGTTTCATTCTCTTACATGTAACTGTCCAGTTTTGTCAACACCAGCTGTTGAAGAGGCTGTCATTTCTCCATTGAATGTCCATGGCTCCTTTATCATATATTAATTGACCATATATACTTGGGTTTATATCAGGGCTCTCTAGTCTGGTCCATTGGTCTATGGGTCTTTTCTTATGCTAGTACCAAACTGCCTTGATTATTGTGGCTTTGTAGTAGAGCTTGAAGTCAGGGAGCATCAACACCCCCCAACTTTATTCTTCCTTCTCAGGATTGCTTGGGCTATTGAGGGTCTTTTGTGGTTCCATATGAATTTTAAAACTATTTGCTATAGTTCATTGAAGAATGCTGTTAGTATTTTGATGGGGATTTCATTGAATCTATAGATTGCTTTAGTCAGGATGGCCATTTTGACAATCCTAATTCTTCCTACTCAAGAGCATGGGATGAATTTCCATTTATTAGTATCTTCTTTAATTTCTCTAAGGAGTGTCTTGTAGTTTTCAGGGTATAGGTCTTTCACTTCCTTGGTTAGGTTTATTCCTAGGTATTTTATTCTTTTTGATGCAATTGTGAATGGAATTGTTTTCCTGATTTCTCTTTCTGCTAGTTCATTGTTAGGATATAGGAATGCAATGGATTTCTGTGTATTAATTTTGGATCCTGCAACTTTGCTGAATTCAGATATTAGTTCAAGGAGTTTTGGAGTGGATTCTTTAGGGTTTTTTATGTGCAATATCATGTCATCTGCAAACAGTAATGGTTTAACTTCTTCCTTACCAATCTGGATGCCTTTCATTTCTTTGTGTTGTCTGATTGCCATGGCTAAGACCTCTTGAATTATGTTGAATAAAAGTGGGGAGAGTGGGCATCTTTGTCTTGTTTCTGATATTA
Organism: Manis javanica; assembly: GCF_040802235.1. Lineage (NCBI taxonomy): Eukaryota > Metazoa > Chordata > Mammalia > Pholidota > Manidae > Manis > Manis javanica. The sequence goes on from NC_133167.1 coordinate 53,765,084, forward strand.
GAGGAAAAGCTCTCAGCTTTTCCCTGTTAAGTATGGTGTTGGCTGTGGGTTTGTTATACATGGCCTTTATTATGTTGAGGTACCTGCCCTCTATATACATTTTGTTGAATTTTTATCATGAATGGGTGTTGAATTTTGACAAATGCTTTTTCAGCATCTATGGACATGATCATGTGATTTTAGTCTTTTTATTGATGTACTGGATAGTGTTGGATTCTTGAATTTTGTACCACTCTTGCATACCTGGAATAAATCCCCCTTGATCACGATGCATGATATCTTTAATGTATTTTTGAAATTGATTTGCTAATATTTTATTGAGTATTTTTGCATGTATGTTCATCAGGGACATTGGTCTTTAATTTTCTTTTTTGTGATGTCTTGTCCTGGTTTTGGTATTAGAGTGATGTTGGCCTCATAGAATGAGTTTGGAAGTGTTCCCTCCTCTTCTACTTTTTGGAAAACTTTAAGGAGGATGGGTATTATGTATTCTCTAAATGATTGATAAAATTCAGAAGTCAAGCCACCTGGTATGGGAGTTTTGTTCTTTAGTAGTTTTTTGATTGCCAATTCAATGTATTGCTGGTAATTGGTCTGTTCTGATTTTCTGTTTCTTCCTTGGTCAGTCTTGGAAGGTTATATTTTTCTAGAAAGTTGTCCATTTCTTCTATGCTATCCAGTTTGTTACCATATAATTTTTCATAGTATTCTCTCATACTACTTTGTACATCTGTGTTGTCTGTTGTGATTTTTTCTCTCTCATTTCTGATTCTGTTCATGTGTGTTGACCCTCCTTTTTTCTTGATAAGTCTGGCTAGGGGTTTATCTATTTTATTTTCTCAAAGAACCAGCTCCTGCTTTCATTGATCTTTTCCATCATTTTATTCTTCTCGATTTTATTTATTTCAGCTCTAGTCTTTATTATGTCCCTCTTTCTACTGATTTTGGACCTCATTTGCTGTTCTCATTCTAGTTTCGTTAATTGTCAATTTAGACTGTTCATTTGGGATTGTTATTCTTTCCTGTGGTAGGCTTGTATTGCAATATCTTCCCTCTTAGCACAGCCTTTGCTGAGTCCCATATTTTGCAGTGTTGCTTTATTGTTGTCATTTATCCCCATATAATTGCTTGATGTCTATTTTTATTTGGTCATTGATCCATTGATTATTTAGGAGCATGTTATTAAGCCTCCATGTGTTTGTGGGCTTTTTCATTTTCTTTGTGTATTTTATTTCCAGTTTCATACCTTTGTGATCTGAAAAGCTGGCTGGTACAATTTCAATCTTTTTAAATTTACTGAGGCCCTTTTTGTGGCCTAGCATATGATCTATTCTTGAAAATGTTCCATGTGCACTTGGGAAGAATGTGTATCCTGTTGCTTTTGGATGAAGTGTTCTGTAGAGGTCCATCTGTTCTAATATGTTTTTCAATGCTTCTGTCTCCTTACTTATTTTCTGTCTGGTTGATCTGTTCTTTGGAGTGAGTAGTTTGTTCAAATCTCCTAAAATTAATACATTGCATTCTATTTCCCCCTTTAATTCTCTTAGTAGTTGTTTCACATATGTAGGTGCTCCTGTGTTGGCTGCACATATATTTATAATGGTTATATCTTCTTGTTGGACTGACCCTTTTATCATTATGTAATGTCCTTCTTTGTCTCTTGTGACTTTCTTTGTTTTGAAGTCTATTTTGTCTGAAACAAGTACTGCAACTCCTGGTTTTTTCTCCCTACTAGTTGCATGAAATATCTTTCTCCATCCCTTTATTTTCAGTCTGTGTATGTCTTTGGGTTGGAAGTGAGGCTCTTGTAGGCAGCATATAGATGGGTCTTGTTTTTATATCCATTCAATGACTCTATGTCCTTTGTTTGGTGCATTCAGACCATTTACATTTAGGGTGATTATCTATAGGTATGTACTTATTGCCACTGCACTCTTTAGATTTGTGGTTACCAAAGATTCAAGGGTAATTTCCTTACTATCTAACAGTTGAATTTAACTCATTTTGTATGCTATTAGAAACACAACCTAAAGGTCCTTTTTTTCTCCCTCGTTTTTATTATCATTCCTTCTTTATATATCAGGTATTATATTCTGTTCTCTTTGTCTATCCCTTGATTGACTTTGGGGGTAGTTGATTTGATTTTGCATCCTCTTAGTAATTAATTGTTCTACTTTCTTTGCTGTGGTTCTATTTCCCCTGGTGACAGCTATTTAGCCTAAGGAATACTCCATCTATAGCAGTCCCTCTAAAATGCACTGTAGAGGTGGTTTGTGGGAAGTAAATTCTTACAGCTATTGCTTATCTGAAAATTGTTTAATCCCTCCTTCAAATTTAAATGATAATCTTGGTGGGTAGGTGTATTCTTGTTTCAAGGCCCTTCTGCTTCATTGCATTAAATGTATCATGCCACTCCCTCTGGCCTATAAGGTTTCTGTTGAGAAGTCTGATGAGAGCCTAATGGCTCTCCTTTGTATGTGATCTTTTTTCTCTTTCTAGCTGCTTTCAAAAGTCTGACCTTATCCTTGATCTTTGCCATTTCAATTATTATTTGTCTTGGTGTTGTCTTGGTGTTGTCCTCCTTGGGTCCCTTGTGTTGGGAGATCTGTGCACCTCCATGGCCTGAAAGACTATCTCCTTCTGCAGATTGGGGAAGTTTTCAGCAATTACCTCCCCAAAGACACTTTCTATCCATTTTTCTCTCTCTTCTCCTGGTACCCCTATAATGCAAATATTGTTCTGTTTGAATTGGTCACAGAGTTCTCTTAATATTCTTTCATTCTTAGAGATCCTTTTTTCTCTCTGTGCTTCAGCTCCGAGGCATTTGTATTCCTCTTCTCCAATATCTATTCCATTTGCCATCTCCTCCACTATATCTAATTTGCTTTTAAATCCCTCCATTGTATGTTTCATTTCAGATATGGAATTTCTTACTGTGTCCTGAATTCACCCCTGAGTTCTTGAATATTTTTCTGTACCTCCATGAGCATGTTTATGATTTTTATTTTGAGCTCTCTTTCAGAAAGATTGGTGAGTTCAGTTTCATTTTGCCCATTTTCTGGTGTTTGTGAGATTCTTGCCTGAACCAGGTTCCACTGACATTTCATATTTGTATGTGGCACCCTCTAGTACCCCGAAGCTCTAGTCTCTGGAGCTGCTCAGTCCCTGTAGTGATGTCGGGGTTCGCAGGGGAGCAGCACTCATGCCTGGGTGAGGAAAGAGCTGTTTCCTGCTTCCCAGCTACTGTGCCTGTCTCCACTGTCAGAACCAGTGGGCTGAGCATATAGGTGTAAGCCTCTCTGCTTTTCATCTTTAGCTGCTGTAGGCAGGGCCTCCCTCTAACTGGCCTCATGCCAGGGCAGGGACTGCCAGTTTGTGAGCCAGTGTCAGTAGGCCAGGAGGAAGGTACAGCAGATTACGTATCACAGTGGGGGTCTTGGAGCTGAGCAGCTAGCCAGGGGGATGGAGTGCCTCAAGCTCCTCAAAGTTCCCAACCTGCTGGGCAGAGAGCACCCAGGCAATCTTTTCCACTTATCTCTTCTCGTGTGCTGGAAGCTCTGTACAAACCCTGCCTTTTCAACAGCCCTCTCACTGCTAGGAAGCCTCTCAGACCGCCTGCCTTTCCTTTGTCCTAGAGCAGCCGGATGGAGATCTGTCCTCTACAAATAGCTAGAATCTATTTCTCCAAGTATTCTGCCTATCTTAGCTCTCCAACCTTACTAATCTCCAGAGCACCAAGCAATGTAGGTTTGTGCTCCCACAGCAGATCTCCAGGGCTGGGTGTTCAGGAGTCCTAGGCTTCTACCCCCTCCCTGCTCCATTTCTATTCCTCCAGCTGGTGAGCTGGGGTGGGTAAAGGGCTTGGGTCCCACCAGATCAAGGCTTTGGTAAGTTACCCTGTTTCATGAGGTCTGCTCTGTTCTCCAGGTGTATGCAGTCTGGTGCAGCCTTCTTCCCTGTTGCTCTTTTAGGATTAGTTGCATTAACTATATTTTTGTATTATTTGTGGTTTGGGGAGGAGTTCTCTGTCTCACCTCCCATATCACCATCTTGAATCCTCCTTGACATTGGTATTTATTAGCATGTCATCCCTGCTGTAATAGCATGTCACTGTTATCCTGAATTCACTCTCCAGAAATTGTGCTTGGAGGAAGATCTTCCCAGAGAGCATGTATTTCACTTTCATAGATGACTTTGTCATCCTTGAACTTATGTCTTGTTCTGCATCCATTCAGGGGTATGCAAAACTTTACCAGCCCCTGAGCCACAGCCTTGAAGCTAGGCTGGCAGGATGAGTCTCCCACCCTGAGGGTATCTGAGTTGAGAGCTGGTTTTGTTTGGTGGCTGTAGACCTTGACATCCACAAACCCATCCTGGGTACACATCTCACCTGTAAATATAAAAGCTGATGACTCACAGATACACTCAGGATAAATCACCAAGGATACCATCTCAAGTTTAAAGTAAAAGGTCAGCTTGAATAAAGGCAAGTAGAACTGACAGAGGCAGGCATTTTTCATAGAATTTTGTTTAGAGAAGAGTTTTGCTGACACATAATCTCAGGCCATTTGTTGCTTCTATATCAGTCCCACTGTTGTGCAGCTGGTTCACTGCAATGTTCTTATGTTCAAAGCTCACAGATTTTAACTTCCCGAGGAAACTCTGGTATGATGAGAGTCGTGTGTGGCATTATAGGTCACAGAAACTGACCTATAAATCACTTGTGTTAATAAGATGATCTTCTGCTCAAGAGATATGTATGTGAGCTTCAGAGGCATTGTGTAGAGATGACTTTCACCTTCCATGTACTGAGTTACTCCAGTGGCATTGAATGACACTTGGATGGTCATCTTCTGGCCGTCAATCAAGAGATCATATCCTTGTGTCAAGGCCTCCTGAATGGTCAGATTTTGGGCTCTTGATAATCACCAACATCAAAGATCCATCACATCTGAGACGGGATTCATACTTCATCAGCAATGCAAGGAAAAACATTAAAGGTAAAAGACATGAAGTCCTTCATGCACACTGTGGATCCTGTATGCTCATGGGTTTCCTTTTGCATAACCGGACAGCTGATCTGATACACAGAAGCCTCATGTCTGAAAGCAGTGTTATTGTCCATGAGTCTGATGGTCATCTGGTACTGGCCAAGCACTCTCCTGGCACAGGTCTCATATCGGGTTTTCAGGATGAAATATTTTGGGTCCAGATCTTAAGTGCAATTCAGCATTTCAAGACCTAAGGGATCCAGCACAGATGCATGCCACCCCTTGGTGTCAAGATTTCATGGGAACTCCACTGTCGTTCTATTTTGATAGCAAGTAACAGTGCCTGGGAAGATAGTTTCACCAGCAGAGTAACACCTACTGAGCTCACTGAAGTCACAGAGCTAAGAAGAGCAAAAATGACCTGTAGGTGCTCCAGTTTAAGGGACTCCCATGATCTCCTTTCTGCTGGCACGCCACAGCCAAAGGCATCACCAAATGAACCAGAGCATAGTTTCTTTTCATATATTTCCTGAGAGAAGTCAGAGGAAGTTTGAAGCAAAATTCCTTCTACTTACATAATATAATCTGTGCTGAATGTGTCCACCCATATCTGGATTAATTCACTCATTTACTAGTGGTGTAATGCTTGCTCTTGAAACATATTTCATTAAATGATACCAGTGAACCATATTTGTTAGAATAATGTAATCTGTACCATGTTAATGTTAAGGGCTATTTCTGTGCTGACTGCCTTTGGTTTCAGAGATTGTAAATTATCTGTTCTAGGCAGAGAGTTTTGTATTGTTTACTTTCTGAGAATTCATGACTAAATTGTGGAATGCTGATTTCCATGAACAAAACTTGAAAGAAATGATAGCTATCATTTAGATGAACCTAACTCCCTGCCTATGCAAAGTAACCAACAATATACTCACTAAATATTAGAAATTTGGGAGTCATCTCTACCAAAATCACACATCGATTAGCTGAATTTTCATGTAATGCTTGACTCATTTTTTATTTGAAAATAAAGCAGGTTTGCATTGACTGAACCACTTTTGCAGTGGATTGTTTCCACAATATACTTTCCTTCAAAATCAGTTTTTGGTTAGTAGCTTGTTAAAATATGAAACACTTTTATAGAGGTCTTTTGAGACTTTAATTTTGGAAAAGTAAAAGGTAAGATTACTTTTATTCTGTGACATACAGACTTGTTCAATTTTTCATTTGAGACACAATATGTTTAGTTTGTTGTTTTATGATGCTGAAAATTTTGCTGAATTTGAATGATAAAGGTGAAAATACAGTAAAGGTGTTTCTTAGTTTCTTTACTTGAACAATTCACAATAAATAAAAATTTTATACCTATCAAAATAAAGGTTCACATGTCATTAGGAATTTCTTTCAATATGTTTTCTGCCAATGGTAATAGTTCTCTGATGATATGAAATAGAAAGGACAAATATTATACCTTTACCAAGGTGTAAGAGAAACCTGTGAATAGAATTTGGACTAACTTGAATTCAAAAGCCTGGTTTAAAACCCCAAACAGATTTTCTTCCTTATGATCTACTAAATGGAAATAATTCCTATTCATCATATTCTAGAAGTCTCATATGTAGTCTCTAACTCCAAAAGCCATTTCTTTTTTTTTTCTTTTCTTATTTTGGTATCATTAATCTACAATTACACGAGCAACATTATGGTCACTGGACTCCCCCCATCACCAAGTCCCTACCACATACCCCATCACAGTCACTGTCCATCAGCGTAGTAAGATGCTGTAGAATCACTACTTCTCTTCTCAGTACAGCCCTCCCTGTGCCCCCTACCCACTACATTATGTCTGCTAATCATAATTTCTTAACTTGGCACAAGGCATAGAAAGTACAGAGGCAGTGTTTCATATCACTACTGAGCAGTGACTCTCAGAAAAGATTAATAACTGCTTGGCTTGGAATTTTTACCTTCTGCAAGGGAATGTCTTCACATGGAAGTAATTTGAAAAACTCCCCACTGTAATCATTAAAAATAAAACACACACACAGCCTTGGAGCCGGGAGCCCATTGTTGGCTCCTTCTCATTTCCTCAATTCATATTCCCCAGGAAAAGAGCAAACGACTTCTGGGGGCAGAGAAATTTTCATTCCAAAGAAGGTAATTTTATGTGTCATGACTCAGTTTCTCTCATGACACTTTGCTGTTGTACATGTTGCAAAACATGGGCTGTGTAGGTTTAGCAGTGAATTATGTTATGGTTTCATGGTTTTGTGATTTTTCTCATTTATTATTAATATGCCATTCTGTTTTATACTTAACAATTTTGGTTCTAAAATGTCTGGCACTCTTAAATGGCAATTTGTGAACACAGAATGTAAAGCAGAAGAGGGAGAGTCTAGGTCTAAGGATAGTTCTGGTAAGATCTGTGAGAAGAGTTATAAACTTCTAAGTCATTTCCCTGTACTACTAGAAGAAGGGATACAAAATAAGTTCATTTTTACAGCAAAAACTAGTTTTCAATGAATTTTGCACAGGTTGGTTATCCACGCTTTTGTATTCTATTGTGCAGATGCATCAATGGCTACAAGAAAATTAAAAAGGCACTTGAGTACAAATCATGGCCATTTAACAAAGGTGCTGATTATTATTATTTTTTTTTGAGAGGGCATCTCTCATATTTATTGATCAAATGGTTGTTAACAACAATAAAATTCTGTACAGGGGAGTCAATGCTCAATACACAATCATTAATCCACCCCAAGCCTAATTCTCGTCAGTCTCCAATCTTCAGAAGCATAATGAACAAGTTCTTACATGGTGAACAAATTCTTACACAGTGAATAAGTTCTTACATGGTGAACAGTACAAGGGCAGTCATCACAGAAACTTTCGGTTTTGATCACGCATTATGAACTATAAACAATCAGGTCAAATATGAATATTCGTTTGACTTTTATACTTGATTTATATGTGGATCCCACATTTCTCCCTTTATTATTATTATTATTTTTATTTTTAATAAAATGCTGAAGTGGTAAGTAGATGCAAGATAAAGTTAGAAAACATAGTTTAGTGTTGTAAGAGAGCAATTGTAGATGATCAGGTTTGTGCCTGTAGACTATGTGCTAATCCGAGCTAGACAAGGGCAATAAAACATCCACGGATGCAGAAGCTTTCTCTCAAAACAGGGGGGGGGGGGGTGAGGTTCTAAGCTTCACCACTGTTGTTCCCCGATTTCTCACCTGATGGCCCCCCTGCGACTGTGCCTGTCTTAGGTTGTTCCTCCCTTGAGGAATCTTACCCGTCTCTGGCTAACCAGTCATCTTCCGGAGCCATACAGGGAAATGTAAAGTTGGAAGTGAGAGAGAAGCCATATTGTTTGAAAAGGTTAGCTTTTTACTTCTTTGCAGATTTATGCCCTGTGGCTTCTATGCCCAGCACTTGTCTCGAGGCATCTTTACCACCTGGAGGAATTATGATACTCGGAAAATTCGATATGAGGCATGAATTCTATTTAAGGGTTGTAATTAGGAAGGAAGAAGAAAAGCTATAGAGGTAGCATATGGAAGAAAACATGGGAGGATTGATTATTTCTTTGACATATCTTCTTGTAGAGTACCTTAAGCATGTATAGGTTTTAAACTACTAACTAACTTGCGCACACATATTAACATAATAGGAATACGGTGACATAAACAAAGCAAATCTATAATTACCAGCCATCTCCAGTGAAACCAAGAAAACCATTTAGGCACCCTAGGCATTTGTGAAAATTTGTCTATGATATGATGGATATTGTCCACCTGTACTTGAACAGTCTGAGAGAAATCAGACAAATTAAAGCAACCCATTTCTGGTATCTGTTCACATCCCATATATTCTTTTAACCGTAGATAGTCTATAGTCATGAGATTTTGGAGTGCTACAACTTGCACCCCTCCCAACTCCTGATTGAGTTCCAACAGTACAGATCCGGTCAAATTCGTTGTCTCACTGTATGCACATGCCAGCCTAGACATCTCCCTCCTCATTCCTATGGCAAGTCCAGGAAATGGTGGGGTGGATGCAGCCACAACTGCAGTATCGCCCGGATCCCTGTGGAGGCTTTTTGATGACCATCCCCCGGCACGAGTCCTCCAGAGAGTGCTGATGCCGGAAGCTCCTCCTCATATCGTATCTTAGTTCATTTTCTGGGTAGCCAAGCTAGGCCTTGATCTTCTGCATAGAAACAAACAGACCCTTTGCCCACACTTTGACATGCCCTCTATACCACTGTGTAGAACTCATTGGAGGTCAGCACACAGGAGCTGCTTTTTTTTTTTTTTTATTAAGAGAAAGGCATATTATCAGAAAAGAGTACCTCCATAGCTGATCATCTGACACCCTTTAAGTGATCAACATTAAGGATATTTAAAGCATGTGTTAATCTTTGATTTCCCAATAGTTTTATTCTATCAAGGAGTAATCCCCCTTTTCTTTCTTTCTTTCTTTTTTTTTTTAATCTTTAATCTATACTTACATGACGAATACTATATTTACTATGATCTCCCCTATACCAGGTCCCCCCTAAAAACCACATTACAGTTACTGTCCATCAGCATAGCAAAATGTTCTGGAATCACTACTTGTCCTCTCTGTGTTGTACAGCCCTCCCTCCCCTTTCCCCCTCCCCCACCATGCATGCTAATCTTAATACCCCCCTTCTTCTTCCCCCCCCTTATCCCTCCCTGCCCACCCTTCCTCCCCAGTTCCTTCCCCTTTGGTACCTGTTGTCCATTTTTGTGTTCTGTAATTCCGCTGCTGTTTTGTTCCTTCAGTTTTTCCTTTGTTCTTATACTCCTCAGATGAGTGAAATCATTTGGTATTTCTCTTTCACCGCTTGGCTTATTTCACTGAACATAATACTCTCCAGCTCCATCCATGCTGCTGCAAATGGTAGAATTTTTCCACTTCTTATGGCTGAGTAGTATTCCATTGTGTATATGTACCACATCTTCTTTATCCATTCATCTACCGATGGACATTTAGGTTGCTTCCAATTCTTGGCTATTGTAAATAGTGCTGTGATAAACATAGGGGTGCATCTGTCTTTTTCAAACTTCAGTGCTGCATTCTTAGGGTAAATTCCTAGGAGTGGAATTCCTGGGTCAAATGGTAGGTCTGTTTTGAGCATTTTGATGAACCTCCATACTGCTTTCCACAATGGCTGAAATAATTTACATTCCCACCAGCAGTGTAGGAGGGTTCCCCTTTCTCCACAGCCTCGCCAACATTTGTTGTTGTTTGTCTTTTGGATGGCAGCCATCCTTACTGGTGTGAGGTGATACCTCATTGTAGTTTTAATTTGCTTTTCTCTGATAATTAGCGATGTGGAGCATCTTTTCATGTGTCTGTTGGCCATCTGTATTTCTTTTTTAGAGAACTGTCTGTTCAGTTCCTCTGCCCATTTTTTAACTGGGTTATTTCTTTTTTGTTTGTTGAGGTATGTGAGCTCTTTATATATTCTGGATGTCAAGCCTTTATTGGATCTCTCATTTTCAAATATATTCTCCCATACTGTAGGGCTCCTTTTTGTTCTATTGATGGTGTCCTTCGCTGTACAGAAGCTTTTCAGCTTAATGTAGTCCCACTTGCTCATTTTTGCTGTTGTTTCCTTGCCCGTGGAGATACGTTCAAGAAGAGGTCACTCATGTTGATGTCTAAGAGGTTTTTGCCTATGTTTCTTTCCAAGAGTTTAATGGTTTCATGACTTACATTCAGGTCTTTGATCCATTTTGAGTTTACCTTTGTATATGGGGTGAGACAATGGTCCAGTTTCATTCTCCTACATGTAGCTGTCCAGTTTTGCCAGCACCATCTGTTGAAGAGACTGTCATTTTGCCATTGTATGTCCATAGCTCCTTTATCAAATATTAATTGACCATATATGTTTGGGTTAATTTCTGGAGTCTCTAATCTGTTCCACTGGTCTGTGGCTCTGTTCTTATGCCAGGACCAAATTGTCTTGATTACTATGGCTTTGTAGTAGAGCTTGAAGTTGGGGAGTGAGATCCCCCCTACTTTATTCTTCTTTTTCAGGATTGCTTTGGCTATTCGGGGTCTTTGGTGTTTCCATATGAATTTTTGAATTATTTGTTCCAATTCATTGAAGAATGTTGCTGGTAATTTGAGAGGGATTGCATCAAATCTGTATATTGCTTTGGGCAGGATGGCCATTTTGACGATATTAATTCTTCCTAGCCATGAGCATGGGATGAGTTTCCATTTATTAGTGTCCCCTTTAATTTCTCTTAAGAGTGACTTGTAGTTTTCAGAGTATAAGTTTTTCACTTCTTTGGTTAGGTTTATTCCTAAGTATTTTATTCTTTTTGATGCAATGGTGAATGGAATTGTTTTCCTGATTTCTCTTTCTATTGGTTCATAGTTAGTGTATAGGAAAGCCACAGATTTCTGTGTGTTAATTTTGTATCCTGCAACTTTTCTGTATTCGGATATCAGTTCTAGTAGTTTTGGAGTGGAATCTTCAGGGTTTTTTATGTACAGTATCATATCATCTACAAATGGTGACAGTTTAACTTCTTCTTTACCAATCTGGATTCCTTGTATTTCTTTGTTTTGTCTGATTGCCGTGGCTAGGACCTCCAGTACTATGTTAAATAACAGTGGGGAGAGTGGGCATCCCTGTCTGGTTCCCGATCTCAGAGGAAATGCTTTCAGCTTCTCGCTGTTCAGTATAATGCTGGCTGTGGGTTTATCATATATGGCCTTTTTCATGTTGAGGTACTTGCCCTCTATTCCCATTTTGCTGAGAGTTTTTATCATGAATGGATGTTGAGTTTTGTCAAATGCTTTTTCAGCATCTATGGAGATGATCATGTGGTTTTTGTCTTTCTTTTTGTTGATGTGGTGGATGATGTTGATGGATTTTTGAATGTTGTACCATCCTTGCATCCCTGGGATGAATCCCACTTGGTCATGGTGTATGGTCCTTTTGATATACTTTTGAATTCAGTTTGCTAATATTTTATTGAGTATTTTTGCATCTACATTCATCAGGGATATTGGTCTGTAATTTTCTTTTTTGGTGGGGTCTTTGCCTGGTTTTGGTGTTAGGGTGATGTTGGCTTCATAGAATGAGTTTGGGAGTATTCCCTCTTCTTCAATTTTTTGGAACACTTTAAGGAGAATGGGTATTATGTCTTCTCTGTGTGTCTGATAAAATTCTGAGGTAAATCTCTCTGGCCCCAGGGTTTTGTTCTTGGGTAGTTTTTTGATTACCGTTTCAATTCATTTGCTCGTAATTGGTTTGTTTAACTTTTGTGTTTCTTCCTTGGTCAGTCTTGGGAGGTTGTATTTTTCTAGGAAGTTGTCCATTTCTTCTAGGTTTTCCAGCTTGTTGGCATACAGGTTTTCATAGTAGTCTTTAATAATTCTTTGTATTTCTGTGGAGTCTGTCGTGATTTTTCCATTCTCATTTCTGATTATGTTGATTTGTGTTGATTCTTTTTTCTCTTAATAACTTTGACTAGAGGCTTATCTATTTTGTTGATTTTCTCAAAGAACCAGCTCTTGGTTTCGCTGATTTTTGCTATTGTTTCATTCTTCTCAATTTTGTTTATTTCTTCTCTGATCTTTATTATGTCCCTCCTTCTGCTGACTTTAGGCCTCATTTGTTCTTCTTTTTCCAGTTTCGATAATTGTGATGTTAGACTATTCATTTGGGATTGTTCTTTCTTCTTCAAATGTGCCTGGATTGCTATATACTTTCCTCTTAAGACTGCTTTCACTGCGTCCCACAGAGGTTGGGGCTTTGTGTTGTTGTTGTTGTCATTTGTTTCTATATATTCCTTGATCTCTATTTTGATTTGTTCATTGATCCATTGATTATTTAGAAGCATGTTGTTAAGCCTCCATGTGTTTGTGAGCCTTTTTGTTTTCTTTGTAGAATTTATTTCTACATTTATACCTTTGTGGTCTGAAAAATTGGTTGGTAGAATTTCAGTATTTTGCAATTTACTGAGGCTCTTTTTGTGAGCTAGTATGTGGTCTATTCTGGAGAATGTTCCATGTGCACTTGAGAAGAATGTATATCCTGTTGCTTTTGGATGTAGAGTTCTATAGATGTCTACTAGGACCATCTGTTCTAGTGTGTTGTTCAGTGCCTCTGTGTCCTTACTTATTTTCTGCCTGGTGGATCTATCCTTTGGGGTGAGTGGTGTGTTGAAGTCTCCTAAAATGAATGCATTGCAGTCTATTTCCCTCTTTAGTTCTGTCAGTATTTGTTTCACATATGCTGGTGCTCCTGTGTTGGGTGCATATATATTTAGAATGGTTATATCCTCTTGTTGGACTGAGCCCTTTATCATTATGTAGTGTCCTTCTTTATCTCTTGTTACTTTCTTTGTTTTGAAGTCTATTTTGTCTGATATTAGTACTGCAACCCTTGCTTTCTTCTCACTGTTGTTTGCCTGAAATATGTTTTTCCATCCCTTGACTTTTAGTCTGTGTATGTCCTTGGGTTTGATGTGAGTTTCTTGTAAGCAGCATATAGATGGGTCTTGCTTTTTTATCCATTCTATTACTCTGTGTCATTTGATTGGTGCATTAAGTCCATTTACATTTAGGGTGACTATTGAGAGATATGTACTTATTGCCATTTCAGGCTTTAGATTCGTGGTTACCAAAGGTTCAAGGTTAGCTTCTTTAATATCTTACTGCCTAACTTAGCTCGCTTATTGAGCTGTTATATACACTGTCTGGAGATTCTTTTCTTCTATCCCTTCTTATTCCTCCTCCTCCATTCTTCGTATGTTGTGTGTTTTTTTCTGTTCTCTTTTTAGGAGTGCTCCCATCTAGAGCAGTCCCTGTAGGATGCCCTGTAGAGGTGGTTTGTGGGAAGCAAATTCCCTCAGCTTTTGCTTGTCTGGGAATTGTTTAATCCCGCCATCATATTTAAATGATAGTCGTGCTGGATACAGTATCCTTGGTTCAAGGCCCTTCTGTTTCATTGCATTAAATATATCATGCCATTCTCTTCTGGCCTGTGGGGTTTCTGTCGAGAAGTGTGATGTTAGCCTGATGGGTTTTCCTTTATAGGTGACCTTTTTCTCTCTAGCTGCCTTTAAAACTCTTTTCTTGTCCTTGATCCTTGCCATTTTAATTGTTATGTGTCTTGGTGTTGTCTTCCTTGGATCCTTTCTGTTGGGGGTTCTGTGTATTTCTGTGGTCTCTTCAATTATTTCCTCCCCCAGTTTGAAGAAGTTTTCAGCAATTATTTCTTCAAAGAGACTTTCTATCCCTTTTCTTCTTTCTTCTTCTTCTGGTACTCCTATAATACAAATATTATTCCTTTTGGATTGGTCACATAGTTCTCTTAGTGTTGTTTCATTTCTGGAGATCCTTTTATCTCTCTCTATGTCAGCTTCTATACGTTCCTGTTCTCTGGTTTCTATTCCTTCAATGGCCTCTTGCATCTTATCCATTCTGCTTATAAATCCGTCCAGGGATTGTTTTACTTCTGTGATTTCCTTCCTGACATCTGTGATCTCCCTCTGGACTTCATCCCATTGCTCTTGCATTTTTCTCTGCATCTCATCCCATTGCTCTTGCATTTTTCTCTGCATCTCTGTCAGCATGTTCATGATTTTTATTTTGAATTCTTTTTCAGGAGGACTGGTTAGGTCTGTCTCCTTCTCAGGTGTTGTCTCTGTAATCTTTGTCTGCCTGTAGTTTTGTCTTTTCATGGTGATAGAGATAGTTTGCAGAGCTGGTATGAGTGACCGCTGGAAGAGCTTTCCTTCTTGTTGGTTTGTGGCCTTCCTCTCCTGGGAGAATAGCGACCTCTAGTGGCCTATGCTTGGCAGCTGTGCGCAGACAGGGCTTCTGCTACTTACCCGTTTGCTATAGAGTTTATCTGCACTGTTGCTGTGGGCGTGGCCTGGCTGGGGCTGCTTCTCCAAAATGGTGGAGCCCCATTGGAGGGGGAGCGGCTGGGGTGCTATTTATCTCCGTAAGGGGCCTCTGCTCCCTGTTGCCCAGGGGGTTAGAGTGCCCAGAGATCGCCATATTCACTGCCTCTGGTCTAAGTGTCCTGTCCTGCCCCTTTAAGACTTCCAAAATGCACTCTCCAAACCAAAACAACAACAGCAACAATGAAAGAGGAAAAAAAAAAAAAAAGGAAAAAACACGCGATTTTCTTTGTCCTCAAGTGTTGGTCCCAGGCACCCGCTCACCGGTCCTGCTGCCCTGCCTCCCTAGCACTGGGGTCCCTGTCCCTTCAAGGCTTCCAAAAAGCACCCACCAAAAAAAAATTTAAAAAAGGGGAAAACGCATGATATTGTTTGTCCTCAGGTGCCGGTCCCAGGCACCTGCCCACCGGTCCTGCCGCCCTGCCTCCCTGGCACTGGGGTCCATGTCCCTCCAAGGACTCCAAAAAGCACTCGCCAAAAAAAACAAAGGGAAAAACGCACGACCCCCTCCGTCCCCAGGCGCCGGTCCTAGGCACCCACCCAGTTGCCCTGCTGCCCTGCCTTCCTGGCACTGGGGTCCCTGTCCCCCTAAGGCCTCCAAAAAGCACTCGCCAAAAAGAAAAAAAAGGAGAAACACGTGATTTTCTTTGTCCGCCAGGCACCTGCCCACCGGTCTTGTGGCCCTGCCTCCCTGGTATTGGGGTCTCCGTCCCTCCAAGGCTTCCAAAAAGCACTCGCCAAAAAAAAGGGGAAAACATGCTCTTTTCTTTGTCCTCAGGCACCGGTCCCAGGCACCTGCTCACCGGTCCTGCTGCCCCGCCTCTCTGGCATTGGGGTCCCTGTCCTTTTAAGGCTTACAGAAAGCACTCGCCAACAAAAATAAAAATAAGGTAAAAACGCGCGATATTCTTTGTCCTCAGGCGCCAGCCCCAGGCACCCCCCCACCGGTCCCGCCACCCTGCCTCCCTAGTATTGGGAAAAACGCGTGATTTTCTTTGTCCCCAGGCGCCGGTCTCAGGCACCCGCTCACAGGTCCTGCCACCCTGCCTCCCTGGCATTGAGGTCCCAGTCCCCTTAAGGCTTCCAAAAATCACTCGCCAAAAAAAAAAGGGAAAAACGCGATTTTCCCTATCCCCAGGCACTGGTCTCAGGCACCCGCTCACCGGTCCTGCCACCCTGCCTCCCCAGTACTGAGAAAAATACACGATTTTCTTTGTCCTCAGGCGCCGGTCTCAGGCACCCGCTCACCAGTCTTGCTGCCCTGTTTCACTGGTATTGGGGTCCCTGTCCCTTTGAGGGTTCCAAAAAGCACTCACTAAAAAAAAGAAAAAAAACTGCTCCGGTTTCTTTCCACCTGCCAGGAGCCGGGGGGAGGGGCGCTCGGGTCCTGCCAGGCCGGGGCTTGTATCTTACCCCCTTCGCGAGGCGCTGGGTTTTTGCAGGTGTGGATATGGTCTGGATGTTGTCCTGTGTCCTCTGCTCTCTATTTTAGGAAGAGTTTTCTTTGTTATATTTTCATAGATCTATGTGGTTTTGGGAGGAGATTTCCACTGCTCTACTCACACCGCCATCCTGGCTCCGCCCCCCAGGTGCTGATTATTTTTGATGAAACTGAAATATTAATTTTAGAGTAAAAATTCATTTTAGAAAAGTCACATTTAGTGAAAAGACTCAGGAAGAAAGTTATTTAGTAATAGAACTGATTTTGCAGAAAAATGAAAAAAAATCATGTACTTGGTGAGATTAATAATGCTAGCATATAAATAAATATATAGTGAGGAAAATGGACAAGTTGTATATGAGAAATTGAAAAGATGCCATATTATACAGTATGCTAAGTTGTCATATTGCTGACATGTCACATGATGCTGAGGAGCTTTGGGGTAATAAAGAACAGCTTCCCATTACAGGTTGGTGTATCAACAGATTTCATCAGTAAATGTCCTGTTGCAGAATTTATATGATTTCGAAATAGTGATAAAATCCAAGAAAGCTTTCTGCTGCATTTAGCCTGCCCAAACCAGTCAGGCCAAGATCTAGTTAATGTTGTGTCATCTGGAAACAAAAGGCCTGTCTTGGAGGACTATTGGCATCTGTGCTGATGGTGGCCCATCAATAATTAGCGGCAATGAAAGGCTCTGCATCTGTTGTTTAAAAAAAAGAAAATCTCAATGCCCCTTCTTACCTCTTTACTGAGAGGTACTAGTGTCAAAACTCTTCAATATGAAATAGAAAGGTTGTATGCAATGCTATTAAAATGGTTAACTTTATTAAACAAAGAACAGTTCACTGAAGAATTTTTAGAAACCTGAACATAAATTTACTACTTTCAGAAATCCACATACTTAGCATAGGAGGAGATCTCTACAGAATGTGTGAGCCAGAAGGCAAATTGCAGGAATACTTGAAAGGACACAGAATGCCAGATTTCACCAAGTGTTCAGGTGATAAAGAAGCACTGCAGACTAACCTGCTTAGCAAACATTTTTCATTACATGAACCAGTTGGACAAGTCTCTGCAAGAAAATGTTTTGACTTCAAATGACAAGATGTTTGGCTTTAAAAGAAACAGAATCATTGGAAAAAATCGTGTTTCAACAGGAAACCTTTAAATATTTCCCATGCCGCTAGAATTTGAGAGTGAGAAAGATTATCAGTAAGTCTCCAGTCTTACTCAGATCCACTCGGAAAAACTGCAGAACAAAAACTGCACTTTCCTCCCATTCAATACAAGTACCTGGCCAGGTGAGGGGGCCTTTCTCTGACTCTTGCTCAGTCTAAGAACATTTTTTTTTTTTGTATTTGTGAAATGAAAAACAGGCACATTTTTCATTATTGAAGAGGTGAATTTAATTCTTTGTTTTTAGTTTATGTATGTACAGGCTTATAAAGGAGATCAAGAGAACAATATATGTACATAAGGGTTTTATAACTGTTTAAACCTATATTTGAGCCTGATATGTTACTCAGAAAGAAAATGTTTTTCCAAGCCTTCTGCAAATAAAATTATGCTTAAGCTATATTTTTCATTCTCATTGCTTTGACTAATAGTTTTGGTACCTTTATTATTCAACTTTGTTAATAATTTTTATGTTAACATTAATTAGAATCAATTTATAACCTTTACTTAACTGACATCTATAGAACCTATCATTAGAAAAATTGGCTCAAGGCAGGTTTTTAAATAAAAATTATTATGTTTGTTTTATTTTTTTCTCTTTAATTTATGGAAAGAAAAGAATTAGAATTTCAAAAACAGTAAACAACCTTTTTTAAGGATAATTTAGATAAGTAATTTTTAGGTTTGTATAAGGAAAAAATGCAACTATTCTTATACTGTACACTACATACTAAACCTCATTAGCATTATTTATATAAGAAAATTGATAAGCCTTTAGGTCTATTTGGCTATGCGTTTAAACAGCAAACATGAAATATTTAAATAAAGGAAAAGCTCAAGTTTCCTTTACCAACAGGTTGACTTATATTAGACGTGACAGTGACATCCTTTGTGAAGAGGTAGAGCAACATGAGAGTAGACTAATACACTGACCAAAATAAAACAATCCACTGAAAAATACCATTTTCTACTCAAAAAAGCATTGACAGATTTTTTTACCTCCTTCATTAAATTTATTCCTATTATTTTATTTTATTTTTGATGCTATTATAAATGGAATTGTTTTCTTTATTTTCTTTCTGATAGTCCATTGTTGGTGTATAGAAACACAGTGGATTTTTGTATAGTAATTTCCCATCCTGCAACTTCACTGCATCTGTTAATTAGTTCTAATAGGCTTTTGGTGGAGTCTTTAATATTTTCTATATATAATGTCATCTCTAAAGAGAGGCAATTTTACTTTCTTTCCAATGCTAATACCCTTTTATTTCTTTCTCTTGCCTAATTGCTCCAGCTAGGACTTCTGGTAATATGTTGAATTAAAGTGCAAGGGTGGGCATGCTTGTCTAGCTCCTGATCTTAGAGGAAAAGCTTTCAACTGTCCACTATTGAATGCGATGTCAGCTGTGGGCTTTTCATACATGGCCTTTATTACATTGAGGTATGTTCCCTCTATACCTACTTTGTTGAAGCTTTTATCATGAAAAGATGTTGAATTTTCTCAAATGTTTTTTCTGAGATGATCATATGGTTTTTATTCTTAATTTGGTTAATGTGGTGTTTGGCACTGATTGATTTGTAAATATTGAACTGTCCTTGCATCTCTGGAATAAATTCCACTTGATAAAGGTGTATGATTCTTTGAATGTATTGTTGAATTCAATTTGCTGATATTTTATTAAGTTTTTTTGCATATATGTTCATCAGGGATATTTGCCTGTGATTTTCTTTTTGTAGTGTTCTTTTCTGACTTCGATATCAGGATAATGTTGTCCTCATAAAATGAGTTTGGAAATGTTCCCATCTCTTCAATTTTTTGGAAGAGTTTGAAGAGAAATGGTATTTGGTTTTCTTTAACTGTTTGGTAGACTTTACCAGTGAAGCCATTTGATCCTGGACTCTGTTGGCAGGTTTTTGTTCACTGATTCAATTTTCTTACTAGCAATTGGTATGCCCAGATTTTCTATTTCTTCATTATTCAGTCTTGGTAGGTTGTATGTTTCTAGGAATTTATCTCTTTCTTCTAGGTTATCCATTTTGTTGGCATATATTTTTCATAATAATTTCTTATAATCCTTTGAATTTGGTGGTGTTGGCTGTAACTTTTCTTTCATTGCTAATATTTGAGTCCTCTCTCTTTTTTTCTTGGTAAGTTTAGCTAGGTTGTCTGTTTCTCTTTACAAAAAACCAGTTCTTAGTTTCATTAAACTTTTCAATGTCTTTTTAGTCTCTATATTTTTCCACTCTGATCTTTGTTATTTCCCTTTTTCTAACTTTGGGCTCTATTTGCTTTTCTTTTTCTAGTTTCTTGAGGTATAAAATTAGATTTCTTATTTGAGGTCTTTTTTCTTAATGTAGGTGTTTATTATAACCTCTTGCTGAAACCTATCATTTTTAGTAGGATGAACCTCCATTTTCCCTTGTCAGGATATTTTTAAACTTGTTTAATTTCTTCTTTTACCTGTGGTTGTTCAGGAACATGTTGTTTAATCCCCATTTCCAAATTTTTTCTTGTAATTGATTTCTAATTTCATACCAGTACAGAAAAGTTGTTTGATGTAATTTCAATCTTATTAAATTTATTAAGACTTCTTTTAGCATACTATATCCTGGAGAACATTCCATCTGTGTTTCAGAAGAAGGTGTATTATATTGCTATTGGGTAAAATGTTCTTTCTATATGTACTAGGTCAATCTCATCTAACACATAGTTTAAGTCCAATGTTACCTTATTGATTTCCTGTCTGAACGATCTATCCAATGTTGAATGTGGCATACTGAAGATTCCTACTAATATTGTATTACTGTCTATTCCACCCTTCATATATGTTCGTATTTGCTTTATTTGGGTGCTTCCATGTTGAGTGAATAAGTATTTACAAAGGGTGTATCCTCAATGAACTGACCCTTTTACCATTATATAACTGTCTTTGTCTTCTATTATAGCCGTTAGCTTAAAATCTATATTGTCTAGTATAAATATAACTACCCCAGCTTTCTTTCAGTTTCCATTTGCATGGAAGATCTTTTTCTACCCCTTCACTTTCAGTCTGTGCGCATCCTTAAAGCTATAGTGAGTCTGTTGTGTGTGGAATTAGCAACATATAATGGGTCTTGTATTTTATCCATTCAGCAACTTTATATATTTTGACTAGAGAATTTAGGCCAATTACTTTTAAAGTAGTTATTGATAGGAATGACAGATTATAGTCATTTTGTTCATTTTTTTCTGGTTGTCTGGAATTGCTTCCTTCCTTTTTTGCTCTCTCCCTTTGTGATATGATTATTTTCTATAGTGGTATGCTTAGATTCCTTTCTCTTCATCTTTTTTTTATATCTACTATAGGCTTTGGTTTGTGGTTACCCTGAAGCTAGCATAGAACATCATCATAAGTCTATTTTAGGCTGATAACAACTTAACTTTCTACAAACAAAAAAGCTTTATGTTTTTACATTTCCATTTTATGTTTTCAATGTCACAATTTAAACCTTTTTTGTGTTGCATATCCATTAAAATTATTGTAGTTAGTTATTTTTTAATGTTCTTGTCCTTTAATGTCCAGAGTTATAAGTGATTTACCTACTGCCATCACAATATTAGAGTATTCCAAATTTAACTATATATTTACCTTTACTAGTGAATTGTATACTTTCAGATGCTTTCCTATGACTAGTGTCCTTTAATTTCAGCTTGAATAACTCCCTTTAACATTTGTTATAGGGCTGGTCTAGAGAAGATGAACTCCTTCAGTTTTTGTTTGTCTAGAAATTCTTGATCTCTGTGATCTCTCCTTCAGTTCTGAAGGGTAACTGCCAAGCAAGTATTCTTGGTTGGTAATTGTTGCTGTTGTTTTTCTTTCAGCACTTTGAATACGTCATGCCACTCCCTTCATGCCTGCACATTTTCTGCTCACAAATCTGCTCATAAGCTTATTGGGTTCCTTTGTGCATAACAAGTAACTTTCCACTTGCTGCTTTTAAGATTCTCTCCTTGTTTTTAACTTCAGGTAATTTAATTATTGTGTATCTTAGTATGTTTCTCTTTGGAATAATGTTTGAAAAATTAATGTATAACATGGTGACTATAACTGATAATGTTATATTGTATATTTGAAAATTGCTAAGAGTATAGAACTTAAATATTCTCACCAAAAAGGAAAAAAAATGGTAAATATGTGAGGTGATGGATGTGTTAATTAAATCAATGGAGGAAATCCTTTCATAATGTATACATAAACAAAATTATGTTGTACATTTTAAATGTCTTACAATTTTATTTTTCAATTATGCCTCAGTAAAAAAAAAAATTAAAAGAAAACATTTATAATTGTTATTAGATTGCTATTAGATATACTTTTTATGTATTGTTCTCTGAAATCTGATAATTATTTTAAGGGTTTCCCCAGGAGAAAATAAAATGAGAAAGCTGGTCTAAAGAAGAGGAAGTAAAATGTAGACATACACTACAAGAAGCTGGGGATATAGGTTAGGACCAATGAAGTGGAGTTGCCACAGGCTGAATGTTTGTATTCCCTCGAAATTCATATTTTGAAACCTAATCCCCAATGCAATATTTGAAGATGGGGCTTTTGTGAGGTAATTAGATCATGAGGGCAGAGATTAGTGCTCCTTATAAAAGAGACCATAGAGAGTGTACTAGCCCCCTCCACCATGTGAGGACTCGACAAACAGATGGCTGTCGAGGAACCAGGAGGTGGGCCCTCACCAGACATTGGATCTGCAGGCACCTCAATGTTGAACTCATCCACCCACCTCCAGTGCTGTTGAATACTGCTAAAAAAAACAAGAATAGGCCTCAGGATCATATCCATTGATTTTTCTAATCAAAAGTTAAGGCTGGCATTAGCAAGAGTAGATTTGTTGAAGTTGCTGTTGCTGAAGCCAAAGTAAGTGAGGAGAAAAGTAGGTAGAGGATCAGCAAATGGGATGCATCAAGTTAAGAAAACCTTGATCAGTCTGGCTGTGAATAACAGCAGAGAGACAGAGTGGTAGCTGGTAAGCCCGTCCTTAACACTGAAGGATCTGGAGCAAGAGCACAGATCGTGCCCATATGCTATATTCCTAAATATTTAAGAGTTATAAATCAAGTTGATGCAGTACTAAATAAAAATCTATCTTCCTACCTTGAAAAAAATATATCTGTATAACAATTAAGAGGGCCAGGTTCAACATCAAATTTTTTGGACTTCTCAGAATTATGTACTAAAATGTGACAGCATGGACAGTGCTTGCTTCAGGCCTGTATCCTTTGACAGTAATGTGTTTCTCCTTCTCTTTTTGCCCGCGAGGGACCTTGCTCTCATGTGTGCAGACACCATAGCTTAGATGTCCTAGCTTTATCTACCTGCCCTGCAAATCGCCTCCAGTTGGCTACATTTCTGACCCAGATGCAATGTAGTCTGTGCTTGGGAGGAGGGACCTGAGAAGAAGCTTGTACAGGTCCTGGAAGTAGACTTAGGGTCCCAAGCACTTGAAGCATGGTCTAAAAGGACAGAACATGAGGTCTAGGTGGATATATCTTTTTGGCTTTGTGATCTCTTGATTCTATGAAGAATGGTGCAGTGAAGTGAGATCCAAGCTCTCTAAAGCACAGAGTCCATGTCAGAGGTCCTTCTTCCTTAGTTCTAAGGATGATAATGTTAGCTGGAAAAATGTATTTAAAAAGCCCTAATTACATTTTTCCCTCTTTTAGAATTGAACTGACCTTCCTGGTAGGTAAGTAGAGTGGGCTGCTTCTACTGCAGTTCTTTCTATTCAACATTATCTGGAGGACGCAATCAATAGACTATAACATGGCTTCAAATGAAATAGGCTGCTTACTGAATTCTTGTAAGACATTGATTTGTAAGTTATTTATTCAAGTTCACTGAATAAGCAATTTACACATCACTTTTCATTGAGCTTTATTCAGCACTCTGAAGTAAATAAATATGGAATCTCTATCAAGCTTTTAATGCAATGTCAGTCTTGCCTAAATGGAGGATGCTGAATTTATGTTATAAATCTAACTCTATTTTACTATATTTGGATTCTGTTTTGTTGTCATTCCTGGAATTCAAATAAGGCTTAGATTTACATTAACAGAATAAATTGTAAAAGAAAACAATAAGCCTTCATTATTTGCCACAATAATGTATTTCAAATAAGATGATTTAATCTTAATTATGTACATGATAAGCTTAATTTTTTTCGTTTTGATTGAATAAAAATGTACAGAGATTTTTTCCTAGTCTTGTTCCTTTTAAAATTTGACAATAATATTAGATAAAAACAATCACTGTCTCTTACATTGTGCCTCTAAACTTGAAATTGGCAGATTTTCACAAAAACATTTTCAATATTATTTATGTTTCCCTATATCAAAGTAATTAATTCACTACATAAAATATTTGATGTAATTTTATAAACTATATAGATTGTGGAAATATCTCATTTATCATATTGAAAAAAGACAGTATTAATGCTCAATTACCCGGTTTTACTTCTCTATTTAAAGATCCAGAAAGAGAAAGAGAAATCTAGATAAATTGTACATTAAAGTGCTATTTTGTTATTTAAGGAATCATTAGAGAACAAGGTAACTAAAAGAAATTATCAGGTAGTTATTAAATAATTAACTATTTTGATAATTAATAAACGAAGAATATGAAACAAAGTCATGGTTAGTTATTTACAAATAAATAGTTGACCTAAAGATTAATCAATAAAAATGATTTCTTGAAAATCTGTTACATGCATTTATATGACTAGATTTTGTGGTATATAAATGTCTTATGAATTATCCCTACATTTCCTTTTATTTCTCCCATGTTTGATGTAGAGTATAATAAGAGACCCCAAAGTACCATTCAGAATTCTTTTGAGTTATTTGAAAATTGGAAAGATTTCAACAATTTTGATCACATTAATAATTGCTTTTCCTCATTGGGATAAACCCAGATTTTGAAAAATATTGATACTACGGTGGTAGGCAGAGTCTGACTCATTAACAACACAATTACGAGCACAGGGAGCAGAGATCCACAGCCAACGTCAGGTTTTACTGTTTTCCCCAGGTTCGTGAGTATAAATGTGTCCACCTTCTTTTGATTATAAAGTCAAAAAGCAAAGTAAATAAACAGAAGGATGGCAGGAGAAGGCTAAATTGTGTTAATCCACTATTGTCTTGATGATGGATAATGGGGGAAATCTTTGTTTTGGACCATATACGTAAAGTGACTCTTTCCCACAAAAGACATTTAAAATGCCCTCACCACTCTCCTCACTGTTAAGCACCAATAGTGCATTCAAAATGCTGATCAGGCAGCAGGAGCGCTGCTCACTGAGAACACAGAGACTTGCACGTGAGCAGAAAGAAACAACAAGCAGCCATTCACACTAAGAATACACACAAAGCATTTGGGGGACAAGTTTAGTCTTCCACAGAAATCTACCAAGAATGATTTTGTGCTTTAATTATTCTTTGTGTGATTCGGTAAGCAAAGAAAAAGAAAAAGAAAAAAGTCTTGAGTCCTCAAATGCTTGAAACCAAAGTACAGACAACATGGCACAAAATAAGCATGGCACCCACTGAAGGGGGATTCGCCCCTGATCAGAACTTCTGTGAGCAGATTTGAGGTTATTATCTATTCCTAAGCAAAGAGAAAGTGAAGGTAGACACTGATAGTCAACCCAATACCTAGCTCTTGCAAATAATTGTATATAAATATGCACATTAGACTAAATAAAGTTCTTATTATAGTGTATTGATTTGGCCACTGTCAAAAAATCCTTTTGTTGTTTTTGCAGAATACCCAGGTAAAATCTCCTCTAGCTACTGCCGTAGTTAGATTGCTGAACAGGCTACATCAGGCTGTGAGTTACACTTCTAATGAACACAGTGGGCGACCTGTTCATCTGAATGGGGCATATTACATAAACACTGCCTTTGACAAAATGGATAAAAAGTTAAAAAGAAATTTTTTGTAAGTTTTTCAATAGTCCTTAAATCTTTTCTAGAATAAGTCACAATATATAAATAATGTTGTCATATGAATCTCAGGACACATACTTGGATGAATTGGAAACGTAATTTTATATTCTATAACAATTTAAGTCAATTACAAGCCTCCCAAGACAGAAGACATCTACTCAGTGAAATTTGAATTTCTATTCTTCCATATTAAGATTGTGTCAAAGTTCCAAACCATAAGAGATGGGAGAGAAGGGAAGAGATTCTTGGATTCTTGAACCACTTTAGCACAAGGTAAGGTCTAGCCTTGACATAATCTTCAGCTCAGTGAACCTGAGGTGGGGGTGTTTCTGCAAAGTTTTCTATGGCTCACAGCTACCTATGGGAAGCTCCCAGTCATTTTTCTTTGAGGTCTTATACTATATCTGAGCTCCGCCCAAGAGATAGACACAGATGATGTTCCCTTCATGACCCATTACCACATTTATATGTTATTTCTTCTCCATCTCTTCTTTCCTCAGCCTAAGGTATCTGTTTTCTGGACTGGAAATCAGTCTTAGGAGACCCAGTGCACTTCCCCTTGTTTCTCTGAAATATTTAGTCTAATCTAGAACTTTCTTTCTCCTCTAAAGGCTTAGAATTTTGGAAACCAAAGTTGGGATGCAGAGGTTTCTCTTCTCTTTATACTGTCACACCTAGACCTGAGGAATGAAACATAGAGTCTGCTAGCTACTTCAACGGGGTATTTTCCTCCAAAAGAAATAACTGGAGGGGAGAAAAATAATATTGGTTAACAGTGAATTTTTTTTTAAAAGGGTTTTTTGTGGGTTTTTTTTTTTGCCACATTAGCTTTTATAATGAGATAACCATTAGGATGATCATTTACTTTGAAATCCTAATCCACACATTTCATAAAATACACCATGGCTTTTGGGTTTCTATCACCAACTTTCATGGGCCATAAAATGCAAGTAATGAATGAGTGCTATTTTGAAGAATACTCTGGATTTAAAAACTTGCTATTTAAGATCCTCCAAGAAAGAACTGCTTTAAAAGTTTCTAAGCTAGACTAAAATATTATGATTTCCACTTTTTAAATGTCACCTTGTTCCAAGCCTTTTGCTTTTAACAATGAACAGAAATTTCTGAAGACGTCCAGCAGCAATCATGACATCAGACAGGAAGAGATGCATAACATGTACCCAGGAGAGATGTCCTGCAGAGGAAATGTCAGGAACAATGTGATGTCAGGGATTTCTCTAAACCCATCATTGCCAGGCACCTGTGCTCCAGGGCATCCATCCAATCAACCAGAGAGCAGGCACCTTGCCATTTGAGCAGATGGGTATTAGTGTTGAAGGCAAAGGAACCATGTACAATATATATTTCAATTATGAGTGTGGAGCCTTGTGAGTCCCAGTTGGAATCATGTCCATTCCTTTCTGAGCCAGTAATAAACTAGAGATAGTACTATCGAGAATGTGCTTTCCATGGGATTAGCTTTCAGAAAAAACACACATTTAGAAAAGGAAGAACATATTTTGTATGACAAGTTGAGAGTCAAAGGAAAGAAGCTAAATACCCCTTAAAGAAATTTCCTAGGCTTTTTATTCTACTGTAACAGCATTGAAAAGGCAAAGGGGAGGGAACATTTCTACCACATGAATATATTATGGCAGAATTGACAGAATTTGAAAGCCTGTGTATTCCTGAGAGTCTGTGTGTATTTCAGTTTTTTTAAGTGTTCTAGTCAAACAACCTCAGAGTTGGAGTGGTTTTTGGGACAGGATCATACTTCACTTTTGGTCTGCAAATTCTAAGCACAGATATGTATCCTTTCAGGTCATACTGACTTCTACACTGCTAAATTTTTTTAAGTTCAAGTAAAAATATATAGGTCTCATATTGGTTAATAATATTCACTGGCCAAATGTTATTTCAGCTTATAATACCCAGAATACTGTATCACCCTGCATTTAACTATTTATATAGTGTCATTATCATCATAAAAATTATTTAAATGTTTCCTTAAAATTTAACCCATTATTCTGGCCAGCCAGCATTATAAATCAAGTTGCCATACCTGGGGGAATGGCTGCAATTATCTAGAGAAACATTATCTAGATTGTTTCCTTGCCTTGGCATAAAACTACATGGAAGCCTTCTTAAGGGTTTTTTTTTTAAGGGTTTTAATCTGTTCTTTCTAACTAGATTTGGTATGGAAAGAGACATATATTTATACATTTACATTGACCAACAATATATCCATCATTGCATGTGTTACATCATCCATTCTTTGGAATTGTTTCCTAACACCTGGGGTTAGCATACGGGAAGAAAGTCAGCATAACTGTGGATGTCATCCAGCCAATAAAATGCCTGTAAATTCTTGTTCAAGGATTCAACTATTAATTTTATTGACCACAAATGCTGCTTATATCCCAGTCCTGAGAAGAGTTACAGCTCAAGCACCAAATGGGAATTAAGTTTAACAGCAGGGTTCCTACTGAACTGCTCCAGCGTGTTATGATTATGTACCAGGTATGACGGCACAGACTTCAGGCCACTGTACTTAGCTCCAAACCTGCTAGCTCTGTATGTTTTCTAAAATGCTGCTTTAAGGTCACTGTCCTTTAATAATTTGCTCTGGTAACACAGAGACTGTAAAAAGTAACACCTGCAATACTCAAGGGAGTTGCACAGGCAACTAGATGGCTGAACCAGTCCCAAGAGAATAAGAGCCCGAGCACAGCAAAACCACCCAGTGTGCTGCTGTCTGTCCCATGGGGATAGAGACGTGAAGCACTGAATCTTATTTCTAATTCTCAACATTTCCCATTCAGATTTTCCTAATCTGAAGGGAGCCCTTCTCTTAGAAGCTTAGGGTTAAGTTCAAGACACCCAGGCTGCTCCTCCCATCATCCTGAAGTAGAAGTCTCCATTGCACATACGCAGCATAAGGCTGGCCTGGTCTGCAAACGCAGGTAAGAAACCGACGTCCTGGCCTGTGCACACCCAGTCCGCACTGACTTACACTGGAATCCCATTCCACCAGTGCTACTGCCTCCTAATTACTATAATAACAGCTACTACATAGGAGCACTTACTGTGCACCAACTAAGTATGCTGACCACTTATTACCATTGCCTCCTCTAATCCTCTCAAAAGTTTAAAGCAGACCCAGCCTTCAGATCTGAAATCTTTTCAGTACAATATTGTGTCATTCCACATTTACTGTCCTGAAATGAAATTCATAGCTAATATACTTACATACATCATTAAAAAAATTGATATTATGCTCTAGATGTGATACAAAAGAGAAATAGAATTATTATATTGAAATAGTATTTTTCATCAGTATATTTCAATTGCTTTCTTTGAATGAAGAAGTGCCAAGACACGATTACTCCAGAAGACACAATGTGATAGTCAGTGGTTTGTACCCTAAGTTGTTATCACTAGGAACACAGCCTCCTTAAATACAGTCTGATAAGGCTATTTTACAGAAGTTTAAATACCAGCCACAGAGTTGCTGACAGATATGTGATTTTTTTTCCAAAAGGGTGAACAACTTTTGATAAGGAAGCACAAACAAAACAAAGTATGATCTTCCCTCAATTTACATGATGGTAATTTGTATTCCTGGAAAATTCAGTGTATTTTAAAACCATGCAAAAATAGTTATGAGTTTGTATACAGTTAGGTTCTAGGCTTAGATAATTATAAAAAGGATTTTCACCTACATGCATGTCTTGGAGGCACTGACAACTAGTGCAAGGCATAGTACAGTCCTCCATGGTAGGACTTCCCCAGACACGGCCGGGTGCCTGCCCACCCAACACATTCATTCTTACCCACTCTCACGACTACTAACAACTTCCTCCAAGGGAAAGTGCAGTCTTCTCCCCACTTTGGGAACCACCATCCTAAAGTGTAGGCATTATTAACCCTAGTTTACAAATTAAAAATCTGATTCTTGGTTATTTGAATAATTTGTCTAAACTCAAATATATATAATAAGTGAGATTCAAACACAAGTCTATTTTATTTCTTAAGAATGGGCTATTTTAATTACACTACACTGACTTCTGAGGCCATTTATTGTTCCATTTAGAAAATACATAGATCATTTAATTAGGTAGAGCACAAATGAGGACTACACAGTGCCTAGACTCCAGGTTCATATTCTAGAAATTTCTAGTCATTTTTCAGTTTTGAATGAGTAGAAATCCTCTGTAATGTCATGCAGCACTTCCACTATCTGTTGATTTTCTTATCCAGTTTTTGAATTTCTATTTTGATTTTAAAAGACTTTAAAATTAACCACAATCCTTAAAAAGTTGAATTAAAGAAAATGAAGAGTAAGAGCTATGAGACCAACTATTTTTGTTCCATTTTCCATGTGGATATTGCCTTTGCTGCTCTGATGTAATTCAAGGCAGCGGACAACAGCAAGATTCCTCAAACCCTGAGCCCTGCCTCCAGCTGCAGTCATCACCCTCCTTTCTCCTAAATCCACCCACCCTCAGGTTCTTCAGCTGGGCATGTACCATAGCCGAATACTCACTTGCCAAATTTGTTCTTCCAATATAAGATTTTAAAGCAAGGATTATCTCATCAATCAAAAGGCACCTTTCTCATATAATTCTTACACAACAGCCATTAGTTTTCCAGCTTCCTGTTACTAGAAACATAAAGCACTGGTTCCCCAAGTTTAGTGTGCATCAGAATCATCAGGAAGGTTAGTCCAAGTACAGCTTGCTGGGTCCCACACCAGGGGGTTTCTGCTGCAGGAAGTCTAGGGGTTCCCACTTCTAGCAAGTTCCCATGGCCACTGATTCTTGCTGCTGGCCTGTGAATCAGACTTTGCAAACCACTGAAGAACCCTCCTTCCACTGCTGTCTGATAGACAAAAACTGCACATAGCATACCAAAGGGCCAAGGCTCTACATATATATTCTTGTGTACGTTGCAACTGAATATTGAACGAATTAGTGCTGAAACCTTTATTATAGTTACTTTAAAAAAAATCCTTGATCTCCTGTCATGAACAGATACGGAGCTGTAACTAAACCAAGTTTTCATGCTTTGAAGTTAAAATACTTAAAGAGCTTTATTACCAGGGAAAGTCACACCGCAGGAAAGGTAACAAACCTAAAATCATAACAATATTAGTAATAATAACACTAGTATTTATTGAATATTTACTGTAGGAAAAGTACTATACTAAGCACTTTTCCTGAATTATTTCATTGTAGGATAGAGTTATTATTACATTCTATTTTATAGCTGAGCAAATGAAGACAGAGAGATTACATAACATGCCCCAGGTCTGAGAGCAGAGTACCTGTTATCTGGCTCCAAACATGAGTGCCCTACCCACCAAGCTGAAGGGCCACTCTCAGCAGTTCCTCCTTCTCTTCCTTCCTTTATTAACTACTGACACTGACTAGATTCCATCACCATGAGATACAGGTGTTCATAAACATGGCACATAAACACTGTACATGGAAAACTCATAGCGCCCCAGCGGCCCCATGGCCAAATGTTTAGTTGCTAGACTGGTGTGATTTTAGAATCCAGAAGATCAAAAGGTCATATTCTTTAATTAGCCTCATACACTTTTATCATATGCAAATCTGACCTTTTAGCCATGATACTCCAGGAAAAAAAATATGTAAATGGTTAGCATGTCTCACATTTCTACAAATGTTTACGAATTCACAACAATGTTAGAAAACTTTATTTTAAGTTTTGCCATTATTATGCAAACTTCGTTTTAACTTAAATCAGGACTCTGAGCAGCTGCCACGCAAAGCATGGTGTGAACATTTTAACAAGCAGCTGTTGTGGGAGGACTTTTAAAACAACCTGGAAATTCCAGTGACAACCGAACTTTCTCTAGTCTCCTCAGCCACATCATAACCTGAAGTGAGGGACCCTAAATAAAGAAAAAGCAGTCAGAATGAATCCTGACTTCATAGCTGGAAAAAAAAAGGCAACAAAATAAATGTCTTTTAAAAAATGACTATAAATGTTAATAAAATGTCAGTAGGGTAAGTGATCAACTGTTGTGACATTAAGAATAAGGATTAACTAATACATATTCTAAAAGGTTAGCCTGTAGTTGGGATGCCATTTTACTTAATTCATATTACAGCCTATAAATATACCATCTATAAACATAGGCTAGAAATACACAATGATAATAAAACCATCAATCCTTGTAGCCAAATATTCTCAAAAAAAAAAACAAAAAACAACAAAGCCCTCACTTTTTGATAGAAAAAATTTTCTATAGTGTAATTTCTTAAGATTTTATGGAAACACTGATGTTTGTTTTTTAATTAACTATACCTTCTGTGATTCTTAATATCATTCATGGTTTGTCTCTAAATATCTAGATTTCAAAGTAACTGGGTCATGTAATCTTTTGGAAAGCTATCTCTTACTACCATTTTTTTAGGCATTCACCTTTAATTAATACAGAAAAAACTGATTTGCCTTTATGTCTTCCTTGTGAGGATGAAGTTTTTACCTAAAGTATTGTTTAAAACAAAATTTTTGCAATTGGTTCATAACACAGCTACGCTAACACATTGCAAGAAAGTCAGAGTGACTGGCAGTTAATAGCCTCCCCACAGCATGACAATCACAAAATACTTTTGAAAAAAATGTATTACATCATTTCAATAGAAAGGCAACTAATTTGGATTTAAAATTTAACCAGTGGAAATTTTGAAATAATGTTTCCCACTTATTTTTATAATAGTGGCATTAACTTTTCACTGTATCTGAGCAAGATGAAATAAAAATAGGTTAAAATGACATACACATTGAGCAAAAACAAATGCTTTTTCCTTTTCCTAACTCCTACTGGTTTGATTTTAAAAGAAGGATGAGGCAGATATTCTCAATCCAGTTACTCCAGCATCCAAGTGTGGCTGAGGCCGTAAGAGTGAGTGTTGGGAACAGAGTTGGGATCTGGACTGAAGAAAAAGGAAAAAGCGAACAGGACAGGAGGGAGAGGAGTGAACACCAGCTGGGGGTGGAGCTTGTCTAATGCAGCAGGCTGAAGACGAATTAAGACTGGAGATAAAAAAGTAAGATCATGACAAATTGGCTTAAGGATTCCAGAGCATCCAATACCTTGATTACTCTCCCTTCAAAATAATCCATATAGTAAAGGTTTTGTCACATTATTCATAATGCTCATATTGCAAAGGTCTAGCTAGATAACATATGACAAAAAAATGTTCATTACATTTTCTGAAGATCAACAGACACAGAAAATGCTGGAACACATAACAGTATTAATACTCCCAGTAAACCAGGAAGATACATAAAGCTTATTTATCTAACGGCCATTTTTTATGTCTACTTCTTAAGTACCTAAAGAGAAGTGATCATTTAAAAGATATGGAAGTATGAATTTTCTTCACCTTTTCAATAATTATCCCCCAAATATTTGTGATATCATAGTTTTTAAGCAAGTCACTTATTATTACATCCAAAAGTACAGCCATCATCCCCAAACAAATAATCTGCAAAAATTTCAATCGTTCAGTAAATGATTTCCTCCCCAACCAGGTTAACCAAGTAATCAAACAAAGGAGGTAAAAATCATATCCAAGAACTCTGATTCTTGTGATTGAGGACTATGTTGATTCTAAGATAACCTCAAAATATCTGAAGAATTGGTTTCATAAGTCCATCCTCAATATGTTGTGATATTTTATATGTGCCAATAACTTATTAATTTCTATCTGATAGTAATGATCACATAAAGCAAAAACATTTCCATATGCTTCTATGTGAATCATTTGCTGTCTTAGGATTTTTGAGAAATCAGAGAAGGGCCAAATGTGGACCCACTTCTACCCTCATGACCTTAGACATAAGCTACATCCATAATCTTGAAGCAGAACATATCATTTTATAAAACTTTGATAACAATAATTCATATTAATTTCTGAAGTGGTATATGTAGATGTGAGGTAATGTTCTCTTCTGTCTTCTCTCTTTCTTTATCCACTAAACTTTCATAATAAATAATGACTCTTGGCCGGAGATCCTAACTTGGCCTGTTGGTTTGCCGAAGAAAGTGTTAGCATCTCATTCCCAGTATGCTGACCAATTGAGTACAAATAGCCTACAGTTAGTAGTGTCAGACCAGTTCTCTGCAGCTCATATGCACCAGGCCATCTGATCACAGTGTTTTACTAAAGTGCATTATTTATGGCCCTAGTGACTGCAAGCCTTATTACACTGCAACACAAGTACTGCATCTGTGGTCCAGGACTGGAAGAGAAATAAATTTTATTAAATACAGGTCAGATTTGATTTAAAAAAAAAAAGGAAAATAAATCATATGTGCATTCCACATGAAGAGTACTTTAATATCTATCTAAAAAGTTATTAATAATTATTACTTCAGTGTTGAAGCAGTTGATGCTATTTCTAGGCAAAGTTTTAGATCACAAATCAGACTGGAATGGGAATTAGATACTTCTGGTTCTGGCCAAGTCTGAATTATTTTGTAAAATCCCTAAGAATTGCTTCCACTGCTGGCACTGGCCATCTTCTGCTATGCCAACCTGGATAAAAGTGGCTCTATTATACAGAGTAGTGTGCCTGAGGTAAAGTCAAAGCCCTTTCCTGGTTCAAATCCTGTGTTCTTATGCTTCCATTAGGAACAGGGCGCTTCTTTGTACTGGCATAGATGGTAGATCTACACCAGACACATCTGCTCAGATACAAAATCAGATTTTTCCTCCCAGACTTACAACTGTTCCCCACTAAATGTATTGAGAGCTAATTAGGTGCCAGACTCTTGCTAAAGTATTTTGCATGCATATTCTCCAAAAGATCACAATAATTCAGTGAGGAATTAATCAGAGGCAGTTACTAGTATAATACCCTGCCTCTCCTTTTGGTTACTTAATTTGATGTTTTCATGACAGTGCATGCCTAGGTTGGTAGATTTGCTATAAGCAAATTTTGTGTTGCTTAGGGAGAGCTAAAAGAACCCAAAGAGGACTGGAAGGGAAAAGTCAGAGAAAGGAAAAGAAGAGTAAATACTCTTTAGAAACCATGTAAGCTTTATGAGCCAAATGCCATTTTTACAAGCACAAATTTTATTACAACCAATTTAAAAGAACAAAAAGACCTTACTCTCCTTTGTCCCCATACCATTCTCTCCATGAATCCATTATAGAACACAGAAAAACGTACTGTATTTCTAAATGTTCATTTCTTTTTCTCTGTGAAAGGAGGGACCATCGCAGTCAATTCTGTATTCATAGTAACCAGCTTCATGTTTAGCATTTAGTAGATACACAAAAATGCTTTTTGCATGAAAATTGAATGACTGAATTTAATGTTTTCACTATCCTCCAAGATCTCACAATAGGTCCTTGGAAGCCATTCTGGAAAAGACCAACTCTCTAAGGAAGTTCCTTAAGAAAGACTAACCTACAAGCATACATATTTGGTTGACCCTCTCTGCCAGCCAGAATATAAACTGTCACATCTGTTTTTATACTTAATTGCTGGAAAACCCTTTTTGCCAAAAATAGCTGGTTTCTCTTCCCTCTTTACTTTACCTGAACCCTTGCTCAGTATATCTGGAAGGATTACTCAGTATGAAAAATATCAGCCTTTCTTTGAAATATAAGTCATATAATTACTTGAGGCTTTACATGTTCCCTGGAAAGCCAGATTGGGAATAATTTTCCCTTTTTGGCTATTAATAACTTGCTCTATGAAAAAATTTAGCAACTTTATTGAGATATAACTCACTATGTAATACACCCACTTAAAGAGTACAATTCAATGTTTTTTAGTATATTCACAGCTTGTTCAGCAAATTTTAATGCTTTTATATCCATTAGCCTCAATAGTAATCTTGCTGGCCCATATATCTGTACAGATCACAGTGATTTCTTCAGGAAGGAGAGTATAACTTCCAGTGGTACCCAAGGCCAAGGGTGCTTAGCACACAGGCAATCTAGATTACAACTCCATGTCCAAACTGATAAATTCAGTAGTTGATCTCAGAATACAGCCCTTACCTCTAGTGCTAGGTTGCCCAAGTGAGAAGTAAATTCAGGTTTTAAAACAACCATCCACTAACACCTGGCTATTGAACTGTGGTTAACAGTGCAGATTCCTTGTGGTACACACTGAGATGTACAACACAGATCTTGCTTCAAAGGATGTGGTCAGTAGATGGCCTTCAACTCTGAGGCAACTTTTAGTCTGACTCAGCTGCAAAGAGCTTCCTGGTCCAAGATCTGGCTCTTTTGGGGCAGCCCACATCCAGTCACTGAGTGAGCCAGGGGTATAAAAACCTAAACATTTTGGTCTGACATAGGACACTGTGATGGGGAATTCTCATTCCAGAACTTTCTGCAGGGTGGTATGAGAATTTTGCTGGGCTGCTTCACAGTTTGGCTTTTCCTTCTTCCCAATATTGCTTCTTCTATCTCCTTTATGCAGTATTGGCCAATTTTGCAGGTCCACTCTATTTTGGAGTCTCAGGATTAATGGCTGTTCTTGGGAGTGGTCTGAGAGAGCAGGCAATTAGACATTTTTGAAGCTGGACCACCTGGCAATGAATGCCCAACCACTGGTGGAGGTGAAGTACAGACAGCACCTGGCAAAAAGTGGTAATCCACTTGTTAAAACTTTCAC
Source organism: Manis javanica (assembly GCF_040802235.1). Taxonomy (NCBI): domain Eukaryota; kingdom Metazoa; phylum Chordata; class Mammalia; order Pholidota; family Manidae; genus Manis; species Manis javanica. Next base: position 53,801,330 of record NC_133167.1, read on the forward strand.
TGGGGCTAAATTAGGTGAGTGTACCAGTGAAAAGGAGTATACTGGGTGTAGCCTATCAGGTGTTTGAGACAGCAGCTATAAAGATAACAGGATTGGATGACTATTTCTAAGTGTCATTGATTCTCTTCAGAAAGGTATTATAAAGTGAAGGGTGAGTGACAGCCAGTTGAAATCCAGATATGAAAGCCAATGAACCTCTTTGGTTACATACCTACAAAGAAGTTCTCGTTATTCACGGAGGAGGGCAGAGAAAGTTGAGGACCAAGCCCAGTAACTAATAGTATGAATGATTTTACTCCAAAGAAGGTTGAACATAAAGCCAAGGCAGGTCAGTTATGGGAAATGTTATGCAGTGCAGAGAAATGTATGGTTCGTTGGAAATACACTGAAATTGCTGTAAGACCTAGCCAATCTGAACTTACAAGAGCAAGGAAATAAGCATGGAAGTGGATTGTGATGGTATGTGATCAGGGGGACCAGAAGATTAAATTGCACAGGGAAGAGTCTATTGACTTTGGAGCTCTCTATTCAGACACACTCTAGCAAAGACACATAGAGATAGTATGAATTCACTACTAGGATGACCCCTGGAAACATAAGAAAAAGTGATGGCCCATTCTGAGCAAAGCTGAAATGCCAGAATTATCATGGCATTGGAGTAGATAAAGGGAATAAAGGGCTCCGGGAATGGAAGGTTGGAAGACACACCAGATAATCGTGTCCCATAGGAATGCCCAGAAGACACACTCTTGCAGTGGGGACAGGGACAACAGCATCATCAGAAAGTGTGTATGGCTCTTCTCCTCAGATTGACCAAGCAAAGGCTGTTACATAATTTGGTTTGTTGATAGAAAAAGTGATAATAGGACCTTAAAACCATAGAGTAGGTAGCAACACTTAAGGTTTTTTCCTCCAAAAGCCAAAGTGTTGCAATCACTGTAATGACCAAGCAGGTCAGAGTTGTACCCATGGAAGCCTGAGCAGCAGAGTTACAGAGATAGTTAACAGAACACAGTATCCTAAGGGCCACAGAGATAATGGAGTTTCTTAACTTGTAACAGCAGGAGAAATCAAGCATGAGTGACCAGAAGGTTAAGGAGTGTTGTCCCAATAAAAACTCATGATCCTTTGTCCATTTTTCAAAGCTATTTCCTAGGCCCATGACATAATGATGGAGAGGTGGCTGGATCTTTAGAAGGGAGGTCTCTCCACACCACGCCAGGTTTACACAGCAACAATTTCTCCATTCCTTCCTCAAAGGGATCTGTGACCATTTATTCAGACAACTGTACCTCATAAAAAGAGGATATCCAGACATTTTGCAGACAGTTGCACACACAGTCAGAGTTGACATTGATATCTGGGTATACCTGAAATGTCAAGTTATCCCTGGAAGAGTGGGGGCATGTGCCAGTTAAGGTCCTCTGAAAAACAGCTGCTAAATTGGAATTAAAGTAGGAGAGATTTATTGAGAGAAACTCTTATGAAAGATAGAAGAAGAAGAAATAGGAATAGGCAATGGGAGCCTTGAGTTTTGCCCCAGGACTATGTTAATTATCTGGCCCTCTTTCATATGTGTAGGAGCATTTGGACATCATACCTTTTGTTGGTTGGGCCAGATGGGCAAGAGATGGCTACCATGACAGAGTCCTCTTGCAGTCATAAAGGACAGTTTGGATAAAGGAATGAGAGAAGGTTTTGCTTCATTACAGAAAAGTAGCAGATGGCCCTTAATATCCAAAATGTTTTACCCTTACAGTGTTGACTACTGAAGAGGGATCTTCAAGGTCTGTGACATGCTGCAATTAATAATTTGGCTAAGGCATGAACTAAGAGTCTGTCCTCAGTGTAAGAGCAAATCACCTGGGGGGAAGAGAGCCTGCCTCACTTCTTAGAATCCACGTCTTCATGCAACTTTTTTTTTTCTGTGGTATGGTTAATGTACAATTACTTGAACAACATTATGGTCACTAGACTCCCTCTAATATCAAGTCCCCCCCACATACCCCATTACAGTCACTGTCCATCAGCACAGCAAGATGCTATAGAATCATTACCTGTCTTCTCTGCATACACTGCCTTTCCTGTGTCCCCCACCCCTGCTACATGTTTTAATTCAATTTACTAAAACAAACAAGGGTTCACTCATTTCTCCCATAGCACCTGACCCTCTGCCATGGAAACCACCAATCTGTTCTCTGTGTATGAGTTTAGTTTTTCATATATTTTAAAGTCCATGTATAAGTGAGATCATACACACTATTTGTCTTTTTCTGACTTATTTCATTATTATCGTGCCCTTGCAGGCCATCCATGTTGTCACAAATGGCAAGATTTGATTCTTTTTTATAGCTGAAGAGTATTCCATTATGTATATACATGTATATATATACATAAAGACATACATACCACACACACAGACACACACACACACACACACACACACACACACACACACACACACATATATATATATATATATATATATACACCACACCTTCTTTACCCATTAATCCACTAATGGACATATAAGTAGTTTCCATCTGTAAACTTCCTTGTAAAATGCAATTTAGCAGGAATCCCCCTACCCTAGATATTTGATTAGGGCCTTTGGTCCTCCACATCCCCCAGGTGATGTCCTACTGCCCTGGCCTGCCTTCAGCAAGAATCCTGCTGTTAGTTACGTTGGTTTAGCCAGAATCCCATCTTGTCCCTAATGTTTCCTCTTAGGAATTTTCCATCCCTTGACCCCCACCCTGCTCCTTGGTTATAATTCCTACTTACCCGTGCTATATTCCAAACTGAGCCTAATCTCTCTCCTCCACTGCAAAATCCCACTGTAGTGATCCCTATACCTATTGCAGTGGTCCTGAATAAAGGTTTCCTTCCTGTGCTTTAACAAGTGTCACTGAATAATTTTTTCCTTAGGATATTATTTCCATCACTACATAGTGACAGAAATGAACAGTTTCTCACATTGGTATATGACATCCAGATAGCTGACCACTATGTTGAGGTATTTATGTTAGACTTTGTGAGATCACATCAAGGAAGAAACAGCTCACGGTTTTAAATGGTCTTGGTTCCATCCAGTAGCCTGAGTTCCCTCAGTTAGGTGTTTCTTCTGCTTTAGCCCCAAAATACTAGGACACACATTGACAAATTTGACAAGCTTCAAGCTGTTCTCTCAAGTTATTTGTACAATGAAAACAAAAAGATCACGTAGTCCAACATCTCCCCATGTCCTTGACAGAGCACATGGCCTCTGCTTGAACATTCTGCAGATTGGTCACCTGTAGTTGAAAAGCTCTTGTTATCAGAATGCTTTTCCTTATACTAAGTTGATATTCATTGCCTTTCTAACTCCTCCCTATTAGCTCTAGTTCTGCTTCTTAGAGGAACACAGGCTAAATTGAACAGTTTTCCCTGTGTTAATGCAGATGGATTGTAGTTTACCTAAATCTGTTCTCCAAGATAAACGTTTCAAGTTTCCATAACCACCCCATCATCCTGTCCTCTGTGACTCCCTCCTTCTCTCTACTGTATCACACTTCATAGTGTGTCACCTGGAGTAGGCCACACAGCCACCTGACTATTGCAGTGGTTCTGATTTCCTCCTTACTTTGGTCACTATACTTCTAGAAATAAAGTGTTAGATTTCAACTTCTTTTATAGGGGTCATACCACAATTATTTTAAAAGACAACACTAGATCAGTGGTTTTCAATCCAGACTGCACATTAAAATCACCTGGCGGGAGCTTTTAAAAAATACTAGCCCTGATGAAATCAATCAACCAGAATCTCTAGGGCATGTACAGGTTTTTTTTTAAAGTGCTTCAGTGATTCTAATGTGTAACTAAATGAATCTTGCTTTTAAATGAGGTTTCTGTCAACCTGTATGTAAATGCAATTTTTATTTGAGTGTAAATATTAGACTTTGGCTGTGTTTCAGTTAATTATCTCTTATAATAGGATTCTGAGAATTTCCAAATGTAATTTTATAAGGTCAATCTCCAACAGAGTAAGAACATTTAAAATACTATTGATGTCCATGAAATGTTTAGAAGGTTTGGAAAGGATTTTGAAAAAGTATAGAAACTAATTAATTTCAATTTAATATTTCTTAAATTCTTGGTTTTACACATAATGTAATTTGGTTAACATGTACTGGATATAAAAGCATCTTAAAATCATACTGTGAATGAACTTGGATGAGCATCAATAGCAAATGACACAGCCTAGTAAGCACATATGAGGCTGGTTTTCCAAATAAAACAAGCATAAGCCAAAGGGTGGAAAAAAAATAGTTTCACTTCAGGTATTCCTGGGAAGAGGGAAAAAATGATAATCATATTGATATAAGGTAAATGTTTTAAACTGGGTGCAACTAAAAATAAATTTTTGACAATTGAAAATGATCAGGGAGTTACAGGATCTGTTTCAGAGCCTTGGGGTCAATAAAGGGAAAGTCTGCATAGCCCAGCTGGGACAACCAACCAGAGGAAATAGTTAACAAGCATCCTTACATTCACATCCTGTTGGATTTAGCCAGTTAATAGGAATAAATAAGGAAGAAAAAAATAAGATAAAACTTTATAAAAGTATACAGGTAAGTTTGGGTTTATTTGGAACAATGGGGAATGAGAATGTTAAAAGACATACTGAAGAATTTTAATAATTTAAAATTGCCAGTAAACAATTCTATGTCATTATTTCAAGAAATCAGTTTTGTTGGTCATAATGTGAAAAAAAAGCTACTTTCACCTCGGTTCTGTGAGAGTTGAGAAATAATATAACAGAATCTCTACCATTTGGTGATTATAGCTAAGTAAAGCAGATGGAGTGAATACACATTTATAATGCAAAATATGGTGTGAAAAGTGTCATAAGTAAGAAACAAATGCAGCAGTGTGAGTGTTCAAAGCAGTGATTGCTTTCAGCCAAAGCAATGAAGGGAGGCTTTTTGAAAAAGTCACTATGTGAGCTGAGCTTAAAAGTGGACTTTGAAATTTATCAAATGCTTTTAGTACGTTAACTGCAGTTAAAATAATATTTTTCCTTTTGTAATTAAATTATTAAACATATTAATAATTTCTTAGTTGTAAGTCATCTTTGTACTCCTCTAAGAAACAAATGCCTTTAAAAAATATGTTGGATTCAATTTATCTGTATTTTGTTTTGAATTTTTGCATAGTTATTCATTGTATGTTCCAGGAGGACTGGCAGTGGTTTTCTTTCTGTGTACCATCTTTATCAAGTTTTATTATCAGGTTAACATAAAATGAACTACATAGCATTCCATCCTTTTCCACAAACTGGAAGAATTTACCAAAATGTTCTTCAGTTCCTTGGGAAATGTGATTGGGTTCCCCGGTTATAAGCCATCCTGCTTTTGATGCATTTTTTTAACGTGACTAAATCTCTGAAAGCGTTTTGTGTTTTCTCCATAGCTATGGACACACCAGCTCTATTTATATTTGTTACTTTTTCCTAAATTATTTGTAGCTATTAATATTTTCTAGAAAATGGTCCATTTCATCGATATTTTAAATTCTTTTCCATATAGTTTTACATAGTTTTCTTCCCCTTACATTCTTTTAATAGACTTATTTTTTATTGCTATATCATTGTTCTTTCTCAAATTACATTTATTTTTTAATTGAGTATTTAAAATTTTTTCTGTTCATTCATTCATTCATTCATTTATTCTCACCAGCGGGCTGATCCTCAAGATGGGTAAGCCTGGGAGGCACAAAGTAGGTAGGATATACTAATTGGCTAGAGGTCAGTTTTCTATATTAGAGGTAGAAGAAAAAGAAAGCAAGGTTTTTGTCAAATGAAATACTTCTAGTAGCAGTGCAGAAAAAGAAAAGCAGGACTGGGTCCTCTATAAGAAATACTGCTTGTCTTGATAACATAACAATGCTTTCTAAAGTATTGTTTCATTATCCCCACTGAAATGAGTACTGTATCTTAATAGGCAAGCACATTCATCAAACTCAGTGTCTTCAGATACAGGTGGTACGGGCCAAGACTTATACCTATCCAGAGAGAATAACACTGAAAATCGAAGAACATTTATGCTAACCATGGAACAAGGCTGGGAAGGCTGGTCTAAAGCATTTTGTTTGACTTCCTCTTGCTCATCTTGCATCCATTTGTCCCATTTTTACCTCCCAAGGGTATTTCGATAGTAAGTGAAGAAATACACAAAGAATTTTGAATCTTTGTATATAGATATTTATTGAGAAAACTGTGAAATTTTCTTTAAATATATATTTAAAGACATACCTTTCCTGGCTAATATTAACAGATTAGTTTCTTCACTAGAATATTTACCACTCGGTTTAGTTTCAATGTTTTTGACCAAATTGAAGGAAATTACAGTTATTAAATACAGAACAGGAGCCTCAGTCTGAAACATCTCACAGCAGCCTTGTAACTCCTCTCTTAGGTACAGGCAACTGGCCCTGTTAAACATCAGATGGTCTCCATATTGAAATAAGTAGAGCCATTTCACGAGGAAGCCTCAGTTATTTATATTGTTGGCCTGCTCCTCTTCTATCAGCAAGCTCAAGTACAATGAGATCCTGGGACAAATGAGCTTATTAAGATCATGGCTAGACATATCGTTTTTCAAATCACACTCTACAAGACAGATATGCTGGCAAAGCTGTAATAAATGTCAAGGCTCAAGGCATCCACCATTCTTTTCAGCAGCCTGCTGGCTTGGCTAGAAAAGCTTTTCATAAATTTCAGTGCACACCTGTCAGGCGGCAGGCCTGCTAGTCTGTTCTCACGGAGCCCCAGCCGGCTCTCTGGGCTGGCAGTGTTGTCATTGTAATCAGCGCAATCAGGGGCTTTTCTCTGTCTGCGACCAATGAGACCTATGTGATCACACTGAGCGGTAGAGTGTCTTGGCAGATCTGCCAGGGGTGCTCAGCACATAGAGATTATTTTAGATTGGCTGCCATGAGGTGTTATTTCCCATTTGTTAGCATAATGGGGTTTCATGGATATGACAACTGAAATACACTCATTTGTGTATGGGTGTTGTCCTCGTTGAGGATACAAAAGCCCGTTCCATCTTCCCTGTACTTCTTTACCTTTCACAGTCAAACCTCTACCTGAAATACCTGCAGGGCTAATTATGTCCCATTTCCTTTAGGGGGAAAAAGAGGAGGAAAAACCTTGTGAAAAAGTTAAATCTGTGAGCTAGAAGTAAATGTTTTGATCCAGTAAAATTACATTTTGTGTACATGCACATATATATGATTAGAAAATTTCTGAAAAAAAATAACTGTTTAGAGTAACACTGCTAAAGAGAAAGAAAGATTTGAAGATAGGTAAGTCAAGGCTCTTGCAATTTCTTCTCTATATATTATGGGAATGCTTGGATTTCCATAATGATAATATTATTCATATATTCTTTGTGTAATAAAATAGTACATTTTAAAACAGGAAAATCTAAATATTGATATTGAGACAAGAAGAGGGCCCCGAAAGACCATACTTGGATGAATAGTGCCATAAATTTATGGAGTACTTTCATATACATTATATCACTAAATCCTCACCGACACTCAGTGGGATGGCTTGATCAGATATTAGCATTCTCATTTACATAGGTAAAATCTAAACATTAATGAATTCAGTGACAAGGTTTCAGTTAACTTCCAAGTTGGGACTGAGAACCTGAGTTTCTAGTCTAGTTCTAAAGCTAGTCAAAACTTCCATCCCTGTATGGCTCTACCCCCACTACTTAATTATTTTTGGTCAGAAAGCAATATCTACAACAAATACATTCCTACTGTCTATTTTCTATAAAACATAACATTTTTCCGTGTTTCAAAATTTCTAACACATATATACTGTGTATCTATTTCAAGTTAACAATAAAGTCACAGTACTAATAAAATAGATCAATTGCTAAGAATTATTCAGACATAAACAGAAATTTATATTCTGGAACATAAACAGAAATTTTAATACTAATCTCTCCCATTGAGGAAAAAATAACTGTAATTATGTTTAGCACAATCTTTTTTTTCCCCCTACATAATTATGGCAAATATGAGGTCTTTGGTTTGTCAACTAATAAACAACTAAGTGTAAATACCAGTTTTTATTGATGGCACAGTTTAGTCTACAAGAATAGCAATGCACCAGTTGAGCACAGGCACATTTTTAAAAACCTTTAATCTATTAGTCCATAATTACTTAGGGCAAAAATTAACATTAAAATTTTAGGAAACTCTTTATTTTTCTACCCTTTCTTTATTTGCAAATCTCGGCGACTTATGGTAAAGTGATAATGTATCATTATTTTTCTTCTCTCAACCCCTTTTATAAATGGTTTAAAGGAGAGAATAAATATTGGAAAAGGACCCTTACCTCCTGTTTATTGCTTTAGCATTAAAATAATAACACACTCCAATCAGTATGCAGAAAGACTACATTCGCATGCTAAGGAGTCCCTGGTGATCTAGAAACCTCACCTAAAATCCTTGGCACTCAGTCTAGCGATCCCCAACTCTGTTGCTGGCATGCTCAGGAACTAGAATCGGGATGGGGGAGAAGTGCTGGAAGGGATTAAAAAAACCTCTGAACATCCCCAAGGAAGTCAGCAATGACAAACCATCACAGATTCCAGAGAGCAGGGTCTTGCATGCCTTACAAAAGCATCAAGCCTCTGCTCAGTTCTATCACTGAATCTGCTCCCTCTGAGCTTTCCTCACAAAGCAAAATGCAAATAACTGACTCTTGTTTGAGGCTGATAACTATATCCCTGAACTGGAAACAGTGGCTCTCACTCTCAAGCCAACTCATAAGGTATGTTCAGTTCAACATTCACTCCTGCAGACACTGACCAAATCCATTATTAATTAAAGAAAAAATATGTTATACTTTGTAATATTGGAAGCATGCACGTGACGGGGAGATGATAAGTGACTGACACAAAACACAGGATGAGGACTATTACTCCCTTCCTTTCCCCAGTGACCCCATGACTACTGCTGGCACAGTGGCCTGTGGGGTGGCCAAGCATTTCCCATGAATGCCTAGTGAGCTGGAACACCCATTCCCTGCAGATGGCTGTGATTTCTGCATCCTGTACCTTCTCCTAAAGTCCCTGAATCTGCACCAGCACTCACCCCATCTAGGGCCTTCCTGACCTCCTAGATGGAAGAGTTGTAAGAGTCTTCTGTTTCCAGGAGTTTAGAGGCAAGATAAAGTCATCACATTTAACAAACAATTGCCATTTTGATGTTTGTCTTTATTTCCAACATTTATCTGTCTTCCAATTGCTAAGATTTAATATGTATCATATATTTCTAAGAGCTTTACAGTAATTAAAAATTGAATTCTCAAAACAACCCTTAGAGAAATATATTATTATTATCCACATTTTATAAATGAGAAGATCAGTGTACAGAGCGGCTAAGGAATTCGCCTGAAAACAGATACACAGTTAGTGTCATCTTGCTCTCAGGTCTGTGGTTTTAACTGCCGTGTGGAGCTACTTAATTTCTCTGTCCACTGGTTTTTCCTCTACCTGTATTTTCATCTGGACCATAGGACTCAAAATTTCTAAGTTTCGTGAGCATCTCCATACAGCCCCATTTATAGAAAAATAAAGTACTTTAAACTGTTTCTATTCAAATTCAAAGCTTTAAAATATTACTGTATTCAAAAATCTAAAAAAAAAATTTACTAAAAAGCTGTCATTATTTTCCCTTAGAATGTTAAGGTGATACACTCCCAAAGCCAAAGACTTTACTGAAAAGTGAGGCATTTTATATACCTTCTTCCACCTCAGAGTCCTGAGAAAACAGGAAGAGGCACATTTGACCTTGAAATCCCTGCTGACCATCTTAGCTCCTTGTAAGAAACGTTCTAGCCTTCTGTGTACGTGCGCCTTTCCTTTCAGTACCTGTTGAAGTTGTCACTTGATGATGGATTGAGGACCGTGAATAAAACCGGTCACTCATGCTAATTCTATCCCCAGACACTGACATTCCATCTTCAATGAAATAAAGCATCATGCATGTGTTGATTTCAGAAGAGGTTTAATGGAGGTTCTGGCACTTAAATGAATCAACAGCTTGTTTCTAGCATGAAATAAACGCTTTAATTAATGTCTTACTCTGCTACACTTTGGCTGGGCATTATCTTCTTTCCTTTTCAACTCCCCTGGGGCTGGGAGCCCAGCACTGCTCCAGCTGCTGGAAGTGCAGACACCGTGCCTGCAGCATAGTCCCTGCTCTCCAGCATTTCAATCGATTTCTACAGCACTTTCAGCAGCCTGAAACACCGGGCTTCCAGGGTGCATCTTTATCATATTTTAGCTTGCCAACTTTCCAGGTTTGAATTTTAAGCTGTATTAATTGTCCCATTGTCCTCTCCAGCTGGTATCTCAATGGCCTTGGAAACAAATACCGACATCTTACCTAAACTGGTGATCAAAAATTTTAAATAAGTGAACGAAGTGATGGAGACTATCAATCCAAAGGAAATTCCCATTAAATGCTGAGAGGGAAACCATTAATACTTGAATAGTTTCAGGGAGCGGAATCAGACTCCCAATTAATTTAAAACCATGCTCCTCTGGCAGCCTATGCAATCCTGAACAAAGTGGGGCTTTTCCCAGTCTAGTTAGATCCCTGTAAGGTAAAGATTTGAAGGAGACATAGGACCTATAAATAGCTCCTTTGCAGCAATGCTCCAGAGTTGAGAAATTTAACAAGACAATAAGTAGCTCAGCTGGTTCATTTCTCTGATGGTTTTGCATTAAAGACTTGGCTGACTGCCTTTTAAATTTTTTTAGGGGTTTGCAGCATTCAATTGGACACAAAACTGTAGTTTCTGCTTAAGGTGTGGGATGATTATTTTTCATCTGTAAAATATAACCACTATTTTAGCTGGTGAATTGTAAGCAGGAGAATGTTTCCCCAGCTGCAGGGCTAGAGGTTCCCCCCACTCCCCCTCCCATAAAGTCAGCTGCTGGCTGCAGTTCTAACATCCTTCACTGAGGGTCAGCAGCATGAGCAGCGTGAATATGGCTTCACAGGCACCTCAGGGCCCTCATTCAACTGCTGTTTGGCAACTGTGGAGGGAGATAATACAAAGATCTTGGATACTGTCATTGCTTTATAGGCAGCTAGGTGAGCGATCTACTATTTAAAAAAGAGAAAAACCGCTGCCACATGTTGAGCCCAATCACATAGTAAATGTTCAGTAAGCATTCAGTTTCATCATAAACACTGTCACTGACTCTATGGCAGAAGTGTGCTTATAGGTTATACGTACTTTCTGAACATTGCTTTTCACAATATGTGAGATAGGTACTGTACTATTGTTATCTCCATTTTTAAAGATAAGGAAACTGAGTATAAGAAAGGACAAATGACTTGTTCAGTTTCACTCGGCTAGTCAGCTATCCAATCAAGATGGGACCTCTAGTCTGTCTGATTCCAAAGCTAAATTCTAGCCTGGGCCAAGCTGCTATGAGATTGAGATGTTAACTCAGTGTGAGCTGTTAGCTCCTTGCACAGCATGGAAAGAAAGCCAATTTTCAGTCACTTTTGGATTAAATAATATATTCAAACCTTACATGCATATCATGACAGGTCATAATAACATTATAGTATATACATTATGGTTTATTCTTTTTTAAAATAAGAATGGAGTCACTTTTTATATTACATATGTAATTTTTCTTAATATCTCATGGGTAGCCTTTCAAGTTAGCTCATACTGATCCAACATATTTCTCATAATTGCATTCCACTTCATGGTATAGACAAACCATATGTATCAAAATGTTTCTCTATTAGAGGGCACCTAGGTTTTTTCCAAATTTTGCTGTGTAATATTATAGTCTCTATATATATGCACACACATATCTACACTAACAGACACACACTCAGGAGACTTTATTTTCATTGATAGAGTCCAAAAGTAGAATGGCTGGCCAAGTAGGTATAAACAAATACCACTTTTTCTAAACTGTTTAATTGAATTTCACATCCACCAGCAACTTAGCAGACTATCTGCTTCTCAATATCTTTGCTGTCTCTGACTCTGCTGATTTTAGCTTTTGCCAATCCAATGGTGAAAAATTATATCCCAATATTGTTTTTATTTTATATTTTCTGACTAGTCAATGTAGCAAAATATAAATTTTAATCACATTTCACTTTCCACTAAGTTGTATTACTTGTCTGTTTTTTCTATTTGGCTGCATTACTATTTTTTAGTTCTATTTGGCTGTGTATAAGCTATGATGTAATAGTGGCAAAGTCTGGGAAGATATGAGGTTGTACCCCTTTCGCAAGGTAACAAATAGTGTACTAGAGTTTTGTGGATGGTGGAAGACACAGGATGCCTGGGCCAGAGACAGAGAGCATTATTTCTCACACCACAGGACACGGCACGAGCATTGGCATATTTGCTGCAGTTTTGTCATCTCCAAGTCCCACCAGTGTGCCTGCACATGCAGTTGGCTATGCTTCAAGAAACCCAGACCATAAGCATACCAGACCTTTTGCTCTGGAGGGAGCCACTATTTGTATTTTCCAAACCTTTTTGCTATACATATATAGCAAAAAAACCTCAAACATAGGCTATGAAAACATAGCCTCAAACAAAGGGCAATGAATGTGCAGAAATGCAAAAGACCCATAAAGAATTGTTTCCCAGCTATTAGGAAAATCAACCTTTTATCAAACGTATTGCATGTTTTCTTCCAATCACTACTTAGAATAGGATCTGTATCTGTCCTTGTCTGTCCTTCTTCCTATAGTCTTTAGTCTGATGTGTACAATTCTCATGTTAAATTCAGTATAATAATATGGAAATAATTTCCCTAATTTTGGATACACATTATTGCTTTGCTCCCGGACAAAATGAAAACATATATTATCTAATTGCTGTTTCATGAAAATCTGTGTCCGTCATTACTTCTGTTGTGTTTTTGCCCTGACAAATGAGGAATAAAAGGCAGAGAAAGGGAAACCCACGGGGACATTTGTCCAATCTAAAGACTTAATGTTTATAACTCTCTATCAGTTGCTTTAAATGCAAAGAATTAGCAACATCAGAACCCTGCATAGAGGAAGGCACAGAGGCTGGAGCAGACCTATGTTTTGTGTACCTTCTACAACTTGGAAGGCAGGGTGTGCTTGAAGTGTAAGAATACAAGATTATAAACACAAAATCACCCTGGCCTGTACAAATGCTCATGGCCCACACAAATGTGTGGTACCAAAGCTAAGCTTCTTTAGCTTCACAATAAGTCTGCTCTGTTTGGTAAAGGATGTGAAAGAGAAGCTTGAAGCTAAGCACAATGTAAAGTTTTTGCTTTTCTAGGCCTACTGCAGCTTTACTGGCTTAGTTAAATATGCAGCATTGGTCCCTCATGGAAAACATTCCCAGACTGTGCCCTTCCTGACCTTGGATTATGCTGAGCTGCAGTTAAAAAGACACATGACGTTTTCTTGAGTATATCCAATGGGTGCAAAAATTATCACATCAGATCCAACAGGATTACCTCAGTGCTGCGGGAGTTTGGAGGGACGGGTGAATACTACAGCAATTCATCCAGTCAGGTGCTCTCCTGTGACCTCAGGTGTTTGTAAGGGTGAATTCTGTGCTAAATGGATTTGGAAGGTAAAGAAGGCAAGCAAAGACTTGTAGGAGTATCAGAATAGAAGGGGTGACATTTAGGAATGTACATGAAATGAAGAAACAGGATAAAATATTTTCAGAAAGCCTGAGGTCCTCCTGTTTCATCTTTTGACTGGTTATATACGTCATTAAAAAAAAATTGAACAGCAATTACTAGAGCTGCCTCCTTTTCTCTGAATTGCTCCAGTCACTTGGTTCATGTTTCACAGTTAGCTTTAAAAGAATAAATAATATCGAGTGCTTAATATTCACACAACTTCTATAAACCACAAAGATTATTTCAATACTCCCTACCCTGACAGAGCTTATCATTTTCTCATAGAAATAAAACCAATACATAGATATCTCTAATGCTTGCAGAATGTGTCTAGTAGCATGGGAGAACAACAGACAGTTATTTGAGCTTAAAGGTTTCTTAGAGGGCATTTAAGAAGATCCTTGAATGATGAGATTGACCACAATATAGACACACAGCAAGTATTCCAGATAAATGAAGGGGCAAAGCTCTGTGGGCAGGAGGATCGCAAGGAATAGAAAATAGTCCAGTTTTAGTTGGATGATACAGTAAAATTAAATAGATTAAACAAGAAAAGTGGTGCGGCTATTTCACTGAGTTAACAAGTATAAACACTCATGTGGCCAGTAGGGAGCTGTTCTCTGCAGAGGGACAGACTGAACAATGAAGTAATTTGGGGAAGTTAACCTGAAAGAAGTATGTACAGTAGAGAGAAGAGACAGGAAAGAACTGGAAGGCAGGTTAAATATTAACAGGGTACAAGGTGTCGTATTAGGTATGGAGGCTAAAAGGCCATTGGGAGATCTTGCAGAGATTAAATGTCATGATGGGAATGGGAGGTGCAGGCAGAAAGAGGAGGCAGCGTCCTGGGAATCCTGCAGCTCTGTGATCCTGAAGGACAACTTACTTTATTTGTAGAACATCTTCATGTTGACATTTGCATTCTCTCTTTTAAGACTGTATGTGTATCACTGCCCTAATGCCCTCTCTCTCTCCCCTGCTGTGCCTCCACCTATCTCACTCTCTTTAAAGCACCCGCCTGCTATCATCATGTACATGTACACTGTGCAACATCGCTGAAGAAAAAGAAGATGCAATTATTTTTAAGGGGTGTATGACTCCCTTGAGATTAAGACAAATAGGTACAAGTAACAAAAATATGCAAACATAATTACCACTAAATGTACAAGAAAGAACATCAAGAGATAGCTCCCCAGGAAAGAAGGGAAAGAAAACAGTCAAGTGGAGAGAGTGATGAGGTGGTCACTATCAGGTAGTGATGCTGTTTAAAATCTTCATGAGAAAATCAACATGATGCAGCAGAATTACTATGAAGTTTTGAAAGTAGGAAGATATTCAGGGAGGAGACACTGGTGGGGGTCATGGCTTAGCAGGGAGTTTCACATCAACCATGAATTTCCTCTTCCTCTATTTTATCTCTTCACCTCCATCTTATTCTCACCATCACAGCCATCCCCATGTGCAAGTGATAGATTTAACAGGAAAGATGATCTATTGTTATAAAATATTATTTGGCATCATCTTATCCCTAGGAAATAGTTCTTTCCATGAATTTTCATACCTCTCAGTTCTATAGGGCAGAGGCATGCAATCTTGATTTTTTTTTAAATGTCAACAGATTCCTGACAACTATAATTGGAGACAGAATGTGAGTCAAAGGTTTGAAGTATTGCTTTCTGAGCCAGAATATGGGTCACATTCTACCTGATAAGGAGGTCTACTTGGCAACATTTGGAAAGGACTTAACATTTTGCCGCTAACACTGGCAGATTTGCTCAAACTTTCAGTGTGCCCCTTGATACATATTAAGATGGGAATGATCACTTTAGACTAGGAGTCAGGATTCTAGGAGTGCTCCATGCCTTACCGATTTTCTGATATTTGTCAGGGAAGTTTTCAATACCTCCTGAGGCAAATTAAAGATGATATATGAAAGCTCTTACATAATTTCCACAGAGTCCATAATTTACTGTGGCACCCAAATCCTGGTGTTGGAGAAATTTGGAGAAGGCTGTTAGAAATGGACATTTTTAGAAAATTCCTAAGGCATCCATAATTTCTCTCTGATCTGGCCACTATTTACCATCAGCAAAATTCAGGGGTGAGCAAGCAGTTTTAATTTCACAAGAAACTAAGTCAGAAAATTGTAAGAAAATATAACCAAAGAAAACATCCAGGTTTTGTCACACCAAAAACATAGTTGAGAGAACTCTTTTAGAAAAATAATATAAAATCCCAAGTACATAATTTGGTACAAAGTGAACATATACTTAGGACAAAAGAAGCCATAATAAATTGCAAGTTTGAAAAGGCTGACAGCACACACATACAAATTCCAGGGGGGAAAAAATTAAAATAAATAAATGCCTGACACACAATCTCAAGACTTTTTTCCCAAAATTTCTGGCTACATACTCTTTTATTATCTTTTCATGTAACAATAATTTTGTGACAACATCTTCCATAAAGAAAGCATAATGACAATTTAGTCTTTTTCTAATGCGGTTGACTGAAATATGTTTTTTATTATTGATAATTGAAATACATAAAACATGGTTCTTCACATTTAGATGTACTCTTTGCTGTTCAGGTTTGTGCTCTCATACCAAGAATTCTAAAAAATGTCATCATGTCTTTAAAATATGCAAAGTGCATTGTAATTGTGTGCATTCATTATTAAGAATATTCCTGACAGGAGAGAATTTCTGTTTATATTTGATAACAAAGAGAACTGAATCTTCTGCTTGCACATCTGCTGTTTGGAAGAATTTACCACAGATGACTTCTGGCTCTGTACTCTGACCTGTTTATCCTTGATTGCCTACACACATCCTGTGATGAGTGCTGTGGGACCTGTTCATACTGTGACATGACCTCTAGCCCTGTACCTTTCTGACATGACAACAGGTGAGTGGGTATAGTGGGTAACTTCCAGCAACAATTCTTACCTTGAGTCACAGATGAAATTTAGGAGGCACATTTATGAAGTATCCAAACAGCAAAAATATGTTCATCCAAACTAAATATATCACTGGCTCTACTTTACATCACCTACATCCCCCAAATTCCTGGAGCCACACAGACATTATCATGCAGGAGCGAACAGTTATGAGAATCCTAGTGGAAGGAGACAGCAGTCTGAAGTCGGGGGGTGGGTGTTAAAATATCTTTCTTGGCAAATATTATAAAACCATATGTCTGCATGAACACACTGCTAAGGCCATCCCTGGTTCTTGAAAGGGGCCCAAGCAAGTAAGGGCCCTGAGGCTTAAGCTCAGCTAGCCTCATGGTACGTTTGCCTCTGAATCAATTATATATGAAAACAAATCACAAATATTTACTGCGTTCACCTTTTTCATGTGTATTACACGAAAACTATGTAAAATATGAATCAGAGATAGCTTACAGTTCTTTAAACTTGATCAATAACCAGGATGTAAGGTCAAGCAGATACAAGGAAAGAAAGTCTAACCAGGAAGATAGGATGACAAAGATGAAGTTCTAATGGACTTGTAGGGAACATCAGAGCCAAGAGATGGGAATAAAAAGGCAAACCAGAGTCCAGGAGGACTGGATGAAACCACAGAAGCAGCTATAGCCAGAGATATTTTCTCCATTGACCCTAGTTTTCTGATGCCATGTATTATAAATTCACATAGGCAAAGACATTCAGTATAAGACTGTCTAGTCCAGGTGTACAAAAGGGAATCCGTGCTGCTGTTAGTCAGTGTGTGCTGTTAAACAATGACATGAACCTCTCATTACTCTGGTTTAGTTGCCACCCCAGTGGATTTACCAGGAATTTCTTTCAAATGAGTTACTCTATCAATTAGGAACCCAGAGGAGGAGATTCTGTGTCATTAGTGCTTCAATGGGGCTGCAGGTAATAGCACTGACTTTGGTATTTCTAAACATTTTCTTTCAGGATTATCAGGATTTTGAGCTTGGGATTTTATGGTCACTTAAGAGGGAGGGAGGATCATAGGGTGTTTCTATTACCAGAAAATAAATAATATCTTCCTCCCACCTCCCACTGCACACACACACAAAAAACACCACCTCATATTTCCAGAAAAAAATATTACTGCGTTTCTTTTGGTTCCTCCTCAACTCTGGGAAAGGCATACTAGCTGGAGGTCCAGTGCTTCTCATGGGTACTTTTGACTGCTATTCTCCTTGAAATATGTCTTTCTTAGGAAAACTACAAAACTCACAGGGCTTGGGTAGGAGTCAGATCAAACTGAACTACACCTTCCAGAACAATGTTGCCCAAAGGGTTATCCTACTTCCATTTGCACTAGAATTCCCAAGGGTGCCTGTTTAAAGTGCAGAATCACTGGCTCACAAAGAGACAAAGAACCAGAATCTCTACACGGGGTTCCCACAAGTGTGCGCAGCTGCCAAGCACCCAGGGGGTCGTTATGACCATTGGGTTAATTACTGAAAGCAGTAGAAGCTTCCATAAAGGAGTGGGGATGGATTTAAGGTAGGGTCCTTAGGTATCTTCCAGACAGCTCAAGGAATCTCCTTAAGTCCTAAGTCTCGAGTCCCAGAGAATCTCAACGTAGGCATCGTCACACATTTGAATTCTCCCTCC
Source organism: Manis javanica (assembly GCF_040802235.1). Taxonomy (NCBI): domain Eukaryota; kingdom Metazoa; phylum Chordata; class Mammalia; order Pholidota; family Manidae; genus Manis; species Manis javanica. The sequence continues at coordinate 53,819,654 of NC_133167.1, forward strand.
TTCCCCCCTGAGAATGCTTCCTGAACAGGAAAGCCTTCCTCTTGGAACATCAGTTCAACTTTGTTGCTTCTTACTTCTGTCCCCTTGCCTTTTTTTCCCCACTTTTGTTCTGATGCAGCTTCATTTTGGGTGTATCCATGGCCCTCTTGTTTAATCTGGACTTGCAGGACTGCATGCTATCTCAAACCCAATTAATGCTTTAATTCCAGCTGCAATATTCCCAAAATGTTTCCATATGACTTTCACCTGATTGACTCTATTGAAAGGGAACTCTGGGGATTCCTGGTTCATTTTTGGATGCTACTGAGCATTAGAAGCATAGTTCTTATCGCAGTCAAAATATGTTTCTCTAATTAGTACCACTGGTCATAACTCTGCCTTCTGGACATAGGCTCCTGGCAATTGCATTCCTCTGCCGCATGACAGTTTGGCTTTCTTATTGATGACTATCCAGCTTTGAGTGTTTTGTAATGTATCCAGAGTGAAGGTATTCTATGAATGTGAAATGAGACTTAACAGCCTCAATTACCATTCCTGTGATGATACCTGCATAGCCCACTCTAATTAAATAAAAAATCCAAAATTTACTTCATAAAAATAACCTGCACATAGAATAAATTAGTCAAAAGCCTGAGGAAACTAGTCTTTTTCATTTATGTGTTTGTTTCAGTAGTGGTTCTCAAACCAGGTCAGTTTTCTCCCCCAGCCCCTCTGCCTTGCCTCCAGGGACACGTGGCAATGTCTAGAGACACTGGTGGTAGTCACACTTGGGAAACACTTGCTGCTGCCATTCAGGGAACAGAGGCCAAGGGTATCGCTAACATCCTACCAACCAGAACAATTCCCCACCCTCACCCTTCCGCCCCCCAGAATAAGAGGCCACCCAGACCAAAATGTCAAGAGCTGAGGTTAAGAAACCTTTGCTGGAGAAACATCAAAGAAGTCAACGTAGAAACAAGTGTACAGTGATTACTTGCTACTCACTCTTTCTTGGAACTCCTTTCAAAACAGCTGAACATTTCAGACTCCGTGTCACCTTTCACCTGGAAAATTAATATATTTCTATGAGTTAGGATCACTGACAATTTTATCAGTCACGTAGAAGTGTATCTTCATGGAAAAGGGGGAAATGCTGGCTCTTTGAATGTTTTGCCTCTGTCTAGTCTAACTGCCCTGAGATATCAATTCTTCCCTACTTCTAAAATAAGACAAATGTTAGGAGATGAAAGCCTGGCTTTAAGATGAGATATCTAAAATCATTTTTCTATAAGCATTCTACCTTTAACTTAACTCCAATAAAATTAAATACTAATGTAAATTACATATTAACTAAATGTGAAGTCAAAACTAATTTTTAGATATTGAGTTTTACAATTGTTCATGAGGTACTGAACATGTACCCGGCACTGGGTCAGATGTTAGCTCTATCAAGATAGAGATGAGTTGATCTCTACTTTGACAAAAAGTCTGGTGAAGGAGACAAAAATACAAACAGTTTACTCAGAGCTGAAGACCTTCCTTTCTTATCCCACCACAAGAAAAAAGGGAAAAAAAGAGTCAGCAAAGCCCTTTTTCATTCTCCTGCCACCAGATCTCCCAGTCCCCCAGCGCCAGTACCCAGGTTCGCTCTGCCTCCACACTGACTCAGTGGATTCACTGCCCATGTTCTACATGGGACGACTTCTCTCCCGTACTGGGTCTCATTGTTGCTTACTTGAGAACTTTTCTAAAGCAACCATCTTTTCTCTCTTCCTCCTCATCACATCCTCATCTCTCCCTCTTTTCTGTATCGTTGATATCATCAGAAAAGCACACTATACCTATCCAAGCTAGCTCCAGTCTCATCTCTGTCCTCAACCTTTTCTGCTCTCCCTTCACCCTCTTAGCTCAAACTCTCAGCATCATTTGATACAACTCATCTCTCCCACCTCCTTTAAATCTTTTTTTTTTCAACTTGGCATGTGGTACACCATGTTCTCCGGACTTTTTTCCTACCCATATGGCTGCTATCCCTCAGTCTCCTTTGTTGGATCCTCACACCCCAACCTTAAAATGCTGTAGCTGTATAGTGTCCCATAGTCTTAGGTGATCCCATCCCTTCCAATGACCTTCAACACATTCTATACACGGATGACTCCACCATATTTATCTCCAGATTGAACCTCTTCTCTGAATCTTCATACATTTTTTAGGATGTCTAATGGGCATTTCAATCTGAGCAAATCCAAATTGAGCCCCTGATCCTGTCTCCAACCCCTTGACAAACACACGTGTCCTCTAGAGGTCCCTATCACAGCAGTTACTGCCATAAAGCAAATTTCTCAAGTAATAACCTTGACATCACCCTCGATTCCTCCCTATTCCTCATAATTTTTTTTCTCCAATCCATCAGACAAATCTGGGTAGAACTATAGTCCAATAATATCCTGTTCCAATCTAATCCAAGCCATCCTCCATCTCTCTCCTGGTGTTTCAAGAAATCTTCTGCTTCTTTTCTGGTAAGACAATAGTCAGTTCTCTACATAGTAGCAGGAATAAATCTTTTAAAATGGAAATTATGTCATATCACTCAGCTCCTGGACATACTGCAGTAGTTCCCCAACACTAACAGTGAAATCCTAAATCCTTACTGCAGCCTATTAGATCCTACCTTAGCTGACTTAGTTATCTTCTTACTCCCATTTCCTGCTATTTTTCTCCTTGCTCATGACACTTTGTTGGCCTCTTTGCAAGTCTCGAACACTCTCCTACCTCAGGACCTTCATGCTCACTATAACTGCTTCCTAAAACAATCTTCCTAGAACAGTGGTACTCACATACTTCACTCCTTCACTTCCTTTATGTTTCCTGCTTAAGTGCCATTTTCCAAGACACAACTCTAATAACACCCCTTCTCTATCCCAACATCCTGCTATAGTTTTCTTCTAACATTTAATACTACCTGATACATGATTTATGTGTATATTTCCTGTTTATCTCACTATTATATAATCTCCATAATCACAAGGTTTTTGTTTTGTTCTTAGTTCTGTTCCTAAAGTCAAGAACTGTGCTTGGAATATCATAGGCAGTCAACTAGTCTCTATATTCAGCCGGTTACTATATAGAACATGCAATTTTGACTTTCGTGAATTTTTATCTTTGTACTTATTTACTGACCTTATACTTTTGGAATTGGTATACTTGTGTGCTTTATAGTTAACTGAAAATAAATATTCATATCACACAGTACATACAATACTACAGCATATCAATTAAGTACAAATAAACAATTAAAATAATTACCAATACATAACATTTTAAGTAGTCTAACTATTAATAATTTAAATAGTAAGTAAAAACATTTAAAAGAGTTTGTATGCATTTTAGATGTAAGAGCATGACCCTTATGTGTCATTTTAGAGATGGGATCAATTTGAGCTCTTCAAAGAGAAGTACAGTATTATCTAATGGCTTTAAACAACATTTTGATACAAGAAGCAATATCTCTGTCTTTTCTGAATTAGGTTTTGATGCATTCCCTGACATCTACAATTTGAAGTTTTACAAGTTGACAAGACTGGAATTTCACTTTGTCAATAACAAGTGGAAACATATTTGAGAATCATCCTAGTAACTGTGTAACCTACAAAAAATCTGAATAATGGTAGCAGATCATAACATGCAGGGATAAATAAGCTGATGTTCCCATTGTTCCTGTGTAGACTTAGATTAATTAATTGTCAAACTTACAGAAGCACTAAAAATGAAGAGTGAAGAGCTGCCTGCTTCAGTCTTTTTGAGAATAAAAATTCTGACATTTCTTATTTGGCATCAGAAAGATAACTAAATGTCTGTTAAATGTCTAGGATATTAAAGCAATGGATTGAGAGAGAAGAGGCCTGGGTTTGAGTCTTTGTTCTTCCATTAAATATGGCCTTGAGTCTCATTTTCTTCATTTTTCACGTTAATAAAAAGGAGGTAGTAAGATAAAATAATTCTACTTCATGTCTTTTTGCACGGGACTAATTTGCAATGTAAGTCACAAAACCACATAAGAACTGAGATTTAAACTTGAATCGGTCAGGATAGGTAGATGGTGGGTTAAATAATTAAAGTCTCTTTCTGACTTATTGTGTGCTCTTGCTGATCATTCAGAAACCCATTTAGTGGAGGCACCATCTTGACATGTTTCCATATCATGAGGCAGGAAAAAAAGAACATGACACTTGAAGCTTCTGAAAATCAGTAACACACATCACTTACTTCTTAAGTTTCATTAGTCAGTCACATGGATACACTTCATTTTCAGTGGCATAGAGAAATACATCCCTCCATGGATATGCAGCATTTTTTAGTAGCTCTCAGAACTACCACAGAAAGCAATCTGGGTCAAGAGACCATACAGTTTATTTGTGTGTTAGTCAAGCCTGATAGCCACTGCTGATCTGATGTATCAGGAAGTACTATCTGTTTCTCTTGAAAGCTCCCTGGAGAAAAAGAGGAAAGAAAGATGTAAATAAATAGGTTGTGCTGAATGTAAGGCTGTTTTTTGTGTCTTTTACTTGGACACATGATATAAAATACATTTGTGATTTTAAAAATATATGTATTATACATGACCCTGTAGTTGATTTTCAATTGAATAGATTGCCAAGAAGAAATTTAACCTTGTAAATAATCATGTGCAAAATAATTTTTTAAATCTTGTAATTATAGACAGTAACCTATAGCCTAAGCAAAAAATAAAAACAGAAAAATGATATTGCAAGTTTTATGATTTTTAACTATTTCAATTAAAAAATAGGTGATAATAGATTCTATATAACATTCAAAAGCACCAAAGTACCTGCAGTTGAAAAGTATATCATTCCCATCTTTATCCCTCAGTCATCCAATTCTTAATCTATAAAACCACCACTGTTGTTAGTATGCTCTCTTTACAGTTTATGGTGATTTTTATTTCACAGATTTCTGCGTTGGATGGTAGAATTTACCAATCTTTTATGGGTTCTGTTTCATTTTGTCATTCCTTAAAAGATGTTCTGAATAACAAAACACCCCCCCACAAAATTCCATGTTTTTTCTCATACTTTCATAGTATTATTTTTCATTCTTATATGTTTGAAGCAAGCACATCCAGAATTCATTTCTGATGAAGAATGTGAGAATACAGCATTTTATAATTAGGTAGTTGACTTTTCCAATATTAATTTTACAAAATTCATTACCCTCCACAGATTGGAAATGCCATTTAAAAAAATATATTAACTTCCAGTGTGTACTTAGGTCTATTTTTGATTTCCAAAACTGTCTCATGAGCAGTATTTTAAATTCAGCATCCACTACTTTGGGATATATGTATTTTTAAAAAATTAATACTTTTATGCTTAAAAAGTCACTTCCAGAATAGAATAAGGATCTCTAAAATCCTGCTTTTTCATAAAAATAATAGATAAAAACTCTCAAAATCAGCTCTTTCAAAACTCTGAAAATTAAGCTATGGTTTACAATAATCCAAATATATTTAAGAAAATTTGTTGAATCTTGGTAAAAGCAGTGAGCTTTGTGGTGTCAAACTCACCTTATTACTATCTCCACTTATTAGCTCTCTGTGATATTCCTAAAAACCAACAGCCTTGCAACTACTGTGAAAACCATGAGCCTAGCAGCCACTTGGTAAGTCAGGATGGATTTGGAACTCCCTAAGAAGCTTTATTCCCAGAGAATTGTTTTTAGCTAACTTGTCTGGCAACTCCCTGAAAACCACCACTCACAGGACTTGTACTGATTTGACCTGATCTAGAACTTGCTCAATGAAACAATCCTTTTGTCAGAGGTATACATCTAAAAGAATCATGGGCAATTGTTCAACACTGCAGCTGCCTGAGACAGCAATAACGGTTGGAATAAGCAAGAAGCTGACCAAAAACATTTTTTAAAAAGCTAGAAATGAGATGTGCATACAGGGTTTTGAAAAGCTGACATATTCCTGAAAATCTGAAAGGCCACAAACACACATAAAACTGCTCAGGTAAGACTTGAGAAGGTCCTCTCACCTGTGGCTCTGCAAAATCAGGAAATAAGGCTAAGATATAATGCAAATTCCCAAAGCATTGAAAGCATGTCCCAACATGCACAAAAAACACTTGGCAAAGACTGGGAGGCATATTGACCCAATACATTTAAGGAAATCTCTAGCCAATCATTGGTGCACCACTGAGCTAAATGAAAAGAGACTTTAGTGGCTACACATAACAAAGAATACAGAATTAACTCAAGACAAACAAATAGAAAAACTCTGTCAAAAGGGGTAGGGGAACTGATTTCCAGAGTAACCATATATATTAAAGATGTCCAGTTTTAAAACATTGTAAGACATGCAAATGAAAAAGTAAACTATGTCCCATACCAAGGAGAAAAATAGAAACTGTCCCTAAGGAAGTCTTGATGTTGGACTTACTTAATGGACAAAGACATTAAATCAGCTATTATAAATATGTTTAATGAACTAAAAGAAACTATGCCAAAAAAATGAAGGGAGATATGAAAAGATGTCTCACTAAATAGAAAATAATAGAGGGGTAAATCTAAAAAAAAAATAAAAATAAAAATACTAGAGTTGAAAAGTCATAACTGAAATGAAAAATCTTATAAAGAGAATAAAAAGCAGATATGACCTGTCAGAAGAATTTAACAGAAAATGAACAGAGATTCAGAATTGTGGGATAACATATGAGAAAATACACTATCATCACTTCTGTTAGTTTTATTAGAATTTATATAAATACTATTGACTTGAAATATATATCAGTGTTTTTCCATTACATTAATTTGCAAATTTGAGATTAGTATTCGCTACCCAGTTAATTGACATCCCATAGTTGATTCTCAAATACTTTGATAAAGTGAATATACCATACCTGAGAAATTGCATTTCAACCTTTCATTACTATAGTCTAAGTTTTCCAACTCCCCTTTTTTTAGATTAAAATAACATATTTTCAGTTATTTAAATATTTGAGAATTCCTGACAATGTACATTGAAGCCACGTATTGTCATTGCCGATGTAACAGTTTTTTCTTGTATTGTTCACAATCACTATACATACACTGTCATGGTGAAGATGAGGAGGAAAAAACATACAAGTATTATACACTTGCATAATTTTTTATACTTTAATTATGTAATCTGTAACATTCTGATTTTTGTTTTTGTTTTATAGCAAGAAAAGTGACAAAAAGAGAAGACCAAGAGATTTACCCTATCAATGCATAGGGTCATTCAAACTTTGCTGACCAATCGACTTACATGCCAAATTAATTTACTAGAGTACTAATTTTTCAAATGTCATTCTTTACTGTAGTTTTGGTATGAAATTGCCAGTACCCAGGAAGAGTAAGGGAGAACCATAAAGGACCAAAGAAATAATTTTCAGTCTTGTCTGTGCTACCTAAAGGAGCAATGCAGAAGCAGATGCAATCAGCCAACTTTATAACATGGATAGTGTTGATTTAGAAGCATCTACATTTGCGTTTTGCATTATTCATATGCAATCCTATTACCTAAGACAAAATATTTCATCATTTAGTGTAAAAATCATTTCCCCCCACATCTACCAGGAGTTTCTGTGACATATCATCGTTCAGTTGCAATAAAAATGACTTTGGTGCATATACTGAAGAAAATCATGAGGAAAAACCTCAAATCGATAATCCAAATTTGTATCTTAAGAAACTAGAAAAAGGAGAGCAAATTAAATTCAAAGCAAGCAGAAAGGAAATAATAAAAATCAAAGCAGAAATTAAAGAGAATAGAAAAACAAAGAAAAAACAAAACAAAACATTGTTTCTCTGAAAAAATACAAATATTGACAAACATTTAGACCCATGAATAAAACAGAAGACTCCAATTACTAACATTAGATATAAAAGAGGGTTATGGCTACTGAATTTACAAGATAAAATGGTCTATAAAGGACTATGATGAGCAATTAATCATACGCTAACACATTAGATAACCTAATGACAAGTTTCCTACTAAGGCATAGCTACTGAAACATATTCAAGAGGAAAGAGAAGATCCCAGGAGACCTATAACTAGTAAAGAGATTAATAATAAAGACCAAAACAACAAATTGAAATTTCCCAAAGATCCCAGATGCAGATGGCTTTGCCAATGAATTCTACCAAATATTTAAATAAGAAACCAATCCTTCACAAACTCTTCCAAAAAATAGATAAGAAAACACTTCCCAACTCACTTTATGAGGCCAGTACTATACTGAGAACCAAAACAAAGATAATGCACAAAAAGAAACCAATTCCTGTAATGAGTATAGATGTAATAATTCTCAACAAAATACTAGCAAAGTCCAGAAACATGTGAAAAGGATAATATGTGATGACCAAGTGGGATTTATCCCAGGGAGGAAAGGTTGGGCTAACATCCAAAATCAATTAATGTAAAACATCATATGAAGGGAATAAAAAAAATATATATATATATATATATAATCATCTTAATAGCAGAAAAAATTAAATATTAAGAACCTAAAATATAGGAAGATTCCATTTTCATGGATCAGAGAATATTATTAAGATGGAAATACTCTCATCAGCTCATCTATAAAATGAAATCTCCATCAAAATTCCATCTGGCATATTTGTAAAAATTGACAAGATGATCCTATAATTCATACAGAAATTCAAGGCCAAGAATAGCCAAAACAATCATGATAAATACAATAAAGTTGGAGGACTCACACTGACCTATTTCAAACCATACTATAGAAAGACTACCAGTTTCTCTTCTACATATAAGGGGCTTGAAGTCACCATTTCATCTTGAAAACAAGTAAAAAGCTAAACAGAATGAAAAATATATATAAAACTTTCCTAGGATCCATAAGAGAGGGCAGGAGACAGGGCAAACCACTGCCCTAAAACTGGAGAGATGGCCAGATGAATATATAGGGACACTTGGCTTACCAGAGCAAAGATTTATGGGTAGAAACTATACAGGAACCAGTGCTAAGGTAGGAAAACCTGAAATGAAAATTTTTAGAGGACAAGAGTCAGATTTTAAAACTCTGGGAGTACCCAGTCATAGAGGGCCTCCACAATATAGTGAGATTTATCTCCAGGGGCTCTAGCAGGTTCTCAAGAATAGAGGAAAATCCCCTCCTGCTTGTAGCAGGAGTAGGGGAAAGGAACAATTTTGAAATGCACCAGAGTACTCTGTTCTTCTTAACAAGGCACATCCTTGGGAGAAACAAGTTAATGAAAGCCTGTAATAGCCTACCTTGCTGCAGCATTATCAGAGTCTAACTGAACTGGAGGAGGGGAATGCACTAATCCAGCTGACTCTGGCCATCCTGCCCCAGCTAAGCAGAAAGAAAGAAATTTTTTAAAAACATAAGTTACAGTCTAGAGGCATAATCTCATTAAAAGAATAACAATCAAAGACTGCATAATGCTTCCCTCACCACATTAGGAAAAGCCTATTTACAGTAGTTCCTTTTACCCAGTTCAACATGTCTTGCTATTAAGAAAAATTACAAGAAACACCAAAATGCAAAACATTTAAAAGACAGAGGAAGCATCAGAACTAGACATGAGAGAGATTTTGCAATTTTCAGAATGGGAATTTAACACAACTATGATTAATACGCTAAGTACTCTAATGGTTACAGTGGACAGTATGTAAGGATAGACAATGTAGGCAGACAGATGAAAATTCTAAGAACCAAAAAGAAATGCTAGAGATAAAATAAATAAATAATAGAAATGAAGAATGGCTTTGATGGATTTATTAGTACTCTATACACCACTAAGGAAAGGATCTCTTAGCTAGAGGATATATCAATAAAATCCTCAAAAATGAAAAAGTAATTAGAACAAGCACTGAAAAGGAAAAACAGAATATCCAAGAAATAGTAACAGTGCAACAGTTACAAAATGTGTAGCATAACATGTAATGGAAATACCAGAAGCTAGAAGAGAAAAGAACAAGAAATATTTGAAACAATAATGACTAAGAAATTCCCCAAATTAATGTCAGACACCAAATCATAAATCCAGGAAGTTCAGGGAACTCTAGGCAAGAAAATACAAAAACAAAAACAGAAATAGAAACAGAAACAGAAAATTAACTACACCTAGGCATATCATTTTTAAATCAAAGATAAAGAAAAAACCCTGAAAGAAGCCAGAGAAGCAAAATAAGGCATCAAAGGTAAGAATTACATCCAATTTCTCCACTGAAATAACACAAGCAAGAAAACAGTGAACTGAAATATTTAAAGTGTTGAGAGAAAAACATACAAACAAAAAACACCTACGTAGAACTCTTTACCTGAAAAATTTTCTGTCAAAGTGAACGAGAAATAAAAACTTCCTCAAAAAAAAAGTGAGGGAATTTATTACCAGTACATCTTTTTTACTAGAAATGTTAAAAGAAGTTCTTTAGAGGGAAAGAAAATAATGGAAGTCAGAAATTTGTGCCTTCTTGAAGACAGGAAGTATGCACTGAAGAAGGAATAAGTGAAGGTAAAATAAAACCTTTTTATTGTACTTCATTTATCTAACAGGTAACAGTTTATTCAAAATAATAGAAAAAATATGGAGGCATACCTAGTTTTATTCCTCTATTTCATTGGGTTTCACAATATGAAAGTTTGTGGCACACTGTGCTGGATGATTTTATCAGTGTCATTTTTCCAAAAGCATTTCCTCACTTCATCTTTCTGTAACAATTTTGGAAATTCTTACAATATTTCAAACTTTTTCTGTGATTATTGATTACAACTTGCTGAAAGCTCATTTTTTTAGCAATAAAACACTTAACTAAAGACATATATCTTTTTTTTAGACAAAATGCTATTGCAGGACTCTTGAGCCAAGATGGCGGCGTGAGTAGAGCAGTGGAAATCTCCTCCCAAAAACACATAGAGCTATGAAAATATAACAAAGAAAAATCTTCCTAAAATAGAGACCACAGGACACAGGACAACATCCAGACCACATCCACACCTGCAAGAACCCAGCGCCTTGTGAAGGGGGTAAGATACAAGCCCCAGCCCGGCGGGACCCGAGCGCCCCTCCCCCCGGCTCCCGGCGGGTGGAGAGAAACCGGAGCAGTTTTTTTTTTTGGCGAGCGCTTTTTGGAAGCCTTAGAGGGACGGGCCCCCGTTGCTGGGGAGGCAGGGTGGCGGGACCGGTGAGGAGGTGCCTGGGAACAGCGCCGGAGGACAAAGAATATCCCGCGTTTCTCCCTGCGAGACCTGGGGGCGGGTGCCTGAGACCGGTGCCTGAGGACGGAGGAGGTCGCGCGTTTTTCCCCTTTTTTTTTTTTCTCTTTTTGGCAAGCGCTTTTTGGAAGCCTTGAAGGGACGGGGACCCCAGTGCTAGGGAGGCACGGTGGCGGGACTGGTGAGCGGGTGGCTGGGACCGGCGCCTGAGGACAAAGAATATCCCCCGTTTTTCCCTGCGGGACCGGTGGGCGGGTGCCTGAGACCGGCACTTGAGGACAGAGGAAATCGCGCGTTTTTCCCCTTTTTTTTTTCTCTCTTTTCTGCGAGTGCTTTTTGGAAGCCTAAAAGGGACAGGGACCCCGGTGCTAGGGAGGCAGGGCGGCGGGACTGGTGAGCGGGTGCCTGGGACCGGCACCTGAGGACAAAGAATATCCCGCATTTTTCCCTGTGGGACCGGTGGGTGGGTGCCTGAGACCAGCACCTGAGGACGGAAGAAATCGCGCGTTTTTCCCCTTTTTTTTCTCTCTTTTTGCCAAGTGCTTTTTGGAAGCCTTGAAGGGACAGGGACCCCGGTGCTAGGGAGGCAGGGCGGCAGGACTGGTGAGCGGGTGCGTGGGACCAGTGCCTGAGGACAAAGAATATTGAGCGTTCCTTCCCTGCGGGACCGGTGGGTGGGTGCTTTTTGGAAGCCTTGAAAGGACAGGGACCCTGGTGCTAGGGAGACAGGGCAGCAGGACCAGTGCGCGGGTGCCTGGGACCGGCACCTGAGGAAAAAAAAAAAAAAATCGCGTGTTTTTTCTTTTTTTTTCCTTTCTGTTCCCTCTCTCATTGTTGCTGTTGTTGTTTTGGTTTGGAGAGTGCTTTTTGGAAATCTTAAAGGGGCAGGACAGGTCACTTAGACCAGAAGCAGGGAATCTGGGGATCTCTGGGCACTCTAACCCCCTGGGCAGCAGGGAGCACAGAGGCCCCTTACGGAGATAAATAGTCTCCTGGCTGCTCCCCCTCTAACGGGGCTCCACCATTTTGGAGGAACAGCCCCAGCCAGGCCAAGCCCACAGCAACAGTGGAGATAAACCCCAAAGCAACTGGGCAGGAAGCAGAAGCCCTGTCTGCGCACAGCTGCCCAGCACAAGCCACTAGAGGTCGCTATTCTCCCAGGAAAAGGCTACAAACCAACAAGAAGGGAAGCTCTTCCAGCGGTCACTTGTACCAGCTCTGCAGACTATCTCTATCACCATGAAAAGGCAAAACTACAGGCAGACAAAGATCACAGAGACAACACCTGAGAAGGAGACAGACCTAACTAGTCCCCCTGAAAAAGAATTCAAAATAAAAATCATGAACATGCTGACAGAGATGCAGAAAAAAATGCAAGAGCAATGGGATGAGATGCAGAGAAAAATGCAAGAGCAGTGGGATGAGATGCAGAGAAAAATGCAAGAGCAGTGGGATGAAGTCCGGAAGGAGATCACAGATGTCAGGAAAGAGATCACAGAAGTGAAACAATCCCTGGAAGGATTTATAAGCAGAATGGATAAGATGCAAGAGGCCATTGAAGGAATAGAAGCCAGAGAACAGGAACGTATAGAAGCTGACATAGAGAGAGATAAAAGGATCTCCAGGAATGAAACAACACTAAGAGAAATATGTGACCAATACAAAAGGAAAAACATTCGTATTATAGGGATACCAGAAGAGGAAGAAAGAGGAAAAGGGATAGAAAGGGTCTTTGAAGAAATAATTGCTGAAAACTTCCCCAAACTGGGGGAGGAAATAATCGAACAGACCATGGAATTATACAGAACCCCCAACAGAAAGGATCCAAGGAGGACAACACCAAGACACATAATAATTAAAATGGCAAGGATCAAGGACAAGGAAAGAGTTTTAAAGGCAGCTAGAGAGAAAAAGGTCACCTATAAAGGAAAACCAATCAGGCTAACATCAGACTTCTCAACAGAAACCCTACAGGCCAGAAGAGAATGGCATGATATACTTAATGCAATGAAACAGAAGGGCCTTGAACCAAGGATACTGTATCCAGCACGACTATCATTTAAATATGATGGTGGGATCAAACAATTCCCAGACAAGCAAAAGCTGAGGGAATTTGCTTCCCACAAACCACCTCTACAGGGCATCCTACAGGGACTGCTCTAGATGGGAGCACCCCTAAAAAGAGCACAGAACAAAACACACAACATATGAAGAAGGGAGGAGGAGGAATAAGAAGGGAGAGAAGAAAAGACTCTCCAGACAGTGTATATAACAGCTCAATAAGCGAGCTAAGTTAGGCAGTAAGATACTAAAGAAGCTAACCTTGAACCTTTGGTAACCACGAATCTAAAGCCTGCAATGGCAATAAGTACATATCTTTCAATAGTCACCCTAAATGTAAATGGACTTAATGCACCAATCAAAAGACATAGAGTAATAGAATGGATAAAAAAGCAAGACCCATCTATATGCTGCTTACAAGAAACTCACCTTAAACCCAAAGATAAGCATAGACTAAAAGTCAAGGGATGGAAAAACATATTTCAGGCAAACAACAGTGAGAAGAAAGCAGGGGTTGCAGTACTAATATCAGACAAAATAGACTTCAAAACAAAGAAAGTAACAAGAGATAAAGAAGGCCACTACATAATGATAAAGGGCTTAGTCCAACAAGAGGATATAACCATTCTAAATATATATGCACCCAATACAGGAGCACCAGCATATGTGAAGCAAATACTAACAGAACTAAAGAGGGAAATAGACTGCAATGCATTCATTGTAGGAGACTTCAACACACCACTCACCCCAAAGGATAGATCCACCGGGCAGAAAATAAGTAAAGACACACAGGCACTGAACAACACACTAGAACAGATGGACCTAATAGACATCTATAGAACTTTACATCCAAAAGCAACAGGATATACATTCTTCTCAAGTGCACATGGAACATTCTCTAGAATAGACCACATACTAGCTCACAAAAAGAGCCTCAGTAAATTCCACAATATTGAAATTCTACCAACCAATTTTTCAGACCACAAAGGTATGAAAGTAGAAATAAATTCTACAAAGAAAACAAAAAGGCTCACAAACACATGGAGGCTTAACAACATGCTACTAAATAATCAATGGATCAATGAACAAATCAAAATAGAGATCAAGGAATATATAGAAACAAATGACAACAACAACACTAAGCCCCAACTTCTGTGGGATGCAGCGAAAGCAGTCTTAAGAGGAAAGTATATAGCAATCCAGGCACACTTGAAGAAGGAAGAACAATCCCAAATGAATAGTCTAACATCACAATTATTAAAACTGGAAAAAGAAGAACAAATGAGGCCTAAAGTCAGCAGAAGGAGGGACATAATAAAGATCAGAGAAGAAATAAACAAAATTGAGAAGAATAAAACAATAGCAAAAATCAACGAAACCAAGAGCTGGTTCTTTGAGAAAATAAACAAAATAGATAAGCCTCTAGCCCAACTTATTAAGAGAAAAAGAGAGTCAACACAAATCAACATAATCAGAAATGAGAATGGAAAAATCACGACAGACTCCACAGAAATACAAAGAATTATTAAAGACTACTATGAAAACCTATATGCCAACAAGCTGGAAAACCTAGAAGAAATGGACAACTTCCTAGAAAAATACAACCTCCCAAGACTGACCAAGGAAGAAACACAAAAGTTAAACAAACCAATTACAAGCAAAGAAATTGAAACAGTAATCAAAAAACTACCCAAGAACAAAACCCCGGGGCCGGACGGATTTACCTCGGAATTTTATCAGACACACAGAGAAGACATAATACCCATTCTCCTTAAAGTGTTCCACAAAATAGAAGAAGAGGGAATACTCCCAAACTCATTCTATGAAGCCAACATCACCCTAATACCAAAACCAGGCAAAGACCCCACCAAAAAAGAAAATTACAGACCAATATCCCTGATGAACGTAGATGCAAAAATACTCAATAAAATATTAGCAAACAGAATTCAACAGTATATCAAAAGGATCATACACCATGACCAAGTGGGGTTCATCCCAGGGATGCAAGGATGGTACAACATTCGAAAATCCATCAACATCATCCACCACATCAACAAAAAGAAAGACAAAAACCACATGATCATCTCCATAGATGCTGAAAAAGCATTTGACAAAATTCAACATCCATTCATGATAAAAACTCTCAGCAAAATGGGAATAGAGGGCAAGTACCTCAACATAATAAAGGCCATATATGATAAACCCACAGCCAGCATTATACTGAACAGCGAGAAGCTGAAAGCATTTCCACTGAGATCGGGAACCAGACAGGGATGCCCACTCTCCCCACTGTTATTTAACATAGTACTGGAGGTCCTAGCCACGGCAATCAGACAAAACAAAGAAATACAAGGAATCCAGATTGGTAAAGAAGAAGTTAAACTGTCACTATTTGCAGATGATATGATACTGTACATAAAAAACCCTAAAGACTCCACTCCAAAACTACTAGAACTGATATCGGAATACAGCAAAGTTGCAGGATACAAAATCAACACACAGAAATCTGTAGCTTTCCTATACACTAACAACGAATCAATAGAAAGAGAAATCAGGAAAACAATTCCATTCACCATTGCATCAAAAAGAATAAAATACCTAGGAATAAACCTAACCAAGGAAGTGAAAGACTTATACTCTGAAAACTACAAGTCACTCTTAAGAGAAATTAAAGGGGACACTAATAAATGGAAACTCATCCCATGCTCATGGCTAGGAAGAATTAATATCGTCAAAATGGCCATCCTGCCGAAAGCAATATACAAATTTGATGCAATCCCTCTCAAATTACCAGCAACATTCTTCAATGAATTGGAACAAATAATTCAAAAATTCATATGGAAACACCAAAGACCCCGAATAGCCAAAGCAATCCTGAAAAAGAAGAATAAAGTAGGGGGGATCTCACTCCCCAACTTCAAGCTCTACTACAAAGCCATAGTAATCAAGACAATTTGGTACTGGCACAAGAACAGAGCCACAGACCAGTGGAACAGATTAGAGACCCCAGAAATTAACCCAAACATATATGGTCAATTAATATTTGATAAAGGAGCCATGGACATACAATGGCAAAATGACAGTCTCTTCAACAGATGGTGCTGGCAAAACTGGACAGCTACATGTAGGAGAATGAAACTGGACCATTGTCTAACCCCATATACAAAGGTAAACTCAAAATGGATCAAAGACCTGAATGTAAGTCACGAAACCATTAAACTCTTGGAAAAAAACATAGGCAAAAACCTCTTAGACATAAACATGAGTGATCTCTTCTTGAACATATCTCCCCGGGCAAGGAAAACAACAGCAAAAATGAGCAAGTGGGACTACATTAAGCTGAAAAGCTTCTGTACAGCGAAAGACACCATCAATAGAACAAAAAGGAACCCTACAGTATGGGAGAATATATTTGAAAATGACAGATCTGATAAAGGCTTGACGTCCAGAATATATAAAGAGCTCACACGCCTCAACAAACAAAAAACAAATAACCCAATTAAAAAATGGGCAGAGGAACTGAACAGACAGTTCTCCAAAAAAGAAATACAGATGGCCAAGAGACACATGAAAAAATGCTCCACATCGCTAATTATCAGAGAAATGCAAATTAAAACTACAATGAGGTATCACCTCACACCAGTAAGGATAGCTGCCATCCAAAAGACAAACAACAACAAATGTTGGCGAGGCTGTGGAGAAAGGGGAACCCTCCTACACTGCTGGTGGGAATGTAAATTAGTTCAACCATTGTGGAAAGCAGTATGGAGGTGCATCAAAATGCTCAAAACAGACCTACCATTTGACCCAGGAATTCCACTCCTAGGAATTTACCCTAAGAACGCAGCAATCAAGTTTGAGAAAGACAGATGCACTCCTATGTTTATCGCAGCACTATTTACAATAGCCAAGAATTGGAAGCAACCTAAATGTCCATCTGTAGATGAATGGATAAAGAAGATGTGGTACATATACACAATGGAATACTACTCAGCCATAAGAAGTGGAAAAATCCAACCATTTGCAGCAACATGGATGGAGCTGGAGAGTATTATGCTCAGTGAAATAAGCCAAGCGGAGAAAGAGAAATACCAAATGATTTCACTCATCTGAGGAGTATAGGAACAAAGGAAAAACTGAAGGAACAAAACAGCAGCAGAATTACAGAACCCAAAAATGGACTAACAGGTACCAAAGGGAAAGGAACTGGGGAGGATGGGTGGGCAGGGAGGGATAAGGGGGGGGAAGAAGAAGGGGGGTATTAAGATTAGCATGCATGGGGGGGAGGGAGAAAGGGTAGGGTGGGCTGCACAACACAGAGAGGACAAGTAGTGACTCTACAACATTTTGCTAAGCTGATGGACAGTAACCGTAATGTGGTTGTTAGGGGGGACCTGATATAGGGGAGAGCATAGTAAACATAGTATTCTTCAGGTAAGTGTAGATTAAAAATTTAAAAAAAAAAAAAAAGAAAGAAAGAAAGAAAAGGGGGATTACTCCTTAACAGGATAAAACTATTGGTAAATCAAAGATCAACGCATGCTTTAAATATCCTTAATGTTGATCACTTAAAGGGTGTCAGATGATCAGCTATGGAGGTACTCTTTTCTGATAATATTCCTTTCTCTTAATTAAAAAAAAAAAAAAAAAAGCAGTTACTGTGTGCTGACCTCCAATGAGTTCTGCACAGTGGTATAGAGGGCATGTCAAAGTGTGGGCAAAGGGTCTGTTTGTTTCTACGCAGAAGATCAAGGCCTAGCTTGGATACCCAGAAAATGAACTAAGATACGATATGAGGAGGAGCTTCCGGCATCAGCACTCTCTGGAGGACTCGTGCCGGGGGATGATCATCAAAAAGCCTCCACAGGGATCCGGACGATGCTGCGGTTGTGGCTGCATCCAGCCCACCATCTCCTGGACTTGCCATGAGAAGGAGGAGGGAGATGTCTAGGCTGGCATGTGCATACAGTGAGACAACGAATTTGACTGGATCTGTACTGTTGGAACTCAACCAGGAGTTGGGAGGGGTGCAAGTTGTAGCACCCCAAAATCTCATGACTATAGACTATCTATGGTTAAAAGAACATATGGGATGTGAACAGATCCCAGAAATGGGCTGCTTTAATTTGTCTGATGGTTCAAGTACAGTTGGAAAATATCCATCATATCATAGATAAATTTTCACAAATGCCTAGGGTGCCTAAATGGTTTTCTTGGCTTCACTGGAGATGGCTGGTGATTATAGATTTGCTTTCTTTATGTCACCGTATTCCTATTATGTCAATATGTGTGTGCAAATTAGTTAGTAGTTTAAAACCTATACATACTTAAGGTACTATACAAGAAGATATGTCAAAGAAATAATCAATCCTCCCAAGTTTCCTTCATATGCTACATCTATAGCTTTTCTTCTTCCTTCCTAATTACAAACCTTAAATAGAATTCGTGCCTCATATCGAATTTACCGAGTATCATAATTCCTCCAGGTGGTAAAGATACCTCGAGACAAGTGCTGGGCATAGAAGCCACAGGGCATAAATCTGCAAAGAAGTAAAAAGCTAACCTTTGCAAACAATATGGCTTCTCTCTCACTTACCAACTTTACATTTCCCTGTATGGCCCCGGAAGATGACTGGTTAGCCAGAGACGGGTAAGATTCCTCAAGGGAGGAACAACCTAAGACAGGCACAGTCGCAGGGGGGCCATCAGGTGAGAATTTGGGGATCAACAGAGGTGAGGCTCAGAACCTCACCCCCCCTGCTTTGAGAGAAATCTTCTGCATCCGTGGATGTCTTGCTGCCCTTGTCTAGCCTGGATTAATACTTAGTCCATAGGCACACACCTGATCATCTGATCATCTACATTTGCCTTCTTACAGCACTAAACTATGTTTTCTACCTTTATCTTGCATCTACCTACCACTTCAGCATTTTATTAAAAATAAAAATAATAATAATAATAGGAGAAATGTGGGATCAACATATAAATCAAGTACAAAAATCAAATGAATATTCATATTTGACCTGATGGTTTATAGGTCATATTGCATGATCAAAACCGAAAGTTTCTGTGATGACTGCCCTTGTACTGTTCACCATGTAAGAATTTATTCACTCTGTAAGAATTCGTTCACCATGTAAGAACTTGTTCGTTATGCTTCAGAAGATTGGAGACTGACGAGAATTAGGCTTGAGATGGATTAATGATTGTACATTGAGCATTGACCCCCCTATACTGAATTTTATTGTTGTTAACAACCATTTGATCAATAAATATGAGAGATGCCCTCTCAAAAAAAAAAAAAAAAAAAAAAAAAAAAAAAAATGCTATTGCACACTTAATAGACTACAGTATAGTGTAAGTGCTATTGCATACTTAATAGACTACAGGATGGTGTAAACATAACTTTTTATATGCATTAGGAAACCAAAAACAAATTTGACTCACTTTATTGCAATATTAACTTTACTGTGGTGGTCTGGAACAGAATTTGTAATATATCTTAAGTATGTCTGCATATGATTATGTATGGTAATGTATATACCTTGTGAATAGATATATGCTTATGCATGCTTATACATAAGCAAAATTAATGACATATTTAAGCAAAAGTAATGATAGGAGGGGGATAGGAGAAGGAATTAGGATTCTTTTGTTATTAAAAATAACTCATGTTAACTATACTGGTATGGAGCTATGTGAAAGTAGACTTAGATTAGTTGCAAATCTTTTGCAAAATACCACTAACAAAAATAAAAAGTATAACCAACATGCTGAGAAAGAGAAAATGGGATCATATGAAATGGTCAATTAAAACCAACAAAGGCACAAAAAGAGAGGAGAACAAAAATGGAAACAAAGAACAAGGGCAGTAAACAGAAAACAGTAACATAGGGTAGGTTTATATCCAACTATACCAATAATCACTTTGATAGTCAATGATCTAAATATGCCAATTTAAAGACAGAGAATGTCAGAGTGGATCAAAAAACAGGACCCAGTTATAAGTTGCTGACAAGAAAATCATTTTAAACATAAAGAGATGTAGATTAAAAGTAAATGGATAGGTGGAAAAAAGTATACTATGCTAACTCAACCAAAAGCAGAAGTAGCTGTATTATGTCAGACAGAGCAGACTTCAAAGTAAGCAATTTATTAGGGTAATGAAGGGTATTACATATTAATAAAGGAGTTAATTATCTAAGAAGACAAGAATTCTTAATATATGCCTGACAACAGAACAACAAACTATATGAGGCAAAAAAAAAGACAGGACTGCAGGGAGAAACAGATGAATATATTATAATAGTTTGGACTTCCATACTTTCTCTCACAAATGTACAAATACAGTAGGCAGAAAATTAGTAACAGCATCATTAAACTCAATAACACCATCAATCAACCAGCTATAATAGACATCTAGAGACTACTTCAACAAACAGCAGCAGAATACACCTTTTTTTTTCGAGCTCATATGGAACATTCACTGATGTAACACCCATTCTGGGCCATAAAACACATCATAAATAGAAACCACACAATGTCTACTCTGACACCACAGTGGTGTAAGAAATCAGTAACAAAGATAACTGGAAAATCCCCACTGCATAGAGATTAAATAACAAACTTCTAAATAACACATGGGTAATAGAAGAAATCAAGGGAAATTAAAAAAATACATTGAACTAAATGAAAATGAAAACACAACTAAGCAAATTTGTAAGATGCAATAAAAGCAATGCTTAGAAATAAATTTATAGCATTTTATGTATATGTTAGAAAAGAGGATCTAAAATCAATAACTTAAGTTTCCACTTTAAGAAACTAGAAAAAGGAGAGCAAATTAAATCCAAAATAAGCAGAACAAAAGAAAGAAGAATTAGAGTAGAAATGAATGAAACTGAAAACAGGAAAGAGAAAAATGAACAAACTGAAAGCTGGTTCTTTGAAAGGGTTATTAACAAAATCATTAATGCTCTAATCAGGCTAAGCAAAACCAAAAAGGCAGGAGCAGTGGGGAGAGAACACACATGACCAATATCAGAGGTGAAAGAGGGAACATCACAACAGATCTCAGGGAAATTAATAGGATAGTAAATGAACACTGAAAAAATCTATGCCCACAAATTTGACAATCTAGTTGGACTGGACCAATTCATTGTAAAACACAACATGCTAAGATTTACATGGAAGAAATAGATGATCTGAATAGGCCTGTATTAAGGAAATTGTATCAATAATTAATAACATTCTAAAACAGAAAACACCAGGCCCTCTTGAATTTACTGGTGAATTCTATGAAACATTTAAGAAAGAAATTATACCAATTCTTTATAGTCCCAGAGAAAAGAAAGCTGCACACCAATATCTCTCATGAACTCAGATGCAAAAATTCTCAAAAAATCATTAGCATATTGAACCCAAAAGAGTATAAAAATAATTATATACTACAACCAAGTGAGATTTATGCAAGTACAGAAGGCTGGCTCAGTATTGGATAACCAATCAATATATAATCCATCAATAGACTAAAATTTTTAAAATCACATAATTATATCCATAGATGCAAAAAAACACTTGACAACACTCAACACCCATTCATGGTGAAAATACACAGTTAACTAGGAATGCAGGAGAACATTCTCATCCTCATAAAGGCTATCTACAAAAATCCTATAGCTAACATTATACCAATGGTAAGAGACTACAAGCATTCTCAAGTACAAGGTAAGGATATCCCCTCTCACTGTTCCTTTACAACATCTGGAAAGTCCTTGCTAATGGAATAAGGCAAGAGAGATAAGGAAATAACAGCTATGGACATTGGGGAAAAAGACATAAAAAAGTCTTTTTGTGCAGTAAGAATATACAAAACAGACACTCCTCCAAAGAAGATATTGAGATGACAAATAAGCATATGAAAAGATGATCCACATCATCTGTTATCAGGAAAATGGAAATTAAAATAAAAATGAGATGTTACTACCTTTAAAATGGCCAAAGTCTAGAACACTGACAATACCAAATGTTGATGAGGATATGGAGCAACAGGAACTTGCATTCATTGCTGGTGGGAATGAAAAATGGTACAGCCAGCTACTTTGGAAGACACTTTTGTAGTTTCTTATAAAACCAAATATACTCTTGCTACATGATATGGCAATCATGTTTGTTGGTATTTACCCAAAGGGGTTGAAACTTACATGCACACAAAAGCCCACATGGAGATGTTTACAACAGTTTTATTAATTGTTGCCAAAACTTGGATGCAACCAAGATTCCCTTCAGTAGGTGAATGGATAAATAAACTGTGGTGCCCCAGACAACAGGAATAATTTTCAGCACTAAAATGAAATGAGCTATCAAGACATG
Organism: Manis javanica; assembly: GCF_040802235.1. Lineage (NCBI taxonomy): Eukaryota > Metazoa > Chordata > Mammalia > Pholidota > Manidae > Manis > Manis javanica. The sequence continues at coordinate 53,842,318 of NC_133167.1, forward strand.
AAAAGACATGGAGGAAGCCTAAATGCATATTACTAACTGAAAGAATCAAATCTCAAAAGACCATATACTGTATCATTCCAACTACATGACATTCTGCAAATAACAAAAATTATGGGGACAACAAAAATATAAGTGGTTACTGGGGGTTGGGGACTGAGGAGGAGATAGACAGGCACAGCACAGAGTTTTAGGGCATTGAAAATGCTTTGATATTATGATGGGTAAATGTCAATATATGTTTGTCCAAATTTACAGAATGTATAACACTTACAGTTAACTTTAAAATAATTGACTTCATGATTGCTGTAAACAATGGAGGATGCTTTGAATATGTAGGGGCAGTGTACAGATGGGAAATCTCTGTACTTTCCTCTCAATTATGTTGTGAATCTGTAACTTCTTTTAAAAAGAAAAACTAAGTGTTTTTTTAAAACCTTATTACAAAACTACAGTAAACAAGATAGCATTGTACTGGATAGGGTACATATATAGGTCAATGAAATAGGATTGAGAGTGCAGAAATAAACCCTTACATTTATGGCCCATGGATTTTCAAAAAAGTACCAAGACAATGCAATGAGAAGATTAATGGTCTTTTCAACAAATGATACTGGGACAGCTAGATGTCCAGATGGAAACAAAATTGGATCACTACTTCATACCACATATAAAAATTGATTCAAAATCAATTGGCTTAAAGATGGTTGCATGAGAGGTAAGACAGATAGATACCTCTAACCAAAAGCAGAAATAGTATGAAAATATAGCATATATAACTAATCCTGAAAGAGCAACAGGAAAAAAGGCTGCAGCAGACTGCCTACACCTGGGGACAAGAGCAGACTTCATAGAAAAGGGTAAAGTACCAAAGCCCTGATCCAGCGGGACCCAAGCCCTTCACCCAACCCAGCAAACCAGAGGGAAGAAAAGAAACAGAACAGGGAGGGAGTGGAGGCCTAGGATTGATGAACACCCAGCTCTGGATCTGCTTTGGGTGCCAGAACCTACATTACATGGTGCTCTGGAGATTAGTGGGATTGGAAAGCTAAAAAAACTGGCAGAATAGATTCCAGCCACTTCTGGAGAACAGGAGCCCACAACTAGCCACCCTGGGACAAAAGAAAGGTGGGCAGTCTGAGAGACTTCCTAACAGCGAGAGAGCTGCTAAAGGGGCAAGGATTGCACAGAGCTTGTTGCTCAGGAGAAAGGTCAGATAGACAAAATCCTCCCAGTGCACTCAGCCAAGCAGGTTAGGAACTTTCAGAAGTTTCAGGGGCTCCATATCCCCGGCTACCAATGCAGCTATGAGACCCCCTGCTGCAATACTCAGTCTGTCACTCCTTCCTCCCAGTTGGCCCAGGCTCACAAACCAGCTGACCCCACCATTGTACCAGGCCAGCCATAGAGTGGCCCTGCCTATGGCAGCTACAAGTGTATAGCAAAGAGGTTCCTCCATGTGTGCTCGGCCCACTGCCCTGGAAGTGGAGGCAGGCATGCAGCTTGGAAGAAGAAAAGAGCTGCAGGCTCACCTGTGATCCCCACCATTGCTCCAGGGACTGAGCAGCTCCAGAGACTAGAGCTTCTGGGCACTAGAGGGCACCAACTACAAATATGAAACATCAAAGAAACCTGGTTCAAACAAAAATCCCACAAACACCAGAAAAATGGCCAAGTGAAACTGAACTCACCAATCTTCATGAAAGAGAGTTCAAAATAAAAATCAAAAACATGCTCAAGCAGCTACAAAAAGTATTCAAGAACTCAAAAAGAAATTCAAGATGAGACAGAAACTTTGAAAAATACAGTACCGGAAATGAAATATCCAATTGAGGCATTTAAAAACAGATTAGATGAAGTAGAGAAGATGGTAAATCAAAGAGAAATTAGAGAAAAGGAATACAAAGAAGCTGAGGCAAAGAGAGAAAAAAGGATCTCTAGCAATGGAAAAATAATGAGAGAAATACTGAGACCAATCCAATTGGAACAATATTCACATTCTAGGGGTGGCAGAATAAGGAGAGAGAAAGAGGGATAGAAGTGTCTTTGAGGAGGTAAATGCTGAAAACGTCCCCATATGGGGAAAGAAATAGTATCTCAAGTCATAGAAGGGCACAGATCTCCCAACACAAGGGACCCTAGGAAGACAAGAACAAGACATATAATAATTAAAATGGCAAAGATCAAGGATAAGGACAGAGTACAAAAAGCATCCAGAGAAAGAAAAAATGTCACATACAAAGGAAAATCCATTAGGCTATCATCAGACTTCCCAACAGAAACCTTACAGGCCAGAAGGGAGTGGCATAATATATTGATATATTTAGTGCAATGAAACAGAAGGAATTTGAACCAAGAATACTCTATCAGCAAGACTATCATTTAAATTGGAGGAGGGATTAAACAATTTCCAGATAAGCAAAAGCAGAGGCCACAAAAAGAGCCTCAGTAAATTTAAAAAGATTGAAATTCTACCAACCAACTTCTCAGACCACAAAGGTGTAAAACTAGAAATAAATTACGTAAAGAAATAAAAAGCCCACAAACACATGGAGGTTTCAGAAAATGCCCATAAATAATCAGTGAATCAATGACCAAATTAAAACAGAAATCAAGCAATATATGGAGACAAATGACAACTCAACCACCACAAAAATCTGTGGGATGCAGTGAAGGTCATGCTAAGAGGGAAGATATTGCAATATAGTCTTACCTCAGGAGAGAAGATCAAATCCCATATGAACAGTCTAAACTCACAATTCATGAAACTAGAAAAAGAACAAAAGAGGCCCAAACTCAGTAAAAGGAGGGACATAATAAAGATTAGAGCAGAAATAAATAAAATTGAGAAGAATGAAACAATAGAAAGAATCAGTGAAAACAGGAGCAGGCTCTTTGAGAAAATTAACAAAATAGATAATCCTCTAGCCAGACTTATCAAAAAAAAAAGAAAGTCTACACACAGTCAGAAATGAGAAAGGAAAAATCACTATGGACACCACAGAAATAAAAATAATTATTAGAAAATACTATAAAAACTTATATGCTAACAAATTGGATAACCTAAAAGAAATAGACAACTTTCCAGACCCAGGAAGAAACATAACATCTGAACAGACCAATTACAAGCAACAAAATTGAACTGGTAATCAAAAAAACTATCCAAGAGTACATCTCCTGGAATAGATGGCTTCAATGCTGAATTTTACCAAACATTTAGTGAAGACCTAATAGTCATCCTCATTAAAGTTTTCCCAAAAGTAGAAGAGGGGGGATACTTCCAAACTCATTCTATGAGGCCAGCATCACTCTAATACCAAAACCAGCCAAGACACCACAAAAAACAAAACAGAAAATTACAGACCAATATCCCTGATGAAAAGAGATGCAAAAATACTCAACAAAATATTAGCAAACCAAATTCAAAAATACATCAAAAAGATCATCCATTATGATCGAGTATGATTTATTCCAGGGATGCAAGGATATTACGGTGTTAGAAAATCCATCAACTTCATTCACCACATCAACAAAAAGAAGGACAAAAACCACATGATCATCTCCATAGATGTTGAAAAAGCAACTGGCAAAATTCAACATCCATAAAATTCTCAACAAAATGGGTATAGAGGGCAATCACTCAACATAATCAAGGCCATATATGACAAACCCACAGGCATCATCATATTTAACAGTGAGAAGCTGAAAGCTATTCCTTTAAGATCAAGAACAAGACAAGGATGCCCACTTTCCTCACTTGTATTTGACATAGTACTAGAGGTCCTAGCTATGGCAATCAGACAACACAAAGAAATAAAAGGTTTCATAAGGAAGAAGTTAAACTGTTACTGTTTACAGATGACATGATATTGTACATAAAAAATCCTAAAGAATCCACTCCGAAACTGCTAGAACTAATATCTGAATTCAGCAAAGTTGCAGGATACAAAATTAATACACAGAAATCTGTGGCTTTCCTATATACTAATGATAAACTAGCAGAAAGAGAAATCAGAAAACAATTCCATTCACTATTGCATCAAAAAGAATAAAATACTTAGGAATAAACCTAACCAAAGAGGTGAAAGACTTCCACACTGAAAATGACAAGATACTAATGAAAGAAATTAAGGAAGACACCCATAAATGGAAATACATCCCATGCTCATGCATAGGAAGAATTAATATTGTCAAAATGGCCATACTGCCTAAGGCAATCTACAGATTCAATGCAATCCCTATCAAAAAACCAACAGCATTTTTCAACGAACTAGTACAAATCGTTCCAAAATTCATATGGAGCCAGGAAAAACCCCAAATAGCCAAAGCAATACTGAGAATGAAGAATAAAGCTGGGGGGATTATGCTCCCCAACTTCAAGCTCTACTATAAAGCCACAGTAATCAAAACAACTTGGTACTGGCATAAGAACAGACCCATAGATCAAGGGAAGAGAATAGAAAGCCCCAATATAAACCCAAGCATAAATGGTCAGTTAATATATGATAAAGGAACCATGGATATACAATGGGGAAATGACAGCCTCTTCAACAATTGGTGTTGGCAAAACTAGACAGCTACATGTAAGTGAATGAAACTGAATTTTTCTTTAACTCCATACACAAAAGTAAACTTGAAGTGGATCAAAGACCTGAATGTAGGTCATGAAATCATAAAACTCATAGAAGAAAACATAGGCATAAATCTATTAACTATAAACATGAGCAATATTTTTCTGAACATATTTCCTTGAGTGAGGGACAGAAAAGCAATAATGAACAAATGGGACTATATCAAGCTAAAAAGCTTCTGTACAGCAAAAGACACCATCAGCAGAACAAAAAGGCATCCTACAGTATGGGAGAATATATTTGTAAATGACATATCTGACAAAGGGTTAACATCCAAAATATATAAAGAACTCACATGCTTCAACAACCAAAAAGCAAATGACCCAATTAAAAATGGGCAGAGGATATGAATAGACAATTCTCCAAAGAAGAAATTCAGATGGCCAACAGGCAGATGAAAAAGATGCTCCACGTTACTAATTATCATGGAAATGCAAATTAAAACCACAATGAGATATCACCTCACACCAGTTAGGATGGCCAACATCCAAAAGATAAGGAACAACAAATGCTGACAAGAATGCAGAGAAAGGAAATCCCTCCTACACTGTTGTTGGGAATGTAAATTAGTTCAACCATTGTGGAAAGCAATATAGACACTCTTCAAAAAACTAAAAGTAGAAATACCACTTGACCCAGGGATTCCACTACCAGGATTTACCCGAAGAAAACAAGATCCCAGATTCAAAAAGATTTATGCACTCCTATGTTTATCACAGTACTATTTACAGTAGCTAAAATATGGAAGCAACCTAAGGATCCATCAGTAGATGAGTGGATAAAGAAGAGGTGGTACATATACACAATGGAATACTATTCAGCCATAAGAAGAAAACAGACCCTACCACTTGAAACAGCCTTGATGGAGCTAGAGGGTACTATGTTCAGTGATACAAGCCATGTGGAGAAAGACAAATAGCAAATGATTTCCCTCATTTGTGGAGTATAGCAATGAAGCAAAACTGAAGGAACAAAACAGCAGCAGATTCACAGACTCCAAGAAGGGACTAGTGGTTACCAAAGGGGAAGGTTGGGGGAGGGTGAGTGGGGAGGGAAGGAGAAGGAGATGAGGGGTATTACGATTGGCACACATGGTGTGTTGGGGGTTCATGGGGAAGATAGTGTAGCAGAGAGAAGACAAGTAGTGACTTTGTGACATCTTACTACACTGATGGACAGTGAATGTAGTAACCACAATGTTTTTCAAGTGAAACCTTCATAAGAGTGTATATTAGTGATACCTCAATTTAAAAAATCAACCTAAATGCAGGAACTAAAGTTACAAAATTCTAGAGAAAAACACAAAAGTAAATATTTATGGTCTTGAATGAGGCAATATTTTTACTATATATGACTCCAAAAGTTCAAGCAGCAGAGAAAAAAAGAGATAAACTTTAACAAACTTCAACCTAGAAGAAATGTATAAAATCCTAGAAACACACAACCCAGCAAGACTGAGTCATGAAAAAACAAATCTGAACAGAAAAATTAGTTACTAGTAATGAGACTGAGTCAGTAAACAAAAATATCCCAACAAATAGAAGTCCAAGAACATATAGCTTCACTTATAAATTCTGCCATACATTTAAAGAATACCAATCCTTCCCAAACTCTTCCCAAAACTACAAGAGGAGGGACTGCTTCCAAACTCATTTTATGAGGACAGCAAAACCAGACAAGGACATGAGAAGAAAAGAAAACTAGAAACCAACAGAACATAGATACAAAAATGCTAACAGAAGTTTAGAAACAAAATTCAACAAGACAGTCAAAGGCTCATACACCATGATGAAGTGGATTTATTCCAGGGATTCAAGGATGAATCTGTATCTCTACATCAACGTGAAACAGCATATTAACAAATGAGGGATAAAAATGATACAATCATCTCAATAGAGGCAAAAAGGCATTTGACAAAATTTCAACTTCCACTCGCAATAAAACTTTCAAAGTAGGTAAAGAAGGAATGTACCTCAACATAATAAAGCCCATATATAACAAGCCCATAGTTAACATGCTCAACAATGAAAAGATGAAAGATTTTTCATCTAAGATCAGAAAGACAGTGACCCCACTCTTAAAACTTTTATTCAGCATAGTATTGGAAATCCTTGCCAGAGGAATTAGGCAATAAATGGAAATAAAAGGCATCTGAATAAAAAAAATAGTAAAGCTGTCACTATTTGCCTATAACATTATATACAGAAAACCCCTAGAGACTCCATCAAAAAATTATTTAATGAAAAAAATTCAGTGAAGTTCAAGATACAAAAATCAGTATAAAGAAACCTATAGAGTTTCTATATACTAACAACTATCAGAAAGAGAAACTAAAAATACTAGCAAGAGTAGGGGAAAAGGAATAATTTCGAAATACACCAGAGTACTCTGTTGTTCTTAACAAGGCATGTCCTTGGGAGAAATCAGTTAATAAAAGCCTATAAAAGCCTAACCTGCTGTGGTATTATCAGAGTCTAACTGAATTGCAGGAGGCGAATACCCTAATCCAATTGACTCTAGCCATCCTGCCCCAGCTAAACAAAGAGAAATAAATAAAATAAAATAAAATAAAATAAAATAAAATAAAATAAAATAAAATAAAATAAAATAAAATAAAATAAAATAAAATAAAATAAAATAAAATAAAATAAAATAAAATAAAATAAAATAGAAATAAAAGGCATACAAATTAAAAAGAAAGAAGTAAAACTCTCACTATTTGCATATAACATCATATATAGAAAACCCTAGAGACTCCACCAAAAAAATATTTAATCCTTATTTTCTTAATCCTAAGAAACTAAGAAAATCCCATTTAGAATTGTATCTAAAAGAATGCTTAGGAATAAACTTAGCCAAGGAGGTTAAAAATCTATACACTGAAAATCAGAAGAGATTAATGAAATAAAATGAAGACATAAATAAATGGAAAGATATGCCATGCTAATGAACTGGAAAAACTAGTATTGTTAAAATGTCCACACTATCTAAAGCAATCTGCATATTGAATGCAATCTCAAAATTCCAGCATTTTTCAAAGAAATAGAACAAACAATCCTTAAATTTGTATAGAGCAACAAAGACCCCAAATAGCTAAAGAAGTCTTGAAAAAGAACAAGGAGCGATCACACTTCCTGATTTCAAACTTTATTACAAAATTATAAAAATCAAAACAGTATGGTACTGGCATAAAAACAGACAAATAAAATGAATGGAACAGAATAGAGGTCCCAGAAACAAACCCACACATACGTGATCCATAATTTACAACAAAGGTGCTAAGAATATACAATGGGGAAAGGGAATTCTCTTTAATAAATGGTATTAGGAAAACTAGAAAGCTATATGCATAAGACTGAAACTGGACCACTATTTTACACCATACACAAAAATCAACTCAAGCTAGATTAAAGACTTGAACATAAAACCCGAAACCATAAAACTCCTAGAAAAAAACATAAGCAGTAAGTTATATCAGTCTTGGCAAAGATTTTTTGGATCTGACACCAAAAACAAAAACAACAAAAACAAAAATAAAACAAGCTGGACTATATCCAACAAAAAGTATCTGTACAGCAAAGTAAACCATCAACAAAATGAAAAAGCAACCTATCAAATGAGAGAAAATATTTGCAAACCATATATCTGATAAGGGGTTAACACCCAAAACATATAAAGAACTCATGTAACTCAATGGTAAGAAAAACAATCCAATTAAAAAGGTGGCTGAGGCACTAAATGAACATTTTTTGCAAAGAAAACATACACACGGCCAACAGGTGTATGAAAAGATGTTTAACATTACAGGGAAATGCAAATTAAAACCACAATGAGATATCGCCTCCCCTTTGTTAGAATGGCTGTTATCAAAAAGAGAAGAAATAACAGGAGTTGTGAGGATGTACAGAGTAAGGAACCCTTGTACACTGTTGGTGGGAATGCAAATCGGTACAGCCACTACAGAAAACAGTATGGAGGTTCCTCCAAAAACTAAAAGTAGAATTACCAAATGATCCAGCAATTCTACTTATGGGTATAGCCAAAGAAACCAAAATCACTATCTCAAAAAGATTATCTGCAGCCAATGTTCACTGCATCATTATTTAAAATAGCCAAGACATGGTAACAACCTGTGTCCATCAACAGATGATTAAAAAAATGCAGTGTACATACATCCAATGTAATATTATTCCACCATAAAAAAAGAAGGAAATCTTGTTAATTGTGACAATATGAATAGACCTTGAGGGCATTATGCTATGTGAAATAAGTCAAAAAAGAAAGACAAATATACTATGATCTCACTTACACGTGGAATCTAAAGAAAACTCATATTTAGAGAACAGATTAGTAGTTGCCAGAGGTGGGGGGCTGGGCTGGGCAAAATGGGTGAAGGTGGTCAAAGGTCCACTTATTTTTCTTTGTTATAAGAAAAATAAGTTCCTCGGATGTAATGTACACAATGGTGAATGTCAATAGTCTAATATATATTTGAAAGTTGCTGAGAATGTATCTTAAAAGCTCTCATCAGAAGAAGGAAAAATTGTAACTATTTGGAAAGAAACCACTGAGATGCCACTGAGTGAAAAATTGTGAAGTAGTGTTAATATTTACTTACTAGTCATTCAACTCTTTGGCCCTTCGAAGTTTTGGGTAGTATATATGAACTCTGAACATGAGAAATAGTTGGAATTGAACAACTGATGAAGGGCAACACAGACAATGGAAATAAATCAACCGTCTACTAGGTAAAGCAGTTAAACAACTAGAATCATCATAAACTGTTAGACTGGGAAATTCAAAGTAGAGTGAAACCAGTGTTGCTAAAATTGAAGACTGAACACCTTGGATTACATCCTTCCTTTTTACCTCTTAGGATACTTAGGTATCTTTACAAACATGTTTACAGAAGAGAGTGGAGCATTCATTCAATGAATGAAAAGATAAGTCTTGGGAGCCAGCATCTGGGTTCAATATTCATAAATTGACCTCTGGGGCAAGCCTGTTAGCCTATCAGAGGCTCAGATTTTTCAGGTACAAATGGATTTAATAATACCTTATTGAGAGCTATACAAAGATTAAATGAGCTTGTGAGTTTGTAGAAGGGCCTGGAATAAAAAGGATTAAATAACTGCTTATTGAACAGATTAATTTTATTAAATTAAACAGTCCTTGGCTTTTGGTGTTATTTCAAGCCACTACAATTTTACTTCAAAGATTCCAAATACTGCACTAAATGTGGCTTGAAAATCCCTAGTGGCTTGAAAAAGCACATGCTTAATGCAAAGCTGTCCAAAGTAGTTTATCTACTAGGAGAACCTAGTTCAATGACCTGGGAAAGCATTCCACTATCCTTGTTGAGTATTAATAGGTTTTATATCTCTATCTCTACATAGCAGAGTTCCTGAAAATACCAGTTTTGTAAGGCATGATATCCTTCTCCAGAGTAAACAGGGTCCATCTTCCAGCACTAAATTAAGGATTCTCCACACTAATACTGTTCTCATTTAAGAGGAGCAAAATGAGGTCAATTTGAAGACTACAAGCTGCTCTAGGAATATGACTATAACTATTTAATTTTGTCTAGTTTAAACTGCTTAATCATAAAGTTTTTTTATTTAGTTATCATTAATCTACAATTACATGCAGAACATTATGCTTACTAGGCTCCCCCCTTCACCAAGTCCCCCCGACAAACCCCATTACTGTCACTGTCCATCAGCATAACAAAATGTTGCAGAATCACTACTTGTCTTCTCTGTGTTGCACAGCCCTCCCCTTTTCCCCACCCACCACATTATACATGCTAATTAATTATAATATCCCCTTTCTTCTTCCCCACCTTTATCCCTCCTTACCCTCCCATTCTCCCCAGTCTCTTTCCCTTTGGTAACTGTTAGTCCATTCTTGGGTTCTGTGATTCTGCTGCTGTTCTGTTCCTTCAGTTTTTCCTTTGTTCTTTCTTATACTCCACAGATGAGTGAAATCATTTGGTATTTGTCTTTCTCTGCTTGGCTTATTTCACTGAGCATAATACCCTCTAGCTCCATCCATGTTGTTGCAAATGGTAGGATTTGTTTTCTTCTTATGTGTACATATACACGATGGAATATTATTCAGTCATAAGAAGAATATTGTAAGTGCTGTAAGAGGGCAAATGTAGATGATCAGGTCTGTGCCTATAGACTAAGTATTAATCCAAGCTAGACAAGGGCAACAAAACATCCATAGATGCAGAAGATTTCTCTCAAAATAGGGGGGTGAGGTTCTAAGCCTCACCTCTGTTGATCCCCAATTTCTCACCTGATGGCCCCCCTGCGACTGTGCCTGTCTTAGGTTGTTCCTCCCTTGAGGAATCTTACCCGTCTCTGGCTAACCAGTCATCTTCCGGGGGGCCATACAGGGAAATGTAAAGTTGGTAAGTGAGAGAGAAGCAATATTCTTTGAAAAGGTTAGCTTTTTACTTCTTTGCAGATTTATGCCCTGTGGCTTCTATGCCCAGCACTTGTTTTGAGGTATCTTTACCGCTTGGAAGAATTATGATACTCAGTAATTTTCGATACGAGGCACGAATTATACTAAAGGGCTGTAATTAGGAAGGAAGAAGAAAAGCTATAGAAGTAGCAGACAGAAGAAAACATGGGAAGATTGATTATCTCCTTGACAGAATATTTCCTTGACAGAATAACTATTTTTTCTACCTTTATCTTGCATCTACCTACCACTTCAGCATTTTATTAAAAAAATAAGGGAGAAATGTGGGATTCACATATAAATCAAGTATAAAATCAAATGAATGATCATATCTGACTTGATTGTTTATAGTTCATGATGCATGATCAAAACTGAAAGTTTCTGCCCTTGCACTGTTCACCATGTAAGAATTTATTCACTATGTAAGAACTTATTCACTATGTAAGAACTTGTTCACCATGTAAGAACTTGTTAGTTATGCTTCAGAAGATTGGAGACAGTTGAGAATTAGGCTTGGGGTTGATTAATGATTGTGCATTGAGTCCCCTATACAGAATTTTATTGTTGTTAACAACCATTTGATCAGTAAATATGAGAGATGCCCTCTCAAAAAAAAAAAAAGGAAGCACAACTTCACATAAGAATGGCTAACAGACAAAAGAGGAAAACCATTGCTGGCAAAAATGTGGGGAGACTGACTCTCATACACTGCTATAAATATAAAAATGGTGCAGCCAATTTGGAAAACAGTTTGGCAGTTATTTAAAATGTTGAATAAAAGTGAAATAAGCTAGATGGACAAAGACAAATACCATATGATTTCACTTATATAGAGAATCTAAAAACAAAAAAAAATGAAGTGAACAGAATAGCAGAGGACTCATAGATACTAAGAAGTGACTGGTGGTTATCATGGGGGAGGGTTTGGGGTCTGTGGGTAAAATAGGTGAAGGGCATTAAAGAGGCACAAAATCTCAACTATAATACAAATTAGTTCTGGGGATGAAAGTACAGCATAGAGAATATAGTTAATAGTTCTGTAACATCTTTCTATGTAGACAGATAATAATGGCACTAGTTTGGATGAGTATTTAATAATGTATGTAACTGTTGAATCACTATGTTGTGTACTTGAAACCAATATAATATGGCATATAAATTATACTTCAATAAAAAATAAAATGTTGAAGAAAAAGTAACTTTATGACCTAGCACTTCTACTCCTGGGTATATACCCAAGAGAACTGAAAACGAATCCAAAAAAGTCTGAACATGAATGTTCATAGCAACATTATTCATAATAGCCAAAAGGTAGAAACAACCCAAATGTCTATCAACTGGTGAATGGATAAACAAAACAGTATATCCATAAATGTGGTATTATTCAGTCATAAAAACACATAAATTACTGATACGTGCTATAACATGGATGAACTTTCAAGGAAGTGTGCTAAATTAAAGAAGCCAGACAAAAATGGTCATATATTGATATACTGTATGATTTCATTTATATGAAATTTTCAGAATAAGCAAGTCCACAGAAAAAGACAATAGACTGGAGGTTGTCAGGGCTTGGGTGAGGAGGAATGGGTGATGACTAATATGGATATAGTTCTTTTTTAGGGTTAGGAAGTGTTCTGAAATTAAATAGTGGTGATAGTTATGTAACTCTGTAACTATCACTGAGTTATAAGTTTCAAAAGTATTACTTTTATGTATGTGTATTATTTTTGAATAAAGCTATTATGAAAAAAACAGTCTATAAGTCATCTTTAGTTTCAAATCTGCCCTGCAAAGCATGGCATTTTCTCCCAGCCGTGTGCATGCACACAAACACACACACACACACACACACACACACAAACACACACACAGAGGCCTATAGTTCCTGGGTATTTGAAATATGTATATATTGTACTTGAACTTAATTGATGAAAAATCAAGTTGCTGGTGTTATGAACAAGTCACTTCTGTAGATCTATAGATCCCTGGACTGTCACAAAACTAATTTGACTATTTCTAGCATTTAGCCAACATAGTATTATGCATATGAATCATTCCTGGAAAGATTCCTGTACCTTCCTAACTAAGAAGACATTAAAAGTTGTTTTATTGATTTCTATCAGGCCAATGCTGTTATATTAAAAACTTAATATTTAATATATGTCAGCCAAAGGCATTTCTTTGAATCATTTAAACACATATGCCACTAGTTAAATAGCTAGGAGAACCAAAGGAAGTTCAAATTAAAATATTTGCACTTTTATTCTTTTCCCCAAAATAACCCAATCTGGAAGATAGCATTATCACTTGTGCAGAACAGTAAATTTATCAATTTATATAGGGAATGCTTATTTTTCCCTTCCATAAATTTCTTATCTATTTCACATAGGCCCTCTTTGGGAAACCACTGGTATGAGAGAGCAACAGAAATGTGAATTTTTAACACCTATTTCTGTCAATATTTTCCTTTAAATTCTCCCTTGTTCCATTACAAGCTAGGAGTTCAAGTCATTTTCTAGTCAATAGCTCTTTGTATCTTTTGACTGGACCAAGAAATAAAGAGACTCTCTAAGGAAAATCAAGTTGTGATTGCCCATTACAAAAGAATCAATTTTAGTCAGAAATACACCAGTTTGTTTCAATTGACAAACTAGTGCAAGAAAACTAGATTGTTAATACTGCAATTGACATAGCACACACTGAAGACTGTCAACTTCACATGAGCAAATGATAAATAACTAATTAATATTTAGGGTCTTCTGATCCACATCATACAATCAGCATTGAAGCAGAATTTTTAAATGCTTTTTAAATATTCACCCTGAAAAAAAACTATCAACTTTATCCCAATCATTTCTTTATACACAATAATGAATATTAAGACTCATACTTTACATGTAAGTGGCAAAACTACCAAACAATATAATTTATATTTTCATATAGAAAAATTTTCACAGGAGAATTACTATAAAAGTAGATGCATTTAGGGTAGTATCATTATCAAGGGAAATTGAAATACTAAAATTATGACATTATTTTCAACATATAAGCAGCTATTTAAATCAAATGTTTCAGATATATTCTATCTGAATTATTCTTTGCAAATGATATCCTGATTTCCCTCCTGTCTTTAATGCTAACCAGTACTCATATCTTATTCCAGTAAGATTAAGCAATTTTATGTACAGAAACTAAGATTCTCCATCTGACCTTTTGAGATGCTTGAAAGACAAAAACAATTGATTGACTGCCAAAAAAGGGATTTAAGCTGACATTACAATTTTAAGGTTGACCAACTGTGTGCTAATATATTTGGAAGTATCCCACAACATCCCTAATGTATTTTCCCCCCACTACTAAGTGTCCTTGGATTAGTTAAGGGTGAAGGATGGCTAACTGAAACTCAGGCTACAAAAAACATAACAGGGAACTTAGCAGAAAAGTGAACATGCTCATAAACAGAAGTCAAAATTTAGGCCAAAAATCACATGATGATGCTATAAAGGCAAATACTCTCTACAAAATCGTTTTGCCTTACAAAGTGTTGTTTTGTTTTTACAATTTTAATTTATATAGAAATAAAACTTGGGATATTTCACAAAAAATTTGAGGTATCTGGCTTTTCATGGAGCACCCCTCCTCAACGCCTTATCACACACACACACACATACACACACACACACACACACACACACAGTCTGGCAACCCGAAGTCCATTTTTCCCACATGTGTGCTATGTCTACACATAGCAAAAAAAAATTGGTAGAAATGAGTAAGCATGTTTCTTTAGATGGTGGCATGCCATAAGCATTGCTTTCAGTCTATTGTTCTCAGCATTTAGGGTGATTCTGACTTCTCAGCTTTGCTGATTTATATTACCTACTCCTCTAAGAATCTATGTTTATGGCCCCCACCAAAATAATTTTATATTATTCTATTAAAAAAATACACCAACCAATAAAATTTAGCTTTAAAATGTTTAAATTTGTCCTAGAGTTTATCTTCAACACTGTTATTTTGTCATAAGTGATGACATCCATCAGTCTTTAGGAGTGATGGCATCTGGTCAGGGCTAGCTTTCAAAGCAGCCTGGAAAAGAAGCCTTGAAACCTTAGGTGCACTGTACTCCCTACTTGCAAGAAGCTCTGCTCCCCTCAGTCTCCTCAGAACCTGCAACTATGACTATGAAGACCAAACACATGTAAAAATGATCAGGGTTAGAGAAGGTACAAGGGGAAGTGGCCCCTTCCAATCTGATATGTACAGTATTTTCTCAAAAAAACAAAACTACTTTATCTGAATATCGAACCTGGAATACAAGCTACCCATAGTATTAATGTTAAATATAAACTGACTAGATCACATGCTGAAAGTTTAATGAAATTTTCCCTGTTGATTCTTTTCAAAAAGGTATCAATATATTCAGTTTACTTATCTGCCATTCAGAGTATCAAATGATATAAGCTTGTTATTATTAAAAGTCTTAAAAAAATTTATACCCTCGGACCAAACAATTCCAGTATCTAGCAGAGGATTTCATATTATCACTGATAAATACAAAGAAATTCTTCATAGACTTATTTGTAACAGCAAAAAGAAGGTAACAATATAACAATATATTTATCAATAGTGTTGCCCAAATTAATTTGGTACACTGGAAATGTAAAGTGTAGTTAATTAGTTAATGCCACAAGACAATATTCACAATATCAAATGAGGTAAGGTGGTCCAAAACAGTATGTGTGCCAAGATGTCAATTTCACAGGACAGTACCAAAATCACAGTGAAAGGATATGCATCAAAACACAGACAGAACAGAGATTTTCAAGTATAATGAATAGTGTCCCCTGGAAATTCATGCCCACCTGGAGCCACAGAATGTGATCTTATTTGGAAACAGAATCTTTGCACATGTGTTTAGTTAGGATGAGGTCAAATGAGACTAGGTAGTCCCAAACCTAATGACTAGAGTCCTTATGAGAAGAGACGACACACAAAGACCCACAGAAAAAACCATATGAAGACAGAGGCAGGGATCGAAGTGGGGCAGCTGCACACTAAGGAACGCCAAAGATTGCTGGGGGCCCTCAGAAGCTAGGAAGAAGCAAGAAAGGATTCTTTGTCCAGAGGCTTCAGAGGAAGCACAGCCCTGCTGATATCTTGATTATCTCCAGAACTATGAGAGAATAAACCTTCGTTGTTTTAAATCACTAAGAAGTTTGAGATAATTTGTTGCTAATAAATGGAACTTATTATCTATTACTAGGAAACTAATACAGTGAAGTGATCTTTTTTCTTCATGTGTATTTTTTGCGCTATTTTATAATTAAATGTTACTTTAATAATAAGGAAAATATTAAAAACATATTGAGACCTAATAACTGATAGTTATACTATTCTTTAGAACTGAAGAATTCTAATTCATATATTTTAAAGCGAAAAATCTGTCTTAAAAACATTAAAATAATGTGACCAGTATGTTGAGCTCTACTACTTTTATTACTTATCTTGTACATTTATGATATTTGGGATAAACAAGAAAATCTCTTTCCTCTAAGAATGATGAAACATCACTAAGATTTATTAATGATAAAATCAAAGTAAACTGAGCAGCTTAGTAGAAGCGATAAAGAACTTCTGGAACAGCAATCATGTCTGGTTCATGTAATATTGATTTGATTTTTAGTAAATCGAGATATTTCTCAGGTGGGCATTAAGAAAATTCAATGTGGAACAAATAAGACAAAATATACTTGGATATAAAACAGACAGGAACAATACAAATAAAAAAACCTTGGAACTGAATGATTTAGACTTCATCTAGTATATCTCCCAATAATTTAAGAACCTCACAACATTCCTGACAGGTGATAATTCATTCAACCAAATGAAATTCTCTAAATACCCATTACTTGCCAAGGATGCATGACTACATCATCCAGTGACTATCTCTGAAGGTAGAAGCCCACTTACTCAGAAAGCAGCCTATTCTATTCTCCAACAATCTAATTCTTAGTAATTTTTATATTGAGATAAAATCTTCAAAGAGGTTTAACTTTTTTTTAATTCTCCTTCCATATTTTTTCTTTTCTCTTACTTCTTCCATTCACCCTTCACAACCAATTTGTATCATACCTTGAAGTCATAAATTTGAAGAATTTTAGAAAGGAAATCAAGAGATTACTAACCTCTCGCCAATGACAAAATTCCATTTACAGCATTCTTTTTTCACCTGCTATTCTGTTTTTGAACACATTCGTAAAGAGAGAAAAAGTCTCCTCCTCTGTGGGCAGGCAGATCTATTTATGGGACATTTTATCGCCACTGACCTTTGTCTTTCTATGAATTTCACTAATTGGTTTTATTCCTTCCTACCAGAGCACAATGAACTCTTCCGTGTCAGGATTACCAGGCATCTGAAAATCACCATGAACTCTCCCCTTAGGTCTCTACTTCCCTAGACAAAACACTGCTGGTTACCTCTCCTAGTATTGAGCCCCTTTATTATTCACTCTCCTGGTCATATTTTCTGAATAAATTTCAATATATTTATGTGCCTCTACTTGCAGCCTGGTGCCTCAATACTTTACAGATGTGGTATGGCCACTCAGAGCGGCACCATTTATCTGACCACTGAGCTAAAGATCACATTAACCATAATGGAGGCAACATCATACTCCCCCATTGATAGGTTATCTAAAATCCTGGAATGCTTTTCACTACAGTCCTTTTATTTCCTGAGATATTTTTCCTTTCCTATAAAAAGGCAGTTTTTTATCTTAAGTGAAATGATGAATTTTATAATTATCTCCTCTTAATGTCATTATAGTGTTCCTGTTTTCCTTGCTAGCTTTTCAACATCTTTCTTAACCCTAATTCTCCCCTGCAAATAGTATCTTTTAGAGACTTGCACCATTCACATATTTAACTAGATCTTTCCTATCTTAAGCAGACGGCCTTAACATTCTAACTGTGAAGTTCTGGAGTTCCATGGAGGTGCTTCCATCATTAGTCATGATGATGATGATGATGATGATGATGGCTAATTCTGAATATCTGTTTCTACCAAATGTTGTTTTAAGTGCTGATTATTGTCACATCTAATTAAATCCTCTAAGATAACTATTGCTATTTTAATCACATCATTAAAATCCTATGAGATAATTACTATTGATATATTCATTTTACAGATGAAACACTTATAGGAGAAAGACAAATGCTATATGATTTCACTTATATGTGGAATATAAAAAAAACAAATGGACAATCAGAAATAGATTCCTAAATACTGAGAACAAACTGGTGGTTGCCATAGGGGAGAGAGGGTGGGGGACAGGTGAAACAGTTTGAAAGGGATAAAGAAGTATAAAGTTCCAATTATCAATAGTCAAGTTACAAGAATAAGAAGTACAGCATAGGAAATATAGTCAATAATGTTGTAATAACTTTGTATGGTAACATATTAATGACACTTATGGTGAGCATTCCATAGTGCATATAATTGGTGCATCACTATGTTGTACACCTGAAACTAATATTTTATGTCAACTACAATAAAAAAAATAACTAAAATTGAACCTAGATTCCTACAAAAACAATACACAGTAAAAAACACTGCTAGGAAATGCCAGATCCAGAGCCAGGTATGGGCTGGTGTGGCTACCAGTCCTTAGTAGCTTATGTTCAGTCTGACTAGCTAATGCCCAGCATTACCAGTTCAATATGTTTTAAATAACTTGTGTGGACCCAGGATTTAAACTCCAGTTTCCTGATTCGAGTCCATCTTCTTAACCAGATTCCATTCTATATCCACATAATGAATGAAGGAAAGGCCAAATAATCCAGTCCCCCAAGTTTGCTTCAACCAGAGATCCTCTGCTTTTGTCTCATTACACATTTTCTATGCACTTATTTAATGTAAAATTAAATTTAAAACATTTGCTATCAAGTTTAAAGAGCAATAAAGGATAAGTAAAACAGTAAATAACTGAACTTAAAATAAAACTCCTCTCATACACAAATGTATTTATTAATATTGAAAGTATCATTTAAAATGACTTCCCGAAATTATATGCAATATTATGTATATATATATGTGTGTGTATGAAAGAGAGAGAGAAAACATTTCCCCTATAAGAAGATGTGTAGCTCTTGTTAGATTTTGAATGGATTACAGATATACAAAAAGTCAGCATTGCATAGGATCACCTCTAAGTCATTTGTACACCTACGTTTGTCCATTTTTTTCAAGGATATGAGGTTATATAGGAAAAATTCCTTGTTGAAATAAGATGAATTGTAATTGTAATTCTCGAACTCACTTTGATCTTGAACAAATTAGTTGTCTCTGAGCCTCAGCTTCACATCTGTGAAATAGGGGTGAAAATAGTACCTACCTCATGTATTTGTAAAGGCAAAATGAATTAATATATATAAAGTACTTAGGACAATTCCTAGCATATAGTTGGTACTAAATAAACATTAATACTTCTATGAAAAATCTGGTATGTCAGAATTGTCAAAGCTAAAGGATGATCATGATTATATTAAATAGAAAAAATAATCTGCCTCAATATTTGAGACAATAGAGGACTTAGAAATTCTTTCATGAAGCAGAACTCTTCTACAGGGATATCTCAGTAGGAACATTTGAGAAGTTCTGTGTGGGAATTCTCCAATTGAGCACTTTAATAACATTCTCAAAAAAAAGGAATTACTTTCTCAGCCTTACAAAAAAAAGAATAGTTTAAGATGAATGAATGATAAATTTTACTATATATATATTTTTTAAGTTTTCAATGGCATATGTAGCCAGGAGGCAATTCTCCATAGGTCTCTGTATTTCCTCATGCCTTGGGAACAGAGGCACTGCCAAGCTTTTTTGAATTATCTTTTCAAGTATGTTTATTTAGCAACAGCCTTGGGAAATAAAGATAGGGCATGCATGTTTGCTGTCCAGCATAATAAATGTAATGTCTCCTTCTATGGCAAATACTGGGCAGGTTTTCTTGTAGACTATTATAAAAGACTGGGATTCTCTAAGTTTGGCATAACTATCCTGCATGTGCAATCCCCTGCATGTGCAAACATCACCTAGCCCTTGTCATGTTGCTTTGTAGGAAGCGCAGCTTGGAAAATCAGCTTAAGAAAATGCTGATATTCTGACTCTGGCTACTGCTATTGCTATAAGTAATAAGTTAGCCTTATTCTCTGATCTACAAGTCTCATGTCTTCAGCCAGAGTCTATGAAATTGCAACAAACTAACTAACTTATAAGTAGGGTATAATCTTAGACTATTGACGATTATTGATATATATGTACATGTATGTGCAAGTTTGAAATGTAAGTGATAAAGTATTTAACTATATGAAAGACAATGGGTTAATAACCTAAATTATAAAAAAGATTTTGGAAATCAAAAGATGATCAAAAAATGGGCTAAATGATAAACATAATTACCTCAAAATAATGTGTTAAATATGTGAAATATATATAAGCTTTTAATAATCAGAAAAAGATGTTTAATCACAGAAAAATTTAAACTGGGAAAAAATCTAAATAATGATAACATTGAATTTAATATAGGTGTACAGAAAGTATCTTCAGCATTACCAGCTAATAGTAGTTGCGAGATACTTTTTGGAGGAAAATTTGTAATATGTATCAGAGTTCCTAAGAAGAATGCATACCCTTTGATACTATCATTCCATTTTTGAAATATATCCTACAGAAATAATTAGGCAAGATAGTGGGTTTCATTTTTCATAATTTTGTACAATAGGAAACAATAGATTTCCAATAAAATTATTTTTAAAATTTTTATTTATAATATAGGAATATAGAATATTCAGTGTGCTATTAAGAAAATAGTTAAAATGCCATTTAATATGAAAGGACAGGGCATTTATGATGTATTTTGAAGTGGAAAAAGAAACATTACAGGAAAATTACTATAGAAAAATCCTGATTCTGATAAAGAAACTTTTATTTATACATATGTTTTCTCATAAGGAATGTGAAAGTCTATGACCTAAAATATTAAGTGATTTCCTGTAGAACTATAGGACTAAGTAATTTAGAATTTTTCTGTCTGATGTTTTTATGACTTTTATAACTTAAACTTCTAAAATAAAAAAGAATCTAAGTTACATTAAGATTCTGTTTTGTCTATAGCCCTTTGTGATCTCTTTAAGTAGTCAAACATCCATCTATTAATGAAGATTTCTTAGTTCTCCATACATATAGTTAGAGTCGCTAGTCTGAACAATCTACAATTCACCTTCTCCCACATTTTTAAAAATACACAAGTCTTTATCATTTTCTGCTCCTTGTAGTCAGAGTATAAGTGAACACCCTTTGCTGAGTAACAGCCCTTCCAATATTTAAAGACCTTGCCTATTTCCCTTACCTATTCCCATTTTCTCTGGTTTAAACATGTGGCTCTGTCAATCATTCTTTATATGGCTTAATTCCTAGACCCCTCTCCATCTCAGTCACCTGTTCTCACATTTCCTGGAACTCTGAGGTTAATATTTTTTTAAAACTTCAAGAAAACATTCCTCCATACCCAGTTGGACAAACACAGAGTAAAAAGACCACAATTTCCAACATTTGTACTTTCAATTTCTATCAATGTGCCTTTTCTTGCATCTTTTTAAAAGTAGTCATATACTCTGCTGATGCACATTGACCTTCTCACTTCCTAAAACTTTTTCATAAAAATACTGCCAAAGTAGATCTCTTTTATTTTGTATTTCCTAGTTTTGTATGTAAGTATTTGTATTTGTGTATTCATATTTAAATGAATTTAGGACTTCACCTTTCCCTCTATTACATTTCATTTTATTAACATTGGTCCTTATCCCAATCAGAAACAGCAATACGTCTTCTAAGCTTGACAAAGCTGGATGGACTGTGTATGCCTGCAACTGTCCACCTTTATATATATCTTATACACATATATCTTTACAAAATGTAGTCAAGTAGTTTGTTTTCCTTCAGAGAGTAAGATGTCAACCTTGAGAGGATCCTAAGTGAAGGTCACTAGAAATTTAAAAGAAAGGACAGATCATTTAACAAAAAGAGCCTCAAGACTTTGAGGGTTCACCCACTGAGAGGCAGGTAATATAAATGAGTGAAGCAGGCTTATACTGAAGAGCACTTGATCATTCAGACAGGCAGCCCCTTCAAATTGCTGCCATAGGGGAATGGGACTAATGTTCTGATTTGTGTGTGTGTGTGTGAGAACACAAAAAGCTCACTTTTTATGTGAAATCATCAAATTTTAAAATGGCTTCATTTAATTTTAAAAAAGTTTAATGAGTTCTGTCTTCCAAATTAAAAATATTCACAAATCAATACCCTGAGTATGGCCAGTCTGTGACCCCTTAGTGGAGTAAAGCTAAAAGGAGCAGCAAGAATCTTAGCGTCCAACTCCCCACTACGGACGGATGGCATACCAGGACTGGCAGGTTCATAGTTTCACATTTATTCAAAGTTCTCCAAGTATTCTGGATACTTTACTGAGCATTGATTCAAGAAGTGTTGAGATCCTCCTATACTCTATAATGTTATCAATGGAAAAAATTATAAATTCATTAACATCTACCTGGAATCTAGAATAATTTCAAGAAAGTCGAATTCAGAGTTTCAAGTATGAGTCCCTCTAAAAGCCTTAATAACAATCTGAGATGAGGATTTAGCATGGAAAATACTTATCGGGTATTTCATAATCACGATAAGGAAAACTAGACTCCCTGTATAAATATTTCATAATCTGGAAACATTTCAGTGTCTGAGGATTTTTAATGAGACTTCCTGGGAATCTCACCTTTGTCAATTAGTTATACAACTATTGACACAATGTCAAAATTCCATGAGCAAAAAAGCACTTTCTCCTTTGACCAACAGCAGCTATACAATTCTATTCCACGCCTGACAGCTGATTCTCACAAGACCTCTGACATACCAAACACAATTCATGACAGCTGATTTTAGCTAATAACAATCACTGCCAACAAATAATTCTTTTTGACTAGTTGTCTTCTGAAAGAGGCAAGAATGAATTATATATTTGATCTGATCCTGAAGAGATAGCCTTTCATTAGAACCAAATCTGGAATTACTAGGAAAATGTTCACTTTATAAATTAACATATTACTTTAGGAAATGCAGAAGGCCCATTTGATGATTTATATTTCAAAACCATCATTCAGGCTTTTCTCTATCCCTCTCCAGGAGCCATCCTTTAAGATCAAGGGAATTCTGTTTAGCATGCAGGTGCCCAGGTCAAAAGCCTGAGTTTCACTCTTCAACTGAGAAGTGGCCCAGGAATCTGAATTCTATCAGGCACACTAGGAAACTAGGAAACAAGATATCTGCAAACTATATTTTGAGAGACATGATTTAATTCCTATCACTTTCCTCAGTGTTACTCAAAAACTGTACCCACCCTCAATTCTTCAACCCCTTCATATGTACATTACATATTATTCATATCACTTTCAGAAAATATAACAGTGTAAGGAATACAGGACAAGACATAGGCACCAATTTGTTTAGTGATTTGTAGGTCCTACTAGTGTATCTCCAATTCTTTTTACCTCTCACCCCAGAAACTGACTCCAAAAAGAAACTGGTCAAACTTTGATTTTTCCAATGTAAAAGCATTTTTATCCATATATAAAGATATGCAATGAAGATTGCTACATTTTCTTGCATGAGAGTGACTTCGCTAGCCCAGGCTTCAGCCAGCACCAGTATTTGAGGGTGCAAAGAACTCAAGTATCAGTCAGCCCTCATGGCCAGATGGCACACTAGCCAGCCACCCAAGAAAGGTGGCTCTGAAATATATTTGTGTGGATCAGTTTTAGCAGTCACTGGAAGAGTTTGGCCCTAACCTACCAGTTCAACTAAGCAAGGTCTGACTTCATGTATGGGTTGCTCTGTTGAACAGTTATTGCCAGTTGTGGGCAGTGATTTGACTATGAATCTAGGGCCCTTTGATTGAATTCCTCCAAAGAAAGTTCATCACCGATAATAATCATGTTAACTGGATATGTTGGCTTATCTGATAGTAAATGGGAAATAGAGGAGTTAATTACATGGGTAAGGTTTGTGTGTGTGAGCACCAGGCATTACAAACTTCTCTGACAAATATCCTGCTGTAACACTAACTAGCCATATTACCATAGTAAATATTTAACAAGGGTGCCCATTATCACAACTCTTCTTCAACATAGTACAGGAAGTCTTAGCTAGAGCAGTCAAGCAAGATAAAGAAATAAAAGGCAACCAAAACAGAAAAGATTAGTGAAACTGCCTTTGCTTACAGATGATTGGATCTTACATGTAGAAAATCCCAAAGAGCCAACTAAAAAACTAACTGAAAAAATGTTAGAACTAATCAACAAATTTAGTAATGTTGCAGGATATAAAAATCAACATACAGAAATCAGTTGTGTTTCTATGCACTAACAACAAAATATCTGAAAGATAAATAAACTGATCCCATTCACAACAGCATCAAAAGCAGTAAAATACTTAGGAACAAATTTATCAAAGGAAGTGAAAGATCTTTACAATGAAAACTACAAACCTTGGATGAAAGAAATTGAAGACAACATAAACAGATGGACAGAAATCCCATGTTCATGGATTATAAGAATAACGACTTCCATTCTTTACATCAAAACAGAATTAGGTATAATGATGGCAAAAGATTCCTCCTCAATGCTCTATGTTTTGCTCATATATCAATTTCCTTGCAGTATTATTTAAATATCTCATTTGTATATCTCATCAACAAATCTGTAAACTTTATAATATTATGTCTGATTTTTTTTAACCTACTGCATCTGATAGCATGCTGTTCTTTTCATTTACAGGTTTTGGTAAACTGGTTAATAATTTCCTCCTCCTCTATGGCACACAATTAGGTTATATTTTCTGTCCTCCCCTTCAAGTTATATGTGATCATGTGACTGAATTCTGAACAGAATATTGACAGAAGTGAGGTGTACTATTTCTAAGTTGGGAACATAAAACCCTCCCACACACAGCTCTCTACTCTTTATCTCCATATCCTAGCTAACCTAAAAAACTTGAATATCTAAAGAACTGAGCTACAAGATAGAAGGAATTATGCCTTGAGATGGCTACTCAAGAAAAGCTACCCAGATTGCTACCTAATACAGGACAACCATGTTAAACTGTAGAATGAGTAAGAAATAAACTCTTTGTTATGCAAATCCCCTGAAATGCTTAAAAAAAAATCTGAGCTTTAGGTAACTAATATATAGCAAATAAATAATATAAAATTACAATTGAGATAATTGTTTACTTACTTATCTCCCTAAATAGTCTAGAAGCTCTTGAGAAACTGGAACTATGTTGATTTTGCTCACCAACATGTTTCTAGCCTGATAGGTAGCAGGTTCTCAATAAAACCTGTTGAATGTATAAAAACAGGAAAACTTGACACAACAGATATAGGTTAATAATGCTTCTTGAATTGAAGCACAGAAGCAGAGAAAAAAAATATGAAAGTAAATTTTAGGAACTGCATCTAATTTATTTTGTCTTCCTCTTCTGGTCCAAAATATTTCAAAATACTTGGAAGCAAATTTTGGTAGGTTTTGTAAGTGCTTGAATAAAGTCAGTCCTATCATGGCTATCTAATACCCTATGATATTTTCTGTTCTTATACCACATCTATGTAACTTTTTCTTCCCTTACTGTGATTGTGTTGTTATGTGATGTGTTCTAGCAGTCAACCAATACTGCACCTATATTGTCACCATTTGATGGTTATGGCACCATTCAACAGCTATGCTAATTTTGTCTAATTTGTTCTGATTTCCAGTAACTTTCTCCCAGCCAGATAGCTCCAGATATGTGCCTAATAAAACTTGTATCTTTATGCAAGACCTTGTGAGGTTCAGCTTAGATCAGCAACCTTAGTACAAAACACTGAAAGGTAATCTCTTTGCCTTCTGCCTTTAAAACCAAATCACTCCAACAGGCAACTTTAGATGTCACTGTACTTAATATCAGTGCCAATATATCTTAACAGGGTTAAGAGAAGCAGTGTGGTGCTTAAAGTATGTCTGCTGCCAAGACAACAAGGTGTACTGCATCTGTTGCCTGGGATACACATCTACAACATCCAACAAATAAGCTGTACAGTTTAGTGTTCGAGAAGAGCCCAGGGCATGCTTATCAAGTAAAAAAGTTAAGGAGGAACTGCCTTAGCAGACACACACAATTCATATAGTTACAAAAGGAAAAGAGGCCAAGGCACTGGCTAAATATCAGATGTGCACATCAAATTTTCATAGAGAGATATCTATAAGTATCTTTTATTCGTTAAGGTGTTCTTTGACACAATGGTAATCTGCTCTAGACAGCACCTTTTCAGTAGGACAGCATGAGGTAAAGAAATAGTTTGAGCATAGACATTTTCCATTGACCTTTAAAGGTTATATAACCATACATATAACTTTTGTTTTTTTCCAAGACTTATTACTCTAGGATATCCAGTTTTGTACAAGCTAAGGTGGATTAAAGAGGGCCACAGATTCTTAGATATCTTTCTTATCAAGAGGTGAGGTCTATTTACCCTTCCTTTTGATGTAGGCTAGATTGGCCCATAGGATACAGTGGAAGTGTTGCTATTCCATCCCCAGACCTAACCTCTAAAGATCCTGGCAGCTTCCACTTTGGCCCCTTGGAGATCTGAGACTCCATGTAAAAAGTCTGACAACCCTGCTGAAAAGACAACA
The DNA here is from genome assembly GCF_040802235.1 of Manis javanica. Lineage (NCBI taxonomy): Eukaryota > Metazoa > Chordata > Mammalia > Pholidota > Manidae > Manis > Manis javanica. Next base: position 53,869,206 of record NC_133167.1, read on the forward strand.
GGAAGAGAAACTATGCAAAGAAAGAAGTGCACTTGAGGCCAGCCTTCCAACTGTCACCATCAAAACACCAGGCTCATAAATTAGGCTGTCTTGTTTCCTTCACACTGGCCAGGACCCAGCTGGATATCACCAAGGACCCAGATGACACCATATGAGGCAGAAGAATCACCCAACTAAGCCCTGATGGAATTCCTGACACATAAACTTGTTAGACATAAGGTATTAAGTTTTGGAGAATTTTTTAATGAGGCAATAAAATAGAAAATTGAAAAACATATAAACAACAAAGTAAGGCCTTACATGAATTCAGGATCTATACATGGATTACAACAATAAAATGACCCCATCAGGAGAACGTGGGTAAGGATCTAGGTAGACAGTTTCACGCAGGGACTGGTCACCTCAGAGCTTGCCTACCAGAATCACAGTCCCTCCACTTCTCAGCTCAGTCACCATTCCTTAGCCTCTGCTGACTGGCCTCGGGGGTTTTCTTCCAAAAGCTGTAAAATTAAATTAGAATTCACTGCTTAAGCGTAATGACTTCCCACTGTTTATGTGGGTTATCATTTACAACCAACTGGCATTTAATCAAACCACTATTTTATTTCAGGACCAGAGGCCACAACATTGTGTTTTTTCTCTACCTCCCTGTTGAGCCAAGCAGTTTCATCCAAGCTGTGAAGGGATATCAAATTGTTTACGAAAAATCAGCATGTAGTATTGTTTTCAAACATATTTATGATTTCACACCAACTTAGGAAGGATTTAGTTCATTTTGTTGATTGACACATCATTTTACATTTACATATATAATATTATTAAAATTTCCTGGTGAAAAAGAATTAAAGGAACATAATCACATTCTGACACAAATTACCTATGGGACTAGCCTGGTTTCTCTGTCCTGAATTGGAAGTACATAGAATATGCACACTATTGGCCAGCCCAAGTGCACAATATATACTCGCTTGAGGCCTCCTGTGTCCACACTCTTGCTCCTGCCATTCCGTCCATCTGGCATTCCCTCCCTTCCTCCCTCCCTCCCTCTTCTCTGCCTCTTGAAATCCTCAAGACTCAGCTAAATACCACGTCTGTAAGGGCCACCCATGGGCTTGTCTGCCCTGAACACCTCCCTGTAATTCTGAGGAACAGTGCTCTCTTTCCATGCAAGACCCATACCCCTTCCCACCCTGACCCCAAATATTCACATGACTGCAGGACATCAAAACACATTTCTTGTTTTAGACTAACCAGGATTGATTTCTGTCATCACTTGCAACCACATTAGTCCTGACTTCTTCTTTTGAAGATTTTCCTGTCTCAAACTGCCCTGTCACCTCTGAACACCCATAGTTATGCTTATTACAATCTTAGTTATTTCAAATTTACTGACAATAAATTAGATGCCCCTTGTGGCAGGTACCCAATTCGTTTATTCTCCCTAAGACCAAGAACGGTGTCTTCCTTGCACATAGTAGGTATTTATTTAGCATATAGTGCCAAAGAATGTGATATCTGTCAAAATAGCAAAATAAAGAGAGAACAGCAGAGGATCTTCTCTTCCCTTTGACAAACTATATGACAGTGGAAATGCAAATTTGGTAGTATTCTTGTAGGTTACTATGAAAATATGTACAACCCCTCTCCTACATCAGGACCTTGATGGTATCAGTGCTGTGGAAAAGGCACACTTCTGCCTATTAACTATTTAGTTAATATTAGGTTTGCAGTGTCTGTTTAATTTGAGCCATGGCATAACCAATTGCATCTAATAAGCTATATTATAACACTGCCTGTTAATTAATTTATTTAAAAGAATTCATTGCCTTTAAAATTTCTTAAGATCTCATAAGACAAAAATTTTGAAAATACATAACTCCTGATGATATTTCATGTAGATCACCAATTTCCAAAAGCAGGTACAATATGTAGGGTATTTACATATATGGGCAATCTCAGTTCAGGGAAATGTACATTTTATTTTATATGTGCTGGTAGCTGTTATGGTAGTGCCACAGCTGTTAGAAATTACAGGTTTTCAGTAGCAACCATCAGCCATCACTATAATCATTATTATTTTATCAAACACAATCACAGGGAGTATTTTAGGCTGACAAAAGCCTTCTGGGTCTTTGTTTATTCACTGCGTCGTATATCCTGCCCTCCACAGTGACTGAGTTAAAGTTCTCTTATTCCCGATTTAAAACCTATTATTAGAGAAAGCAAAGGTTCCCATCTTTAACACAAAGTAAGATTAGTGCTTGCACGGAAAGAACACCAGTCTGGGAATGTAAATAACAGAAAGCACAACCCGAGAAGCCTTATTCAGTGGACTTTCGGCAGCAGTTCCAGGTCAGATCGGGAATGTGGCTTACCATACGGTGTCAAGAAGAAAGTAGTAAGGCAACAACCAAACGCTAGGATAATGAATTTAAACTTTCAGATATAAGACTAACAGTTCAAGGAGGTCAAGCTTTCTATCTAGGCAACAATCACAGCAAACTCTTTCCATCTCTGGCCTGGATATTTCACCTGTGCTAGCAAAAGACTACTGTAAAAAACTCTCTCATGGCCTGGAGAGACTTATTTTTCTTTAAACTCTACAGTGAGTTAGAAGCAGCTTCAGCAAAGGCAGAGAGCTCAGTGATCTAGCACCTAAGAGGAATGGGTCAGAGGGCAAAACCTCTTGCTATAGAAGACAGCTGTCAGGCAAAGCACCAGGCAGTGGGGGGCTGGGTACTGGAGAGGGGCATTTCTCCCACTTGCAGTTGCAGTCGCTAATAGCAAACATTTCCTTTCTTTTTTTCTTGAAGAAAATGCACAAAGCTCAATAAATTCTGACCTGTGTATACGCTCATTTAACCATCACCCAGATTGGGATATCAAACTTTCTCACTAATTTTTCCCTCTTCATCTATTTCACCCCTCCCCTCTCCCCATGGCAACCACCAGTCTGTTCTCTGTATCAAACATTTTAAACTGTGTATTACACATTACACATACGTTTTTAGTGCCCAATTATACCAAGGGCACAGTAGGGAGATGATGGAGTTTTCATTTCTTAGCACACTGTTCAGGAAAAGAGATGTTCTACCACTGCTTTTTTGAGTAAAAACTGAAAAATATTCAAATGCCCTTACTGTTTGTTTTGCAAAAAAACTTTCAATGTTTCAATATGGCATGGAGTCTCTCAAGAGCTGATTCTGTAGAATAAAAATGACATCATCCCTAGAAGGCTGTAGAACAGTATACTCACAATAGGATGTTGGATGCCATTAATCAGCTGGTAAAATCCATGACTCATGAATAACAAAACCAGTTACAGTCCTAACATGATCTTTTGAAATGTGAAACAGCTTTTCAACATGCTTTTCCACATAAATCAGATACCTTTTGCTAGTAGAACTCAGTTTTAGCATTAATGACTGTATAAATAGAAAAGATTTTTATTTGTGTACCTAGCAGTGCTAGAGAATAAATAATGCATTCATATGCTGAAATGTCATAATGCATTTGCTAAAGTTCAAATATCATTAGCTTCATTGAAATATTATATTAAAATATAATGTACATCATAACTTGTCAAGCCTGTATTTGCTATTATGGCTTGCTAGTTTTAAGAGCTTCCCACTTAATACTATTACCATACTCAGAATAGAAATTTCTGTTTGAGGCTTGGTTGCTGCAGGAGCCAAAGCTGGGCCTACTTGGAAATCAAGTACTTGCCCTGAAATTGTGAAGGGTGACTCTTGTGGGGGAGGAGGGAAGAAAAAATCAGTTGAATGCCATTAGTTCATAGAAAATAGAAAAAAAAAATGAGAGTCTAATTTGGGTCACTGGCCTGTCTTTTCAGTGCCAAATTGAAGGGCTCTTCTCTAAGGTCATACTTGAATATTTAACCTAGTCAAATTTTCTCCTTTTATTTTCACAGTTCAGTAGTCTCACCATTCATTTCCCCTGAAAATTAACCTGTTGACATTTCTCCAAATGATCCCATTCTAAAATTAGCAATTACTCTCCTTTGTTTTTTTTTAATTTAAAAATCTGTTGAAGGGTTTTGAAAAGTAAATTTTATGCATCACAAAAGTAGATATCAGTAACATTCTCTTGGTTTCAGAAAAATATTCTCTCAAATAGGAAATATACCAAAATTGCCAAAAAAGCACCTAGAAAGGAAAGAATGGAGGAACACCGACACTTTCAGAAGTAAAAATTGAAATATAAAAATGATTCAAAGAAAACCACAGTATAAACCTTAAAGACAGTGCCCTCAGGATTGAGGAGTTAAACTGTTTATTATTCAATTTATATATGTAAAGATGCAACAAATACCCAAAGTGCCTCCAGATATAAAATGGTTATTGTTGGCAGCTTGGCAGTTTAATGAGATTTGAACTCTGTGAAGAGGAATTCCAAAGTCAATTTGTTATACCAAGGTAAATAAGTCTCAAATTTGCCCAGAGCACCAGGAACAAAAAATCAGATCCTCATATTTCTGCTGACAGAAGACAGGCAGTGGACAGAAAGGTAGCTGATATACACAAATAATCTTGCACAAAAGGTGACAAACCCCGCATTACAGGCACCGAGCCATAGTTCTGTGTAGGAATGAGAGATGAGAACATCACCATGTAAGAGAGAAGAGAAGAATCTCATCCAGACAACATAAGAAGGTGCCACTGAAACAGCGGATTTTTTTCCCTGACAACATTATTTATCTGAAGAAAAGTGTTTGAGAAAAGAAAAAAAAATATTTTGGGGACAACAGGAAAAATCTGGATTGCACTGAATATTAAATATTATGGAAATATAAATTTTCTTAGGTGTAATAAAATGCTATAATTATATGCAAGAATGTCCTTAGACTTAGAAAATGTGTGAAGTAATCGGGGATAAGTTCTAGGGAAAAAATAGGAAGCACCAAAGAAAAAAGAATACAGTAAAGGTAGCAAAATGTTAATTTCTGGAGATTTGACAATTTTCAAAATAAAAAATATCAAGAAATAAATACTGCAAAAATAGAAAAATATGATAGAAAATGTAAGAATTCAGACCAACAAAATATATCTAGCTCCTGATGATTTCTTTTAAAATATATATGAGGTAAACTCCACATAAAGCACAATTTCTGCCATGTATCTTTCAAATGACCACTTTAGGTTTCAATCCAATATGCACCTTTTAATCGATCCCTTCAGCCTTCTGGTGGTATGCGTGGTGACTGCGAACAGCTCTGGACTCTAAGGAGCTGAACTGCAAAACCAGTTTATTGTATCAAGGAAAATCTAAAATGTTACAAGGGACAGAAGGGCTGATGGGCTGAGAGGCTCATGGGAGGAGTGTTGCATTGTAGACTGAAGGATAAGCAATTGAACTCTTAGTGAAAGTAAAACTCTAAATGAGTGATGGAATACATAATGTACCTGCTACTAGACAGGATGAAATATAAAGGGGCCAAGTCAGAGGGAAGAGCACTATCTTTAAAATATTTTTTTTGTTTCTTTGGCCACATTATACATATCACTCATTTATAAATATATGTGAAAATCAATGTCTCAAACTTTTAAGCTGCAGCCTCACCAAACTTTTAGGAACACTAGCTTAAAACATGAGCAAAAAAACACTATAGATGTTCTAAGTAGATTTTAAAATGACAGGTATGCTCTAAACTGTGTACCTAAATTAATATGCAAAAGCAGGTATTTAAATTTATTCATTCTTTCATTCAACAAAAGTTTGAGTTTCATGCACACACTTGTGCTCTTTTCTCTTCTCTTCCTAGACATTGTTTATATAATTCTCCATGAGCTTATATTTCTTTATTTGTAGATAGGGCCATCAGTTAATCACTAATTCTAGAAACTCCTCTCATCTTAACATTTTAAAGATATATGGAACTTCAGGGTCTTACCAGTTGTAAGATGTTGGAGTTACCTGGAATCACCCAGGAAATTTTCCAGGGCTAGTGAACATGTGTTAAATGTTACAAAATGCCAGCAGTTTACACAAAGACAAGGTTATTCTATGAGACTTTCTAGGACAAACATCTCTACTGGTCAACTGGACAAAAAGGTCTCATTTTCAGGCTTATTTCTTCAGGTGGTTCTGTCTGTATGGCCATAGGGAAGGAAGGATTTTGCCAGGGGTTGCTAATTCAAGAAAAGATTGTGAAAGATTTCACAAGGTGGAAAGCATAAGCAAGACTTACAAAACCTTGTAAAAATGCCTTGCTTTGAGAGGTCTTAAATATCATGTTGCTTGCTTCCATGATTCAATGCTATCCCAAGGTTAACAATTTTCTAAGATTTTGCAGACTACATAGGTCTCCACCTTCTCTGCATTATTCCAAGATCCCAAAGAGGCCATATTTGCTGAGGACATAAGAGAGCCGAGTAGCAACAACATACTTGACTTCAAAGTGAAAGTCAAACACCTGATCATATGTGTAATTCCCAAATGCTGACAGTCCTGGCGAAAGCAGGCCTCCCATAGGATGGCTTAAGCTTCCCCACAATAAACTGGTTAGAATCCTAGAGTGAGTGTCCCAAGGGAGCCAGGTGTAAATTGTATCACTATTTACCACCCAGCTTCAGAAGTTACATGGCACATTCTGCTCTAGTCACAAGGTTCCCTAGATTCAAGGAGAAAATAGAGACCCCATTTCATAATAGTTTTCAAATCACATTCTACGAACAGTGTATGTGGGGTAGGAGATATTGTGATCATTTTGAGAAAACATGGCACAACCAGTATGTTCACAGAACAGGATTTTTAGAGGTGGAACAGTGTACCAGAGCTTCTATTTTCAAGTTAACGTTATACCTTGTCTTGCCAATGGGTTTCAGCCCCTGGCAAGTTCGCTATGGATTCAATGTGTCCAAAGAAATTGACAGCAAAACGTTGTTGGGGTGAAAGGGATATACCCAACTTTATTTTCCAGGTGGCAGATCAGACACTAGAATCCCGTTCACTCAGAGCGAGCCTGCATGCAGCAAGCTGGTCTCTGCCCTTGCCTCTGGGCCTCTCTGTCCACAGTTGTCCCGCACAGCCGGCCTCTGTCCTCAGCTCTGCCACCACTCCAGCCTCTGCTCTGCTCTCCTGCAGCCTTGCAGCCCTGCCACTGTGTTGTGCCCAGAGCACTGGGCGGAGCTATTTATATAGAGTCAACAGCCATGTATTGCCCACAGATGTGCAGTGAGCTAGTCAACCATGGCTAGGTGAGAATCCTGGCCACAGGAACTCTCATTTTATCCACATACCTGCTTCCACCTGTATTCTCTTCTGCATTGCAGAGGGAAAGTCTAAAGCTACAGAATGCCTATTTCCATAACTTCAGGCTTAGATTCTCCCGTGGTTTGTTTTGCAGAAGGCTTGGAAAGAAAACCAGAAGGTGCTAGCTAGTAGCAGCTGCTGGCCCCAACTGAGATTAGCAACTGCAGCTTCTCTTGGTTTGTAAATGGTTTGCTGAGAAACATCCACCAGAGCCTCTGGGAGCATTAGTGGGGCCCTTGACCATTAGGAAATGGTCGTTATTATTCCTTCAGATGAAGTTTATAATTATGATACCAGATTTTCTTAAACTGGGGTCTTGAATAGGATGTACTTATATGTGTAGATCAATTTGAGGATGATTTAAGTATTTGAAATCTGAAGGTTTAGCATCAAGGAACATTTTCTTTTGTGTGTCTGCAACAAAATTCTAAATTTTTCATAACTTGTGGCCATTTTTGTTAAGTTTTAAATATTGCAGTAATTGATGTGGTATTGTTAATGGATTAATTTTCCCCATTATATATTTTAATTAGTTATTACTGTTGCATAGTAAATTGTTAGAGATTAAATTCAGCAACAGGAGAAAGAGAAATCTAGAGATCTGACAGTTTGTTTCCCACCCCAACATTATTCCCCCAAATGGAACACAAACCACAGTTTACCTTACTCTTCAGCTGGGGAGAGATGTGTCTTATAGGAATAGATTAAAACAAAAAATAAATACCAAATGAAAAATAGTATGATTATATTCTAGTGTAGAAGTAATGTTTGTGTGTTACTAGAAAACAGAATGATTAACCATATCAAAGAAATTTCAAGGAAAGTTTAAGTACTGAGCAAACTTTTAGAAGCAATTTATTCACACCTGAATTTACTTAATATCATCATTTCTTTATCAAATATTATCAACTCATTCTGACCCTACAACTTAACCTTTTGTTACACAGTGAACATCTCTTAAAATTGATCACTAACTCTGGAAATGTTTGCATTTTAAATATCACTGACCTTTTTCTTCAGGCTAATCTCAGGTTTGCCACAGGTCTATGCCCTCACAGTAAAGCTTTTTAAAAATGCAAATGAAAAAAACCCCACAACAAGGTCTCTGGGGTTGTTAAATCTTCAAAAAAAAAAAAAGCAGAGCCTAAGAAAAGGATCTTCATATAAATAGTTCATTCTGAGAGCTGCCCGAGGGACCCAGAGTCCTAAGAGGAACAAGAACTAAAAGGAAAAGAAGGACCAACCCAAATATGGCATTCAGTGGGTTAGGCTGTGGGCAACTGAGATTGACGTGCCTAGTCACAGGGGACCTGCCTTTGCTTCAGTCAATGGGCTGTGATTATAGGAACTCAGTTGTGTCTGGAAGTTGGTGAGTGATAAGAATTTTCCATTCCAATGGCTGACATAGACTTCTTTTTGCCAGACTGTGATTTTTACTATTATTATTTTTTTTGTTTTACAGGTCAAGCAAAATCCTAGTTAGCTGCCCCACTATTTCACCCCTAGGAACATGATGCTCTGGGAGTCTTTGACACAGCTGCCTGTAAGTCAAGGCATCCAGGTTGCCACTCTGACTTTGCTGCCTGTATTATTACCTTGCTGCTATCAGGTAAATTCTGCCATTTGATCCTCTACTATTTTAGAATTCCATCCAACTAATACTAAAAAGCCTAGTTTAGTGGCAACACCCACTACTGTCAATGCTGGCTTGAGAGGAGGGGATGATAACCCTCAGTAAGGTGTTCAGAAATGCAAGTACACACCAGTGTCTTCATTTCTTGAGGCCTTAATGAAATGAGTTTCCTCCTAGCCTTATTGCTGAATCTAGTCAGTGAGCTCCTACTCTGTTCTTACACAGTTTCCCTCCCCAAGCTTTCAAATCCTTTTCTCAGTACTCTGCCAAGGCAGTTCTAACATCTCTACCTGATTAACTACACGCCATGATGTCCAAGCTTCAGGGAGCCAAGCCAGCAGCATGTTAGGACCAGCTCCTCTTCTCGCAGACAGTAACCACGAGCCAATCCTGTCCTCCGTACCCAGCCTTAGAGTCTCCCTTCTGAGGTCTAATTCCACAAGCTCCTCCCCCACGCTTATTTTCCCAGTTCCAACTGATTCACAGTAAGCCAAACTTACAGTCCTTTGGGGTATTCTATTATTTTCTCCTGGGTTGTGCTATTATCTGATCCTAAGTAGTGATTCTTGAGTCAATGAGAGAGGTGTGGGGGGTGGGCAGTGCTGAGAGAACAAGTATCATGTGAGAGGCAGCCAGCACCACAGCTAGGGCAGATTTAGGTCTCCAGGAGCAGGGAGGCAGCTCACTTCCAGAAAGGAAAAGGAAGCTGCTGTTCCTAACCTGGAAAGCTTGGGGAAATATGGGGATTGTCAGGTTCTGTTTGTGCATAGCCAGTTGCTATAGTAATAGTCAAGAAGTTGTGAGGCATAATGTAATAAGTATCTGACAAACTGATGAAACATTTAAGGTAAGTTTTGGTGTGAGGTAAGCTGATAGTACAGTACTAAAGATTTAATGAGAGAAGCCACAGCAAGTGGCAACAAAAACAATCAGTTATGAAAGAACAGGAGGCCCTACTAGTGAATTGACTGCTTACTAAAGTGGAAGGACAGAGTGAACAGCTGTGGGGAGAATGTAAGTTCCTATGGCCAGAATCCTCACCTGAACCTAAACTACTTGATGCTGTAACTGGCCTGCTGCTAGGCTACTGCTTCCACACCCTAGGCAATTAGCTTTTACTGACTGAGTCACTATATGAAGAATTCTGCCCAGTGCTCTGGGCAGAGACAGGGAGGGAGGTGGATTACAGACTTGCAGACTGCGGGATGCAGATGTGATTCTAGTGTTTGATCTACCACCCTGAGAATAAAGCCAGGCATACAGCCTTTTACCCTAAGAACACTCTGTTGTCATTTCTTGGTCTCACCAAATCCATACTGAATTTGCCTGGAGCTGAAACCCTCAGGCAAGACAACAGCAAGCAACACAAAAAAGAATCCTTATTCAAAACACTAATAGATATTTTTCTATTTAGGATTCATTAAATCAACAAAGAGCAAATCTGAATTAAAGTATTAGCAAAAGCATCAGCATGGAGCAATTCTTCTGATTAACTTGACATTAAAAGATTAGGAAATTGCACACAAAAAATATGTATTTAAGGGTCTGGAAATACTTCTGACTTGCCCTACTGTGGATAAAGTAAAGGTTCTTATGGCCAGGATTTTTACCTGGCCCTGGTTGGCTAGCTCACTACACATGTGTGGGCAATATGTTGCTATTGACTCCATATAAAGAGTCTGCCCAGTGCTCTGTGCTACACGGCTGAATGGCTACAGGAGAGCAGAGACTAGTGGTGGCAGTGCCCAGGACAGAGACTGAGACAGCTGTGGGGGCAGAGAGGCCTAGAGGCAGAAACCAGCCTGCTGCATGCAGACTTGCTCAGAGTGGATGGGATTCTAGTGATTAACCTGCCATTGTGGGAATAAAGTTGGGTATAAACCCTGTGGATAAAATGAGAGTTCCTGTGGCCAGGATTCTCACCTGGCCCTGGTTGACTAGCTCACTGCACACCTGTGGGCAATACATGGCTGTTGACTATAAAAAGAGCTCCGCCCAGTGCTCTGGGTGCACCACAGTGGCAGGGCTGCAGGAGATCAGAGCAGAGGCTGGAGTGGTGGAAGCATCGAGGGCAGAGGCCCAGAGGATGACTGTGTGGGATGACTGTACAGGGCAGCTGGGCTGACAGAGGGGCCCAGATGCAGAGAGACTGGCTTGCTGCCTGCAGACTCACTCTGAGTGAACAGGATGCTAGTGACGACTGATCTGCCATCTGGAAATAAAGTTGGGAATAACCCTTTCACCCCAATAACGTTTTGCTGTCATTTTTTTTGGTCACACTGAATCCATAGTGAACTTGCCTGGGGCTGAAAACCATTGGCAAGACAAACCCTTTCACCCCAAGAACATTCCATTGTCATTCTTTGGTTTCACTGAATCCATAGTGAACTTGCCTGGGGCTGATACCCATTGGCAAGACACTTATACTTTCAAATCCAGGTTAAAATGAAAAAGTCAAGTGGTATACTTTGGCAGGATTCTAGAAAACATGGAGAGGAGTTAGAGCTGCGATTAGAAACATCCTAGTCTTTTACCAAAGATGTAAATGGCCTTGAATGTCATGCTAAGTAACTCAGATATTTAGAAATCAGGAGCCAAGTGGCAATGACCTGCATCAGAATTGTTGGAATGACTATGGAGCTAGATCTGGGGACTATAATAAATATGACAGATATTTATTAAGTCTAAGAGTAACCATGTCTAGGGTAACACATGGGCTTACCATTATTTTTAAAGGATACAGATAGACTACATAAGCAGAAAAATTGAATTTCAAATAATGGCATATGCATGACTAAATTTCCTTCCCCAGCTACCAAGAAATGTTTCTCTCTTTGGTACTGTTACTGGATCATAAACTCCAATAGAGAAGAGACTGCTCGTAATCCCCTTTTCTAATGTGGACATCAGGTAGAACCTTAGACAGATTAGTGCTCCCTTTTCACTTTCTTCTGTCATCCTCTGTACTGTGCCCAAATGCTCGTCTAGCCTAGTGCCTGGATCTTTGTATCTAAAGCTTTTTTTTTTTAGGTAAAAGAGAACAATACCACCTCCCTCTTTCATCAGTCAGTATTTTCAACCAGAGCTTTTTGTTGTTCTCACTTAAATGAATTGGCTTGTTTTGAACTACTCTGTTTTTATTCTAGAAGGGTTTTAATCTAGAAGGTTATTCCCCAAGAACTGCTGAATTAGTTTATCAATCTGGTTTAGTCATTCTCTCTCATTGCTCTGACTTAGTAGGAGCAGGGTGGACTAGGCAGAAGATTTCAGGAGAGACACTGCAGTCAGCCATACTCACTTCAGAATGAGCACTGAAAGCATTGCCAATTATGGCTACTAAGTGGATAGAATATTAATCAAAATCAAACTCTGAAAATCAAATTAATTTCTGGCAACCAATATAGTCATTTTTAACTACAGAACTAACAAAATGAAATGATCCATATTTTCTCAACTGAAAGAATGAAACACCAACAAAACATGCTTTTCTTCTTTAAAATACTGTATAATTATATGATTAAATATACTCTTTCCCTATGCCCTATGTAAATTAGAATAACTAAATGTTTGGGGAATATTTTCAACCTAAATATTTACTCAGAGAAGTGAGTTACTCGTAGTCTGTAAAAACAACTTATTTAGGCATAATGTTTATTTCTAAGTAGTAAAATAATGATATAAAACTCTTTGGAGCAGAATTCTGCAACCCTCTATAATGTTTGCCATTTTAGAGTATATTACTTTTTCCCTCCTGTAAACATTTTTAATGAAGAATTTAAATGCATGCAACCATATGTCTCTTTTCCAAGCAACAACTACTCAGAGGAAATAAAGCCCCTAGTGATCAGTTAGCTTATGTGTTAAGTAAAATCATACCGTAAGGAAGACACACTCTAGAATACTTGATATGCAATAATGTCCTTATGATATTTGATGTAAATATAAACCCAACACTATTTCCATAACTATGTTATTCAAAAAAGAATAATTACATATTTTTACTAGAAAATTAACTTCAGAGATTAGATCCTTGCCCAGGCACTAAGCTCATGGGATGACACAAAGAGAATGTTGCATAAAGCATTCGAACTTGAAGAGGAAGATTTAAAGACCACCTCATTCAGACTTCTGTTCATACAGAGAGATGCCTAATGGCCCAGCACTCTGCCAAGGGTATGTTTTTCCCTCCAGGTGAGACCTACGCATAGACCATGCACATAGAGGTCTCCTTACTTCCCTCTATCACAAAGCGGGGCTGCTGTTGAAAATTACAGTTTCTTTTTTGTTACAAAAATCTTGGCAGCCATAAAAATTAAACCCTAGCTTGGGCCTTCTTATTTACTGATGGCCCAAATATCCATAGCAAGTGGCATAAAATCATCTATTGGGATCAAGTATATTTGATTACCATGTTGCCTTGTGTGGAGAAGTAGGGTCAGTATCTTCACTGAATTTAAACCACCTGATGATGTAACTGGCCTGTTGCTAGGCTACCACTTCCACACCTTTAGGTAATAAGGTATTATTACACTATATAGAGAGCTTGGCCCAGTGCTCAGGACAGAGGTAGAGATGTTAGTGCTCGATCTACTACTGGTGAAAAAACAGGATAATAAACCCTTTCACCCCAAAGAACGTTTTGCTGTCAATTACTTTGGTCACATTGAATCCATAGCAAACTTGTCAGGGGGTTAAACCCATTGGCAAGACAATTGGCAAAGTTAGCAGTGTTCATTATTGACCAAGGAAAAAGACAGGCTGCCCTTATGGGAGGGGTGCTTCAGGGGGCTGCTCCTGTGAATGGGGAGACAGTGGATCGCCCACCAATGGGTATGTGCTCTGACGTGGCTTGCCTCCCAGAGGACTGGGCCCCACCCCAGGACTGGAGGCAAGTGGAGGTGACACCTGAGGCTGTAGGGGTGGCCTTTGGTATAGTAAATAGGTCTTATAAGAAACAGAGTGCCCATGAGGCAGTGGGAACTGTGGGCTAGCTGCTTCTCACAGTATTAAAAAAGTCTACAGAAAAGAAGGACATGCTCCTGAAAGAGACACAAGAAATGGCAGCACAAGAACGTGAGCTGCAAACTTCTGCACATTCCCTAAAGAAGGAAATGACACTGATGCAAGAGGAAGCAGCACGAGAATGCTGGCAGCAAGGTGCCATTGAAGAGGTAAAAGATTCCTTACAGAATGAGACAGCCATGCTGCCAGGTGCTTTGAAGACGGAAAAGGCCATTAAGGAAAAAGACAAACTCCTGAGGGAAGCACAGGCGGAGGAGGCATGAGAACGCCAGCTGCAAAGCATAGAGGTGAAGGTAAGAGAGCTGCTGAAGACTGAGCTAGTATTGCTGCGAGGCACAGTAGAAAAGGTAAAGGTTGTAGCAGAGGAGGCACTCGGGGGAGGGGAGAGAAAGGTGCCATCGGCCCCAGAAATGGAGGAGCTGGGGAAGGATGAAGGGGTGCTGCCAGAGGCACTGGCCCCTCCTGTATTGAAAGCATGCCAAGTAGTTGTAAAGAAAATAAAGACCCAGGAGCTGACAGTTCCTCAAGGAGAGGAGCAGCCCCTCCCCAGGTCATGAAGCACTCCATGCTCTGACCCTATACTCTGGCTGAGCTGGTGGATTTGGGCTCCCGGTTTAGGCAGAAGCCCTTGGAGTCAACATCAGCTTTGCTTCTGTGTCTGTGGGACTTAGGGGTGGATGGAATTGTTCTGTCAGGATCAGAGATGGGAAAGCTGCCTTCCCTGACAGTGCAGCCTGCCTTGAGGCAGCGATTACAAAATGCACATCAGACCCCAGGGAGTCACTCCCTCCTCAATTAGCTATGGCTGCACTTTGTGCTGTTTGGCCCAATTCGGATGATCTACCCTCCTCTCCTGTTAGATGGCAGATGTATGCTGAGATCCAACAGGTGTTACGAGAGCTAGGCATAAGAAATGCCATTGATAGTTCAGACAATTGTGGCCTAGATGAAGAGATTTTCACTACTGGGATGAGAAATATTGTGCTCCAAATGGCTCCCACATCCCTCTTTGGGTCTCTAGTGGCCATTCTTTCCCCTCACTTAGGGCAGCCCATAAGCAAGATGACAGGTACAGTAGCAGACTTAGGAGACACTGAAGCAATGAAAACACAGAAAGAAATAAGGTCTGCTACTCACAAGAAGAATTTAAAGGGCCCCACGAAGGTTACGAGGACCCAGCCAGATGTGGGTTGATTTAATACAGGCAGGAACAGATGGAAGGAAATTAGATGTGAAGTCAAATAGGATCTTACTAGAGCTATGGCAACAACTGAAACCAGAGCAGCAGTTCCAGCCATTAAGAACAAAGAGGCAGAAGTCAGAGACAGAGCCACGAGTCTGGCCTGTGTGTTTGCAAGAATCCCTGCTGGAGAGCAAGCCAACCTCACTCGAGGCCACACAGGAAGATGATTGGGGAACACGGTTAGACTGAAGGGAAGGTTGAGGTGTCTGCCCTGAGAGACCATGAGGGGACCAGAGGCCACATGTTGCAATAGTTATCCATTGGTCCCAAGTGAACACACAATGTGTCCTGGCTCTGGTGGACACAGGGACTGAATGTTCACTGATTCACGGTAACCCTGAGCAGTTCCCCAGGACCCCCACTATCATAGATGGATACATGGGTAAGGCTATCAGAGTGAAACAAGCCCAAATCATTTTGGGAATAGGGCATCAATCCCCCAAAGAGTATACTGTGTATATATCTCTTATCCCTGAGTGTATTTTGGAGATTGAGATCCTACAGGGTCAATGGTTGCAGACCACTGCAGGTGAGTGCAGACTGAGAGTACCGTGTGGTAAAGGCAGTTCTGAGGGGACATGCTAGGGACCCACCATAGCTTTGCCTGTGCCTCGGTGGGTGACTAATACCAAACAATACAAACTGCCTGGAGAGCATAAAGAGATTGGAGAAACTCTCCAGGAGCTGGAAAAGGTGGGTATTATAAAGACCACACATAGTCCTTTCAATTCCCCAGTGTGGATGGGGAAAAAAATCCAGATGGCTTCTGGCATATGACTGTGGATTATAGAGAACTGAATAAAGTCATACCCCCTATGCATGCTGCTATCCCTCTACTGTGGCCTGATTGATATCCTCAGCCATGAACTAGGAAGATACAATTATGTGGTAGATCTTACTAATGCATTCTTTCCATTGACATTGAACAGGAAAGTCATGAACAGTTTGCCTTCACGTGGGAAGGACAATGTACTTTCACCGTCGTTCCACAGGGATACCTCCACAGCCCCACCATCTGTCAGGGACTTGTAGCCCAGGACTTGGTTACATGGGAGAAATAGCCAATGGTGCGGCTGTACCATTATATTGATGATGTCATGTTCATGTCTGATTCTCTTTCAGATCTAGAAGGTGCAGCACCTAGACTGCTGCAACATCTACCGGAGAAAGGATGGGCTGTGAACATTAACAAGGTTCAGGGATCTGGTTTGTCTGTCAAATTTTTAGAGGTCATCTGGTTGGATAAGACCAAAGTTACACCAGAAGCAGTCATAGATAAAGTCCAGGCCTTTCCTACCCCCACAACTGTACCATTGCTACAGCAGTTTTTGGGTCTTCTAGGCTACTGGAGACTGTTTATCCCGCAATTGACACAAATTCTGAAGCCATTATACTGGTTGGTACAAAAGGGTGTCAGGTGGGACTGGGATAAGACATGTGCATCTGCCTTTACTACAGCAAAACTTGCAGTTAAGGCCATGCAGACCTTGAATGTGATAGACCCATCAAGGCCCTGTGAACTGTATGTACATGTGACTGAAGACGGTTATGGCTGGGGTCTCTGGCAGTGGCTCGAATGAACTTGTGAACCTATTGGACTCTGGTCACAACTATGGAAAGGGGCAGAGTACAATACACTTTGATAGAAAAACAACTGACTGCCGTGTATCATGCCTTTTTGGCTACAGAACCCATCACTGGAATGGCCCCAATAAAGGTAATATCCACCTTTTCCATCTTGGAGTGGGTAAGAGACTAGACGCAAAAGCAAGCAGTGTTGTGGCACAAACACCCACACTGGCCAAGTGGGGTACTTATCTACAGCAGTATAGTGCCCTCTCTAGCAGCCCCTTGAGTGAAGAACTCCAACGCTTACTGGGGCTGATGACATATACTAGTAAAAAGCAGGTAAAACTTGCTTTTGAAACATTAGTAGCAGAGAGTCCCTATTGGGAGGAAGAGCCCCTATACCCATATATGCATGGTACACAGACGGCTCCAGCCATGGGCAACCCCCAAAATGGGGGACCATAGCTTTCCATCCTAAGACTGAGATGATACGGATGGAAGATGGTGAGGGGAAGAGCAGCCTATGGGCAGTTGCAGGCCGTGTGATTTGTGATCACCCAGGAGCCCTACACTATAGTTATCTGCACTGAGAGCTAGGCAGTCCATTGGGGCTTGACCCTGTGGCTACCAACCTGGTCCAATGCCAACTGGCTAGTTGGTCACTGACCCCTTTGGGGGCAAGAATTGTGGCAAGACTTAGAGACCTGTGGTCAGACTAAAATAATTACACTATACCATATGACAGGTCATTTGCTACTGGCATCCCCAGGAAATGATGAGGCAGATAAATTGGCTCAGATACACTGGTTAGAAGGAAAGCCTGCCTCTGATGTAGCCCAATGGTTATGTCAGCATTTGTTGCATGCAGGGCAAAAGACAATGTGGGCTGTAGTCTGTCAGTGGGGCTTGCCTTTGACCTTTGAGAAAAGCCGAGCAGGAGTGTGTCATGTGCTCCAAAAGGGACTTAACATCAGGTTCCACAGCAACATGGGACAATAGCTAAGGGGTCTGTACCCCTCGTCAGGTGGCAGATAGACTACATTGGGCCTCTACCTGTGTCACAAGGGGATCGGTATGTCAAGACTTGTGTGGACACAGCTACTGGACTTCTGGTTGCTTTTCCTACCCGTTGTGCAGACCAACAGATGATCAAAAGAGGCCTGGAGCATCCCTTTGCTGCCTATGGCTGACCACCAGTAATTTAGAGTGATCAGGGCACCCATTTTACTGGACATACACTGCAAGAATGGGTATGACAGCTGGGAATCAAATGGAAATTTCATGTGCCATACAATCCTACTGCAGCAGGCATGATTGAGAAGCACAATGGCTTGCTGAAATCTGGACTAAAGTCATATACCAATAGTCTGCAGGGATGGTCAGTCCACTTATGGATCGTGCCATGGTGTTTAAATGAGAGACCCCAAAAGGAGCCCTGAGCCCCATAGATGTGTTAACACATATGGCTGCCTCCCCTATACAACTGCAAGTACAAACCAAGGAAGATTTACTGAAGCCAGGGTTCAGCCACCAGAATAATATTTTGCTGCCAGCACCAACTGCACTGAACCCCAGAGACTCCATTGAGTGAATGTGGCCTTGGACTTTTCGACACATGGACCAACAATGGCTGGCTCTCCTGGCACCTTGGAGGGAAGGCCTGAAAGCTGGCTTCCTGTGTATTCCTGGAATAACAGCAGAGTGGCTGCCAAAGATCACAGTAGTATATCCTGCACAGCCGGAAGGTAGGAGCATCTTATGGGGAGTTTTGTTTTATCATTGTGGTCAGTGCATGCACCTTCAGTAGCACTATATATAGACCCTTCAGTAGTCCCCATGGGGAAAGGAGTAAAATTATGGTATCCTAGACCTGGAAGGGATGCCCTGCCTGCTATAGTCCTATCACAGGACCACTCTGTTGCATGCATCCTACATGATGGACAAGATTTGTCTATGTTGGTGTCATTAAAACATGTGTCTTATCACCCCTAAGATCTTTGTGGATTGGTAACTTCCTCTGGCTTGAGGATTATTATAATTTTTGTTACCTGTATGAAAATCTTGTTTTATCTTAATTTTTGTTATTATCTCTAAGTTGTTATCCTCTGTTGATGTTGGAATCTGGTTACAGTGCTCCAACTTTCTTGCACAGGGACCATTGTGGAAGTTTGAAAGCATCTAGATTGTAAGGTGAGAATCCTGGAGGGGTGGAGTGTGGGGAAGATGGGGTTCCTATGGCCAGGAACCTCACTGAACTTAAACCACCTGATGATGTAACTGGCCTGTTGCTAGGCTACCACTTCCACACCTTTAGGGAATAAGGTATTATTGCGCTATATAGAGAGCTCGGCCCAGTGCTCTGGTCGGAGGCAGACATGCTAGTGCTTGAACTACGGCCTGGAGAATGAGCCATGTAATAAACCCTTTCACCGCAAAGAACATTTGCTGTCGTTTTCTTTGGTCACATTGAATCCATAGCGAACTTGCCTGGGGATGAAACACATTGGCAAAACACCTTGTGAAGACCACTTTTGGTTCAGTAGTTATTCCTTTCTAAAAACCACTGACCTTCTTTACATATTCATGTTTTGTTTTTCTATGTGGCATAGGTATAATTTGCTAGTATACTAGAGTCTAATTTTATATTTATTTATTTTGGGAGCTCTTTTCAGTTTACTGCATGAAGGAGTTACACTAGTACAAGTTAAAAGCAGACACCAAATGGTTACATTATACAAGCTGTGAGATTTTTAAACTTGTGACAAGGGACAGAAGGGAAATTCTACTAATAACAGGGAAATCCTCACTTAAGCTTCAGTGAGCCACAAGCACTTAAAACCCATGAACCTTCAGCTGGTCGTCCTTAGCCAGTTCATCTCTACCAGGAACCGGGATATGTTCTTGTGCTAGTCACCCTGTAGCTGAATTACTTCTCCATACTCAATTACAGTACCATTGCAGGCCAATCTCTTCTTAAATGCCTTCACTTTTTATTGTAATCATCAGCTATCTCTTTGATGGTAGTAAGGGTCTTCCTGCCGAATTCTTGCATGGATTTAATCCTCAGTGCCAGCAGGACACAGATCATCACCCTTACTTGCATCAGCAAGTGAGTTGAGAGAGAAGAGGTTCTACATAATGGATACAATTCCCTTTCCTCGGTAGAAATAGCCTGTGGAAGGTAGTGGTGGGAGAAGAAGGCAGGTGAAGGCAGGCAGGCAGGAGGTGGTACATAGTGTCGGGAAGCAAGAGGGCTTAAGGGGGAGGCTTCTGATTTGTCAGCAGCAGCTCAGTGACTGGACTTTATATATATATATTAATTTGTTTATTTATTTATTTATTTATTATTTTTACCTAATAATTTTTATATAATTTACTTGATCTAATAAGGATATTCTGGTAGTAAGCAATAGAAACAAATTCTGGCTCACTTAACTTTTTTTATTTTATTTTATTTTTTTATTAAGGTATCATGGATATACTCTCTTATGAAGGTTTCTCAAGAAAAACATTGTGGTTACTACATTAACCCATACTATCAAGTTCCCCCCATACCCCACTGAAGTCAGTATCCATCAGTGTAGTAAGATGCCACAGAGTCACCACTTGTCTTCTCTGTGCTGCATAGTCTTTCCCGTGACCCCACACACAACATGTGTACCAATCATAATACCCCTCAATCCCTTTTTCCTTCCCTTCCTACACACCCTCCCCCACCACGCCCCTTTCATGATACCTACTCCCTTCTTGGAGTCTGTGAGTCTGCTGCTGTTTTATTTCTTCAGTTTTGCTTCATTGTTATACTCCACAGATGAGGGAAATCATTTGGTACTTGTCTTTCTCTGCCTGGCTTATTTCACTGAGCATAATACCCTCTAGCTCCATCCATGTTGTTGCAAATGGTAGGATTTGTTTCATTCTCCTGGATGAATAATATTCCATTGTGTATATGTACCACCTGTTCTTTATCCACTCATCTAGTGAAAAACACTTGGGTTGCTTCAATATCTTGGCTATTGTAAATAGTGCTGCAATAAACACAGGGGTGCATATGTCTTTTTGAATCTGAGATCTTGCTTTCTTTGGGTCAGTTCCTGGGAGTGGAATTCCTGGGTCAAATGGTATTTTTATTTTTAGTTTCTGAGGAAACTTCATTTTGCTTTCCACAATGGTTGTACTAATTTACATCCCCACCAATAACGTATGATGGTTCCCTTTCTCCACATCCTCGCCAGCTTATATTGTTCCTAGTCTTTTTGATGTTGACCATCCTAACTGGTGTGAGGTGATATCTCATTGTGGTTTTAATTTGCATTTCCCTGATAATTAGCGATGTGGAGCATCTTTTCATGTGCCTGTTGCCCATCTGAATTTCTTCTTTGGAGAATTGTCTGTTCATATCCTCTGCCCATTTTTTAATAGGGTTATTTGCTTTTTGGGTGTTGAAGCATTTGAGTTCTTTATATATTTTGGATGTTAACCCCTTGTCAGATATGTCATTTACAAATATATTCTCCCATACTTTAGGATGCCTTTTTGTTCTACTGATGGTGTCCTTTGCCATACTGAAGCTTTTTAGTTTGATGTAGTCCCACTTGTTCATTTTTGCTTTTGTTTCCCTTGCCCAAGGAAATGTGCTCAGGAAAAAGTTACTCATGTTTATATTTAAGAGATTTGTGCCTATGTTTTATTCTAAGAGTTTTATGTTTTGATGACTTACATTCAGGTCTGTAATCCATTTCAAGGTTACTTTTGTGTATGGGGTTAGACAGTCATCTGGTTTCATTCTCTCCCATGTAGCTGTCCAGTTTTGCCAACACCAGCTGTTGAAAAGGCTGTCATTTCCCCATTGTATATCCATGGCTCCTTTATTGCCTATTAATTGATTATATATGCTTGGGTTTATATCTGGGCTCTCTAGTCTGTTCCATTGATCTGTGGGTCTGTTCTTGTGTCAGTACTAAATTGTCTTGATTACTGTGGCTTTGTAGTAGAGCTTGAATTGGGGAGTGTAATCCCCCCAGCCTTATTCTTCCTTCTCAAGATTGCTTTGGCTATTCAGGGTCTTTTGTGGTTCCATGTGAATTTTAGAACTATTTGCTCTAGTTTGTTGAAGAATGCCATTGGTATTTTGATAGGGATTGCATTGAATCTGTAGATGGCTGTAGGCATGATGGCTATTTTGACAATAGTAATTCTTATCCATTAGCATGGGATGTATTTCCATTTATTCATATCATCTTTAATTTCTCTCATGAGTGTCTTATATTTTTCAGAGTATAGGTCTTTCACTTCCTTGGTTAGGTTTATTTCTAAGTATTCTTTTGGATGCAATTGTGAATGGAATTGTTTTCCTGATTTCTCTTTCTTCTATTTCTTTGTGGCTTTATATTTATTTTTAATTGTTGGTGTTTGTATGTGTCTCTTAAAAAAAGGCTCAAAAATCTTATTTCCTGATTTGTTGGATGCAACACCTCATAATATTCATTTATTATTAGTTTTAATTCTTCAGCTCTTAAACTAAACTTTATTCCTCTAGTGGCATACCTTAGATTTGATATTATTTCTCAAATATTTTGTTTATATTAGTATTGCAATTTATTGTTTGGATGATATTATGATCTGCCCTGCATTTGTCTCTATAGTCCCCCAATTACTGTGTCATGTTCTGATTTTTCAGGTCAGATTCCTGTTGTCATATTCATATTCATTGTATTTCAAGTAATCTCTTTTTAAACACTGCACTTCTGAATTGCCTCTAAACTCTGTACTCAAATTTGTCTTTGACATTTTATACCTAGGCACTGAATAGCATAAATCCTTTTAAACTGAGATTGCTGACACTCTTTTTGACCGTTGAGTGTCTGGAAGATTGATTAAAAGAGGCTTGTAAACAAAACAAGAACAGTTGAATTTGCTAGTAATTCAAATAGACCATTAGGCTATGAAGAAATCAATACTATAACTTATATCAATAGAGGGGTCAAAAGAAAGCTCACCATTAATGAATAGATGGTAAATTAAATACTAGTTACTGTGTTACAACAAACAGGTGATAAATAATATAAATTTTCACCAGGGGACACTGGTAAATTTCTGTGGGTAGTATCACTATCACCAAGTATTTTCCTTTTAAAATAAATGCCATACATAATTTATATGATGTACTAAAATGTAATAATGCAGAATGATGACAACTTTGTTTCCTAGGAACATCACTACCATCCTACTTAACTTAAGCTTTGACTGATGGTAAATTTTATTTGTATTACCTAAGAATATTCTAATTAATAACCAGCCAACAAGAATTGTATTGTGCACATTTTTTTTCATTTAGATTGAAAACCTGAGGGATACAAATGAAGCATAAGTTTTGAAAGTTCTTACAATGTATAGGAAACTAAAAACAAAACACAGATATTTGTACATCAACTAAAAACTGTAAAATACCAGGCAGCTAACATTGAATTGCATGATTCAGGCTGTAGAAATGTAGGACCGATGAATGAAAAATCTATGGGAGTGGAAGTTAGTACTTTGGGTTTGATGGAGAAAGAAAGAATGAAGTTGAGGCTTGAAAATGGAAAGATATTGAAGCAATAGGAGTAACACAAGAGTGGTGGAAAGAAAGTAGGAGGATACTAGGCAGAATGACTTGTAAAAACATGATTTGAAAAGAAAAATGTCTAAGATTAAAGTCTTGCTAATGAAGACATAGCAGGTAGATTGGCAGTGGATAAATGTATACACAAATTATGTACATTAAGAGTAATACACAGGAATCCTAATGAAATTCACAGTTATTGTATTCAAATGCCATTTAACTAAATGAATTAAAAGTATTTTTGAAAATAATGTAGAACTAGAAAGCCTATTGAGGTAAAAATTCAGTTCTGTTACTTCAAATTGTGATTCCTCTGAAATCCACTGGTATAATTTAAACTGCTTAAGTCAAGCCCATGAGAGTGAAGAGTAAAAAAGGCTATGGCTCTGTTAGTTTCAGGGCTTATAGCTGAGAATATAGATATGGGCACTAAGAGTTAAATAATGAGATATGAGTACTTTCTTATGCTATCCTTTATTTATAATAATGTAAAATTGCCTAGATGGACATTATGTGGATTCAATTTATCAAATAGTTACTGAATATACTAAGTACATTTGGGTTCTTGGTAAGTAGCAGTAGGTAAGAAATGCAAAAAGAAGCACTGAGATATGTCTCCTTTCTAAGGTCCAAGATTGTAGATGCATGATATTCATTAGATGCGAAGAATGTGGGAATCAAGTTGTAAGTGAATGTTGGACTCAAATAATCAGGGAAGAGAATTCCAGACAAAGGAAACACAGGAGCAAAGTAATGAGGTAGAAATGAAGAGATGACATTAGAAGAAAAATAAGAGGTGATACTCAGGAAAATGAGGGTTTCCATGGTTAAGAAATATAGACATAGCAAGAGATCACATGACATAAACAAGGTAAAAACAGATTTGGGGAGCTGCAGAAAACAAATTAATTGAGAAGTAACATATAATGTAAAAAGCAGACTTTGTTTCAAGATTTGAACTCCGGTATTGGTATTGGTATTGGTATTGACATTCAAGAGGGGTTAAAAGGTGAATAAAATGTATTCCTTTCCTTCAATATCTTAACCTAGGAGTGATGAAAAGATTTGAGAAGATACCATTAAGGATAACTTAAGGGAGTTTGTTAAGCATCAATTAAAAAGCACCACAGAATACTCTAGGCATTCTAAGTGTTCTGCATGTGAAAAATTATACAGTGGAACCTTGGACAATGCAAGCATTAGGGGCACTAACCTCCTGCACAGACAAAAATTTGCATATAACTTTTGACTCCCCAAAAATGTAACTACTAATAGCCTTCCCTTGAACAGAAGCCTTGCCAATAACCTACACAGTGGAGTAACACATACTTTGAATGTTTATGTTTTATATATTCTATTTATTGTTACAATAAAGTAAGCTAGAGAAAAGAAAATGTTAGGAAATCATGAAGAAGAGAAAATACATTTACAGTACTATTTATCATACCATAAGTTTACAGTCTCTCTTTATAAGATGAATCATCTGTCAGTCAGCATCTACATCAATATTGTCTTATATGATACAAAACACTGTAGATGTTATATGTATTACTAACATTAGATATCAAAAATAAATAACTTCATTATCTGAGATTTCAGTTAGGCTCTCAGCATTTCTTATCTGTTAGTTCCCTGGTTTTTGGTCACCTCTCTTCTCTTTGCCCTTCCTTTCTCCCTCCCCTCCAAGCCCTGTTGTTTCTCAAAGTTGCTTTTGCCTCTCTCACACAGTCATGCAAACACCAGTCCTAACTTCCCTGCAGTCTTGATTCCACCCTACCTTATATACCCTCTCTATGTTTTTCTAACAATGATCCCCTCTTTCTCTCTCCATCTCTCTTGCCTTTTCTATTATTGATTACTCTATCTCTGTCTTTTCATTCAGCCTATCAACTTTGGTTCTCCAGTCTTAACATTTATTCTCAGGCCCCGTACCCCCTTTTGCTGCTCTCCATGCTCTCCTTTTCTTCAGTGTCAATCTTTTTGGAAGTTTGGTTTCTGTTTGTTTGATAATGTCATTTCACTATCCCTCTTAGATGATAGTTTAGTTTGGTATAGAATTATAGATTGGCATTTATTTTATCTCAACCGTTTGAATATACTATTACACTCTTGTTTCTGTTGTGGTTAAAAAGAAATAAATATACTATCAGACTAATCTTCCTATTGTAGGTACTACCACTTTTGCCTCCAAATACTTATAAAGACTTCTCTTTTCCATCATTCTGCTTTTTATTATGATATAATTAGGAAAGGGTTTCATTTTATGTATCATGTTTAGGATTTATTGGGCTTCTTGAATTTGAGAATTCATGTTTTTGATAATCCTAGCAAAGTTTTAGTCATTATTCTTTTAAATGTTGTCTCATTCATTGTCACTCTGTTCTCATCTTTTAGAATTCCAATTACATATGTGTTATATTCTCCATGGCTCTTAACCATCTTTTCATATTTCCCTACTCTATTTTGAGTAATTGCCTCAGATATATCTTTCAGTCTCACACATATTCTTTAATGATCTAATCTACTATTTAACTTATCCACTGAATTGTTTTTAAGTTAATGGCTTAATTTTCCATTTATAGGACTTCTATTTCTTCTTTTTTTGATAGCATGATGTTCTTTCCTTATGTTTTAGTTATTAGGAACATACTTATTTTATGGTCTTAATTTAATAGTTTTATTATCTGAAGTTTTTAATGATTTAATCCTTTTTTGTCATATCTGCTGACTCTAACTCCTTCTGGATTGTTTCCACATGTATTTTCTACATTTGGATTTTGAACATATGTTAGTTGAAGCTTTACTGATGGTATTTTATTAAGTCTTGGGTTGAATTTATGTCATCAAGTAGGATTTTGTGCCTGACTCTGCTCAATGTCAAGAGGTTTTTACCAGGGTGGGACAACTTTTTTTCATAATACTGTTAAGGCTTAAAGTTCTCTACTCATCTGGATAGTACAAATTAGATAGGACTAAATTGTTATGAAGACAGGTCTGTGGTTGTGAAGTCTTAGGGAGGAATGTTTTTACATAAATATCTAGATAAAGGCACAGCATTTCTGTGTGCTGGTGGGTAGACATTCTTTTCAGCAGGCCCTTGTCTTTAAGGGGTTAGCTTCCTGCGGTAGTTCTCAATTTCAGACATCACCCTGTTTGGCCCAAGGCCTTACCACTTGTCCCTTCAGGAGCATTAAATACCAAGCCTCTTGCTTAACAAGATTCACAAATCTCATAGAACCTTCTGTATCATTTTACCACTCTAATTTTTCAATTACTTTCTTGTTTTTGGCTCTGGGAGTAACCTATACATTTTTAAGAGTCCAATTATATTTTAAAAATAATAATTAGCTTTTTTATATAGACTTCCCAAATGGCTTTGGACATGAGTTTCCAATTTATTTAACCTACTTTATTACCAGAAATGGACATCAGGTTTACATTTCCTCAACTTTTTAGTCTTTAAGACACACTGTAATACAGAATTCTATTACTTTACCAAACAGTTCTTATCCATTTGCCAAATCTAATGAACAGTTGGTTATACTTGACTTCTAACTCTTTTAAGTAAATTCACCTTTAAAAATTATTTTTAAATCATATTTCACTACTCAGATTACTTCCTCTTCTCTTCACCTCTTCTCTAACTCGGTTGATGGCTTAGTCTCACAAGAAAAATATGACATTCATCCAGAACTCCGACCTGTCTCTCATTCATCATATCTACTTAAATATAAAATCCTGTCCATTTGGCTTTCTATTTAAACTGCTATCATTCCTCTATAGAGTGTTGCAATAGGCTCTTTAACTAGTCCATCTTCATCCATTCTCATTCCCATTGTCTGCAAAATAAAGTTCGAACTTCTTAAGATGTTCTACAAGATTCATCAAGATTCAATACTTGCCTACTTCTCTAGCTTGCTTCTCTAGCAATTGTTTCCTCTTCCTTCACCTTAAATGCGATGTTCTATTAACTACTGCTAGTTGGGAAGTGGTAGGATGAGTAGAGAACTAAAGCAGCAAGCCCATCTAAAAATTCCCAGAAAATCATTGTTATGAAGAAACCTGAATCTAGTATTGCCAAATCTTCTAATTTTCTGAAATAAACATCAAATCCAGACTAATGTGCAAACTATCCTGATTTTTAAACATTGTATATAATTCAAAAGTTTATGAAATACTCTGCCAACCAAACTATATATATATATTATGAATCAGACTCCATCCATAGACAGATCTTGTGAGTTCTGAGCTAACACTTGTTCTGATGTAAGGGCAAATCCCAATGTCTAATAAAGTATCTGATACACAGTGGCCCTCAATAAAGGATTTTTGCATATGTACAGAATAAGACACAATGTTATTAATACCTCAGTTCAAAAGGTAGTTGAAATATTTGGGTGACTTTAAAAAGTAAGAAAGGCATTACATTAATTCATTATATTTACTTATAGCACATTAAAAAAATGCTCTCTATGTTCTCTTCCTTTTGACCCCACTCCGCAACAGATACATTTCATATAATTGGCAGAAAAATTAGGTTGACATGTTACATTTCCCCCCTTGTTTAGTTCTCTCTGCCTCCACTCCCCAGTTCCACAGCTTGAATAGAAAATTAAATCAATAAAATCAATTTCACTATAACTCACCCCATATAAATTAATTGGGGTTCCATGAATGTGAACACATGGCAAGCTTCAAGGGTATTAAATAGGCATGCAAAATATTTACATAAATGGTCTTGTGATTTGGTTATAAATTATATGAATTACTCAAAAGAAAGGGTGCTGTGTAAATGTGAAATAATAATGATGATGGAAGATCCATTATTAACCACATTAAAAGAAAATGAAATATTTTGTGTATACTTAGCACATAAGCAAATTCTTCTACTAGAAACAATTAAACAGCAAATAAAATATGCTTATGTGCTGGAAATGGACAGCTGGATTTATGCCACTCTTGCAATATCTCCATCTTAAGCCATATGGTTCTTGCTCATTAATGCATTTTTTAAAGAAAGTCTCACTTGAGAGTAAGTCTGAAGTATGATAAATAAACAAAAGCTTATTATATCATTGTCCCTCTTTTGCATCTTAAGTGGTTTTTATTGAATTTACATCAGCAGATTTTATCCCCAGAAACACCTCCACAGGCAATTTGGTGAGTACACATCCTTTTTAACTTAACAGATCTAGTGATTAGGTTTCTCTTTACTAACAAAAAAGTGATTTATAACAGTAAGGCTAACCCTACTGATGAAGGTGGCCATAGTGCTTCAGTATTTTCAGACATTCAGGGATATTTAATTTATTTCAGGCATCTGTACTGTTTCAGTCCATACAGTGACTGAATTAAAAACCCTGCTACCCAAGAAACCCCTTGAATCAAAGGCTAATAGATTTTCTTTTTCCAACTCTGGGACAATAAATTCCAAGGTAAAGATTAGTGTGCAGGGTTCATTCAAAGATAACTAGCTCTTCTCTTTAAAAGGATTTAGTCAGAGGAGAATGTTCTCAAGATGCCTGTCAGAAGTCACATGGAAGGAGAGAAATATCTCTGTGAAAACTGCTGTGCTAAATTCTACATAGAGTACTTTCTCACTTCCAATAGCTTTAAATTTGAAGAAACATGTATCTTTTCTTCCAAGTACACTCTAACAAGTGCATTTTAATAAATAGATGGTAATTTAATGGTAATGATAGAAAGGATAAGCTGAAACACATAAAAATATGTTTGACTATGTTGAATATTATGGGAGAGAAATGTCTATGTTTAAGCTCATCCTAAAATTTATGGGTTGCATAATTTTGACTTCTAGACAGATGGCAAAACATGTGCTGATTTTAAGAGACAGTGATCACCATTATCCTTTATTTAACAAATACCCATAAAATTGTCAAAAAGAAAATATCTTCAACAACATAGGAAAGAAATACAGTGTATTCTATATTCTGGAAGGCATTTCAACATTATTTAATAAAGGATATAACAATATTCAGCCTAGGGGACCTCCAGACTTTGGTATGGACAGGCTATTAAGACAAAAGCCACGGAAGTGGCAATCAGTAGGAGCCAGCCTCAACTTCCTGATTAATGGTCATAATACAAAGGTTGACTTTGGGTGGGGCTGCCTTCTAAAAAATTCCACTACCTGGATGGAAGAGTAAAATTGCTAAGTGTATAATCCTTCCCCCCAGTTCTTGGGAAACATCCCCAACAGGTTGTAACATCGACCAAAGCTAGAATAATAGAAAGAGGCAAAGTCAGATAATATCTTAAATATCTAAATATTCAAAATTTAGAAGTGATTTTTCTCTAGATAATGTTCCTCAGATTGAGTAATCATGTTGGCTTGGAGCCTACCCACGAACCTCAGTCTTTCTTTCTAACTACGGACTGGTCTTTCACCAAAATGGCTGTGGCTGCCAGCAACTTCCCACTGGGCACGGACTCAGAGTGATGGGAAAAGCATCTTAGAGCAGCTTCCCCTGAGACCATAATCTGAGAACCAGTGAAAGAATTACAAGAAAAAATAGCAAACTAGTGGGAGGGGATGACTAGCATTCATTTCAATGGTTTGACTTCCATGAGAAAATTCTCTATTAAAAAAAAAGTTTCCTAAAGCATTTTTACTGATATTTTGCTTTTTTAGAAGTGCAATCTATATTTATATTTGTTTTTTTCCCCTCTTCATTTATTTACATGGGTCTTTTAAAATGTGTCACAATTAGTGTAAAGCATTGAGCAAGACCCATAGCCTGTGTGCCGGCCTTTCATAAACTGCAGAGTGTGAACAGATGCTGAGGGCTGTGGAAAATGCTCGAGCATAAATTTTAGTTTGGAGTGGGAAAAGCTATGGGAAATTGAGTCAACACAGGGTACACAGTAGTATTAGACGCTAGACTGTGATGCAATCACTGATCTACTCTCATTTCAACCAAAAATGTCAGCAAAGGAATATCATTTATTATTATATTTTCGTTTAAATTTTATTGTTCTTAGATTTTTTACATATTGAATCAGCACATTTACTTGGATTCTATGTTTGTATAAGCTACTAGCATATGGGGTTTTATCTATTTTGTTTAACATTATGTTTAACATTACATTAAAACAAATTCAGTCAATAGAGAATTTGTAAGAATTTGGAGGGGGGCTTCAAAAGGAGTACAAATAATAAGCTTTAAAACACAGCTATATCCAATATTTGAATTACCCTTTATAAGGATCAACTCAGACCCCAAAAGACTAAGATCAGAGTGATCCATTAATCATGTGATCCTGCATATTCATGGATCTCAATTAAGAAAAATGTCAAAAAATCTATAAGGATTTCCCACAATACAGCTCTTGAGTACTTATTTCTAAACTATTGGCATTTATGCAGCTTAAGTCCCAATAAACAAACTTACACTGTAAGTAATAAAAGCAGTCTTTGAGTCCTGCTTTCTCAGATATTGATGGTAACAAATGAGGCAAGTATTTCACCTTTCTTCAGTGCATCAATCAGAATTGTGATTCTGGTAGACACAGCTTTCAGTCTCACACACATACCCAAGTGCAGGAATTATATTCAGTCTCCCAGAAGACAGCACAAATAATCTATTCCTACTGGCCATGGAATTGAACCGCTTTGTTTACTTCTAGACATTTTCCTTTCTATACCTTATTTTACTTGATATTAGCTGCATTTCTTCCTATAGATAGAAATATGCCCTGCTATTTGACAAATCAGTAAACAAGTCATATTACAGCATGTTAAACAATACTAGCTACATAAAATGGATCCTCATGGGCCAGTGTTTCCTAAAGAATAAGAAAAAAGATTTATTGTTGCTTCATTCATCATTCTTCATAACCATCTAACTTAGCCTTGTAGAAGGGACTTGTCTAGTTCATAGCTGCTGTGAGCCAGATAAGCCTCCTTTAGATGATGAACACTATTCTAATTTGAGGAGTACTACCTGAGTATGTGTTTGATAATTTATTAAATCCAGGAGAAATTTTGAGGCATCACTGTTTTCTTAGCTGCAAAAGACATCTAGGGAGATCTTAGAATTTAGACTCAATTTTTATCTGGCAAGTAAATATGTCATGTAAGAGTTGGTTATGTGACATAGTAAGATGTATAGATTCAAGTTATGAAAGTGATTGTTTTTGTTACCTTACTGATAACATGTCATTGACAGGGACATGGCAGGAAGGGGACCTACAGCATACAGGTTTATTTTATTTGGGCTGAAATAATTTTTAAAACAATTTATATTTAAAAATCTTTACATCAAACCTCACCACTTCCTATTGCCTTACAAAAGTCAAGCTTCACTCATTTATGCTACCTACCTAATATTTTAAGGTATTACTTTGCTTTATAATCCCTCAATAGCCTTTAAAAATTCTCTCTGTGATAGTTTATGGGTCCCACCAATATCTGAAATATTTTCTATGCTTACCAATCCTCTTCACTATTTCAGGTTGGTGTAATATTCAATGCACATTAAGTCCTTAGGGGATTTTATGGGAAAGGTCAGCTATAAGGGCCGGTTATTGCTCATTATTATTAAGACTCCTTTGTTCCACACAATCCTGTCATACAGTTGGGGAGCACCCTCAAGGGATGAGTTTATCTCTGTGTACTTTTGCAATAAAGGCAGTATTCATTTGTGGTCTTTGTCTTCTTCTAATTCCTCCCTAGTCAAAGAAAGCCTGTTTTTCTGGTTAATGCTTTCAAATTATTATTTTAAAATCTATCCCTTGTGAGGTGTATTAGATTTATCTTTATCTGTTACCTCTGAATTTACAGTGACTCTGACCCATAAATACTTAACCTTCTTGTTTACATTTTTCCTTAATTTGGCTCAAAATTAGTAATTTAAAAATGCTTTTAAAAATCATATTATCATGCCTAATATTTTTTTAGAAATGACCCCTAAAAGTAAATATCTCACTTGGAGGCAACACTTTACCCTCACTAAGAATCATGTCTTTCATTGAATGCATATGTTTTTAAAACTTTTTTATACATTTAAGTATGTATATTTTTAACAGAACATCTTGTTCTGTTAACATGTGATAACATGATTATGAAAAACCATTGACTTTGAACACATGAATAATGAATCAGCAAAGGGAATCTGAAGAAAGCAGCATGTTGCAACAGTTTAAACACTGAGTTGTCTTTATCCTGGTAGCTCCAAGCTAAGACATCCTTCAAATGGGAAACTACCATCCTGTGGGCTGATCAATGAACCCTATCCCTTCAGAATAGGAGTTTACAGCTGTGAAAGTAGCAGACATGGTATATGTAAGACCTAGAGAAAGTCTTTGAGGGAAAGAAGCCAGAGCCATGAATGAGGAGGACTGATTTCCAAGATGGTAGAACCAGCCTTTAAATTACCTGGATTTCCCCTTCTTCTTAGCATGCAAAAATCTGGAAAAGTATTCAATCCTTAACAATGATAAAGTAGAAATGACAAAATCATAACTTTGGTTGACCAATCAAACTTGGTAGGCAGGGAAACCAGCCTTAAAATTACCTGGATTTCCCCTTCTTCTTAGCATGCAAAAATCTGGAAAAGTATTCAATCTTTAACAATGATAAAGTAGAAATGACAAAATCATGACTTTGGTTGACCAATCAAACTTGGTAGGCAAGGAAACCCAGTTGGCTGAATTCAAAAGAAGAACAAGTTTCTACAAAGAGAAACAGGAATGTGTACTGCTTCACTTGGGATAAACCATGAGACGTCAGAGTGGTGGTCACCACACCTAAGTGAGATTAGAGGAAAACAGCTACATGGGTTGATATGTATGTCTGGAAATGATGAATATTCCAGGCTTTGTTGATGTCCTGCTTTACTCACTAGAAGGCTTATTTTCACCCTCTTTTTTCCATGAACTTCCACTGGGTGTTCATGAGAAAGAATGGAGCAGAGCAGTTCAGAGAGAGACCCCAGGCATTACAGACAGTGAGATGATTAGCAGATGCCTGGCCCCTTCTCTCACTTGAAGCCTTGAAGACTCTAAAAAGGGAGGCAGCAAAACACACTCCTTAAGGGAACAAAAATGGACCCATGGTAGCTGAGGCTAAAGTAGAAAAAAATCTATCTTTGTACTTTGGGGAGGGGACAGAAAAGCATCTAGTCTCAGGAATCCTATTCCAATATTAAGCAGAGGTGAACTGTTTTCATTTGTCTCCATATATTGCTTGACCTCTCTTTGAATTATGTCATTGATCCATTGATTATTTAGAGAATGTTGTTAAGCCTCCAAGTGTTTGTGGGCTTTTATGTTTTCTTTGCATAAATTATTCAAGTTTCATACCTTTGTGGTCTGAGAAGCTGGTTGGCAGAATTTCAATCTTTCTTAATTTACTGAGGCTCTTTTTGTGGCCTAATATGTAATCTATTCTGTAAAATGTTCCATGTGCACTTGTGAAGAAAGTGTATCCTGCTGCTTATAGGTGGTATGTTCTGTAAATGTCTGGTAGGTCCATCTGTTCTACTGTGTTGTTCAGTGTCTCTGTCTCCTTACTTATTTTCTGCCTGGTTGATCTGTCCTTTGGAGTGAGTAGTGTGTTGAAGTCTCCTAGAATGAATGCATTGCATTCTACTTCCACCTTTAATTCTGTTAGTATTTGTTTCATATATTAAGGTGCTACTATATTGGGTGCATAGATATATATAAAGGATATATCCTCTTGTTGGACTGACTGCTTTAACATTATGTTATGTCCTTCTTTATCTCTTTTCACTTTCTTTGTTTTGAAGTCTATTTTGTCTGATACAATACTGCAACTCCTGCTTTTTTCTCCCTATTAGTTGCATGAAATATCTTTTTCCATCCCTTCACTTTTAGTCTGTATTTGTCTTTAGGTTTGAATTGAGTCTCTTATAGGCAGCATATAGCTGGGTCTTGTTTTTTTATCCATTCATTGACTCTATGTCTTTTGATTGGTGCATTCATTCCATTTACATTTAGAGTGATTATTGATAGGTATGTACTTATTGTCATTACAGGCTTTAGATTCAAGGGCAACTTCTGTACTATCTAACAGCCTAACTTAACTTGCTTAGTATGCTATTACAATCTAAAGGTTCTTTTTTTCCTCCCTTTTCTTCCTCCTCCATTCTTTATATATTAGATGTCATATTCTGTACTCTGTGTATCCATTGACTGACTTTGTGGGTAGTTGATTTAGTTTTGCATTTACTTAGTAATTAATTGGTCTACTTCCTTTACTTTGGTTTTATTTTCTCTGGTGACAGAGCTATTTAGCCTTAGGAGCACTTCCATTTATAGCAGTCCCTCCAAAATACACTGTAGAGATGGTTTGTGGGAGGTAAATTCCCTCAACTTTTGCTTTTCTGGAAATTGTTTAATCCCTGCTTCAAATTTAAATGACAATCATGCTGGGTAGAGCATTTTTGGTTCAAGGCCCTTATGCTTCATTGCTTTAAATATATCATGCCACTACCTTCTGGCCTGTAAAGTTTCTGTTGAGAAGTCTGATGATAGCCTGATTTTTTTGTGATTCCTTGTATGTGATCTTTTTTCTCTGGCTGCTTTTTATACTCTGTGCTTGTCCTTGATCTTTGCCATTTTAATTATTATATGTCTTGGTGTTGTCATCCTAGGGTCCCTTGTATTGGGACATCTCCACACTTCCATGACCTGAGAGACTATTTCCTTCCCCAGATTGGGGAACTTTCCAGCAATTATTTCCTCTAAGAGAACTTCTATCCATTTTCCTCTCTCTTCTTCTTCTGGTACTGCTATAATGCAAATATTGTTCCATTTGGACTGGTCACACTTTCTCTTATTATTCTTTCATTCCTAGAGATCCTTTTTCTCTCTGTAACTCAGCTTCTTTGTTTTCCTGTTCTCTAATTTCTATCTCATTTACCATCTCCTCTACCTCATCTAATCTACTTTTAATCCCTCCATTGGATGTTTCATTTCATTGGATTCTTAAAATCCTCCCTCAGATTTTGAATATTTTTCTGTAGTTTCATGAGCATGTTTATGATTTTTATTTTGCAATGTTTATCCAGAAGATTGGTGATTCCAGTTTCACTTAGCCCTCTTTCTGGTATTCGAGGGATTTCAGTTTGTACAAGATTGTTTTGCTGTTTCACATTTCTAGTGATTACTATGGAATTATAACTTTGTGTTGGTGGGACCCTCTAGTGCCCAGAAACTCTACTCCCTGGAGCTGCCCAACACTTGGACCAATGGTGGGGTGTGCAGGTGAGTGGAACTGGTACCTACCGGCAGGAAGGAACTCTTTCCACTGACAGGTCCAGTTGGCAAAGTGCACAGGAAGGAGCCTCTGCATTCTGCCCCTGTATCTACCATAGGTGGGGCAACCCTCTGGCTGGCCTGGCATGATGGTGGGGGCAAAAGGTATGTGGGACCATTGCCTGCTGGAAAGAAGGAGCAGCAGGCTGTATATCTCAATGGGGGCCCAATGGGCTGCATTATAAGCCAGGGGTATGGAGCATCTGAAGCTCCTGAGAGTTTCCAACCTGCTGGACTGAGTGTGCCAGGATTATTTTGTCTACCCACCCCTTCTCCTGAGCAGCAAACTCAGTATAATCTTTGCCCCTTTAGCATCTCTGTCACTGATGGGAAGTCTTTCAAAGTGCCTGCCTTTCTTTTGTCACAGGGGGGCTGATTCTCCACAAGCAGCTGTCATCTCAGTCTCTCCAAGTATTCCACCTGTCTTTGCTTTCCAACCCCACTAATCCCCAGAGCACCATGTAATGTGGGTTTGTGGGCCCAGAGCAGAACTCCGAGGCTGGGTGTTTAGTAGTCCTGGGCTTCTACTCCCTCCCTGCTCCTTTTCTCTTCCTCCTGCTTGTGGGCTGGTGCAGGGAGGCGGCATGTGTCCTGCTGGATCATGGCTTTGCCACCCTTTTCTGTGAGGTCTTCTCTTTTTCCCAGATGTAGGCAGTCTTTTCTGCAGTCTTCAGGTCTCTCTTTGAGGATTAGTTGTATTTGCTGTATTTCATATAATATGTGGTTTGGGGAAGAGGTTTCTGCCTCACTTTTCCTGAGTCCCGAGATGATGTGTTAACTGTTAGAAAAGGACAGAAAAACCTTTTCCCAAGATTAACCACAGAGGTAAATCAGAGCTAGACTGCCATAGAAAGGAGAGGCAGGGATATTGATAAAGACAGAACCCAAGGCCCACATGCACGGGGCCAAACTAAGACCAAGAGAAACCTATTGCCATCTTCCCAGTGAGTAACAAACAGCAGGCTACATGGGTGAGAAGCCATAGCATGGGGAAAAACCCCATGCTGTGTGTAGGACAGGCTGCCAACTAAAAGTAGAGTACAAAGTCTCAGAATACCTTCTGGCATTATGGTCCTCATTCTGTGCACATGGAATGGTAACCTACCACTAGAGAAATTTAAATCCTGAAAAACAAAACCAAAGGCCTATCGACTGAATGTTTGTTTCCTCCCAAAATTCATGTGTTGAAATTCTAATCCCCAATGTGATGGTATTTGGAGGTGGAGCCTTTGGGAGGTGATAAGGGAAGAGCTCTCCTGAATGGGATTCATGCCCTCATAAAAGAGATCCCAGAGTGATTCACTGCCTCGTCTGCATGTGAGGACTCAATGAGAAAAACACCAACTGTGAACCAAATAGGCAGTGGGCTCTCATAAGACACCTAATCTGTTATGACTTTGATCTTGGATATTCCTGTCTCCAGAACTGTGATAAATAAATTCTTGTTGTCCAGAAGCTCCCAATTTTATGACATTTCTTTATAGCAGCCTGAATAACCGAAGACACCAAGTTTAGCACAACTAACTAGAATAACTCAACCCCCCACATCACTGACCTGAATCAAGAGACATATGTGCCATTTCTGGGTGTCAATAATATTTATGTCAATTTCAACTATTTCATATATTACAGTTAAGTAAAAATTTTTTAAAATGCCAATAAAGAAGAAAAAAACTATTGTCAAGAGATAATGACATCCATATATAGAACCATCTCAGGGTTGACCCAGATGTTCAAACCATCACATTGGGACTATAAAATATGCTAAAAGTTCAAGTGGAAGAGGTGAACATCATACATAATCAGATGAGGATTTTAGCAAAGAGATGGGAGTTATCAGCAAGAATCAAGTAGAAATGCTAGAAATGGAAAATGTTATCATTCTGAAAGGCTCAGCAATAGACTTGACATGACTTTAGAAAGAATCATTGATAATGCAGGTAAATGTTGAACCACTGTATTGTGTATTTGAAACCAACTTAAGATTGTATATCAATGATACTTTAATTTTAAAAAAAGAAATAATCATTGAACTTAAAGATAGATTAATATAAATTATTCTCACCGAAGCAAAGAAGAAGAAAAAGTGAAAAAACAGAACAGAGCATCAAACTATCAGACAATATCAAATGATATAACATGTGCAACTGGAGTCATAGAGATGACAAAGAACAGTACAGAAGGAATATCTGAAGAGACAAAGGATGAGAATTTTCAAAATATAATGTAATACATCCAACCACAAATCCAAGAAACTGAGAGAAGAGCAGAAAGGAGCAAATTAAAAGCTAAACAAAACAAAATAAAACAAAACAGACATATCACACTTAACAGTCATGCTGCAGTTAACCATAGATAAAGAGAAAATCTTTAGGGCAGCCAAGAAGGGAGAGGAGGGGGGAAGAACATATTACACACAAAAAACAAAGATAAGAATTAAAGTAGATGTTTTTTCAGCAGCCATGCAAATTGTTCATTATGCTTCAGAAGATTGGAGACTGTTGAGAGTTAGGCTTGGGGTTGATTAATGATTGTGCATTTGAGTCCCCTATACAGAATTTTATTGTTGTAAACAACCATTTGATCAATAAATATGAGAGGTGCCCTCTCAAAAAAAAATGAAAAAAAAAGGTTAATGAAAGAATGTTAAGGTGTTTTAAGAATATTAAAGTGGTACCAACTTAAATAAATAAAAATAAGAAAAAAAGACAATGGAGCAACATTTTTACATCGCTGAAAGAAAAAAACCCTATCAACCCAGAGTCCTAAACCCGTGAAAATAGTTTTCTAAAAATGAAAGCAAAAATGAATGTTTCAAAGAGACAAAATCTTAGTTTTATCTCATTTTCAAGAGACTTGCAGTGAAAGAAACATTAAAGGATGTTCTTCAGGAAGAAAGGGTACAGTAGTAGATCAAGATTTGAATCCATACAAAGAAATGATGACCCTTGAAAATAGAACAATAAAAGTAAATAAGGAGGTTTTAAAAAAATTTAATTGCTACAAAAATAATTGACTCTTTAAAACAGTAATATTAATATTCCATTGTGGGGGTTATAAAATAAGTAAAAATTAAATGTGTGGGCATTATAGCAAAAAATGGATCAAAAAGTTTGGAAAGATATTGTCCTAAGATTCTTATACTGCATGTGAAATGGTATAATAACAGAATATAGACAGTGATAAGTAAAGATGAACATTATAAACTGTAGGACAACTACCCTCCAAATATTTCAAACAGTACAACTGGTTTAGGTTGTCTGAAGCAGCCAGATATTTGAGTTGTGAACAGTCAACAAGAAGCTCAGAGTAAGAGATACTGACAAGAGCATGGTAGCTGGAATTTTATCCCTTAAGATCTAGGGCTTAATAAACTAAGATAAACCAGAGTTATAGCTAGTACTTGGAGATTATATAGAGCCACATTAGGATTTTCAGTTGATGCTGAGAGATCTCAACCATTAGCAGGCAGGAGAGTTGCTTTCAAGCCATGCATACAGAGATTACTACCGTCAGTAAACCTGGTATTCAGTCGAGTAGAACTGCCATAGGAATTTGAAGTTACTACTCTCGCTTTATTAATTTTTAGGCACCCCAGGTATCTAGCAAAGTATAGTGAACCTACAGCTGTGAATAAAATAGATAATTTCCTACATTTATGAAGCTAATACCATGAATAAAGTAGGAGAGATGGATAGTGAATATATAAACATAGGCAGAAGTACAATTTGAGATAAAGTATGATGAAGTCATAGAAATGGGAATATGAAGGAGAGTGCCTGGTTGCTTGGCAACATGAGGAATAATCAGAGAAGGCCTTTCTAAAGATGTGACATTTGGCCTGGCCTGAATAACCAGAAGGACACAGTCCTATACTCTGAGCAGAACTATAAAATGAAAATCTCTGAGGTAGCTCAGAGGACTCACATGTGCCTATAGATACAGGCAGAGGCCAGATTCCATAGGGCCTTGTAAATATTCTACATATTCAAGTATTATTTTAACAGATGAGAAAAGCTATTAGAGTGTTTTAAGCAAGGACATAATCATGTGATTAATATTTTTAATGAGTGAAGCCAGAGCCATAATAATGATACATAAAGACCCCTGAATCAGGCACAAGATTGGTCCCAAAATTTGGGTGATGCTGGGCTTACATATGGTGTTTAATTAATAGTAAAACTATTTAACACTCTCACTATACCCTCTATTATTACTTCTATCACTTATAAATGTTTATTATATTCTAGGAAGTTTATAAACAGTTTTTCTAAGAGTTATATCTAAACTTCACAACAATGCTGATAGGAATTTCACAGAGCCTAGGAAGGTTAATTGCTACATGGTCATATAGTCTGTAAATTTCTTAAACTGCTGCTGGAAAAAATTACCACAAACTGAGTGGATTAACACACTTAGATATTTTTCACTTCTGAAAGTTACCTCTGAAAGTCAGAAGTCTAAAATGTGTCCATAGGACTGTGTATTCCTCCAGTAGGCTTCACAAAAAATCTATTTCATTACCTTTCCCAGCTCCTAGAAGCTGCCTGCTTGCTTGGCTCATGGCCCCTTCCTCCATCTTCAATGCATACACTAATTTTTTAGCTCTGCTTCCATCCATACATCTTCCTTTGGTCTCCAATTTTACTGCCTTTCTCTTTTAAGGACCCTTGTGTTTATATTGGACCCACTCAGATAATCCAGGAGAATCTCTCCATTTCAAGATCCTCAATTTAATCATATCCCTTTTCTCATACAATGCAATATTTTCACAGGTTCTGAATATTAAGATGTGACTAATATTTTTATAGTCACATATAGACCTTCTCTGGAAGGTCATCATTCAGCCTACACACTGCCAGAATTTGGGTCCCCCATCTTTAGGGACAAGATGGAAGAAACATCATTATAAAGTGAAGGAATCTCTGAGCAAAAAAATAAGGAAATGCAGAAAGACAAGTATCAAATGGTTTCACTCATCTGTGGAGTATAAGAACAAAGGAAAAACTGAAGAAACAAAACAGCAGCAGACTCACAGAACCCAAGAATGGACTAACAGTTACCAAAGGGAAAGGAACTGGGGAGGGTGGGTGGGAAGGGAGGGATAACGGGAAAAGGGGGCATTATGATTAGCACACATAATGTGTGGGGGAGGCCATGGGGAAGGTAGTATAGCACAGAGAAGACAAGTAGTGATTCTATAGCATCTTACTATGCTGATGCACAGTGACTGGAATGGGGTATGTGGTGGGGACATGATAATGGGAGGAATCTAGTAACTACAATGTTGTTCATGTATGTGTATATTAATGATACCAAAAAATAGTAATAATAACAATAAAAATAAGGAAATGCATTCATCTCCCAGGAAAGATATTAAACTGGGAAGGAAATGGATAGACATAGAGTAGAAATGCAACTTTGCTAGGAACCCAGTTGTATGGACCATATTGGCATCACCAAAGGAAAAGAGGACATAATCAACATTTATTGTGCTGTCTACCCTGTGCCATACCCAATAAATACACCCCAAATATACATCATCCATTTAATGCTCACAGCCAATATGTAAAATACATATTATTGTCCCAGTTTTACAAGTGAGGAAACCTGAGCTCTGTTAACACAAGTCAATACAATTCATGAGAAGTAGAAGACCAGCATCTGTGTCCAGCTCAGTTTCCAAACATTATGCTGTGTTATTTTTTTAATTCAAAATTATCAGAAAGAGAATTTTATGAGAAAATGTTTTGAACTGGAATACTACAAATATGACATTTTGAAGAAGGGTTGAAAGAGCTGGGAATGATTACTTGAAAGAGAGAAGACTTAGAGGAAACACAATACTTCTGTCATGAGGAGGAGTACTGACCTGGAACATAAAAATTAAAAAGAGAAGTTCATACAAGCAGTGTTGATTTGTGGTGTTTGAATTACAGAATTGCACT
This sequence comes from Manis javanica, assembly GCF_040802235.1. Classification (NCBI taxonomy): domain Eukaryota; kingdom Metazoa; phylum Chordata; class Mammalia; order Pholidota; family Manidae; genus Manis; species Manis javanica. The sequence goes on from NC_133167.1 coordinate 53,910,797, forward strand.
GTTGAAAAAAAATGCAGAAGTCTTTAGAGTTAGAGTAGATTTTTTTCCACTGTAGTGGTTAGGAACTTGGGCTCTAGAGCCAGAGTGCTTCTGTTTGAACCCTGGCCCCAAAATTTACTAGCTCTGTCCCTGGGCAAGATATTTAACTTCCCCGTGCCCAGATTCCTCAACTGTAAATGAGGACAAAAGTGATACCCTGTCTCATACCTTGTTACAAGCATTCGATGAACTAACAAATATAAAGCGTTTTTAAAAATATCTAGCAATACTGAGTAACTCCATAAATGTGAGTTATCATTATTATTATATCTATAGGAAGCTGAGCTAAAGTAGTGGGTACTAGTTACAAGGAAATATCTGAACATAAAGAGTTAGAATATCTCCATTACTGGACTTATTTAAACCAAAGTTAAAGGATGCTTGCAAGAAGATTTTTTCATTGTGTAGCAGTTAAGAGTAGGCTGCCTTTTCCCAAACTGTGTTCCATGAAATGCTAGTAAAATGAGATATTTAAAACTGTTTCATGGATTGGGGGTGATAATAAGATAATTGGTTAAGTAAGTGTGAGAAACACTATAAATTATTTTCTTGACTTGGGAATTCACAATGTGTATTCGTATATGAACACTCAGCTGTGTGTGTGTGTGTGTGTGTGTGTGTGTGTGTGTGTCTGTAATGTTTGTGAATATCTAGTAAAATCATCTTTGGACTATAGTTTGTGAAATGTGAAATTAATAGACTAAATCTCTAAAGTACCCTCTGCCTCTAAGTTATTATGATCTAGGTTTATATAATGTGACTCCAAATGTGTTAAAATAGCATGCTCTACAATGGTATGAACTCTCAGGATACAATTCTATTTCACTATAGCATAGATTACTGCAAACCTTCAAATACTTATACATGTATCATTTAAAATTTTCCAAGAAGAATGTTCCTAAATAGCAACTTCCTTTGACAAGGGTACTTTCAGATTGTGAACTGCTGCCTTTGGTTTTTATAACCAGTCTCAACAATAATTACTTTATAATTCAATACTAACCATAAAAATTAATGGTACATTCACTGGCAAATGACCAGACATAAAATTCTGACCAGGAATGCTGTACACAGCTTCAAAAATCTAAGAACTCCATTGTATTAGACACATGAAAATGTTTTTCAAAGTGTAACTGTAAACTGTTCATGTATTCAAGAGTAAAATAGCAGAATTAAATAATCATATACTGAGCATGAGTCAGGTCTTTTCCATCACTAAACAAGAGCACAGGTACACAGTAGGTATACTCCCATTCTCTTAATAACTCTGTGAGAAAGATGTCATAATCTGTTTTAAAGCTCAGCAAACTACGTTTCGGAGAGTTGTGCTCCCATTTGCTTACTGTACTCCAGCTATGTTGACCTTCACTCACTTCACAAGCTTATACCTTCCTCTAGGTCGTCTGCTTGCTGTATCCTCTGCTTGAGTCTTTACCCCTGACCTTGCATTAGCTCACTTCTTTCACTCAGATCTCAGGTTAGTCACCTCAGACAATCTCCGATTGCTTTTATCTGAAAGTGTCCACTCCTATTTAATGACTAGCTTTTATATGCAAATATCACTATTTGAGGCTGTTATTAATTTATTTTTACAAATTAAATTAATCCACAATGTCATGTAAGCTTTATGATAGCAGAAACATTGTCTGAAGTGGTTCACTGCGGTATTATTCTCTGTTCCTGGAACAATGCTTCGTCCACAGTTGAGTCTCAATTAAGTATTCCTTTAATGAATGAAGTGCATCTGCCATTTTGAGTAAAATAAATAAAAAACAAAAGAAACTGTTTACATAGAGAGCTTATTTTCAATTCAGTATACCTCAGATCCACTAACAAAGGAAAAATATTTTTTTTACTTTGTTTTCCTGTTTACTGATAAGAATGGGGGGTACATGAAAACAATAAAACTGCTGACGGAGTTTTGGTAGATTCAGGTCTCATAGCCACAAATGGTATTAAACACAAGAAAAAAAACCTGGAGCCTCTCCAAGTAACTGACAACACAATGCAATATCATGAAAAACAATTGCCAAGCAAAATCACTAATCAAGCAAAAAATGCCCTGACAAAAATGACCTTGGGGGAACTGCTCAAAGAATACACAAATCTGTTGATAACCCTTGTTTGGCCAGAATAAAATATGCAGATGGAAGGATCATGTGAATCAGATCACAGAACAAGAAATAAGGTAAATATGTCAATATCTAGTAAAATCATCATTGTTAATATCTAGTAAAATCATCTTTGGACTATAGTTTGTGAAATGTGAAATCAATAGACTAAATCTCTAAAGTACCTTCTGCTTCTAAGTTATGATGATCTAGTATGTCAGTGTTGCTCTGACAAAAACTGACATCACATTGCACCAGTACTTCCTATTACTTCAGTATGAATTTCTGACTCCATACATCAGTTGTCCCAGGCTCTGATAATCTCTAGATTAATCATACTCCAAGTTTTTTTTTCTTTTTGTCTTTTGACCTTCTTCACCCATTTCTCCTGTCCCCCACCCTCCACCCTTGCAACCATCAATCTGTTTTATCTATGAGCTTGTTTCTTTTAATCTTTTTAGATGATTCCACATGTAAGAGAGATCATATGATATTTGCTTTCTCCTTCTAACTTATTTCACTTAGCGTAATGTGTTCAAGATCCATCCATGTTATCACAAATGGTAAGATTCCATTCTTTTTTATGGCTTCAATGATATTCCATTGTGTATGTACGTGTATACACATACACACACACATCACTATTTCTTTATCCATTGATAAACAAGTTGTTTCCATATCTTGGCTGTTATAAATAATCCTGCAATGAACATGGGGTGAATATATCTCTTTGAGTTAGTGTTTTCATTTCTCTGGACAAATACCCAGAAATGAAATTGCTGGATCATATGGTATTTTTTTGATAGGGCATCTCTCATATTTATTGATCAAATGGTTGTTAACAACAATAAAATTCTGTATAGGGGAGTCAATGCACAATCATTAATCAACCCCAAGCCTAATTCTCAACAGTCTCCAATCTTCTGAAGCATAATGAACAAGTTCTTAGATGGTGAACAAGTTCTTACATATTGAATAAGTTCTTACATGGTGAACAGTGCAAGGGCAGTCATATCACAGAAACTTTCAGTTTTGATCACGCATCATGTACTATAAACAATCAAGTCAGATATGATTATTTGTTTGATTTTTATACTTGATTTATATGTGAATCCCACATTTCTCCCTTATTATTATTATTATTATTATTTTAATAAAATGCTGAAGTGGTAGGTAGATGCAAGATAAAGGTAGAAAACATGATTTAGTGCTGTAAGAGGGCAAATGTAGATGATCAGGTCTGTGCCTATAGACTAAGTATTAATCCAAGCTAGACAAGGGCAACAAAACATCCACAGATGCAGAAGATTTCTCTCAAAACAGGGGGGTTGAGGTTCTAAGCCTCACCTCTGTTGATCCCCAATTTCTCACCTGATGGCCCCCCTGCAACTGTGCCTGTCTTAGGTTGTTTCTCCCTTGAGGATTCTTACCTGTCTCTGGCTAACCAGTCATCTTCCGGGGCCATACAGAGAAATGTAAAGTTGGTAAGTGAGAGAGAAGCAATATTGTTTGAAAAGGTTAGCTTTTTACTTCTTTGCAGATTTATGCCCTGCGGCTTCTATGCCCAGCATTTGTCTTGAGGTATCTTTACCACTTGGAAGAATTATGATACTTGGTGATTTTCGATATGAGGCAAGAATTCTACTAAAGGGTTGTAATTAGGAAGGAAGAAGAAAAGCTATAGAAGGAGCAGACGGAAGAAAACACGGGAAAATTGATTATTTCTTTGACATACCTTCTTGTAGAGTAACTTAAGCATGTATAGGTTTTAACAAACTACTAATTAAATTGTGTTCACACATTAACATAATAGGAATACAGCTACATAACAAAAGCAGACCTACAATTACCAGCCATATCCAGTGAAACCAAGAAAATCAGTTAGGTACCTAGGCATTTGTGAAAACTTATCAATGAAATTATGGATATTGTCTAACTGAATTTGAATAGTTTGAGAAAAATCAGACAAATTAAAACAACACATTCCTGGGAACTGTTCACATCCCATATGTTCTTTTAACAGTAGATAGTCTATAGTCGCACGATTTTGGAGCACTGCGACATGCACTGCTTCTAATTCTTGGTTGAGTTCTGACAGTATAGATCCAGTCAAATTTGTTGTTTTACTGTATGCACAGGCCAGCTTAGGTATCTCTTTCTTCATTCCAATGTTAAGTCCAGGAACTGGTGGGATGAATGCAGCTACAACTGCAACAGCACCAGGATCTTTGTTGAAGTTTTTTGATGATCATCTTCTGGAATGATTCTTCCAGAGGATGTTGATGTTGGAAGTTCTTCATATCGTATCTTAATTCGTTTTCTGTGTAGCCAAATTAGGCTTTGATCCTCTGTATAAACACAAACAAACCCTTTGCCCACACTTTGATATGACCTTTATACCATTGTGAAGAACCTATTGGAGATCACCACACAGGAACTGCTTTTTTTTTTTAAGAGAAAGGAATATTATCAGAAAAATGTACTTCCATAGCTGATCATCTGACACCCTTTAAAAGATCAAAATTAAGGATATGTAAAGCATGCATTAATCGTTGATTTGCAGTTAGTTTTATCCTATCAGGGAGTAATCCCCCTTTTCTTTCTCTTTTTTTTTGTTATCATTAATCTACAATTACATGAAGAATATTATGTTTGATCATATGGCATTTTTAATTTTTTGAGAAACCTCCATACTGTTTTCCATAGTGGTTGCACAGATTTACATTCCTACTAACAGCATGCAAGGGTTCCCTTTTCGCCACACACCCTTGTCAACATTTGTGACTTCTCTTTTTGATAATAGTCATTCCAATAGGTGTAAGGTGGTATCATGGTTTTTAGTTGCATTTCCCTAATGATAAAAGATGTTGAACATCTTTTCATGTATCTGTTGCCCATCTTTATGTCTTCTTTGGAAAAATGTCTCTTCAGATCCTCTGCTCATTTTTTAATCTTTTTTTTCTTGCTATTGAGTTGTATGGATATTAGCCTCTTAAGAGATACACACTTTGCAAATATTTTTTCCCATTCATTAGGTTGCCTTTTCATTTTGTTGATGTTTTTCTTTGCTGTGCAGAAGCTTTTAAATTTGATGTAGTTCTACTTAATTATTTTTGCTTTTATTGCTTTTGCTTTTGGTGTCAGATTCAAAAAAATCATTGCCGAGACAGATATCAAGGAGCTTACTGTCTATATTTTCTTCTAAGAATTTCATGGTCAGGTCTTATGTTCAAGTCTTTAATCCATATTGAGTTTATTTTGTATATGGTGTAAGACAGTGGTTAACTTTCATTATTTTACATGTGGCTGTCCAGTCTTCCCAGTACCATTGAAGAGAATGTGTCCTTTGCCCATTGTATATTCTTGACTCCTTTGTCATAAATTAATTGACCATAAATATGGATTTATTTTTGGACTGTCTAGTCATTTCCATTGACCTATGTGTCTTTTTTATGCCAATATCATACTGTTTTAATGACTATAGCTTTGTAATATAGTTTGAAATCAGGGCCATGTGATGCCTCCAACTTTGTTCATTCTCAAGAGTTTCTTTGTGTTTCCCAACAAATTTTAGTACTATTTGTTTTCTCTGTGAAAAATGCCATTGGAATTTTGATAGAGATTGCACTGAATATGTAGACTGTTTGGGATAGTATGGACATTTTAACAATATTGATTGTTTTAATCCATGAGCACAGAATATCTTTCATTTATTTGTGTTTTCTTCAATTTCTTTCATTACTGTCTTATAGTTTTCAACATACAGGTCCTTCACCTCCTTGGCTAAATTTATTCCTAGATATTTTATTCCCTTCGATGTAATTTTAAGTGGGATTATCTTCTTGATTTCTCATTCTGATAATTTGTTATTAGTGGATAGAAATGCAATAGATTTTTGTATACTGATTTTGTATCCTGTGACTTTACTGACTGAACTCATTATTGGTTGTAACAGTTTTTGGTGGAGTCTTTAGAGTTTTCTGTATATATTTCATCTGCAAATAGTGAGTGTTTGACATCTTCCTTTCCAATTTGGATGCCTTTTATATCTTTTTCTTGCCTGACTGTTCTGCCTAGGACTTCCAGTACTAAGTTCAATAAAAGTAGTATCTTGTCTTGTTCTTGGTTTTAGAGGGAAATTCTCAGCTTTTCATAATTGAATATGATGCTAGCTATGGGGTTATCATGTAAGCCCTTTATTATGTTGAGGTATATTCCCTCTATACTCACTTTCTTGACAGTTTTATTATAAATTGATGCTCAATTTTGTCAAGTGCTTTTTCTACGTCTATTAAGATGACAGTATGATTTTTATCCTTCATTTTGTTAATGTGGTGAAAGCTATTATTTTTAAAATATTCTTATAAATATTCTTATTAAATATGGACTTCTGACATAATACCAAGAAATAGCCTATTTAGAGAATAGTAACTAAGCATAGGTCTATTTCCACAAGGTCAATGGCAAAATGGCTCTAAGAAATTTTGCAACTGGAATTTGCAAGTGAACCAGGTAGTATAAGACCCTACTATCCAGTTTCTACAATGGAGATAGAGTAAGCTAATCAATTTGAATCAAAGACATATTTGAAATGATCCTCATATTGCTAGCCTTGTATGTAGGAAAAGCCTAATTTTTTCTCCCTTTATCCCCCGTGGCAATAGTTTTGATCTGTGCTCCCACTAAGTTGGAAAGTAGTAAAGTCAGACACTGAGTCAGAACTAGAGGGCCTCTAGGCCTCATTTACTACAACCTCCTTATTTTGTGGATGTAGAAACTAGATTTCAGAAGAGTTATGCAACATGCTGAGGGCATACCAAGGTAGTAGGCAGAGATGAGAGTACTTAAATCCACTGCCCTAACTCTTCAGTTCAAAAATTCCTCCACTAGTTCATACCACCCTCTTCTGTATTTCTAGGATTCTTCATCACGTTCAACTTCTTTACCCCCTCTTATTTCCCTCCTTTATTTCTCTTTGAAAGGAAAGATCCATAAAACCAACTGAAGTATTAGCATTTCATTCTAAATTTACATTCGTTTATTAAATTCACCTTATTAAATCCATACCCAACTACATTCAATCCTAGTCCTTGAACATTGCCTAAATCATTAATGATTTTATTTTCTTACCAGTACACACAACTATTAATCATATATTTTTGGCTTAAAGCACAAACCAACTTATATTGAGTTGACTTGTTTATCTGTTTTTCAAGATCAGCTGAGATGCTTGTAATTGAGCCCTTCTCCAGAAAACACTTAAATGGCCTACCCATAACCTTGAAAAGCAAATGCCTAAATGCTGATAGAGGCATTTTGATTAACAGGTGTAAGTGAAATAAATGCCCTTACAAACTGCATTCTACTAAACCCCAGTAATAGATTTCCTGCATCTTAAGACATTCACTTGCCATTTCCATAATCATCATACAGCTAGTGTTAGAGGAAACTAGCATGTGCTCACCTTCTATCTGTCCTTCATGATTATTATATTATTGTTATAATAAACTGAACTGACAGAACAAGACTACAACTAAATGGTTTTCATAGAGAAACTTCTAATAATTTCATAGGAACAAAAATTAGTCAGTTTTATAATATTAAAGAATCTTTTTAGAATTAAAGTGGTCTATTGCTTCTTCATAAAAAATCATTTAGCTAAGAAGTATTCATTGTAGGTGTGATGATGCCTGAAGATGTCATAATCAAGATTCATTAAGACTGACACAGCCTGACTGAAGATGTATAAAATCTAATGTAAGATGAGCATCAATATATTATAATCTCTGAACTATTGAAAAAAACTGCCTTACGAACAGTGCGTAACTTCTTTTACTGATATAACCCCATTGCTGAAACATGAATTTTGAATTATGACATGTTGTGTACTTAAAAGTACTAACTCAGTAATCAAAAATCATAGTAATATAATCACCTATAATTAAAAAATTCAATTAATACATAAAAATTATCTATTCCTCTTCTATCAGCAACACCTATCAATAATTCTGCTTTGATAAAGAAATTCCAGGCACTGAAGCCAGACTAGCTTGGATTCAGATTCCAGCAACAGTATTTTTAGCTGTGTGATCTAGGACAACACACTTACAATATGCCAGTCTCAGTTATTTCACAAGTTACATGAGAATATTTTCTACTTAAGATTGTTCGGAAGACAAAACATCTTTAACATTAACAACACCTAGTAAGTGTTCAAAAAGGTTATTCCATAGTCTTACTAAAATACTAATTTTATTAACTCAGATTTACCATGATGGCATGTGAAAATTATCATTTAAAAAGCTTTCTTTGGAGATTAGTTAGGTCAAAATATCTAATAATTTGGGTCATCTTTGTGTACAATGCAGATGATGATTTTAATGGAGATATGCAGAAATGTCCTATAAATATGTATTTAAGATTAAATGGCTCTAAATGGCATAGCTTACTACCAATTTCAATAAAAGTTTTCCTTGCTCCTTTTCTTGATTCTCCCAGAAAAATATTTTATAATAATGGCTGACAACAACAATATTCGTAACAAATTTTTTCAAAAAATCCCAAACTGGAACCAATCCAGATAATCATCAACAGGAGAATAGAGAAAGAAATTATAACATATTCATATTCTAGTGTAGTACACAGCAATAAAAAATGAATGAATCACTCATATACACAATATAGATTGATTTCAAAATCATTATGGTTGAAACATTCTATGCACAAAAAGATACAAAAAATGCAACTGTATCCATATGAAGTTGAACACAGTCAAAAAAATAAAAATTAAAATAATGGTTTTAGAAGTTAAAATAGTGCTACTTCAGGATGGTGGGTACTAACTGGGAAGGGGTGTGAAGGAAACCCCTAAGGTAATAGAAATGTTCTGTATCTTGAGTTGGTTGTTTTCCTATGTTTTTATATATATATATATATATATATATATGTAAAATTCATCAAGGTGTACACTAAGATTTGTATACTTCATAGTATATTATACATTATATCTCAAAAACAAGTAAATATAAGTATAATGACTGAGGCCTAACAACTAACTGTCCCATGCATAGTGTTTTTACCTCTTAAATTTACATGGACTTAGACTCCCACTTCTGACTCAGATGGAGTAACAGAGACTGGATTTACCTCCTAACACACACCTGACACAATCAGAAGTTCAGACGAAATATGGACATCATTTAGAACAGATTGGTGATTCCCAAAAGTTTGGAAACAAAGGAAGTGATGCCTACAATTATCTAGATCACTGCCTAGAGAGAGTTTTTAGCCTGCTGCACAAGGCATGATAATCCAGACTAGAGCTTAGTGGGCTCTCTTCATCTCTTCATCTTGAGATGAAGCTGAAAGTCTGGGAAAAACCAAGACAGCTGGAGTTTGCAGAAAATAGTAGCAAAGAGGAGAGCCCTCCACAGAAGGGAAATGCTTGAGATCTGTACAGTATCTTCTTGGATTTTCAGCTGATTAATAATCAGTGTATGCATATGAGAAAACTACCAGAGGCTAGGGTAAGAATTTGCCTGAAAGTATTAGAACGAACAACTTTCACATTAAATGTAAATAATCTAAAGACATAAAAGGCAGAAATTCCCAGGCTGGTTTAAAAACAAAGCAGACCCATCTACAAGCTGCCTACAAGAATCCTATTTTAAATATAAGGACACAGAATAGCTAAAAGTACAAGGATAGAAAGAGATATACCATGCTAACAATAATCGAAAGAATCTGGAATGACTCCATTAATATAAAGCAAAGTAGATTTCAGATCAAATAATATTACCATGAATTCAGATCATTTCATAACAATTAAAAGGATTAATTCATCAAGAAGTAACAATCCTACTTTTTAAAATGTACATAATAACAGAGCTTCAAAATATACTAAGCAAAAACTGACTTCTCAGTCAGTGGAATCCAGAAGACATGAGAACTACTTATTCAAAGTGCTAATGTGAACAAAAGTCAACAGAGAATAGAATATCTATCAAAGCAATCATTCTAAAAAGAAACTGAAAAAGATTGTTTGAGTTGACTAGTTGGCTTACTAAAAGCCTTTATTCCATGCATCTTCTTAATTTTCAAAGACATTTTACATACACTTTCTATTAGGCATCATTATTTTTAAAAATTTGTTCTTTTTTTCAGCTGCTGGTAAGGAGTTTCCAGCATACCAGGGAGTAATGTCCTAGCCAGGGGCAGGCAGTATTCTTAGCTGTGGAGTGCATTTTATGACTTTTTTATGATGTTCCCTGAAAATTAACAAGGTGACTACATTAAAACATTTATTAGTGTGTTTATGCTTTGGCACTCCTTTTAGACTTTAATTTCCAAGAAGTATATGATTGGGAGAAAGGCTCCCCATAAACAGATAATGTGCATGGCAAAGGAAACTAATACATGCATTCTAATAGAATGCAGATGTCCTGAGCACCGGGAAAATGCTGCTTCTGACACACCATAAAATGTTGAGTCCCAGAGACTTCTTGGATTATAAAATTATGGAGCTGAATCATATCTATGAAGTCGTTTAGCTAATTCCTCATTTTACAGGTGTGGAAAGAAACCTAGGCAAAGAGAAGTTCAGTAACTTATTCAATGTCACATCTCAAAACCAGTTCTTGGGCCTCTTGACTCACAGTCCAACTTTCTCTCCTCTATGCCAGTTTTCCTCTCGTTGATTTTCCTTCTCTGAAGATAGTTCCTAAGCATGCAGCTGAATAGGCTTTTCCATGGCTGAAACAGACTTGCATTCAGAAGTGTTCCCATTAATCATTAAAATAGTTGAGACTTAATCCAAATATGACTGTTTAAATAATTTTGCATTTACCTAACAAATCTCCCTTCTACTCAAATGTCAGAATTCCAAGTTACTTATGAGGTTTATAATAGACTGTCTCCAAAATTTATGCATAACTAGTGTATAACTAAGGCATTAGTAAGTAACATAAAAAGTATGTGAAATTTCTAGCAACAATTATCTCCTTAAGGAGAACTGGGAATTTTATTTCTCAAAGAGCTTGAGTTCAATTGCTCTGATTTCAACAGAGAGAACAGCCAGGGTGGCTCAATGGCATCACCTAATTTACTTAACTCCATAAATGCCTTTTATATATGGTCAACAGTGAGGCAAGTCACTTAGTCTGGAAAATTTTGCTGGGGATTTTGGGAAACTATACTTGATCACAGGGTCAAACTATTAGAGATTAAAGACTTCACAAAAATGTGTAGAATATGTCTACTCAGAAAACAAGTAAGCTGAATTTAACTAAGTAATAAGGGGAAAAAAATGAACAAACCAGTATCATACTCAATGTTCTCACCTAAAAATTATTTATTCACCCATGGAGTTCAGGTCACGGTTTAAGGCCTAAAATTAATTTCTGACATCATGGGCTACCTTGACATCTGGTGAAATTGGGAGGGCCTCAAATGACCTATGGCAGGTTCCTCTCCCTACCCTACTCCCAAGGATAAATTCCCTTAGCCAAATAACCCACCTTATCAAACAGGCCAGGTACAATTCTTGATTATCCCTGATTAGCAGTTTTGGTTCCCTACCAGCCCACAGAATAATTTAAATGAGCTAGTCACACCCTCCTGTGGGAACCAGGGAGTACCCACCCTATAGTTACCACCTACCAGAGCTCCTGGTTGTTCAATCTGTTCCCAAAGGCAACTCTCGTGTATCCGTGCATAGTGTGCAGTGTCTTCCTCTCCTAGGCTGTGAGCACATGTGACCAATAAATTGCTGTCAATCTCATGTGTCCAGTGTTAGGTGTCATATGCTCAGCCTTCCCCATAACTCTGTGCTGCGAATCCCTCCACCACTGGGGTATATAGGGGCAACTGAAACACACATAAATGATTCTACTTTACGGCAAGTGAACTCGTTACCTGAAAGAGGAGACCCCAGTGAGTTGGGCCTGTTCCACACTGTCTGTGTTACATATTCAAACACCCTTTAAGGTATATAACCACTAAATTACAAAAGAAAGCTGTTATGATTATCCTTGTTCCTGTGAGTGACCAGCTGTTTTCCATTTCAGACAACAGAATGAACAAAGGCAAGGCTGAGTGAGATCACATAAACCAAAGTGACAGGTGTTAAATATTCTACTGGATGTGATTCATTATTATCCAAAAAAGGAATGATTATAATTTTTAATTTAAATCAAGGAAAAGAATAGTAAATGTTTCACGTGGATTTTTAATAGTATGATTATACCAGAATGACAACAGCAATTTTTCCCAAACACAGGAGATTTACAGGTTAACATGGTGACTGAAAACAGATTTATAGCTTTTGCCTCCTGAGGACTTACTGAAATGATACTAAGGGAATAAATATGGTATAAACTGGCAGCAGCAAAAAGATTGAGAAATGGAGCCACAAGAACAGAAGTGATTTTAATGAATTTCTAAGGTCAATGACTGAATACTGAGCACCAAGCCAGAGCAGAAGTTATAGTCTGGAAAATGACCGGGAGAAAGTGGGGCTTCAGAACCTACAACTCAGAGACAGAGAGAGTCAAAGAGAAAGAGAAAGAAAGAGAACAGTGCACAAGTGAGCAGAAATGAGAAGGCAAAAAATGGGGGGATCTTTTATGAGTCTGAAAACATGATAATTCGATCCCACACCCACTCTCAATCTGGAGGGCATGATATAACTGGCATCCAAGCCAAGGAATTATCTCTCTGATATGGTTGTTTTGCTCTTTTAAATTAATCTTTTCTGGGATGTGGCAAGCACCTTTGATCTAAGAGCTCAAATTTATTTTCATCTGGAGTATGTTCTTTATCAAGTTTTGGAATGTTGATACCTTCCAGTGGATATTGCTCACTTGTCACTGCTTAACATCTTGAAATACCATCCCTAAATATTGGTAGTTTTCCACAGTGTAACTTCCAACCCACCAAGTTAGAAGCCAAAATACTCAGAAGGGGGAACTGATTCTCTGGAAGGAAGATGGGAGAGATGTCATTGTCCAGGCACAGCAGGCTAGAGAATCTCTTGCCTACAGCCTTAAGCTACGATGCCAGTACCCTTTGTACTACAGAAACCCCTTTGTGATAAAGCATCAGTTTTAGCTGTTCAGCTTCAGAATCTGGTCTTTAGTTCTGAGTGGCAAAAGTGCCAAGTGGTTAGGAAAGTCATGTTTTTGCTAGAGAAGCCCCAAGTTTTCCTTTGGCATTACGTCTATCCCCAAGCTTCACAGACTTACTCTCCAGCCATACTGCAGAGATTCTGCCAAATACATTTCATTAAATTCATTTAGTTCTTTGGCTAGCCAGAGTACATTCTGTTGTTTGTAGGGAGAATCCTGACCAACATATGTTCCCATCTGTTTCATTTTCTCCTTATAGAAATCTTACCATTGGCTTACATGGTCTTCTAGGTCATTCATGTCTTTTATTAATATAATCACAATTTTATTTCTTTGTATTTTTTACTATGTTAATATTTCACTTCTTCTAATCTTCCAAAAACTGAATGAACTTGGTTGTCGTTTTTTCGATTCCTCTGTTACTATTTAAAATTCTGAAATAAATGTTTTGTTTTTTCCCAAACACCTTTTATTATTTCTAATCCTAGTTACTTAAAAGTGCATAGTACACATAAATTAAAATGTATTCATCTGTGTTCCCCATGAGCTCTGTGTTCTAAAGGGCATTTGTCTTTGCTGTTTGGCTTACTCTCCCTGTTGCAAGTTCATTTGCTCCTTTCTATGGAGTCTAATTGTTCTTTGTCTAAGCATGACAGTAGATGTGGGACCTGGATTGCTACACTTGACTGCTGCCGTGTCCTTGGGGATAGGAGTATCATGCAGCATTTACATGCACAGGAGCAGTACTCTCACCTGGTGGAATCTTCCACCCAGATCATTAGGCTCTCCCAAACAGTCATGTCTCTTGTTTTACTTTAGGTCTGAGGTATATTCAGTAAGAATTAAAACTAACATAATTCACTCTTCCTGAGATATTTTCTTACCAGGCACATTTTCTTACCCTTGGAAAATTCAAAATGCCCTTTTATCAGTGGCATTAATGTATTTTTGAAGTGATTTTTAAATTATTTTACATGTTATACAGTTTTCAGAGCCACAAAGTCAATTTATCATGGATGTCATTTTACTTGGTCAGATACATTATTTAGTTGCTTGATTAAACTGCTGACTAGGCTTTTATCAGTCAGAATGGCTGGTATCAAAAAAGACAAGAAGTAAGTATTAATGATGAGGAACGTTGGAGAAAAGGGAACTCATGCACTGTTGGTGGGAATGTAAATTGGTGCTTCCACTATGGAAAACAGCACGGAATTTTCCCATTTTTGCCTACTGTGAGTAAAGCTGCTATAAATATTCACATGCAGGTTTTTGTATGAACATAGGTTTTTAACAGATAAATACCTAGAAGCCTGTTTGCTGGATCATATGTTTAGCTATGTAGTAGAATAACAACCTATCTCCCAAAATGCTGTAGATATTTTCATTACCACCAGCAGTGAATGAGAGTTTCTGTTACTCCACATCCCATTAGCATTCAGAATTGTCAGGACGTGATTTTTAGCCATTGTAATAGGAGTATATTTCATTGTTACTTTGACTTGAAATTCCCTCATGACAAATAGTGACAAGTATCTTTATAAAAGCCTTTTTTTTTGTCACCTGCATATCTTCTTTGGTAAATGTGCCTGTTCAGAAAGCATGTTTTTCACTCTATTTTAATTAGGTTGTTTCTTTTCTTTTATTGAGTTTTAAGAGTATTTTGTACATTTTGGATATAAGTCCTTTAACAGATATATTTTTACAAATATTTTTTCTCAATTTGTGGCTTGTCTTTTGATTCTCTTAACAGTATATTTTGAAGAGCAAAGGTTTTAATTTTAAAAATATCTAATTTATCAATTTTATCTTTCATGGATATGTCTTTGTATTGCATCAAAAACCTCATCACAAAACCCAAGCCAATTTATTCTGTGTTATCTTTTAGAACTTTTGTAGTATTGTGTTTTATATTTAAATTTATGATCCATTCTGAGTTAATTTTTGTGAAAGGTCTGTGTCTGGATTCATTTTCTTGTATATGGATGGATATGTAGTTTTTCTAGCTGTTTATTAACTATTTATTGGAGAGATTGTCCTTTCTATATTGAATTGCCTTTGTTCCTTTGTCAAAGTTAAATCATGGATAGATAGATTAGATAGATAGATAGATAGATAGATAGATAGATAGATAGATAGATAGATGATAGATAGATAGACAGATATAGATATAGATAGACAGATAGATGCAAAAATTTCCAGCAAAATACTAGCAAATGGAATTCAACAATGTATACAAAGAATTATATACCATGACCAAGTGTAATTTATTCCAGTTATGGAAAACTGGCTCATCACTTGAAAATCACATCAATAGGCTAAAGGAAAAAAAAACATGATCATATCAATTAATGAAGGACAAGTAACTGACAAAAATTCAACACCCATTATGAAAAAAACTCTCATTAAGCTAGGAATAGAGAGGAACTTCCTCAACTTGGTAAAGAACTTCTACAAAACCTACAGCCAAAATTATACTTAATGGTGAGAACAATTTTTCTCTAATGCTTTCCCTAACGATTGAGAACAGAAAAGGATGTCTCCTCTCAGAAATCCTATGCAACATTGTACTGGGAGTCCTAACTAGGGTAATAAGAGAAGAAAAGGCAATAAGAGGAATAGAGTTTGGAAAAGAAGAAATAAAACTGTCATTTTTTCAGATAACATAGATGTCTTCACACAAAATCCTGTAAAATTGACAAAAACAAAACAAAAACAAAAAACTCTGGAACAAATAAGTGATTACAGCAAGGTTGCAGGATACAAAGTTAATATACAAAAGTTAATTGCTTTCCTATATACAAGCAATGAACAATTGGAATATGAAATTAAAAATACAGTATCACTTAAAACTGATAAAAAATTTAAGTATGTATAAATCTAATAAGATATCTTTAGGATATATGTAGGGTAGATTACTACATATATAGATATATATACAAAATATAAACTGATAAAAGAAATTAAAGAATATAAATAACTGGAGAAGTATTATATGTTCACCTATGGAAGATTCAATATTGATAAGATCTCAGTTATTTCTAACTTGATCTAGCTTCAGTGCAACTCCAATAAAATTACAGAAAGCTATTTTTGGAATATTGAAAAATTGATTCTGAAATTCATACAAGGCAAAACCCCAGAAGAGCCAACATTATATTGACAATGAATAAAGTTGGAAAACTGACAGTACCTGACTTCAAGGCTTTCTTGGAAGATATATCAAGACCACACGATACTAGTGAAAGAATAGGCATAAATCAATGTGACAGAATATAGAGGTAATAAAAAGACCCAAACAAATATAGTTGATCTAACTTTGATAAAGGAACAAAGGCAATTCAATATAGAAAGGACAATCTCTCCAATAAATAGTTAATAAACAACTAGAACATATCCATCCATATACAAGACAACTACATATCCATCCATATACAAGAAAATGAATCCAGACACAGACCTTTCACAAAATTTAACTCAAAATGGATCATAAATTTAAATATAAAACACAATGCTACAAAAGTTCTAAAAAATAACACAGAATAAATTGGCTTGGGTTTTGTGATGAGGTTTTTGATGCAACACAGACATATCCATGAAAGATAAAACTGATAAATTAGATATTTTTTAAATTAAAAACTTTTGTTCTTCAAAATATAGTTTTAAAAGAATCAAAAGACAAGCCACAAATTGAGAGAAAATATTTGTAAAAATATATCTGCTACCCCAGACAAGGGAAACAAAAGCAAAGAACAAGTGAGACTGTATCAAACTAAAAAGTTTCTGTACAGCAAAGGATACCATTAAGTAAAACAAAAAGACATCCTACAGTATGGGAGAATATATTCATAAATGACGTATCTGATAAGGGGTTGACATCCAAATTATATAAAGAACTCACACACCTCAACAAACAAAAAGTAAATAAGCCAAGTAAAAAATAAGCAGAGGAGCTGAACAGATACTTCTCCAAAGAAGAAATGCAGATGGCCAACAGGCACATGAAAAGATGCTCCACATCACTAATTATCAGAGAAATGCAAATTAAAACCACAATGAGATATCACCTCACACCAGTTAGGATAGCCAATGTCCAAAAGACAAACAACAAATGTTGGCGAGGATGTAGAGAAAGGGGAACCCTCTTACACTGCTGGTGGGAATGTAAATTAGTTCAACCATTGTGGAAAGCAGTATGGAGGTTCCTCAAAATGCTCAAAATAGACTTACCATTTGACCCAGGAATTCCACTCCTAGGAATTTACCCTAAGAATGCAGCACTGAAGTTTGAAAAAGACAGATGCACCCCTATGTTTATCACAGCACTATTTACAATAGTCAAGAATTGGAAGCAACCTAAGTGTCCATCAGTAGATGAATGGATAAAGAAGATGTGGTACATATACACAATGGAATACTACTCAGCCATAAGGAGAAAACAAATCCTACCATTTTCAACAACATGGATGGAGCTAGAGGATATCATGCTCAGTGAAATAAGCCAGGTGGAGAAAGACAAGTATCAAATGATTTCACTCATCTGTGGAGTATAAGAACAAAGAAAAAACTGAAGGAACAAAACAGCAGCAGACTCATAGAACCCAAGAATGGACTAACAGTTACCAAAGGGAAAGGGACTGGGGAGGATGGGTGGGAAGGGAGGGATAAGGGGGAAAATGGGACATTATGATTAGCACACATAATGTAGTGGGGGGAACATGGGAAAGGCAGTATATACAAAGAATACAAGTAGTGACTCTATAGCATCTTACTATGCTGATGGACAGTGACTGTAATGGGTTATGTTGGGGGGACTTGATAATAGGGGGAGTCTAGTAACCATAATGTCATTCAAGTAATTGTACATTAACAATATAAAAAAAAGCAAAGCAAAAATATCCAAAATGTACAAAGTACTCTTAAAACTCAATAATAAGAAAAGAAACAACCAATTAAAATAGAGTGAAAAGCATGCCTTCTGAACAGGCATGTTTATCAAAGAAGATATGCAGGTGACAAAAAAAAAGAAAAGGCTTTTGTAAAGATACTTGTCATTACTTGTCATGAGGGAATTTCAAGTCAAAGTAACAATGAAATACACTCCTATTAGAATGGCTAAAATCCAAGTCCTGACAATACCAAATGCTAGTGTGGAAGTGGAGTAACAGAAACTCTCATTCATTGCTGGTGGGAATGAAAAAATCTACAGCAATTTGGGAGACAGGTTGTTATTCTACTACATAGCTAAACATATGATGCAGCAAACAGGCTTCCATGTGTCTATCAAAACCTGCATGTGAATATTTATAGCAGCTTTACTCACAATAGCCAAAAATGGGAAGCAACCAAGAAGTCTTTCAATAGGTAAATGAATAAACAACTGACACATGCATACAATAGAATATTATTCAGAGATAAAAAGAAATGAGAAACGAGCTATTGAGTTATGAAAGGACATGAAGGAATCTTAAATGCATTTTACTACATCTGAAAATGCTACATATTCTATGATTCCAATTATATCACTTTTTGAAAAAGTCTAAACTTAGCAATGATAAAAGATTAGTGGTTGCCAAGGGGTCAGTGAAATGGGGAGGGTTGAATGGGTGAAGCATAGGGAATTTTTTATGGTAGTGAAACTATTCTTCAGATACTATAATTGTGGATATATGACACTATACATTTGTGAAAACCTATAGATTTCACAGCACAAAGAGAGAATTTTAATGTATGAAGTTGTTTTAAAAAATCACTTAGATGCTTGGGGGCTCCTAGGATGGAATGCAGAATGTGAAACAAGTTAATTGCATGATAAATAAATGAAAGTATCTCATAGAAGAGGGTAGGGGAAAAGGTGTTGACCTAAGTAACTGTGGAAATGAGTGGAATCTGTAAGAGACCAAAGGTAAAAGAGACTGTACATGAGCACTGTACTCTAGTTGAGAAAGTTGATTACCATGGGAGTACAGGTGAAGAATTCTAACACCACTATATATGTACATGAGGATTGAACAATTAGGTAAATGGATGACTGGTGGTGGGATTCAGGCTTATCATTGTTAGAGTGGGAGGATATAGACAAGCAAAAGAAGACTAAAATGATCCATGTGATAATGGATTATAAGTTAGAGACATCAGCATGAACCAATATTTAGCTTGATACAGATACAGATGTCCTAAGTATAGAAATACTCAGGTAGTATGTACACACGTTAGTAAACATACATATATTCCTTTGCTCTATTAATTGAGAGGTAAGGCTCTCTCAGTAAATAATTTTATATTGTTTCTTATAATGCCTGTATAGTTTTGTTACTGAAGGAAATACCCTCCAGTAACACAAGCATACCTAGTGTCTAGATCTTCATTTCTAATACCCTTCATCACTGAAATGAACCAGAGTTCCTAGAAGAAACAGCTGATTCCAGGATGGGGACAGGAAATAACAAGTAGAGGCTAGAGTGCCAAAAATTCCTATGGCAAAGAATAAGGAAATGCTAAAAAAAAAAAAAAAGAAATCCCAAAATAATGGTGGTATGTCAAAGGGACACAGGAGTCAACTGAAAGAGCTCTCAATGGTCAAGTTTGGAACAATGTGAACAACAAAATAAATAAAATACATTGGTTACTTGAGTATAAAATTAATACCCATGTCTATATTGACATAAACAAATAAATTAATGGAGGACAAATCTCCCACACAGAAAAATTCCACATAAGTTATGTAGATAACCACTTGCAAGCAGACAGAGCATTACTACTAACTCCTTGATGTGGGCTGTGCATAGTGACTTCCTTCCATGCAGTCTGAAGGGGTTGGGGGGAGTAACTTCACAGCAGGGACCCTAACAAACACTACCTCAGCCAGGTCATCAAGATCAGCATCAGCAGCAGTGAGTCCTGTTGGCAGCATGTATTCTGATGTGGTGTTAGGAAAATGGCACTTCATCTTTCATCTTCGTGGTCTTCTTCCCAAAAACCATAACCCTGACCAATCATCCTGCATCAGGCAACTTTCAACTGAGGGACATTCTACAAAACATCTGACAAGTACTCTTCAAAATCATCAAGATCAGCAAGAACAAGGAAAACCTGAGAAACTGTCATCTCCAAATAGGAGTGTAAGGACACAGAAGAGTAAATGTCAGTGTGGTGTCTTGGATGGATCCTGGAACGGAAAGAGATCATTAGGTAAAAACTAAGGAAAACCAAATAAAGTATGTACTTCAGTTAATAATAATGAATTAGTATTACTTCACTAACTGTAATTAGAGTACTACAGTTATTAAAATGTTAATAATAGAGGGAACTGAATAAGGGGTATACAGGAACTCTCTCTACCATCTTCATAAATTTTCTGTATAGCTAAAACTGTTCTAAAAAAGTGAAGTTTATTAAAAGTTAAAAGAAAAACAGAGCAAATTCATCTATGCATTGCTAGGTCTATATAAAACAACTTAAAAGGACACATCTAAAATTATAAAAACACATTTTATCAGCAAAAACAAATCTCAATGCAGCTTTTCCCTTTGGCTAAAGATCATCCCCTTAGTTTTTATAATACTTAGAGAGTTTTGTAAGATTAGAAATGACTGTCCAGTGCTAAGGCATTTGTTCCTGTAAAATAAAGTTGATCCATAATAAATAAGTTTATTAACCAAAATGCTGAATTTGAGGTAACTACAGTCTACAGATGGCTCTTAACTATTATTGGAAATATATTACTGGAATTGTTATTGGAAATATGTTTTGGGATATATTCATAGCAAAATGTACTATATTAACTCTGAATGTCAGTTCCCAAGAAAATTAACTGATATTGTCTTCATACCAACTTAATTTTTGACCCTCTTAGATTAATTTTCAATTAACATCGTCTCTGAGGTGAACAGATAAAAGATTATTTTTATTAATTTTGGTCTTATGTAGACATTGTTTAATGTCAATACTGATTAAAATAGACACTTGAGGAATGGTGTGTGGACAGGGAACAAGCTCAGGATAAGAACAGAATTATCAAGTCTCTGTCTATTAGTGTTCAACTGCAGACAGAAGAAAACATTGTGGCTATAGTAAACCACAGAGACTTAAAACTGAGAATGAGATGCTTATAAAACTGCTAGACAGAATTAGAGAACTGTCTGGGCTGGCCCTCCAGGAAAGATTCCTAGATCATCACTGCATAACTGACTCAAAGGAAACTCCTCCCAGGGCTATAGTCCAGCAGCTGGAAATCAGAAGACAGTGCCTCAGCCCTGCTTCAGGCATCAGGAAGCTGCTGTGGGAAGTCCTGGCTCCTGCAGGACCTGCACCAAGAGAACGTATGACCTCTCCAGACCCTCCCCATCCCCACTTCAGTCTGCTCTGCCTTCAAGCCTCTCATGAGTGTGGTTGATTGATTGACCTGAAATTACATCTGGAGCTTCTGCTCCAAGGGAAGTCTAAGAAATGTACTTTTAAGCTTTCTAGTCTCTGCCATACAGAAAGCACGTCAAAGAAGTGAAATAAATGTTGAATCAGTCCATCTAGCTTATTCACCACATATGACATTAGATGATTATAATATGAGTAATACCTTAAAGGGGCTGTTATCAACCAGCCTCTTACTGACGGCATATTTTTCCCTAGAGTTTAAAAACAGTCTATTCATACAGATGCTATGGCCAACATATCACTCAGAAACCCAAATGAACCACAAGTAGAGCAGCCCCTCAAGCTAGTACACCACCACCACAGGTCATTTGTATTTGTTCTTCCGGAACATCTTCATACCACAGGATCTGCATCCAAAGTTCCTTTTCAAAATTTTCCCTGATTTTCATATATTCAGTCTCTCTTTGGACACCTTGAAATGTGCATGCATTCACACACACACACACATACACACACTCTTTCCCTCTCTCTCTCACAAACATACTCTAGTCAGCCTTAACATGAGAAAGCCCCCTGTGGATACATATATACCTATTAATTACCAAGGTGACTTTGTCTAAGCTCACAATTTTACAGTATGTCCTTCCAAATTGTAACATTGACCCTCA
The DNA here is from genome assembly GCF_040802235.1 of Manis javanica. Lineage (NCBI taxonomy): Eukaryota > Metazoa > Chordata > Mammalia > Pholidota > Manidae > Manis > Manis javanica. Next base: position 53,933,108 of record NC_133167.1, read on the forward strand.
GAATGAAATATTAATTTAGGACTGGCCTCTTATTGCATTATCAAGTGTCTCTATAGGCTAACTTCCCACTTGAGCTCTTACTTGCCAGCATAGACTTCATCACAAACATAGTTTGGTTTCCTACAGACAAGGACAAAGTATTGAATTTCTATTTCATTAAACAATAAACTAAAGTTATCCTAGAAAAATACCAAAGGGATATAAAAATTACCCTGACTACACTTTCTACACAATGGTATTTTGTGACCAAACTGGAAAAAGAAACTATACAAGTATACCAATAGAAATTATTAGAGAAAAAACACTAATATTTGTTGCTGAGATGGATTAGGAAAGATGATTGCTGTAATCAGAGAAATCATTGTTGAAAGAAATATGAATGATCTCTTGAACAACAAAAAAAAGTCCTTGTGTAATTGTCAGCCACATGTCACTCCACTCCTGTAGCACTTGTGTGTAAAGACAGAAGAAATGCAAGAAACTGCCAGAGGTTTCCGAACTGCTATAAAACATTTCAAAGTGCCTCTCAATTACAGATGGTACCAATGAAAACACAATTTTGAAAAAATATCCTCCCCTTACTATTTTTTTCATTCATTCTTTAAATCCTTTCTAAATAACACATTCTACAATAGAAACTATTATACCAAGAGTTCTTTAAAATGAATGGAAATAACAATAAAGAAGAGATCTGAGTATAATATATAAAACCCAAAATAACCTTCTTTTCTGAGTCTATAAAATTCCTCAGGTAAATTTTTGAAATAAAGTATTCATCATTCAGAAAGAGTGCAAAGAAATAGCAGTTTAAGAAGACCCTAAATTTAACATTCTTACACTTGAATTGCTACTACATCAAGAAAAGAATGTTCCACATTGAATTTACTAGTACACATCAATTTATTCATGAAACATCTATTCTCCTGTAAAACATACTTTATTTTATCTTTACTTTGATACACCACACTTGAAGATAGAGTTCTTCAAGGATGCCTTCAGGAAAAAAAAGAAAGGAAGAAAAAAATTTACACCATCATATTTTCACTAAAATCCAATTGTACCCTAAAGTTTTATAAAGCAAAATTAGCGAAGGACAGGATAATTGATTTTTATCAAAGAAAGCTATTTTTTAAATCAGCAACAAGCTATATTTTATTTTCCCTTACACGTGAATTATTTTATAATAAGATTAAAGCAATTTTTTCTTTTGCTTTGTCTCTTAAGTAGTGAAGATGGGGCTATATTTAATATGCATGTGTCCTTTTCATAGCAGGCATCCAAACAGCATGAGTCACAGATGAATGACAATACTCTCTCATACCTCATCTTACTATCAAACACTTCTGTACCTTATTGTGCTAGCAAACTAAAATCCTATCTCATTTTCTTACATATTTTCATTATCAATTCACTGACACTTTTTAAATAGAATGATAGCAGAAGTTTATTAAATAATAAATTTTTTTGGCTACATAGAGGGCAGAGAAACCATCTAGTAAGTGCCTACAAGTACTTGGAAGGATTGAGGCTTTCACATCCATTATTTGAGTCTTTGCAACAGCTCCCTGAAATAGTTATCAATAACCGCCTTTATACAGAAGGAAAAACAGAGACTAAAGAATTTAAATGCTGTGTGAAGTCACATTATTAATAGAGATAAAAATGTTATTCCAACCCAATTCTGTTTTTCTCCAAAGACATGCTTCTTCCACAGTCTTACGTGTTTGCTCCTGTGAGACTTACTGTCATAAACACTGAACGGAGAAAGTATTGTTTTTTGTCTTGTGCAGGCTCAGAAAATAGGTGCCTTGAGTACAAAGCTGCCCTGTAGGATGTCTCTGAAGAGCTTTTCAAACAGTCCATACCTTTATCTCATTTCTTCTGCGGTCCAAAATAGGCATTGATGGTATGTCCTTCATGGGAAAAGGTAGCCCATCTTAGTTCAGTAAGAAGAATGTCCTGACAAAAGGGCATTTCTTTTTGGAAGCCACCTATTTTTCACAAGTTTTCCACGCTATACTTTGAATTATTAAGTTGGGTCACTAAATATAGCACAGAAAAGGAGGACACTGATACCCATCAACATATAATCTCCCTAAATTCCCCCAAATTAATTCCACATCTGAAGATTCAATGTGCACATCACTCTGATGAAATGTTTTCATAAGTACTAAACAAGCACAAGGGAAATTTGACCTATACTAGTTATACAGGACAAGGAGTCATTGGAAACTGAATCTCGAAGGAAGACTGTCTTCAAGTTGTATTCACATTTGCACAGTAAACAGATGTATGGAAGATGAGGCTGAAGGAGCCTATGGATTAATGAGGAACTGAGCTCTCTCCCTTTATCTGGGAAGAAACACTCAGTTGATGTCCAAAATTTAAAAAATTGACCCAATTTTTGGTTTCACTTTAGTCTGGGTAAGCCTTCTGAATATCACAGAAGAAAAGGCAACGAGCCATCCCCAAGATATCCTTAATTATGCTCAAAGGCTTAGACATGCTCCAGTGAAATGGTCACTAGTTAAGTGTACCACAAACTCAACAGCACTTCCTCTGTCCCAGCAGAATACATCATATCACAGCTTTTACGATATGTATTGTTATAACCTGGCTAGACAGGTTTCTGCAAGCTATCAACTATGCCAAAAGAATCAGAGATAATTTCTGGGTGTTTACTGCTGTTCATCCTATATTCCCCAATAAAAAGCATTAAAAGAACATTCTTCATTAATATTCTTATTTGTCTTATTAAGAATATTTAAAATTGAAGTGAAGAAAGGATCAGTGGAAGAAAGTTAAATGAGTAAGTCTGTGAAAGGATCTATAAACACTTCACATTCAATCCAGGCAAGTGTAACAATGGCTTCTAAAATTAGAAAGGTCATCGCCAAAAGTATATTCCAAACTGGATATAACTTTTCCTTAAATAATGGCTTCTAATTCTCTCTGCAGGGCTGGTTTATCCAGCTAAATTCTCTCTGCTTAAAGTGCAGTGATGTGCTTTTTAAAAGCCCAGGAGGCTTGAGGACTACAGTGAAAATCTAAAGGGATCCCACACAGTGTCAGATGTGATAATCCTTTATTTTTTTACCCCAATCCTGTATTTCACTTCAGTGAACATGGGAATAATGGAGTACACTTAGCAGGCTTAGAGTTAAGGAAGCTGATGTCCTGAGAGAAGAAAAAGTTCAATTTCTTTGTCAGCTGTTGGCACCTTGATATAGAAATATTTGGATTTGAGGGAAAGAAATAACACACCTCAAAGATTGCTAAGAAATGCTATTGAAATAAGTTTAAAATCAACAACACATGTAGCTATTAGTCTTGAGCAGAGGCAAATGAGTGATTTTTATCAGAAAATTTTTAAATCATAGTAAGGCAAATAATTGAGGGGTTATATTGTAATTAGATAATACTGTAGATTTAATATTCAACACAACAAAGTTAATTGTTCTTTAATTTTTGTTTTAAGTAACAGGCTCCTCCAGGAGGTGATAATGGCTAGTTACCTGTATTCAATCTACACAGCCAAACTTCTCACAGAAATTTTCATAAAAATATTGAAAGATATAAAGTCATAACAGTAGTAGAAGCCAGTTACCTATTTAAAAACTTGCTAAACTCTGGGAGGAAATACCCTTATAAAACTGCATCGTTGAACTGATTGAGAAATGATTAATGTCCAGAGCTGTGCTGGTTGAAAGACACTAGTCACATGTGGCCAGTGGGCATTTGAAATGTGGCTATTCCAACTGCAAACATTTTGGAAGTGTAAAATAAACATCAGATGTCAAAGACTTTGAATAAAAATAAGAATTTAAAATATCTCATGAATAATTTTTCTCTTGGTTATGTTTAAAAAATAATATTTTAAAATACTGGACTGAATATAACATTAAAATTGATTACACTTGCTTTCATTTAGTCTTTTAATGTGGCTACTAGAAAATTTTAAAGTACATTTCATGGCTGGCATATTTCTAAGGATGCTGGTCTAGACCTTTGAACCAGTAACATGATGATACAGAAGTACATAAGGAAGAGTTTCTACTCTCTTCCAGGGAGCTCTAATGTCAGAGAAATGGGGTCAGAACCACTGGCCTTCCTCCCCTTTTTCATTAGGAATATGCTCTTAGAGAGCCAGAATTGGTTCCTGCTTGCATGCCTCTGCAATCTATCAAATACTTTCTTCCATAATGAAGCCACATCTAGCAAAGCAACACTTGAGTACAGTCGAGAGTAAAGAGTACAGGTTGTAATGAAGTACAACCTGCGATTGCACTGTAATAGGTAAGGACAGAGACAGGAAACATGGAGGAATGCTCAGTGTTCAGTGAGGGACTGAATTATCTTCTAGCACATTATTCAGGAATAAAGCCACCTATACATGTTAAAAAGAATAGGTAATCAAAGAAAAAGAACCTTTTTCTTATGTCAAAAGAGTAATAAATAAAAGATTTTATAAAACAGAAATTTCACTAGGGAGTGTGTTCAACTCTGTTGCTCTAGTATGCATTCGAAGAAAGAGAATCTGGCAGCACAGAGATACAGTAAAGAGGATCAAAACAAATGAATACCTCTTGTCCCACAGCATATTGGGCTTGGCTAAATCTTTTCCAATTCAAGAAGCCTATAGAACGATTTCATAACATGAAATAAGGAAATTAATATACTTAAGAGTAGAGGAAAAGCATGCCTATGAACATAGAAGATAATGGGACCATCTGGTTTCAGAGAAACTATGAAGCAAGAAAGAGATAAGCTGATATGACAAGGAAGAAAGTTAGCTAAGACAATAACAGGGTCGGCAGAAAACTAAAATAAAAAAACAAAATACATATTGGAAGCAATGCACTGCAGAATCAACACTGAAGTGAACAGAAAGAGAATGTAGAATACTGGCTCTTAAATGATGGTCAACAAACCAGTTGCATCTGAATCACATGGACTGCCCTTCAAATATATATACATGGGATCCTAACCTTGCAGAGTCTGATTCAGCTGATACAACAGTGCCTGCAAATGTATGTTATAAAAAGTTTTCCAAGTGATTCTAATACCACAAAAGTGTGGGAATGACTAGTGTAAATCAGAGGAACTAAATGCCAAGGAAGGATAAACATGAGAAAGAAAATGACAGATATGGAAAGCAGAGAATGGAAAAAGAAATTGGCAGTTCTAAGCTTCTTTGGGAAATAAAGGAAAAGGGAAGTAGAAATGGTTTCAGAACTTTAAAAACAGAAATTACAGGTAGATGCCTTCAAGCTAAAATGGATTATAGAATTCTGTGGAAAATGAGTGGAAAAAGAAACACATTCTTGAACATATCCTGGTGAAATTCTTGACTCTCAAGAATAAAGAAACAAATCTTGAAAATATCCACAAAGAAAAATGTTATGTGCATTAATTTCATAGAATAAAAAATCCAACTTCTTATTTGTAACTAATTTCCAGCAAGCAATGAAGTAATGTTAAGAAAATTTTATTAAAATGAAGAAATATAATTAGGTCATAGTTGTGTGCAAAGGAAACAAAAATACTGCAAGTATGCAAAGGTACAAAAAAATGAATTAGAACTTTTTCTCGAATAGATACTCAGTGACTTAGTAAAACACATTGCATTTAAGAAAAAACTCAAAAACTGTTAAATCAGAAATATAATGAAAGAAAATTAGCAGTACTAGATCCCAAGACCCATGATAAATCTAGGATAATTAAAACCATGTGATACTGTAACTAGAAAAGACAGATACGTATGAAGAACAGAAAGCAGTAGCAAACTGAAGTATAATATATGCATTCAAAAAAAGAAAAGAAAATATTTTCTAGGTACATCTACATATGCAGAAAAAAATACAGGAAGAAAATTCAACGAACAAAAAAATTGATTTCTGGATGGTGCAAGACTTTATTTTAATCTATGCTACTTTGCCAAAGAAATTTCTAAGGAAAACCTGTATTATATAATCAGAAAAGAATAATAAGCATCAAAAACAAAATTAGAGTTTCTAAAACTATTTGCCTGGTATTGTAATTAGAGACATTATGAAATAATATTTGGTTCTTAAAACAAGGGTAATTGAGCATCTTCCAAACTTTCTTCAAAATGCAATGAATAGATAGGAATAAAATGCTGTGAGAGATAACTACTTGATCACTTTCTACCATCCTTCCATTTGCCACCCCAACCCCAAATTAAATACAACTCCAGAGCCAAGGAAATGCTAGTGGCTACAGGCAGGTAATGTTCCAACTGAGAAAGGCATAGCATTTTCAAGTTTGGAGAGCCTAAATTGGTTATAGCAATGAATGTGGAGTTTTGGGAGAAATCCATGAACATCTGGGGAGAAATCTGGCTCTGGCCTCAAGTATGTACCAGATTTCCTCATCCCTAAACAATGGAGGAAGATGTAGAAAGTGGAATATGTCTTTCAAATCTATAAAGGCTAAAGGAATCCAGAAAGCTGAGGATCTTCCCCAGGTTATTTGTCTTCAGGGGGTAACCAGCAATGAGCACTGTCAGGCAAAAAGATGGAAAAAAACTGAGTTTGCAGACATTGCTAAGTCACTGAATCAACCAAATGAAATCAACTCCACTTCTGAACTTCTTGTTAAGATAAAATAATTTTAATACTATTGTCCTATGTTTTCAGCCAGCTTAAATCTATTTATGTTACTTGCCATTAAAAAAACCTCTTAATTAATAAAACAGGAGATGATGAGGAGAAGAGAAAATTGTGATGGGAGTAAATCTTAAAATGTGCATTGCCAAATCCAAATAATGTTAAATTGTATGAGAATGTGTATATGTGAAAAATAAAGTTTCTTAACATAGCAGAGATATACAGCAATGGAAATCCTAATATTCAACCTAGCACTAAAATTTCTAAAACAGGATTTGGGGCAAGGCCAGAAGCAAAATTGTCAAAGATTCATCTGGGAAGTGGAAGCAGATGTTAGGGAAAGTGATAAATTAAACATAAAGTAAAGCTTGTACCTTACAGAGGAAGGAGAAGAAGGATTGAGAATATAATATTTGGGTGATAAATAGTTGGTAACTAATTTTAATATGTAGATAGACATAAATGTGTTTGATTACAAGGGATGAGAGAAGATAACCATTAATAGAACTGGAATTCACAGTAAAATCCTAAATTAAAAAGGTTAAAAAGGGAAAAATAGCTTGATTAATCCAAAACTAATAAGGAAAAGGAAGATGGAAATCGAATAGAATAAAAACAGTAGAACTTCTAAATATGGATGTAGAAAATTCTAAAGAAAATAGCAAATAATAGTCAATGATTTACCAGAAGTGGAGAATTCAAGGTTCATACAGAATCAGAAAATGTGTCACCATAATTCATTACAGCAAAAATGTAAAACAGAAAAATCACCTCATTTTAATAGATACTGAGAAGAATTTGACAATACTCAGCAGATGCTCCTAAAAAAACACTAAGTAGGAATAGAAACAGTCTAAATATAAATAAATCTACTCATCAAAGTTCAATAGCAAATATCACGTTAAAAGATAAGACACTAAAATGATTTTATGTAGTTTAAAACTCAGCAGAGATGTTCACTGCTGTCATTATTCTTCAGTGTTATTTTGGAGGTTCTGGCAACTTCAATTTTAAAGATGAAATAACTTACATAAATATTTTAAAAGAGATAAAACTGTCATTTGGTGATAATACTTGAACACCAAAGATATTCCAATTTAAAAATTACTGAATTTTATAGAAGAGATTTGTAATGTGGATGGGTAATAGAGAGATATACAAAAATCAACAGCTTTACATTAGAGCATGAATCTATATCAAGAATCATAAATGGGAAAAGAGTAAGACAATAATATTAGTTAATGAAATAGGTAGGAATAAATCTCCCAGGGCCCCAAAAAAGGCACAAGAATAATCTATAAAATTTCATTGATACTATATATGTTTAAGAATAACTAAAATCACCAATAAATAAATAAATAAATAAATAACAATACTATGTCCTGTCCAGGATGCAGAGCCACTGAAGCTGACACATTGCTGGCAGGGATGCAAAATAGTACGAGCACTGTGGAAAGCTTGCTAGTGTCTTATAAAGTTAAACATAACTTACCCTACAACCTAGCAATACTGCTACACTAATTTATACAGGAGAAATGAAAACATATATCAATACTAAAATCTATATGCAAATATATAAGGCAGCTTTATTCACAATACTAAAATCTATATGCAAAAATACAAGGCAGCTTTATTCACAACCACCACAAAATGTCGATCACCTAGTAAATGGAAAAGCATACTGTGACTGTTCAATGGAATACTAACTCCACAAATAAAATAAAAATAAACTACCAATATATGCAACAACATATACATATGCATTTCAAATGCATTATGCTAAGTGAGAATTGATCCAAAAAAAAGGCTACATTCTATAGGCTTTCATTTATATATTCTGGAAAAGGAAAAACTCACTAAAAGATAAGAGATCAATAGTTGCCAGAGATGGCAGGTGTCAGGGGACAATTAAATAAAAAGGGGCATGAGGAAACACTTGGAAGTGACAGAAATGTCTTGATTTTGGTAGTGGATATGTGAATATACATACTTTGTGAGAGTTCATCAAACAGTATACCCCCAAAAAATGAATTTTACTGAATGTTAATTATACCTCAACAAACTTTTAATTAATTAATTAAATTTGTTTGAAGGCCTTAAAACAAGGTGTGAATAAATGGAAAACATAGTGTTCTTACACTATGATAATTTAAAATCAGAATACATTAATTCTCTCAAAATTATCAAGTAAATTAATGTGATTCCAATTAGAATCTCAAAAGGATGGTTCTAGAATCAGATAAAACAATCTTGAACTTTATATAGAAGAATTATTGTCCAAGAATAGTCAAGAAAATAGGAATGAAAAGTGAGCTAGCAAACTTGTCATATTACATGTCAAAATATTCTATAAAATTATTGTAATCAAATTAATAAAGTATTAGCATAGGAATAAACAGACTTGAGTACAATAAAGGATACAGAATGGATTCCAGTATATAAGTTCATTTGTTATATGATAATAATGTGAAAAAATTATTTATTAACTGCTAAACATGAACCATTTATCTAACCTGGAGAAAACAATGTTAAACCCCAATCTTGGGCCATAAACAATAATCACAGGGTTACAAAAGACCTAAATAGTTAAAAAATAAAAATCATTTAAAAATTAAAAGAAAAAATTAGGGGTGGAAAGCCTTAACCCTGAAGCTATAAAACAAGAAAGGAAACATATTTGAAATAAAAAAATTTTAATGATTTATATAGGAAAACACGTTTTAACATATTATTTACAATGAGATAATGTAACATGCAAAAAGCCCTTTAAAATTAACATAAAAACAACTCAATGGATAAATGAGCAAAAGATAAAAGTAGCTCATGATGAGCAAATGTTAAGGGCCAAAAAAAAAAAAACAGAAAGAAAACAAAAGATGCTCGAACTTGGTATAAGTTTAAAAAATATAAATTAATGTAATAGTGAAATATCACTATTTCATTAAACTATCAAAAATTAAAAGGAACAACATTATTGCTATTTAAGATGCAGGGTAAAGTTATGATCATACATTGCTGGTGATCAACTACTGCAATCTTTTTGTAAAGGTATAAGACATCTTTATTTTTTTCTTAGCAGTCCTGCTACTTGGAGTATATTCCATAACAACAAAATCACCAATATAGAGTGTTCCTTGTATTTTTGTTCGTAAAGGCAAAAAGCTGGAAATAAAATTAATACTCATCTATAAAGAGTAATGGCAGAATAATAGTCACCATGAAATATTACACAACAATTAGAATAGGATGAGTTGGTTTTATACCAGTTGATATGGTAACATTTCTGCAAGGTACTACTGAGTGATGAAAAAAGATGCTGAAAAGTATTTAATATGATTGCATAGATGAGTGGATGGATGGATGGATGGATGGATGCATGATGGATGCATGAATGGATGGATGGATGCATGGATGGATGCATGAATGGATGAATGGATGCATGATGGATGCATGGATGGATGGATGGATGGATGCATGGATGGATGGATGGATGCATGGATGCATGGATGGATGGATGGATGGATGGATGCATGATGGATGCATGAATGGATGGATGGATGCATGGATGGATGGATGGATGGATGGATGGATGGATGGATGGATGCATGCATGCATGCATGGATGGATGCATGAATGGATGGATGGATGCATGGATGCATGGATGGATGGATGGATGGATGGATGGATGGATGCATGAATGGATGGATGCATGCATGCATGGATGGATGCATGGAAGGATAGATAAAACCCTTACATACAGTTATATGAGCATAGAGGAAAATAGAAAATGTAAAAGATCAGGTTACTAGGTATTCAGTAGGGTTGAAAGGCAATGGACAGGTAGGGAAACTGACAGAGAAAAAGGAAGAGAAAGACCACTCAAGAAGGAAAAAATCCCACTAATTTTAAAAATTGACATGAGAATATCTCTTTTATGTACAATTGCACATATAAATATGTTTGTTTCTATGGGTGCATGAATTAATAAACAGATCTGAAAAAAGATAATATTACCTATGTCTACTAATATATAGGAATTTCAAACAAGACAATTTTATGTAAGAAAAGGAAATTCTTGTATATTGGTATTTATTGTTGTATATTTGAAAGAGCAAAGAGAAAGGCATAGAATGGTAATGCCAGGCTGATAATCTTGACCCCAGAGACTTGAAAAAGGGTAACACAGGGGTGCATACAATAAGTAGGGTGTGCTCTAGTTTGTGATAATAAACTTTTCCTCTATACATCTTTGTAGTATGTAATTATTACAAAAAGTGTGTATTGCTACTGTAATTTAAACAACATCAAATAAAGGGAAAATATATTGCGATGAAGGAAGAAAATAAAATTTCTGTTTAAGGTAAATGCTTTCAAAGTAGTTGGGGGAGTAAAAAAGATCCAGGGAAATTATTTATTGTGAATTCCTGGGGAAAACGTTCATTTATAAACATACATTTAAATCCAAAGCAAATATATGAAGCATTTACTTTGGTATAGCCTGTAGACTAGCATTTCTGAAAGGGTGGATTTCAAAGCAGCTTCTTCAGACTCACTGAAAGAAACTATAAGAAAGAAGAATCCCAAACTGTCTTACAGATTTTCTGAATGAGAGTCTCTAGGAATGAGACTCAGGAACCTGCATTCTGAACAAGTCCTCTCACCTCCCCAAGATGACTCTTATGCAAGAAAATAAGCTGAGAAGCAGCTTTAGACCAGAGATTTCAAGAGGTGACAGATCTTAAGATCACCCATTTAAAAAAATATGATCCAGCAAGTTTGGGAAACAGAGCCTAGGGCGGTTTCAGCAGAGCCTCCTATAAAACAACTGATGTAACTAGGAAACAGGACCACTGCTTTACTTCAACATGGTTATAATTTTACAGCAATATTAACAGTGTTTATGCAACAGAAAAGGGAAAGTGAGATTGCACGTTGTTTTGGTGAAATATTTATGCTAATGTTTTCTCACACTTACAGTCTCTTTCCACACAAGCTAACTTATTGTAACTATTATCTTCCTCCTGGCAAATGGCTGATTCCTGGCCCATCATTTTTGGGCTTTTTGTCATTCAGAAGCCATCAAATGGCAAAGCCAGAAATTTAGTTCCTTCAGCAGAAATTCCTGAAGGGTAGTCTTTTGGCCTTTGTTAGAAAATGATAGATGATAGACAGATTAGATAGATAGATAGATAGATAGATAGATAGATAGATAGATAGATAGATAGATAGACAGACAGACAGACAGACAGACAAATAAATAAATCCCCAGCTACTATAGTAGTTATTTGAGCAGAATTTATATCAGAAAGGATGTAGTATTATTTTTCCTTGTTCAGCTCAGAGCCTCATGAGTGATTAAGCCCAACAAATCAGTTACCAGTCACCAGCAGGGAGATGGTTAACTACAAATCTAGCCTAAGTTCATCCCAAATAAACTGTGTGGTTTGGGGGAAGTCACTTCACTGTACGTCAGTGTATTTATCATGGTATAAAGACAATAGACTCAAGAAACTTTATAGATGTACTTAAACTCCTTCTGTAAGTTTAAGAGAGTCTGTGGAAGATGGTTTTGCAGCAAATGCAATGTTCTGTGGGAATTCAGAGGACTCCACTGCAGAGAAAAATATCTTAAGTTAGAAAATATCCTAGCTATTCTCTGGCCTTCACACCATATGAGGGTGGGGGTGGGGGTGACTTGTGCAATGCTTTCAGTTTCCCTTAAATCCCAGATATAACAAGAATAAAATGTTTTAGCTACTATAAGAATTCTTAGAAAGAAAGCAAACCTTTGTTAAGAAAATGCAGCAATAACCTAGTTTGGAACAGAAAGTGAGAAATAATGGAACCTGAGTATGGGTAAAACTGTTATACTTGAGACAAAACAATGAACTGCTTGCTTAAAAAGTGGGGGGGAGGTGGTGGGAGGGGGTGGGGAGGAAAAATAAAGAGAAGGAGAGACAAAAATAAAGCAGAAAGTGGAGGTGAAGCAAGAGGAAAGTGTAGTGTGTGATGGGATCTCTGTAGAGAGCCCCCCTATCTTCATTAAAACCTATGAAATTCACAAAATGCTTTCTGCTAGTAGATTAAAAAAACAAAACAAACAGAGAGGTCTTGGAGTTTTGCACATAAGCAACAAGGGGAGGAAATAAGACAATTCCCTGCTGAGAATTTGCAGAAATTATAGAAAGCATTCTGGCCATGCATTTGGGGCTTACACCAAGTTTATAGAAATTCTCAAGGGACAGAGAATCTCATAAAGGTACCTAATGAACTGACTTCTATGTATTTGAAGGATCAAGCATCAGTACTTTACTAAGAATATTAGAATTTACATGCAGATCCAGAACAAATAATAGTGTGTCTGGGTCAAAAGTCTGTGTCAAACTTCCATATCAATCTAGAAAATAATACAACTATACCTTAAAAATATGAACAAATTTGGTTCTCTGATATCTGTACACAAACTAGGTCAAGTAGATAGCAATATGCTAAGTCTGTAACTAATGTACAGTGGTTCTGTCATGCAGAGAACATCAACTGGTGAACCATTTGTATTATTTAGGTAAACACCATTTAAGTGGGAATAAGTAATATAAAAGTTATTTCATAATTGATTGTCAAAGTTTACATATTTATTTGTTCACCAGGTAGTTACTGAGAACCTACTACATGCATTACACTGCAGGATCCCTAAGCCAATTTAAAGATATATAAGAATTCATTTTTAAGAAATTGAACTAAAGACAGACTTTTAGACATAGAAAGTTATTAAGGAAAGATAGGACAGAATAGAATTTCAGAAGCTAAAGTATCCTTGGTTTTATTTTAGGAACTAGATCAGTACCTAATTAGTCACACAGATAACAAAAGCTTTAATATTTCAGATAACAGAAAGATCACTTTGAATTTAGTAATCAGTGAAGCCTTCACATACCAAAGAAGTTAGATTTGGTTAACATTTCAGCATAAACAATGATGTGGAGACTAAAATGTTAGGACATGCATGGCCAGGTCTGCTGGGCTGAACCAAGGTTCTCTGGGGAGAAACACTGAGAGGTTTTATAGAAGAGGGAAGAAGAGAGCATGGGAGCCTACCTTGAAATTATAAAATGGAAATTAATAATTTCTCCCCTGCCTTGTTCACAGCTGTGCTGTAAAAATCAGTTTACATATATAGAATACAAATGCTCTTAAGTTTCATATGCACATGTTAATTTTCTTTTGATTACTATCAGAGGTTTACCTACATTTTAAGACGGATAACCTCTTGGTTTTATTGGAGTTCATTTTAGCCTGAAACCTAACACTAGTGATTTCTTCAACATCTGTTTCCTCAGCCTCACAGTTTAACTCTGCCCCTGGAGTTTAGGTTTTTGATATCCTGGTAAGATCACTTGCAAGGGTTCCTGCCACCTGCTACCTGACCATAACACTGCCTCCAGAATTAAGAAAACACACTGATGTCTATTCATGCTCAGTTGGCACTGACTTGGCCCCTGCTTGGACCCAAAACCTGCTTAGCTCAATCACATCTGATACAAAAATTAGCATAAATGAACCTGCAGTATAACAAAATCCTCAGCACTAGATTGTCCAGTTTTATTCTGAGAGTAAAAGGAGCCAAAAGGATTTTAAACACATTTTGTGAGGGTGGCAAATATAACAGATTTATTATTTTTAAGGAATATTTAATTTTCTAATTGAATTAAGAGTGAATTGAATGTTAAAGGGACTGTTGAGACAAATAATGTGCCAGTGCACTCCATGATCAAGTTTACATATATTATCTCCCAGATAGTCAAAATACTCTTAACAGGTATTAATTTGGCATGCCTTATTCCAGAAAGGAATTAAGGCAGTTTATAAAAGTGCATACATAATAAATTTAGACTTTTTAAAAATATGAGAAGTCAGATGAAATGTGAAGTGAAGGTAGGAAAGATATGATAAACCCAAGAGTAACTGAAGTTAAAATATAAAACCATGCTCCAAAGTTATTTATCTTGTAAAGAGATGCCAAAAATTCCTGTGCATATTTTATAGCATCCTACAGAAAGAAGGCAATGCAATCTGTTTCACAAATTGGTTATAATTTTCAAAATACACTTTCTCAGTTATTCAACAAATATTTATTATCTACTATGTGAAAGGTGGAAGTACAGTTAAACAAACTATCAGCATATTGTGAACAAGATGGACAAAATTTCTGCCTCTTGGAGTCTGCATACTTGTGACGAAAACAGATTAATAGATAAACAAATGTATACTGCAATATCTGTTAGTAATAAATGACAGGGGAAACTAATGTATGGAATAGAGTGACAAAAAGAGGAGGTGTAGTTTTTATTTTTATTTTTTTATTTTTTTTGGTATCATTAATATGCACTACATGAACAACATTGTGGTTATTAGATTTCCCCCATTATCAAGTCCCCACCACATACCCCATTACAGTCACTGTCCATCAGCATAGTAAGATGCTATAGAATCACTACTTGTCCTCTCTGTGCTATACTGCCTTCCTCGTGTCCCCTCTACATTATGTATGCTAATCATACTGCCCTTTTTCCCTTTATTCCTCCCTTCCCACCCATCCTTCCCAGTCCCTTTCCCTTTGGTAACTGTTAGTCCATTCTTGGGTTCTGTGAGTCTGCTGCTGTTTTGTTCCTTCGGTTTTTGCTTTGTTCTTATACTCTACAGATGAGTGAAATCATTTGGTACTTGTCTTTCTCCACCTGGCTTATTTCATGGAGCATAGTACCCTCTAGCTCCATCCATGTTGTTGCAAATGGTAGGATTTGTTTTCTTCTTATGGCTGAATAATATTCCATTGTGTATATGTACCACCTCTTCTTTATCCATTCATCTACTGATGGAACACTTAGGTTGCTTCCATTTATTGGCTATTGTAAACAGCCATGATAAACTGATGTCTATTCATGCACAGGGATGCATATGTCTTTTTCAAACCGGGCTGCTGCATTCTTAGGGTAAATTCCTAGGAGTAGAATTCCTGGGTCAAATGGTATTTCTATTTTGTTTTTTTGAGGAACCTCCATTTACACAATCAGGAACTGCTTTCCACAATGGTTGAACTAATTTACATTCCCACCAGCAGTGTTGGAGGGTTCCCCTTTCTCCACATCCTCACCAACATTTGTTGTTGTTTGTCTTTTGGATGGTGGCCATCCTAACTGGTGTGAGGTGATATCTCATTGTGGTTTTAATTTGCATTTCTTTGATTATTAATGATGTGGAGCATCTTTTCATGTGCCTGTTGGCCATCTGAATTTCCTCTTTGGAGAAATGTCTGTTCAACTCCTCTGCCCATTTTTTAATTGGGTTATTAGCTTTTTGTTTGTTGAGGTGCGTGGGCTCTTTGAATATTTTGGATGTCAACCCCTTTTTGGATATGTAATTTGTGAATATATTCTCTCATACTGTAGAACCTTTTTGTTCTACTGATGGTATACAGAAGCTTTTTAGTTTGATATAGTCTCAGTTGTTCATTTTTGCTTTTGTTTACTTTGCCCATTGATATATGTTCATGAAGAAGTTGCTCATGTTTATATTCAAGAGAGTTTTGTCAATGTTTTCTTCTAAGAGTTTTATGGTTTCATGACTAACCTACAGGTCTTTGATCCATTTTGAGTTTTTTGTGTATGGAGTTAGACAGTAATACAGTTTTATTCTCCTACATGTAGCTGTTCAGTTTTGCCAACACCAACTGCTAAAGAGGCTGTCATTTCCCCATTGCATGAATCCTTTATCATATATTAATTGACCATATATGCTTGGGTTCATATCTGGACTTTCTATTCTATTCCACTGGTCTATGGGTCTGTTCTTGTGCCAGTACCAAATTGTCTTGATTACTGGGGCTTTGTAGTAGAGCTTAAAGTTGGGAAGTGAGATCCCCCCTACTTTATTCTTCCTTCTCAGGATTTTTTTGGCTATTCAGGGTCTTTTGTGGTTTCATATGATTTTTACAACTATTTGTTCCAGTTCATAGAAGAATGCTTTTGATATTTTAATAAGGATTGCATTGAATCTGTAAATTGTTTAGGCAGGATGGCCATTTTAACAATACTAATTCTTCCTACCCAAGAGCATGGGATGAATTTCCATTTATTATTATCTTCTTTTATTTCTCTAAGGAGTGTCTTGTAGTTTACAGAGTATAGGTCTTTCACTTCCTTGGTTAGGTTTATTCCTAGGTATTTTATTCTTTTTGATGCAATTGTGAATGGAATTGTTTTCATGATTTCTCTTTCTGCTAGTTCATCATTAGTGTATAGGAATGCAACAGATTTCTGTATATTAATTTTGTATCCTGCAACTTTGCTGAATCCAGATATTAGTTCTAGTAGTTTGGGAGTGGTTCTTAATGGTTTTTTAGGTACAATATCATGTCATCTGCAAACAGTGACAGTTTGACTTCTTCCTTACCAATCTGGATGCCTTGTATTTCTTTGTGTTGTCTGATTGCCATGGCTATGACCTCCAGTACTATCCTGATTAAAAGTGGGGAGAATGGGCATCCTTGCCTTGTTCCTGATCTTAAGAAAAAAGCTTTCAGTTTCTCACTGTTAAGTATGATGTTGGCTATGGGTTTGTCATATATGGCCTTATTATGTTGAGGTACTTGCCTTCCATATGCATTTTGTTGAGAGTTTTTAATCTTGAATGGATGCTGAATTTTGTCACATGCTTTTACAGCACCTATGGAGATGATCATGTGGTTTTTGTCCTTCTTTTTGTTGGTGTGGTGGATGATGTTGATGGATTTTCGAATGTTGTACCATCCTTGCATCCCTGGGATAATGCCACTTGATCATGGTGTATGATCCTCTTGATCTACTTTTGAATTCAGTTTGCTAATATTTTGTTCAGTATTTTTGCATCTATGTTCATCAGGAATATTGGCCTGTAATTTTCTTTTTTTTGTGGGGTCTTTGTCTGGTTTTGGTATTAGAGTGATGCCAGCTTCATAGAATGAGTTTGGAAATATTCCATCCTCTTTTATTTTTTGCAAAATTTTAAGAGGAATGGGTATTATGTCTCCTCTAAATGTCTGATAAAGTTCAGTGGTGAATCCATCTGGTCCAGGGATTTTATTCTTGGGTAGTTTCTTGATTATTGATTCAATTTCATAGCTGGTAATTGGTTTGTTTAGATTTTCTGTTTCTTCCTGGGCCAGTCTTGGAAGGTTGTATTTTTCTAGAAAGTTGTTCATTTCTTCTAGGTTATTCAGTTTGTTAGCATATAATTTTTCATAGTATTCTCTCATAATTCTTTGTATTTCTGTGGTGTCCATCATGATTTTTCCTTTCTCATTTCTGATTCTGTTTATGTGTGTAGATTCCTTTTTTTTTTTTTAAGTAAGTCTGGCCAGGGGTTTATCTATTTATCTATTTTGTTTATTTTCTCAAAGAACCAGCTCTTGGTGTAATTAATTTTTTCTATTGCTTTATTCTTCCAAGTTTATTTATTTCTTCTCTGATCTTTATTATGTCCCTCCCTCTGCTGACTTTGGGCTTCATTTGTTCTTCTTTTTCCAGTTTTAATAATTGTGAATTTATACTATTCTTTTGGGATTGTTCTTCCTTCTTTAAATATGCCTGGATTGATACATACTTCCCTCTTAAAACTGCCTTCACTGTATCCCACAGAAAGTTGGGGCATTGGGCTGTTTTATTCATTTGTCTCCATATACTGCTTGATCTCTGTTTTAATTTGGTCATTGATCCATTGATTATTTAGGGGTATGTTGTTAAGCCTCCATGTGTTTGTGAGCCTTTTTGTCTTCTTTGTACAACTTAACTTATTTCTAGTTTTGCACCCTTGTGATCTGAGAAGTTCATTGGTACAATTTCAATCTTTTTGAATTTACTAAGGCTCTTTTTGTGGCATAGTATGTGGTTTACGCTGGATAATGTTCCATGTGCCCTTGGAAAGAATGTGTATCCTGCTTCTTTTGGGTGGAGAGTTCTGTATATGTCTGTTAGGTCCATCTGTTCTAATGTGTTGTTCAATGCCTCTGTCTCCTTACTTATTTTCTGTCTGGTTAATTTGTCCTTCAGAGGGAGTGGAGTGTTGAAGTCTCCTAGAATGAATGCATTGCATTCTATTTCTCCTTTTAATTCTGTTAATATTTGTTTCACATATGTCAGTGCTCCTGTGTTGGGTGCATAGATATTTATAATGGTTATATCCTCTTGCTGGACTGAGCCCTTTATCATTATGTAATGTCCTTCTTTGTCTCTTGTTGCTTTCTGTGTTTTGAAGTCTATTTTGTCTGATACAAGTAATGCAACTCCTGTTTTTTTCTCCCTATTAGTTGCATGAAATATCTTTTTCCATCCCTTCACTCTTAGTCTATATATGTCTTTGGGTTTGAAGTGAGTCTCTTGTAGGCAGCATATAGTTGGGTCTTGTTGTCTTGTTTTTTCATCCAGTCAGTGACTCTGTGTCTTTTGCTTGGTACATTCAGACCATTTACATTTAGGGTGATTATCGATAAGTATGTACTTATTGCCATTGCAGGCTTTAGATTTGTGGTTACCAAAGGTTTAAGGGTAACTTCCTTACTATCTAAGAGTCTTACTTAACTCACTTAATATGCTATTACAGACACAATCTAAAGGTTCTTTTTATTTTCACCTCCTTTTCTTCCTTCTCCAATCTTTATGTACTATGTATCATATTCTGTACTCTGTCTATCTTTTTATTACTGTGATGACAGCTATTTAACCTCAGGAACACTTCCATCTATAGCAGTCCCTCCAAAATATACCCTAGAGATGGTTTGTGGAAGCTAAATTCTCTCAGCTTTTGCTTATCTGGAAATTTTTAATCCCACCTTTAAATTTAAATGATAATCTTGCCAGATAAAGTATTCTTAGTTCAAGACCCTTCTGCTTCATTGCATTAAATATATCATGTCACTCCCTTCTGGCCTATAAGATTTCTATTGAGAAGTCTGATGATAGCCTGATGGTTTCCTTTGTATGTGATCTTATTTCTCTCTCTGGCTGCTTTTAGTAGTCTGTCCTTATCCTTGATCTTTGCCATTTTAATTATTATATGTCTTGGTGTTGTCTTCCTTGGGTCCCTTATGTTGGTATATCTGTGCACGTCCATGGCCTAAGAGACTATCTCTGCCCCCAGATTGGGGAAGTTTTCAGCAATTACTTCCTCAAAGACACTTTCTATCTCTTTTTCTCTCTCCTCTTCTTATGGTACCCCTACAATACAAATATTGTTCCATTTGGATTGGTCACACAGTTCTCTCAGTATTCTTTCATTCTTAGAGATACTTTTCTCTCTCTATGCCTCAGCTTCTTTGCATTCCTCTTCCCTATTTTTATTTCATTTATCATCTCCCCCACCATACCTAATCTGCTTTTAATACCCTCCATTGTGTTCTTTAACGATTGGATCTCCATCCTAAATTCATTCCTGAGTTCTTGAATATTTTTATGTACCTCCATGAGCATGTTAATGATTTTTATTTTGAAATCTCTTTCAGGCAGATTTATGAGGTCAATTTCATTTGAATCTTTCTTAGGTGTATTCATAATTTTGCTTTGAACCAGGTTCCTTTGACATTACATAATTTGTGGTGCCATCTAGTGCTCAGAAGCTCTACTCTCTGGAGCTGCTCAGCCTCTGGAGCAATGTTGGGGGTAGTAGGGAAGCAGTGCTGGTGCATGGGTGGAGGAAAGAGCTGTTTCCTTCTTCCCAGGTGCTATGCCTGTCTCCACTGCCAGAACCAGTGGGCCAAACACATAGGTGTAAGCCTCTATGCTTTGTGTTTGTAGCTGCCATAGGCAGGGCTTCCCTCTGGCTGGCCTGACGCAAGGGCAGGGTTTGCCAGTTTGCGAGCCTCAGCCAGGTGCAGGCTAGCCAGGAGGAAAACAGAACAGTAGGCTCATATCACAGTGGGGGGCCTTGGAGCTGCAAAACCAGCCAGGGGGATGGACCACCTGAAGATTGTTTAAGTTCCCAACCTGCTGGGCAGAGTGCACCCAGAAAATTTTGTCTACCTGTCCTTTCTCCTGAATAGTAAGCTCTGTTCTATCCTTGCCCCTTTAGCAGCCCTCTTGCTTTTAGGAAGTCTCTCAGACTGCCCACCCAGATCAGCCAGATATGAATCCATTTTCCACAAGCAGCTGGAATCTCTGTCTCTCCAGGTATTCTGCCTCTCTTAGCTTTCCAACTGCACTAATCACCAGAGCACCATGCAATGTAGGTTCACGCTCCCAGAGCAGATCTACAGGGCTAGGTGTTCAGCCATCCCAGGCCTCCACTCCCTCCCCATTCTGTTTCTCTTCCTCCTGCTGGTGAGCTGGGGTGGCGGAAGGGCTTGGGACCTGTTGGGTCACAGCTTTGGTACCTTAACCCTGTTCTGTGAGGTCTGCTCTTTTCTCCAGGTGTATGCAGTCTGGTGCAGCCTTCTTCTCTGTTGCTCTGTCAGGACTGGTTGTATTAAATTATATTTTCATATTATATGTGGTATTGGGAGGAGGTCTCTGTCTCACCTCTCAAGCCGCCATCTTTTCAGGTATAGTTTTTATAGATCAGTTAGTCAAGAAAGGCATCTTTGAGGAGGTGACAATTGAGCAGAGAAATGACTAGCATTGATTTCATTCTGAGTTTGATAGGAAGCCATTGAAGATTTTAAGCAAGGTATGATATGATCTAATTCATAGCTAAAAGGTATCACTAGCTTTTGTATGGAGAATAGGCTGTGAACAGACAAGAGACAAAGGAAGGGAATGAGCTAGGAGGTTATTTCAGTAAGAAAATGTAATGCCTAGACAGGAGTGACACCAGTGGAGGTAATGAGTGCTTGGATTTGGACTGTGCCATGAAGGCATTTGCACATGGACTGGACATGGGGTGTGAAGAAAAGAGCAGCATCTAGGAAGACCCCTAAGTTTTTATCTTGAGCAACTGAGTGATGGTTCTGTTTTCTAGGAGGAAGATGTCTGGGAAAAAAGCAGGTTTAGGAAGCAAAATCAAGACACTGATTTTGATATGCTTACAAGATATCTAAATGAAGATGACTGAGAAGGAAGTCAGGACTGAAGTCACAAATATCAGTGGCATGAATGTTTATATAATACTTAAATATTAATTTAAATTTTAGATAGAGCTGAATATGATTCTTAGGGAGAGAGTGTAGCTAGAAGAGACCATGCCTAAGTGCTGAGTCCTAAAGGCATCTTACCTAGAGGTTGGTGAGGTCTTTCCTAGTTG